>NW_026645183.1:0-600000 GCF_030020395.1 Manis pentadactyla
TGTCTTCTCTGTGTTATGCAGCCGTACAAATGACCCCCCAAGTTACACACTATACATGCTAATCCTAATGCCCCCATTCTTTTTCCCCGCCCTTATTATTCCCTTCCCAAAAACCCTCCCCAGTCCCTTTCTCTTTGGTAACTGTTAGTCCACTCTCGGGTTCTGTGAGTCTGCTGCTGTCTTTTCCTTCAGTTTTTCTTTGTTATCATACTCCACACATGAGTGAAATCATTTGGTACATGTATTTCTCCTCCTTGAATATTTGACTGAGCATAATACCCTCTAGCTCCATCCACGTTATTGCAAATAATAGGATTTGTTTTCTTCTTATGGCTGCCTACTGCACTTTTTAAACTGGATTTCATTCTTCTTTTTTGTTTGTAGTTTCGCTATGTGCTTTCACCATTGCTCTCCTGGTTATGAGCAGTAGCTTTGTGTTAATCGATATGTACCTATATCTATCTATCTGTCTGTCTATCTATTTATCAATCAATCAATCAATCAATCATCTTTTTGTCTGCCCATCTGTCCTTGTGTACAGAACAGTTAACCATATATCCTATATCACTTTCCTACACTATGCTTCCAAAAATCCTGCAAAGTATCTAGGCTGTAGAGAGACCACTGGGTTCACCGAGACACTTGCAGTTCGAGGCGGCCGCGTGTACCTACAAAACCAGGAAATAGTTGTGCCGGGACTTGAACCCTTGTCTCTATCCTCTGTCTTCTTTCATCTCCTTCTAACTTACTGTCTGTATTTAGCCACATTCTTTGACTAAGTGCTCCCTGAAGACCACAAGTATCATTCCTCTGGGCCTGTTGTCTCGAGAAAAGAAAACTTGTTCTTTGCTCACCACCATGTTTGAAGGACATCAGCGTGATCACCGGCGATAGGACGGAGGGTCAAATAAAAAGGAACACCAATTTCTAGACAGGAGCAGTTGGGAGCTAAGAGTGTTTTGTGGGGTGACGTGTTTATTTGAGTGTCCAAACTTCCCTCTTTAGGTAGTTATTAGATCCTCCCATTCGTGAACATCATAAAACCCACTGATTTCAAAGGCCCAGACGCTTATTATTACAGCAACTCAGTTGTCGAGGTGAGAGAAAATGAGAAGTATGTTGCTGCACCACTAAATCAATGGCTGGGAACGGCTGAAACCAAACAAAAAGAATTCACGGAGGCCAGATAGGGCTATTTTCTTCTGACTGTCTCAATGGACTCACACAGAATCCATTTGTTTGATTGTTTGTTTTTCAGTTTCACTCGTGTAGGGTACTTGTCCAGACACCTTCGGCTTGTAGGGTGTCTGTGTCCTTGGATCTCAAGTGAGTCTCCTGTAAGTAAGCACGTACGTGTCTTGAGTTTTCATCCCTTCTTTTAACCCTGTGTCTTTTGTTTGCTGCACTCAGTGCCTGACCTTTTATTCTGATGATTCAGAGCTGTGCACTTATTGCACTTAAAGAATTTTTTTTATCATTAAGCTAAAATCAATTGAAGAACATTATGTTTACTATGCTCCCCCCTTCACCAAGTACATCTGAAAAACCTCTTCAGTCGCTGTCGATCTGCGTAGTTGGATGCTGTAGACCCCTTCACCATGTCCCTCCCAACAGACCCCATTACAGTCGCTGTCCATCAGTGAGTAGTAAGATGCTATATGATCTCTACTAGCCTTCTCTGTGTTGTACAGCACTCCCCATGACCCCTCGACCCAAAGCATTATACATGCTAAAACTAATGCCCCCATTCTTTCTCCTCACACTTATCCCTCCCTTCAGACCAACCCTGCCCAGTCCTTTTCCCTTTGGTAACTTTTAGTCAACTCTTTGGTTCTGTGAGTCTGCTGCTGTTTTTCTCCTTCAGTTTTTCTTTGTTGTTGTACTACACACATGAGTGAAAACACTTGGTACTTGTCTTTCTCCGCCTGGCCTATTTCTCTGAACATACTACCGTCTAGCTCCATCCAGGTCATTACAAATGGTAGGATTTGTTTTCTTCTTAAGGCTGCTTACTGCACTTTTAAAACTGGATTTCATTCTTCCTTTTTGTTTGTAGTTTAGCTATGTTATTCACCATTCAACTCCTGGTTATGAACAATAGCTTTGTGTCAATCGATATGTATCTGTATCTATCTATCTAATGGTCTGTCTGTCTATCTATGTTTCTACGTATGTATGTATGTATGTATCTATCTCTCTTCCTATCATCTATCTATGATGTCTATCATCTATCAATCCATGTACCTATCTATCTATCTTTCATCTGTCATCTGTGTACCTATCTATCTATGAATCAATCATCTTTTTGTCTGCCCATCTATCCTTCTGTACAGAACAGTTAACAACATAGCCTATGTCTCTTCCCTACATTATGCTTCCAGAAATCTTGCAAGGTAACTAAGCCATAAGGAGAGCACTGTGTTCACCGATACACTTTCAGGTAGAGTCAGCCGCGTGTGCTTACAAAACCAGTAAATGGAGGTGAAAGGACTTGAACCTGTATCTCTGTCCACTGTCCTCTCATACTTCCTGCTCGCTTGGTGACTTTATTTAGCCACATTCAGTGAGTAAGTGATCCCTGAAGACCACAAGTATCCTTCGTCTGGTCCGGTTGTCGAAAGAAAAGTGTACTTGGTTCTTTGCACACCACCATGTTTGAGGGACATCGGCGTGATCACTGCTGATAGGTGCAGGGACAATTATAAAGGAACACCTATTTCTGGACAGGAGCAGTTGGGAACAAAGAGTGTGTTGTGGAGTGAAGTGTTTATTTGAGGGTCCAAACTTCCCTCCTTAGGTGGTTATTACTTCTTTACATTCGTGAACATCATAAAAAGCAATGATTTTAGAAGCCCAGACGCATATTATTACAGCAATTCATTTGTTGAGGTGAGAGGAAATGAGAAGGAACTTGCTGCACCACTAAATCTATGCCTGAGCACTGCTGAAATCAAACAAAAAGAATTCACGGTGGCTAGATAGGGCTATTTTCTACTGACTCTCTCTGGGGACTCAAACAGAATTCATTTGTTTGTTTGTTTCTTATTTTCACTTGTATAGGTAATCTGTCCCCACCCCTTCAGCTTGTAGTTTGTCTGTGTCCTTGGATCTCAAGTGAGTCTCCAGTAAGGGAGCACGTAGGAGATCTTGCGTTTTCATCAGTTCTTCTAACACTGGGTCTTTTGATTGAAGCACTCAAAGCCTGTACTTTTATTCTGATATTTGAGAGCTGTGCTCTTACTGCACTTCGAAATTCTTTTTGTTCTCATTAATATACAATCACATGCAGAACATTATGTTTTCCAGTCTACACCCTTCAGCAAGTCCCCGGCAAAAGCCAGTTACAGTCGCTGTCCGTCAGCGTGTACTAAGATGCTGTAGAATCACTACATGTCTTCTCTGTGTTATGCAGCCGTACAAATGACCCCCCAAGTTACACACTATACATGCTAATCCTAATGCCCCCATTCTTTTTCCCCGCCCTTATTACTCCCTTCCCAAAAACCCTCCCCAGTCCCTTTCTCTTTGGTAACTGTTAGTCCACTCTCGGGTTCTGTGAGTCTGCTGCTGTCTTTTCCTTCAGTTTTTCTTTGTTATCATACTCCACACATGAGTGAAATCATTTGGTACATGTATTTCTCCTCCTTGAATATTTGACTGAGCATAATACCCTCTAGCTCCATCCACGTTATTGCAAATAATAGGATTTGTTTTCTTCTTATGGCTGCCTACTGCACTTTTTAAACTGGATTTCATTCTTCTTTTTTGTTTGTAGTTTCGCTATGTGCTTTCACCATTGCTCTCCTGGTTATGAGCAGTAGCTTTGTGTTAATCGATATGTACCTATATCTATCTATCTGTCTGTCTATCTATTTATCAATCAATCAATCAATCAATCATCTTTTTGTCTGCCCATCTGTCCTTGTGTACAGAACAGTTAACCATATATCCTATATCACTTTCCTACACTATGCTTCCAAAAATCCTGCAAAGTATCTAGGCTGTAGAGAGACCACTGGGTTCACCGAGACACTTGCAGTTCGAGGCGGCCGCGTGTACCTACAAAACCAGGAAATAGTTGTGCCGGGACTTGAACCCTTGTCTCTATCCTCTGTCTTCTTTCATCTCTTTCTAACTTACTGTCTGTATTTAGCCACATTCTTTGACTAAGTGCTCCCTGAAGACCACAAGTATCATTCCTCTGGGCCTGTTGTCTCGAGAAAAGAAAACTTGTTCTTTGCTCACCACCATGTTTGAAGGACATCAGCGTGATCACCGGCGATAGGACGGAGGGTCAAATAAAAAGGAACACCAATTTCTAGACAGGAGCAGTTGGGAGCTAAGAGTGTTTTGTGGGGTGACGTGTTTATTTGAGTGTCCAAACTTCCCTCTTTAGGTAGTTATTAGATCCTCCCATTCGTGAACATCATAAAACCCACTGATTTCAAAGGCCCAGACGCTTATTATTACAGCAACTCAGTTGTCGAGGTGAGAGAAAATGAGAAGTATGTTGCTGCACCACTAAATCAATGGCTGGGAACGGCTGAAACCAAACAAAAAGAATTCACGGAGGCCAGATAGGGCTATTTTCTTCTGACTGTCTCAATGGACTCACACAGAATCCATTTGTTTGATTGTTTGTTTTTCAGTTTCACTCGTGTAGGGTACTTGTCCACACACCTTCGGCTTGTAGTGTGTCTGTGTCCTTGGATCTCAAGTGAGTCTCCTGTAAGTAAGCACGTACGTGTCTTGAGTTTTCATCCCTTCTTTTAACCCTGTGTCTTTTGTTTGCTGCACTCAGTGCCTGACCTTTTATTCTGATGATTCAGAGCTGTGCACTTATTGCACTTAAAGAATTTTTTTTATCATTAAGCTAAAATCAATTGAAGAACATTATGTTTACTATGCTCCCCCCTTCACCAAGTACATCTGAAAAACCTCTTCAGTCGCTGTCGATCTGCGTAGTTGGATGCTGTAGACCCCTTCACCATGTCCCTCCCAACAGACCCCATTACAGTCGCTGTCCATCAGTGAGTAGTAAGATGCTATATGATCTCTACTAGCCTTCTCTGTGTTGTACAGCACTCCCCATGACCCCTCGACCCAAAGCATTATACATGCTAAAACTAATGCCCCCATTCTTTCTCCTCACACTTATCCCTCCCTTCAGACCAACCCTGCCCAGTCCTTTTCCCTTTGGTAACTTTTAGTCAACTCTTTGGTTCTGTGAGTCTGCTGCTGTTTTTCTCCTTCAGTTTTTCTTTGTTGTTGTATTACACACATGAGTGAAAACACTTGGTACTTGTCTTTCTCCGCCTGGCCTATTTCTCTGAACATACTACCGTCTAGCTCCATCCAGGTCATTACAAATGGTAGGATTTGTTTTCTTCTTAAGGCTGCTTACTGCACTTTTAAAACTGGATTTCATTCTTCCTTTTTGTTTGTAGTTTAGCTATGTTATTCACCATTCAACTCCTGGTTATGAACAATAGCTTTGTGTCAATCGATATGTATCTGTATCTATCTATCTAATGGTCTGTCTGTCTATCTATGTTTCTACGTATGTATGTATGTATGTATCTATCTCTCTTCCTATCATCTATCTATGATGTCTATCATCTATCAATCCATGTACCTATCTATCTATCTTTCATCTGTCATCTGTGTACCTATCTATCTATGAATCAATCATCTTTTTGTCTGCCCATCTATCCTTCTGTACAGAACAGTTAACAACATAGCCTATGTCTCTTCCCTACATTATGCTTCCAGAAATCTTGCAAGGTAACTAAGCCATAAGGAGAGCACTGTGTTCACCGATACACTTTCAGGTAGAGTCAGCCGCGTGTGCTTACAAAACCAGTAAATGGAGGTGAAAGGACTTGAACCTGTATCTCTGTCCACTGTCCTCTCATACTTCCTGCTCGCTTGGTGACTTTATTTAGCCACATTCAGTGAGTAAGTGATCCCTGAAGACCACAAGTATCCTTCGTCTTGTCCGGTTGTCGAAAGAAAAGTGTACTTGGTTCTTTGCACACCACCATGTTTGAGGGACATCGGCGTGATCACTGCTGATAGGTGCAGGGACAATTATAAAGGAACACCTATTTCTGGACAGGAGCAGTTGGGAACAAAGAGTGTGTTGTGGAGTGAAGTGTTTATTTGAGGGTCCAAACTTCCCTCCTTAGGTGGTTATTACTTCTTTACATTCGTGAACATCATAAAAAGCAATGATTTTAGAAGCCCAGACGCATATTATTACAGCAATTCATTTGTTGAGGTGAGAGGAAATGAGAAGGAACTTGCTGCACCACTAAATCTATGCCTGAGCACTGCTGAAATCAAACAAAAAGAATTCACGGTGGCTAGATAGGGCTATTTTCTACTGACTCTCTCTGGGGACTCAAACAGAATTCATTTGTTTGTTTGTTTCTTATTTTCACTTGTATAGGTAATCTGTCCCCACCCCTTCAGCTTGTAGTTTGTCTGTGTCCTTGGATCTCAAGTGAGTCTCCAGTAAGGGAGCACGTAGGAGATCTTGCGTTTTCATCAGTTCTTCTAACACTGGGTCTTTTGATTGAAGCACTCAAAGCCTGTACTTTTATTCTGATATTTGAGAGCTGTGCTCTTACTGCACTTCGAAATTCTTTTTGTTCTCATTAATATACAATCACATGCAGAACATTATGTTTTCCAGTCTACACCCTTCAGCAAGTCCCCGGCAAAAGCCAGTTACAGTCGCTGTCCGTCAGCGTGTACTAAGATGCTGTAGAATCACTACATGTCTTCTCTGTGTTATGCAGCCGTACAAATGACCCCCCAAGTTACACACTATACATGCTAATCCTAATGCCCCCATTCTTTTTCCCCGCCCTTATTACTCCCTTCCCAAAAACCCTCCCCAGTCCCTTTCTCTTTGGTAACTGTTAGTCCACTCTCGGGTTCTGTGAGTCTGCTGCTGTCTTTTCCTTCAGTTTTTCTTTGTTATCATACTCCACACATGAGTGAAATCATTTGGTACATGTATTTCTCCTCCTTGAATATTTGACTGAGCATAATACCCTCTAGCTCCATCCACGTTATTGCAAATAATAGGATTTGTTTTCTTCTTATGGCTGCCTACTGCACTTTTTAAACTGGATTTCATTCTTCTTTTTTGTTTGTAGTTTCGCTATGTGCTTTCACCATTGCTCTCCTGGTTATGAGCAGTAGCTTTGTGTTAATCGATATGTACCTATATCTATCTATCTGTCTGTCTATCTATTTATCAATCAATCAATCAATCAATCATCTTTTTGTCTGCCCATCTGTCCTTGTGTACAGAACAGTTAACCATATATCCTATATCACTTTCCTACACTATGCTTCCAAAAATCCTGCAAAGTATCTAGGCTGTAGAGAGACCACTGGGTTCACCGAGACACTTGCAGTTCGAGGCGGCCGCGTGTACCTACAAAACCAGGAAATAGTTGTGCCGGGACTTGAACCCTTGTCTCTATCCTCTGTCTTCTTTCATCTCCTTCTAACTTACTGTCTGTATTTAGCCACATTCTTTGACTAAGTGCTCCCTGAAGACCACAAGTATCATTCCTCTGGGCCTGTTGTCTCGAGAAAAGAAAACTTGTTCTTTGCTCACCACCATGTTTGAAGGACATCAGCGTGATCACCGGCGATAGGACGGAGGGTCAAATAAAAAGGAACACCAATTTCTAGACAGGAGCAGTTGGGAGCTAAGAGTGTTTTGTGGGGTGACGTGTTTATTTGAGTGTCCAAACTTCCCTCTTTAGGTAGTTATTAGATCCTCCCATTCGTGAACATCATAAAACCCACTGATTTCAAAGGCCCAGACGCTTATTATTACAGCAACTCAGTTGTCGAGGTGAGAGAAAATGAGAAGTATGTTGCTGCACCACTAAATCAATGGCTGGGAACGGCTGAAACCAAACAAAAAGAATTCACGGAGGCCAGATAGGGCTATTTTCTTCTGACTGTCTCAATGGACTCACACAGAATCCATTTGTTTGATTGTTTGTTTTTCAGTTTCACTCGTGTAGGGTACTTGTCCACACACCTTCGGCTTGTAGTGTGTCTGTGTCCTTGGATCTCAAGTGAGTCTCCTGTAAGTAAGCACGTACGTGTCTTGAGTTTTCATCCCTTCTTTTAACCCTGTGTCTTTTGTTTGCTGCACTCAGTGCCTGACCTTTTATTCTGATGATTCAGAGCTGTGCACTTATTGCACTTAAAGAATTTTTTTTATCATTAAGCTAAAATCAATTGAAGAACATTATGTTTACTATGCTCCCCCCTTCACCAAGTACATCTGAAAAACCTCTTCAGTCGCTGTCGATCTGCGTAGTTGGATGCTGTAGACCCCTTCACCATGTCACTCCCAACAGACCCCATTACAGTCGCTGTCCATCAGTGAGTAGTAAGATGCTATATGATCTCTACTAGCCTTCTCTGTGTTGTACAGCACTCCCCATGACCCCTCGACCCAAAGCATTATACATGCTAAAACTAATGCCCCCATTCTTTCTCCTCACACTTATCCCTCCCTTCAGACCAACCCTGCCCAGTCCTTTTCCCTTTGGTAACTTTTAGTCAACTCTTTGGTTCTGTGAGTCTGCTGCTGTTTTTCTCCTTCAGTTTTTCTTTGTTGTTGTATTACACACATGAGTGAAAACACTTGGTACTTGTCTTTCTCCGCCTGGCCTATTTCTCTGAACATACTACCGTCTAGCTCCATCCAGGTCATTACAAATGGTAGGATTTGTTTTCTTCTTAAGGCTGCTTACTGCACTTTTAAAACTGGATTTCATTCTTCCTTTTTGTTTGTAGTTTAGCTATGTTATTCACCATTCAACTCCTGGTTATGAACAATAGCTTTGTGTCAATCGATATGTATCTGTATCTATCTATCTAATGGTCTGTCTGTCTATCTATGTTTCTACGTATGTATGTATGTATGTATCTATCTCTCTTCCTATCATCTATCTATGATGTCTATCATCTATCAATCCATGTACCTATCTATCTATCTTTCATCTGTCATCTGTGTACCTATCTATCTATGAATCAATCATCTTTTTGTCTGCCCATCTATCCTTCTGTACAGAACAGTTAACAACATAGCCTATGTCTCTTCCCTACATTATGCTTCCAGAAATCTTGCAAGGTAACTAAGCCATAAGGTGAGCACTGTGTTCACCGATACACTTTCAGGTAGAGTCAGCCGCGTGTGCTTACAAAACCAGTAAATGGAGGTGAAAGGACTTGAACCTGTATCTCTGTCCACTGTCCTCTCATACTTCCTGCTCGCTTGGTGACTTTATTTAGCCACATTCAGTGAGTAAGTGATCCCTGAAGACCACAAGTATCCTTCGTCTGGTCCGGTTGTCGAAAGAAAAGTGTACTTGGTTCTTTGCACACCACCATGTTTGAGGGACATCGGCGTGATCACTGCTGATAGGTGCAGGGACAATTATAAAGGAACACCTATTTCTGGACAGGAGCAGTTGGGAACAAAGAGTGTGTTGTGGAGTGAAGTGTTTATTTGAGGGTCCAAACTTCCCTCCTTAGGTGGTTATTACTTCTTTACATTCGTGAACATCATAAAAAGCAATGATTTTAGAAGCCCAGACGCATATTATTACAGCAATTCATTTGTTGAGGTGAGAGGAAATGAGAAGGAACTTGCTGCACCACTAAATCTATGCCTGAGCACTGCTGAAATCAAACAAAAAGAATTCACGGTGGCTAGATAGGGCTATTTTCTACTGACTCTCTCTGGGGACTCAAACAGAATTCATTTGTTTGTTTGTTTCTTATTTTCACTTGTATAGGTAATCTGTCCCCACCCCTTCAGCTTGTAGTTTGTCTGTGTCCTTGGATCTCAAGTGAGTCTCCAGTAAGGGAGCACGTAGGAGATCTTGCGTTTTCATCAGTTCTTCTAACACTGGGTCTTTTGATTGAAGCACTCAAAGCCTGTACTTTTATTCTGATATTTGAGAGCTGTGCTCTTACTGCACTTCGAAATTCTTTTTGTTCTCATTAATATACAATCACATGCAGAACATTATGTTTTCCAGTCTACACCCTTCAGCAAGTCCCCGGCAAAAGCCAGTTACAGTCGCTGTCCGTCAGCGTGTACTAAGATGCTGTAGAATCACTACATGTCTTCTCTGTGTTATGCAGCCGTACAAATGACCCCCCAAGTTACACACTATACATGCTAATCCTAATGCCCCCATTCTTTTTCCCCGCCCTTATTACTCCCTTCCCAAAAACCCTCCCCAGTCCCTTTCTCTTTGGTAACTGTTAGTCCACTCTCGGGTTCTGTGAGTCTGCTGCTGTCTTTTCCTTCAGTTTTTCTTTGTTATCATACTCCACACATGAGTGAAATCATTTGGTACATGTATTTCTCCTCCTTGAATATTTGACTGAGCATAATACCCTCTAGCTCCATCCACGTTATTGCAAATAATAGGATTTGTTTTCTTCTTATGGCTGCCTACTGCACTTTTTAAACTGGATTTCATTCTTCTTTTTTGTTTGTAGTTTCGCTATGTGCTTTCACCATTGCTCTCCTGGTTATGAGCAGTAGCTTTGTGTTAATCGATATGTACCTATATCTATCTATCTGTCTGTCTATCTATTTATCAATCAATCAATCAATCAATCATCTTTTTGTCTGCCCATCTGTCCTTGTGTACAGAACAGTTAACCATATATCCTATATCACTTTCCTACACTATGCTTCCAAAAATCCTGCAAAGTATCTAGGCTGTAGAGAGACCACTGGGTTCACCGAGACACTTGCAGTTCGAGGCGGCCGCGTGTACCTACAAAACCAGGAAATAGTTGTGCCGGGACTTGAACCCTTGTCTCTATCCTCTGTCTTCTTTCATCTCCTTCTAACTTACTGTCTGTATTTAGCCACATTCTTTGACTAAGTGCTCCCTGAAGACCACAAGTATCATTCCTCTGGGCCTGTTGTCTCGAGAAAAGAAAACTTGTTCTTTGCTCACCACCATGTTTGAAGGACATCAGCGTGATCACCGGCGATAGGACGGAGGGTCAAATAAAAAGGAACACCAATTTCTAGACAGGAGCAGTTGGGAGCTAAGAGTGTTTTGTGGGGTGACGTGTTTATTTGAGTGTCCAAACTTCCCTCTTTAGGTAGTTATTAGATCCTCCCATTCGTGAACATCATAAAACCCACTGATTTCAAAGGCCCAGACGCTTATTATTACAGCAACTCAGTTGTCGAGGTGAGAGAAAATGAGAAGTATGTTGCTGCACCACTAAATCAATGGCTGGGAACGGCTGAAACCAAACAAAAAGAATTCACGGAGGCCAGATAGGGCTATTTTCTTCTGACTGTCTCAATGGACTCACACAGAATCCATTTGTTTGATTGTTTGTTTTTCAGTTTCACTCGTGTAGGGTACTTGTCCACACACCTTCGGCTTGTAGTGTGTCTGTGTCCTTGGATCTCAAGTGAGTCTCCTGTAAGTAAGCACGTACGTGTCTTGAGTTTTCATCCCTTCTTTTAACCCTGTGTCTTTTGTTTGCTGCACTCAGTGCCTGACCTTTTATTCTGATGATTCAGAGCTGTGCACTTATTGCACTTAAAGAATTTTTTTTATCATTAAGCTAAAATCAATTGAAGAACATTATGTTTACTATGCTCCCCCCTTCACCAAGTACATCTGAAAAACCTCTTCAGTCGCTGTCGATCTGCGTAGTTGGATGCTGTAGACCCCTTCACCATGTCACTCCCAACAGACCCCATTACAGTCGCTGTCCATCAGTGAGTAGTAAGATGCTATATGATCTCTACTAGCCTTCTCTGTGTTGTACAGCACTCCCCATGACCCCTCGACCCAAAGCATTATACATGCTAAAACTAATGCCCCCATTCTTTCTCCTCACACTTATCCCTCCCTTCAGACCAACCCTGCCCAGTCCTTTTCCCTTTGGTAACTTTTAGTCAACTCTTTGGTTCTGTGAGTCTGCTGCTGTTTTTCTCCTTCAGTTTTTCTTTGTTGTTGTATTACACACATGAGTGAAAACACTTGGTACTTGTCTTTCTCCGCCTGGCCTATTTCTCTGAACATACTACCGTCTAGCTCCATCCAGGTCATTACAAATGGTAGGATTTGTTTTCTTCTTAAGGCTGCTTACTGCACTTTTAAAACTGGATTTCATTCTTCCTTTTTGTTTGTAGTTTAGCTATGTTATTCACCATTCAACTCCTGGTTATGAACAATAGCTTTGTGTCAATCGATATGTATCTGTATCTATCTATCTAATGGTCTGTCTGTCTATCTATGTTTCTACGTATGTATGTATGTATGTATCTATCTCTCTTCCTATCATCTATCTATGATGTCTATCATCTATCAATCCATGTACCTATCTATCTATCTTTCATCTGTCATCTGTGTACCTATCTATCTATGAATCAATCATCTTTTTGTCTGCCCATCTATCCTTCTGTACAGAACAGTTAACAACATAGCCTATGTCTCTTCCCTACATTATGCTTCCAGAAATCTTGCAAGGTAACTAAGCCATAAGGAGAGAACTGTGTTCACCGATACACTTTCAGGTAGAGTCAGCCGCGTGTGCTTACAAAACCAGTAAATGGAGGTGAAAGGACTTGAACCTGTATCTCTGTCCACTGTCCTCTCATACTTCCTGCTCGCTTGGTGACTTTATTTAGCCACATTCAGTGAGTAAGTGATCCCTGAAGACCACAAGTATCCTTCGTCTGGTCCGGTTGTCGAAAGAAAAGTGTACTTGGTTCTTTGCACACCACCATGTTTGAGGGACATCGGCGTGATCACTGCTGATAGGTGCAGGGACAATTATAAAGGAACACCTATTTCTGGACAGGAGCAGTTGGGAACAAAGAGTGTGTTGTGGAGTGAAGTGTTTATTTGAGGGTCCAAACTTCCCTCCTTAGGTGGTTATTACTTCTTTACATTCGTGAACATCATAAAAAGCAATGATTTTAGAAGCCCAGACGCATATTATTACAGCAATTCATTTGTTGAGGTGAGAGGAAATGAGAAAGAACTTGCTGCACCACTAAATCTATGCCTGAGCACTGCTGAAATCAAACAAAAAGAATTCACGGTGGCTAGATAGGGCTATTTTCTACTGACTCTCTCTGGGGACTCAAACAGAATTCATTTGTTTGTTTGTTTCTTATTTTCACTTGTATAGGTAATCTGACCCACCCCTTCAGCTTGTAGTTTGTCTGTGTCCTTGGATCTCAAGTGAGTCTCCAGTAAGGGAGCACGTAGGAGATCTTGCGTTTTCATCAGTTCTTCTAACACTGGGTCTTTTGATTGAAGCACTCAAAGCCTGTACTTTTATTCTGATATTTGAGAGCTGTGCTCTTACTGCACTTCGAAATTCTTTTTGTTCTCATTAATATACAATCACATGCAGAACATTATGTTTTCCAGTCTACACCCTTCACCAAGTCCCCGGCAAAAGCCAGTTACAGTCGCTGTCCGTCAGCGTGTACTAAGATGCTGTAGAATCACTACATGTCTTCTCTGTGTTATGCAGCCGTACAAATGACCCCCCAAGTTACACACTATACATGCTAATCCTAATGCCCCCATTCTTTTTCCCCGCCCTTATTACTCCCTTCCCAAAAACCCTCCCCAGTCCCTTTCTCTTTGGTAACTGTTAGTCCACTCTCGGGTTCTGTGAGTCTGCTGCTGTCTTTTCCTTCAGTTTTTCTTTGTTATCATACTCCACACATGAGTGAAATCATTTGGTACATGTATTTCTCCTCCTTGAATATTTGACTGAGCATAATACCCTCTAGCTCCATCCACGTTATTGCAAATAATAGGATTTGTTTTCTTCTTATGGCTGCCTACTGCACTTTTTAAACTGGATTTCATTCTTCTTTTTTGTTTGTAGTTTCGCTATGTGCTTTCACCATTGCTCTCCTGGTTATGAGCAGTAGCTTTGTGTTAATCGATATGTACCTATATCTATCTATCTGTCTGTCTATCTATTTATCAATCAATCAATCAATCAATCATCTTTTTGTCTGCCCATCTGTCCTTGTGTACAGAACAGTTAACCATATATCCTATATCACTTTCCTACACTATGCTTCCAAAAATCCTGCAAAGTATCTAGGCTGTAGAGAGACCACTGGGTTCACCGAGACACTTGCAGTTCGAGGCGGCCGCGTGTACCTACAAAACCAGGAAATAGTTGTGCCGGGACTTGAACCCTTGTCTCTATCCTCTGTCTTCTTTCATCTCCTTCTAACTTACTGTCTGTATTTAGCCACATTCTTTGACTAAGTGCTCCCTGAAGACCACAAGTATCATTCCTCTGGGCCTGTTGTCTCGAGAAAAGAAAACTTGTTCTTTGCTCACCACCATGTTTGAAGGACATCAGCGTGATCACCGGCGATAGGACGGAGGGTCAAATAAAAAGGAACACCAATTTCTAGACAGGAGCAGTTGGGAGCTAAGAGTGTTTTGTGGGGTGACGTGTTTATTTGAGTGTCCAAACTTCCCTCTTTAGGTAGTTATTAGATCCTCCCATTCGTGAACATCATAAAACCCACTGATTTCAAAGGCCCAGACGCTTATTATTACAGCAACTCAGTTGTCGAGGTGAGAGAAAATGAGAAGTATGTTGCTGCACCACTAAATCAATGGCTGGGAACGGCTGAAACCAAACAAAAAGAATTCACGGAGGCCAGATAGGGCTATTTTCTTCTGACTGTCTCAATGGACTCACACAGAATCCATTTGTTTGATTGTTTGTTTTTCAGTTTCACTCGTGTAGGGTACTTGTCCACACACCTTCGGCTTGTAGTGTGTCTGTGTCCTTGGATCTCAAGTGAGTCTCCTGTAAGTAAGCACGTACGTGTCTTGAGTTTTCATCCCTTCTTTTAACCCTGTGTCTTTTGTTTGCTGCACTCAGTGCCTGACCTTTTATTCTGATGATTCAGAGCTGTGCACTTATTGCACTTAAAGAATTTTTTTTATCATTAAGCTAAAATCAATTGAAGAACATTATGTTTACTATGCTCCCCCCTTCACCAAGTACATCTGAAAAACCTCTTCAGTCGCTGTCGATCTGCGTAGTTGGATGCTGTAGACCCCTTCACCATGTCACTCCCAACAGACCCCATTACAGTCGCTGTCCATCAGTGAGTAGTAAGATGCTATATGATCTCTACTAGCCTTCTCTGTGTTGTACAGCACTCCCCATGACCCCTCGACCCAAAGCATTATACATGCTAAAACTAATGCCCCCATTCTTTCTCCTCACACTTATCCCTCCCTTCAGACCAACCCTGCCCAGTCCTTTTCCCTTTGGTAACTTTTAGTCAACTCTTTGGTTCTGTGAGTCTGCTGCTGTTTTTCTCCTTCAGTTTTTCTTTGTTGTTGTATTACACACATGAGTGAAAACACTTGGTACTTGTCTTTCTCCTCCTGGCCTATTTCTCTGAACATACTACCGTCTAGCTCCATCCAGGTCATTACAAATGGTAGGATTTGTTTTCTTCTTAAGGCTGCTTACTGCACTTTTAAAACTGGATTTCATTCTTCCTTTTTGTTTGTAGTTTAGCTATGTTATTCACCATTCAACTCCTGGTTATGAACAATAGCTTTGTGTCAATCGATATGTATCTGTATCTATCTATCTAATGGTCTGTCTGTCTATCTATGTTTCTACGTATGTATGTATGTATGTATCTATCTCTCTTCCTATCATCTATCTATGATGTCTATCATCTATCAATCCATGTACCTATCTATCTATCTTTCATCTGTCATCTGTGTACCTATCTATCTATGAATCAATCATCTTTTTGTCTGCCCATCTATCCTTCTCTACAGAACAGTTAACAACATAGCCTATGTCTCTTCCCTACATTATGCTTCCAGAAATCTTGCAAGGTAACTAAGCCATAAGGAGAGCACTGTGTTCACCGATACACTTTCAGGTAGAGTCAGCCGCGTGTGCTTACAAAACCAGTAAATGGAGGTGAAAGGACTTGAACCTGTATCTCTGTCCACTGTCCTCTCATACTTCCTGCTCGCTTGGTGACTTTATTTAGCCACATTCAGTGAGTAAGTGATCCCTGAAGACCACAAGTATCCTTCGTCTGGTCCGGTTGTCGAAAGAAAAGTGTACTTGCTTCTTTGCACACCACCATGTTTGAGGGACATCGGCGTGATCACTGCTGATAGGTGCAGGGACAATTATAAAGGAACACCTATTTCTGGACAGGAGCAGTTGGGAACAAAGAGTGTGTTGTGGAGTGAAGTGTTTATTTGAGGGTCCAAACTTCCCTCCTTAGGTGGTTATTACTTCTTTACATTCGTGAACATCATAAAAAGCAATGATTTTAGAAGCCCAGACGCATATTATTACAGCAATTCATTTGTTGAGGTGAGAGGAAATGAGAAAGAACTTGCTGCACCACTAAATCTATGCCTGAGCACTGCTGAAATCAAACAAAAAGAATTCACGGTGGCTAGATAGGGCTATTTTCTACTGACTCTCTCTGGGGACTCAAACAGAATTCATTTGTTTGTTTGTTTCTTATTTTCACTTGTATAGGTAATCTGACCCACCCCTTCAGCTTGTAGTTTGTCTGTGTCCTTGGATCTCAAGTGAGTCTCCAGTAAGGGAGCACGTAGGAGATCTTGCGTTTTCATCAGTTCTTCTAACACTGGGTCTTTTGATTGAAGCACTCAAAGCCTGTACTTTTATTCTGATATTTGAGAGCTGTGCTCTTACTGCACTTCGAAATTCTTTTTGTTCTCATTAATATACAATCACATGCAGAACATTATGTTTTCCAGTCTACACCCTTCACCAAGTCCCCGGCAAAAGCCAGTTACAGTCGCTGTCCGTCAGCGTGTACTAAGATGCTGTAGAATCACTACATGTCTTCTCTGTGTTATGCAGCCGTACAAATGACCCCCCAAGTTACACACTATACATGCTAATCCTAATGCCCCCATTCTTTTTCCCCGCCCTTATTACTCCCTTCCCAAAAACCCTCCCCAGTCCCTTTCTCTTTGGTAACTGTTAGTCCACTCTCGGGTTCTGTGAGTCTGCTGCTGTCTTTTCCTTCAGTTTTTCTTTGTTATCATACTCCACACATGAGTGAAATCATTTGGTACATGTATTTCTCCTCCTTGAATATTTGACTGAGCATAATACCCTCTAGCTCCATCCACGTTATTGCAAATAATAGGATTTGTTTTCTTCTTATGGCTGCCTACTGCACTTTTTAAACTGGATTTCATTCTTCTTTTTTGTTTGTAGTTTCGCTATGTGCTTTCACCATTGCTCTCCTGGTTATGAGCAGTAGCTTTGTGTTAATCGATATGTACCTATATCTATCTATCTGTCTGTCTATCTATTTATCAATCAATCAATCAATCAATCATCTTTTTGTCTGCCCATCTGTCCTTGTGTACAGAACAGTTAACCATATATCCTATATCACTTTCCTACACTATGCTTCCAAAAATCCTGCAAAGTATCTAGGCTGTAGAGAGACCACTGGGTTCACCGAGACACTTGCAGTTCGAGGCGGCCGCGTGTACCTACAAAACCAGGAAATAGTTGTGCCGGGACTTGAACCCTTGTCTCTATCCTCTGTCTTCTTTCATCTCCTTCTAACTTACTGTCTGTATTTAGCCACATTCTTTGACTAAGTGCTCCCTGAAGACCACAAGTATCATTCCTCTGGGCCTGTTGTCTCGAGAAAAGAAAACTTGTTCTTTGCTCACCACCATGTTTGAAGGACATCAGCGTGATCACCGGCGATAGGACGGAGGGTCAAATAAAAAGGAACACCAATTTCTAGACAGGAGCAGTTGGGAGCTAAGAGTGTTTTGTGGGGTGACGTGTTTATTTGAGTGTCCAAACTTCCCTCTTTAGGTAGTTATTAGATCCTCCCATTCGTGAACATCATAAAACCCACTGATTTCAAAGGCCCAGACGCTTATTATTACAGCAACTCAGTTGTCGAGGTGAGAGAAAATGAGAAGTATGTTGCTGCACCACTAAATCAATGGCTGGGAACGGCTGAAACCAAACAAAAAGAATTCACGGAGGCCAGATAGGGCTATTTTCTTCTGACTGTCTCAATGGACTCACACAGAATCCATTTGTTTGATTGTTTGTTTTTCAGTTTCACTCGTGTAGGGTACTTGTCCACACACCTTCGGCTTGTAGTGTGTCTGTGTCCTTGGATCTCAAGTGAGTCTCCTGTAAGTAAGCACGTACGTGTCTTGAGTTTTCATCCCTTCTTTTAACCCTGTGTCTTTTGTTTGCTGCACTCAGTGCCTGACCTTTTATTCTGATGATTCAGAGCTGTGCACTTATTGCACTTAAAGAATTTTTTTTATCATTAAGCTAAAATCAATTGAAGAACATTATGTTTACTATGCTCCCCCCTTCACCAAGTACATCTGAAAAACCTCTTCAGTCGCTGTCGATCTGCGTAGTTGGATGCTGTAGACCCCTTCACCATGTCACTCCCAACAGACCCCATTACAGTCGCTGTCCATCAGTGAGTAGTAAGATGCTATATGATCTCTACTAGCCTTCTCTGTGTTGTACAGCACTCCCCATGACCCCTCGACCCAAAGCATTATACATGCTAAAACTAATGCCCCCATTCTTTCTCCTCACACTTATCCCTCCCTTCAGACCAACCCTGCCCAGTCCTTTTCCCTTTGGTAACTTTTAGTCAACTCTTTGGTTCTGTGAGTCTGCTGCTGTTTTTCTCCTTCAGTTTTTCTTTGTTGTTGTACTACACACATGAGTGAAAACACTTGGTACTTGTCTTTCTCCGCCTGGCCTATTTCTCTGAACATACTACCGTCTAGCTCCATCCAGGTCATTACAAATGGTAGGATTTGTTTTCTTCTTAAGGCTGCTTACTGCACTTTTAAAACTGGATTTCATTCTTCCTTTTTGTTTGTAGTTTAGCTATGTTATTCACCATTCAACTCCTGGTTATGAACAATAGCTTTGTGTCAATCGATATGTATCTGTATCTATCTATCTAATGGTCTGTCTGTCTATCTATGTTTCTACGTATGTATGTATGTATGTATCTATCTCTCTTCCTATCATCTATCTATGATGTCTATCATCTATCAATCCATGTACCTATCTATCTATCTTTCATCTGTCATCTGTGTACCTATCTATCTATGAATCAATCATCTTTTTGTCTGCCCATCTATCCTTCTGTACAGAACAGTTAACAACATAGCCTATGTCTCTTCCCTACATTATGCTTCCAGAAATCTTGCAAGGTAACTAAGCCATAAGGAGAGCACTGTGTTCACCGATACACTTTCAGGTAGAGTCAGCCGCGTGTGCTTACAAAACCAGTAAATGGAGGTGAAAGGACTTGAACCTGTATCTCTGTCCACTGTCCTCTCATACTTCCTGCTCGCTTGGTGACTTTATTTAGCCACATTCAGTGAGTAAGTGATCCCTGAAGACCACAAGTATCCTTCGTCTGGTCCGGTTGTCGAAAGAAAAGTGTACTTGGTTCTTTGCACACCACCATGTTTGAGGGACATCGGCGTGATCACTGCTGATAGGTGCAGGGACAATTATAAAGGAACACCTATTTCTGGACAGGAGCAGTTGGGAACAAAGAGTGTGTTGTGGAGTGAAGTGTTTATTTGAGGGTCCAAACTTCCCTCCTTAGGTGGTTATTACTTCTTTACATTCGTGAACATCATAAAAAGCAATGATTTTAGAAGCCCAGACGCATATTATTACAGCAATTCATTTGTTGAGGTGAGAGGAAATGAGAAGGAACTTGCTGCACCACTAAATCTATGCCTGAGCACTGCTGAAATCAAACAAAAAGAATTCACGGTGGCTAGATAGGGCTATTTTCTACTGACTCTCTCTGGGGACTCAAACAGAATTCATTTGTTTGTTTGTTTCTTATTTTCACTTGTATAGGTAATCTGACCCACCCCTTCAGCTTGTAGTTTGTCTGTGTCCTTGGATCTCAAGTGAGTCTCCAGTAAGGGAGCACGTAGGAGATCTTGCGTTTTCATCAGTTCTTCTAACACTGGGTCTTTTGATTGAAGCACTCAAAGCCTGTACTTTTATTCTGATATTTGAGAGCTGTGCTCTTACTGCACTTCGAAATTCTTTTTGTTCTCATTAATATACAATCACATGCAGAACATTATGTTTTCCAGTCTACACCCTTCACCAAGTCCCCGGCAAAAGCCAGTTACAGTCGCTGTCCGTCAGCGTGTACTAAGATGCTGTAGAATCACTACATGTCTTCTCTGTGTTATGCAGCCGTACAAATGACCCCCCAAGTTACACACTATACATGCTAATCCTAATGCCCCCATTCTTTTTCCCCGCCCTTATTACTCCCTTCCCAAAAACCCTCCCCAGTCCCTTTCTCTTTGGTAACTGTTAGTCCACTCTCGGGTTCTGTGAGTCTGCTGCTGTCTTTTCCTTCAGTTTTTCTTTGTTATCATACTCCACACATGAGTGAAATCATTTGGTACATGTATTTCTCCTCCTTGAATATTTGACTGAGCATAATACCCTCTAGCTCCATCCACGTTATTGCAAATAATAGGATTTGTTTTCTTCTTATGGCTGCCTACTGCACTTTTTAAACTGGATTTCATTCTTCTTTTTTGTTTGTAGTTTCGCTATGTGCTTTCACCATTGCTCTCCTGGTTATGAGCAGTAGCTTTGTGTTAATCGATATGTACCTATATCTATCTATCTGTCTGTCTATCTATTTATCAATCAATCAATCAATCAATCATCTTTTTGTCTGCCCATCTGTCCTTGTGTACAGAACAGTTAACCATATATCCTATATCACTTTCCTACACTATGCTTCCAAAAATCCTGCAAAGTATCTAGGCTGTAGAGAGACCACTGGGTTCACCGAGACACTTGCAGTTCGAGGCGGCCGCGTGTACCTACAAAACCAGGAAATAGTTGTGCCGGGATTTGAACCCGTGTCTCTATCCTCTGTCTTCTTTCATCTCCTTCTAACTTACTGTCTGTATTTAGCCACATTCTTTGACTAAGTGCTCCCTGAAGACCACAAGTATCATTCCTCTGGGCCTGTTGTCTCGAGAAAAGAAAACTTGTTCTTTGCTCACCACCATGTTTGAAGGACATCAGCGTGATCACCGGCGATAGGACGGAGGGTCAAATAAAAAGGAACACCAATTTCTAGACAGGAGCAGTTGGGAGCTAAGAGTGTTTTGTGTGGTGACGTGTTTATTTGAGTGTCCAAACCTCCCTCTTTAGGTAGTTATTAGATCCTCCCATTCGTGAACATCATAAAACCCACTGATTTCAAAGGCCCAGACGCTTATTATTACAGCAACTCAGTTGTCGAGGTGAGAGAAAATGAGAAGTATGTTGCTGCACCACTAAATCAATGGCTGGGAACGGCTGAAACCAAACAAAAAGAATTCACGGAGGCCAGATAGGGCTATTTTCTTCTGACTGTCTCAATGGACTCACACAGAATCCATTTGTTTGATTGTTTGTTTTTCAGTTTCACTCGTGTAGGGTACTTGTCCACACACCTTCGGCTTGTAGTTTGTCTGTGTCCTTGGATCTCAAGTGAGTCTCCTGTAAGTAAGCACGTACGTGTCTTGAGTTTTCATCCCCTCTTTTAACCCTGTGTCTTTTTTTTGCTTCACTCAGTGCCTGACCTTTTATTCTGATGATTCAGAGCTGTGCACTTATTGCACTTAAAGAATTTTTTTTATCATTAAGCTAAAATCAATTGAAGGACATTATGTTTACTATGCTCCCCCTTCAACAAGTACATCTGAAAAACCTCTTCAGTCGCTGTCGATCTGCGTAGTTGGATGCTGTAGACCCCTTCACCATGTCACTCCCAACAGACCCCATTACAGTCGCTGTCCATCAGTGAGTAGTAAGATGCTATATGATCTCTACTAGCCTTCTCTGTGTTGTACAGCACTCCCCATGACCCCTCGACCCAAAGCATTATACATGCTAAAACTAATGCCCCCATTCTTTCTCCTCACACTTATCCCTCCCTTCAGACCAACCCTGCCCAGTCCTTTTCCCTTTGGTAACTTTTAGTCAACTCTTTGGTTCTGTGAGTCTGCTGCTGTTTTTCTCCTTCAGTTTTTCTTTGTTGTTGTACTACACACATGAGTGAAAACACTTGGTACTTGTCTTTCTCCGCCTGGCCTATTTCTCTGAACATACTACCGTCTAGCTCCATCCAGGTCATTACAAATGGTAGGATTTGTTTTCTTCTTAAGGCTGCTTACTGCACTTTTAAAACTGGATTTCATTCTTCCTTTTTGTTTGTAGTTTAGCTATGTTATTCACCATTCAACTCCTGGTTATGAACAATAGCTTTGTGTCAATCGATATGTATCTGTATCTATCTATCTAATGGTCTGTCTGTCTATCTATGTTTCTACGTATGTATGTATGTATGTATCTATCTCTCTTCCTATCATCTATCTATGATGTCTATCATCTATCAATCCATGTACCTATCTATCTATCTTTCATCTGTCATCTGTGTACCTATCTATCTATGAATCAATCATCTTTTTGTCTGCCCATCTATCCTTCTCTACAGAACAGTTAACAACATAGCCTATGTCTCTTCCCTACATTATGCTTCCAGAAATCTTGCAAGGTAACTAAGCCATAAGGAGAGCACTGTGTTCACCGATACACTTTCAGGTAGAGTCAGCCGCGTGTGCTTACAAAACCAGTAAATGGAGGTGAAAGGACTTGAACCTGTATCTCTGTCCACTGTCCTCTCATACTTCCTGCTCGCTTGGTGACTTTATTTAGCCACATTCAGTGAGTAAGTGATCCCTGAAGACCACAAGTATCCTTCGTCTGGTCCGGTTGTCGAAAGAAAAGTGTACTTGGTTCTTTGCACACCACCATGTTTGAGGGACATCGGCGTGATCACTGCTGATAGGTGCAGGGACAATTATAAAGGAACACCTATTTCTGGACAGGAGCAGTTGGGAACAAAGAGTGTGTTGTGGAGTGAAGTGTTTATTTGAGGGTCCAAACTTCCCTCCTTAGGTGGTTATTACTTCTTTACATTCGTGAACATCATAAAAAGCAATGATTTTAGAAGCCCAGACGCATATTATTACAGCAATTCATTTGTTGAGGTGAGAGGAAATGAGAAAGAACTTGCTGCACCACTAAATCTATGCCTGAGCACTGCTGAAATCAAACAAAAAGAATTCACGGTGGCTAGATAGGGCTATTTTCTACTGACTCTCTCTGGGGACTCAAACAGAATTCATTTGTTTGTTTGTTTCTTATTTTCACTTGTATAGGTAATCTGACCCACCCCTTCAGCTTGTAGTTTGTCTGTGTCCTTGGATCTCAAGTGAGTCTCCAGTAAGGGAGCACGTAGGAGATCTTGCGTTTTCATCAGTTCTTCTAACACTGGGTCTTTTGATTGAAGCACTCAAAGCCTGTACTTTTATTCTGATATTTGAGAGCTGTGCTCTTACTGCACTTCGAAATTCTTTTTGTTCTCATTAATATACAATCACATGCAGAACATTATGTTTTCCAGTCTACACCCTTCACCAAGTCCCCGGCAAAAGCCAGTTACAGTCGCTGTCCGTCAGCGTGTACTAAGATGCTGTAGAATCACTACATGTCTTCTCTGTGTTATGCAGCCGTACAAATGACCCCCCAAGTTACACACTATACATGCTAATCCTAATGCCCCCATTCTTTTTCCCCGCCCTTATTACTCCCTTCCCAAAAACCCTCCCCAGTCCCTTTCTCTTTGGTAACTGTTAGTCCACTCTCGGGTTCTGTGAGTCTGCTGCTGTCTTTTCCTTCAGTTTTTCTTTGTTATCATACTCCACACATGAGTGAAATCATTTGGTACATGTATTTCTCCTCCTTGAATATTTGACTGAGCATAATACCCTCTAGCTCCATCCACGTTATTGCAAATAATAGGATTTGTTTTCTTCTTATGGCTGCCTACTGCACTTTTTAAACTGGATTTCATTCTTCTTTTTTGTTTGTAGTTTCGCTATGTGCTTTCACCATTGCTCTCCTGGTTATGAGCAGTAGCTTTGTGTTAATCGATATGTACCTATATCTATCTATCTGTCTGTCTATCTATTTATCAATCAATCAATCAATCAATCATCTTTTTGTCTGCCCATCTGTCCTTGTGTACAGAACAGTTAACCATATATCCTATATCACTTTCCTACACTATGCTTCCAAAAATCCTGCAAAGTATCTAGGCTGTAGAGAGACCACTGGGTTCACCGAGACACTTGCAGTTCGAGGCGGCCGCGTGTACCTACAAAACCAGGAAATAGTTGTGCCGGGATTTGAACCCGTGTCTCTATCCTCTGTCTTCTTTCATCTCCTTCTAACTTACTGTCTGTATTTAGCCACATTCTTTGACTAAGTGCTCCCTGAAGACCACAAGTATCATTCCTCTGGGCCTGTTGTCTCGAGAAAAGAAAACTTGTTCTTTGCTCACCACCATGTTTGAAGGACATCAGCGTGATCACCGGCGATAGGACGGAGGGTCAAATAAAAAGGAACACCAATTTCTAGACAGGAGCAGTTGGGAGCTAAGAGTGTTTTGTGGGGTGACGTGTTTATTTGAGTGTCCAAACTTCCCTCTTTAGGTAGTTATTAGATCCTCCCATTCGTGAACATCATAAAACCCACTGATTTCAAAGGCCCAGACGCTTATTATTACAGCAACTCAGTTGTCGAGGTGAGAGAAAATGAGAAGTATGTTGCTGCACCACTAAATCAATGGCTGGGAACGGCTGAAACCAAACAAAAAGAATTCACGGAGGCCAGATAGGGCTATTTTCTTCTGACTGTCTCAATGGACTCACACAGAATCCATTTGTTTGATTGTTTGTTTTTCAGTTTCACTCGTGTAGGGTACATGTCCACACACCTTCGGCTTGTAGTGTGTCTGTGTCCTTGGATCTCAAGTGAGTCTCCTGTAAGTAAGCACGTACGTGTCTTGAGTTTTCATCCCCTCTTTTAACCCTGTGTCTTTTTTTTGCTTCACTCAGTGCCTGACCTTTTATTCTGATGATTCAGAGCTGTGCACTTATTGCACTTAAAGAATTTCTTTTATCATTAAGCTAAAATCAATTGAAGGACATTATGTTTACTATGCTCCCCCTTCAACAAGTACATCTGAAAAACCTCTTCAGTCGCTGTCGATCTGCGTAGTTGGATGCTGTAGACTCCTTCACCATGTCCCTCCCAACAGACCCCATTACAGTCGCTGTCCATTAGTGAGTAGTAAGATGCTATATGATCTCTACTAGCCTTCTCTGTGTTGTACAGCACTCCCCATGACCCCTCGACCCAAAGCATTATACATGCTAAAACTAATGCCCCCATTCTTTCTCCTCACACTTATCCCTCCCTTCAGACCAACCCTGCCCAGTCATTTTCCCTTTGGTAACTTTTAGTCAACTCTTTGGTTCTGTGAGTCTGCTGCTGTTTTTCTCCTTCAGTTTTTCTTTGTTGTTGTACTACACACATGAGTGAAAACACTTGGTACTTGTCTTTCTCCGCCTGGCCTATTTCTCTGAACATACTACCGTCTAGCTCCATCCAGGTCATTACAAATGGTAGGATTTGTTTTCTTCTTAAGGCTGCTTACTGCACTTTTAAAACTGGATTTCATTCTTCCTTTTTGTTTGTAGTTTAGCTATGTTATTCACCATTCAACTCCTGGTTATGAACAATAGCTTTGTGTCAATCGATATGTATCTGTATCTATCTATCTAATGGTCTGTCTGTCTATCTATGTTTCTACGTATGTATGTATGTATGTATCTATCTCTCTTCCTATCATCTATCTATGATGTCTATCATCTATCAATCCATGTACCTATCTATCTATCTTTCAACTGTCATCTGTGTACCTATCTATCTATGAATCAATCATCTTTTTGTCTGCCCATCTATCCTTCTGTACAGAACAGTTAACAACATAGCCTATGTCTCTTCCCTACATTATGCTTCCAGAAATCTTGCAAGGTAACTAAGCCATAAGGAGAGCACTGTGTTCACCGATACACTTTCAGGTAGAGTCAGCCGCGTGTGCTTACAAAACCAGTAAATGGAGGTGAAAGGACTTGAACCTGTATCTCTGTCCACTGTCCTCTCATACTTCCTGCTCGCTTGGTGACTTTATTTAGCCACATTCAGTGAGTAAGTGATCCCTGAAGACCACAAGTATCCTTCGTCTGGTCCGGTTGTCGAAAGAAAAGTGTACTTGGTTCTTTGCACACCACCATGTTTGAGGGACATCGGCGTGATCACTGCTGATAGGTGCAGGGACAATTATAAAGGAACACCTATTTCTGGACAGGAGCAGTTGGGAACAAAGAGTGTGTTGTGGAGTGAAGTGTTTATTTGAGGGTCCAAACTTCCCTCCTTAGGTGGTTATTACTTCTTTACATTCGTGAACATCATAAAAAGCAATGATTTTAGAAGCCCAGACGCATATTATTACAGCAATTCATTTGTTGAGGTGAGAGGAAATGAGAAAGAACTTGCTGCACCACTAAATCTATGCCTGAGCACTGCTGAAATCAAACAAAAAGAATTCACGGTGGCTAGATAGGGCTATTTTCTACTGACTCTCTCTGGGGACTCAAACAGAATTCATTTGTTTGTTTGTTTCTTATTTTCACTTGTATAGGTAATCTGACCCACCCCTTCAGCTTGTAGTTTGTCTGTGTCCTTGGATCTCAAGTGAGTCTCCAGTAAGGGAGCACGTAGGAGATCTTGCGTTTTCATCAGTTCTTCTAACACTGGGTCTTTTGATTGAAGCACTCAAAGCCTGTACTTTTATTCTGATATTTGAGAGCTGTGCTCTTACTGCACTTCGAAATTCTTTTTGTTCTCATTAATATACAATCACATGCAGAACATTATGTTTTCCAGTCTACACCCTTCACCAAGTCCCCGGCAAAAGCCAGTTACAGTCGCTGTCCGTCAGCGTGTACTAAGATGCTGTAGAATCACTACATGTCTTCTCTGTGTTATGCAGCCGTACAAATGACCCCCCAAGTTACACACTATACATGCTAATCCTAATGCCCCCATTCTTTTTCCCCGCCCTTATTACTCCCTTCCCAAAAACCCTCCCCAGTCCCTTTCTCTTTGGTAACTGTTAGTCCACTCTCGGGTTCTGTGAGTCTGCTGCTGTCTTTTCCTTCAGTTTTTCTTTGTTATCATACTCCACACATGAGTGAAATCATTTGGTACATGTATTTCTCCTCCTTGAATATTTGACTGAGCATAATACCCTCTAGCTCCATCCACGTTATTGCAAATAATAGGATTTGTTTTCTTCTTATGGCTGCCTACTGCACTTTTTAAACTGGATTTCATTCTTCTTTTTTGTTTGTAGTTTCGCTATGTGCTTTCACCATTGCTCTCCTGGTTATGAGCAGTAGCTTTGTGTTAATCGATATGTACCTATATCTATCTATCTGTCTGTCTATCTATTTATCAATCAATCAATCAATCAATCATCTTTTTGTCTGCCCATCTGTCCTTGTGTACAGAACAGTTAACCATATATCCTATATCACTTTCCTACACTATGCTTCCAAAAATCCTGCAAAGTATCTAGGCTGTAGAGAGACCACTGGGTTCACCGAGACACTTGCAGTTCGAGGCGGCCGCGTGTACCTACAAAACCAGGAAATAGTTGTGCCGGGATTTGAACCCGTGTCTCTATCCTCTGTCTTCTTTCATCTCCTTCTAACTTACTGTCTGTATTTAGCCACATTCTTTGACTAAGTGCTCCCTGAAGACCACAAGTATCATTCCTCTGGGCCTGTTGTCTCGAGAAAAGAAAACTTGTTCTTTGCTCACCACCATGTTTGAAGGACATCAGCGTGATCACCGGCGATAGGACGGAGGGTCAAATAAAAAGGAACACCAATTTCTAGACAGGAGCAGTTGGGAGCTAAGAGTGTTTTGTGGGGTGACGTGTTTATTTGAGTGTCCAAACTTCCCTCTTTAGGTAGTTATTAGATCCTCCCATTCGTGAACATCATAAAACCCACTGATTTCAAAGGCCCAGACGCTTATTATTACAGCAACTCAGTTGTCGAGGTGAGAGAAAATGAGAAGTATGTTGCTGCACCACTAAATCAATGGCTGGGAACGGCTGAAACCAAACAAAAAGAATTCACGGAGGCCAGATAGGGCTATTTTCTTCTGACTGTCTCAATGGACTCACACAGAATCCATTTGTTTGATTGTTTGTTTTTCAGTTTCACTCGTGTAGGGTACATGTCCACACACCTTCGGCTTGTAGTGTGTCTGTGTCCTTGGATCTCAAGTGAGTCTCCTGTAAGTAAGCACGTACGTGTCTTGAGTTTTCATCCCCTCTTTTAACCCTGTGTCTTTTTTTTGCTTCACTCAGTGCCTGACCTTTTATTCTGATGATTCAGAGCTGTGCACTTATTGCACTTAAAGAATTTTTTTTATCATTAAGCTAAAATCAATTGAAGGACATTATGTTTACTATGCTCCCCCTTCAACAAGTACATCTGAAAAACCTCTTCAGTCGCTGTCGATCTGCGTAGTTGGATGCTGTAGACTCCTTCACCATGTCCCTCCCAACAGACCCCATTACAGTCGCTGTCCATTAGTGAGTAGTAAGATGCTATATGATCTCTACTAGCCTTCTCTGTGTTGTACAGCACTCCCCATGACCCCTCGACCCAAAGCATTATACATGCTAAAACTAATGCCCCCATTCTTTCTCCTCACACTTATCCCTCCCTTCAGACCAACCCTGCCCAGTCATTTTCCCTTTGGTAACTTTTAGTCAACTCTTTGGTTCTGTGAGTCTGCTGCTGTTTTTCTCCTTCAGTTTTTCTTTGTTGTTGTACTACACACATGAGTGAAAACACTTGGTACTTGTCTTTCTCCGCCTGGCCTATTTCTCTGAACATACTACCGTCTAGCTCCATCCAGGTCATTACAAATGGTAGGATTTGTTTTCTTCTTAAGGCTGCTTACTGCACTTTTAAAACTGGATTTCATTCTTCCTTTTTGTTTGTAGTTTAGCTATGTTATTCACCATTCAACTCCTGGTTATGAACAATAGCTTTGTGTCAATCGATATGTATCTGTATCTATCTATCTAATGGTCTGTCTGTCTATCTATGTTTCTACGTATGTATGTATGTATGTATCTATCTCTCTTCCTATCATCTATCTATGATGTCTATCATCTATCAATCCATGTACCTATCTATCTATCTTTCAACTGTCATCTGTGTACCTATCTATCTATGAATCAATCATCTTTTTGTCTGCCCATCTATCCTTCTGTACAGAACAGTTAACAACATAGCCTATGTCTCTTCCCTACATTATGCTTCCAGAAATCTTGCAAGGTAACTAAGCCATAAGGAGAGCACTGTGTTCACCGATACACTTTCAGGTAGAGTCAGCCGCGTGTGCTTACAAAACCAGTAAATGGAGGTGAAAGGACTTGAACCTGTATCTCTGTCCACTGTCCTCTCATACTTCCTGCTCGCTTGGTGACTTTATTTAGCCACATTCAGTGAGTAAGTGATCCCTGAAGACCACAAGTATCCTTCGTCTGGTCCGGTTGTCGAAAGAAAAGTGTACTTGGTTCTTTGCACACCACCATGTTTGAGGGACATCGGCGTGATCACTGCTGATAGGTGCAGGGACAATTATAAAGGAACACCTATTTCTGGACAGGAGCAGTTGGGAACAAAGAGTGTGTTGTGGAGTGAAGTGTTTATTTGAGGGTCCAAACTTCCCTCCTTAGGTGGTTATTACTTCTTTACATTCGTGAACATCATAAAAAGCAATGATTTTAGAAGCCCAGACGCATATTATTACAGCAATTCATTTGTTGAGGTGAGAGGAAATGAGAAGGAACTTGCTGCACCACTAAATCTATGCCTGAGCACTGCTGAAATCAAACAAAAAGAATTCACGGTGGCTAGATAGGGCTATTTTCTACTGACTCTCTCTGGGGACTCAAACAGAATTCATTTGTTTGTTTGTTTCTTATTTTCACTTGTATAGGTAATCTGTTCCCACCCCTTCAGCTTGTAGTTTGTCTGTGTCCTTGGATCTCAAGTGAGTCTCCAGTAAGGGAGCACGTAGGAGATCTTGCGTTTTCATCAGTTCTTCTAACACTGGGTCTTTTGATTGAAGCACTCAAAGCCTGTACTTTTATTCTGATATTTGAGAGCTGTGCTCTTACTGCACTTTGAAATTCTTTTTGTTCTCATTAATATACAATCACATGCAGAACATTATGTTTTCCAGTCTACACCCTTCACCAAGTCCCCGGGAAAAGCCAGTTACAGTCGCTGTCCGTCAGCGTGTACTAAGATGCTGTAGAATCACTACATGTCTTCTCTGTGTTATGCAGCCGTACAAATGACCCCCCAAGTTACACACTATACATGCTAATCCTAATGCCCCCATTCTTTTTCCCCGCCCTTATTACTCCCTTCCCAAAAACCCTCCCCAGTCCCTTTCTCTTTGGTAACTGTTAGTCCACTCTCGGGTTCTGTGAGTCTGCTGCTGTCTTTTCCTTCAGTTTTTCTTTGTTATCATACTCCACACATGAGTGAAATCATTTGGTACATGTATTTCTCCTCCTTGAATATTTGACTGAGCATAATACCCTCTAGCTCCATCCACGTTATTGCAAATAATAGGATTTGTTTTCTTCTTATGGCTGCCTACTGCACTTTTTAAACTGGATTTCATTCTTCTTTTTTGTTTGTAGTTTCGCTATGTGCTTTCACCATTGCTCTCCTGGTTTTGAGCAGTAGCTTTGTGTTAATCGATATGTACCTATATCTATCTATCTGTCTGTCTATCTATTTATCAATCAATCAATCAATCAATCATCTTTTTGTCTGCCCATCTGTCCTTGTGTACAGAACAGTTAACCATATATCCTATATCACTTTCCTACACTATGCTTCCAAAAATCCTGCAAAGTATCTAGGCTGTAGAGAGACCACTGGGTTCACCGAGACACTTGCAGTTCGAGGCGGCCGCGTGTACCTACAAAACCAGGAAATAGTTGTGCCGGGATTTGAACCCGTGTCTCTATCCTCTGTCTTCTTTCATCTCCTTCTAACTTACTGTCTGTATTTAGCCACATTCTTTGACTAAGTGCTCCCTGAAGACCACAAGTATCATTCCTCTGGGCCTGTTGTCTCGAGAAAAGAAAACTTGTTCTTTGCTCACCACCATGTTTGAAGGACATCAGCGTGATCACCGGCGATAGGACGGAGGGTCAAATAAAAAGGAACACCAATTTCTAGACAGGAGCAGTTGGGAGCTAAGAGTGTTTTGTGGGGTGACGTGTTTATTTGAGTGTCCAAACTTCCCTCTTTAGGTAGTTATTAGATCCTCCCATTCGTGAACATCATAAAACCCACTGATTTCAAAGGCCCAGACGCTTATTATTACAGCAACTCAGTTGTCGAGGTGAGAGAAAATGAGAAGTATGTTGCTGCACCACTAAATCAATGGCTGGGAACGGCTGAAACCAAACAAAAAGAATTCACGGAGGCCAGATAGGGCTATTTTCTTCTGACTGTCTCAATGGACTCACACAGAATCCATTTGTTTGATTGTTTGTTTTTCAGTTTCACTCGTGTAGGGTACTTGTCCACACACCTTCGGCTTGTAGTGTGTCTGTGTCCTTGGATCTCAAGTGAGTCTCCTGTAAGTAAGCACGTACGTGTCTTGAGTTTTCATCCCCTCTTTTAACCCTGTGTCTTTTTTTTGCTTCACTCAGTGCCTGACCTTTTATTCTGATGATTCAGAGCTGTGCACTTATTGCACTTAAAGAATTTTTTTTATCATTAAGCTAAAATCAATTGAAGGACATTATGTTTACTATGCTCCCCACTTCACCAAGTACATCTGAAAAACCTCTTCAGTCGCTGTCGATCTGCGTAGTTGGATGCTGTAGACCCCTTCACCATGTCCCTCCCAACAGACCCCATTACAGTCGCTGTCCATTAGTGAGTAGTAAGATGCTATATGATCTCTACTAGCCTTCTCTGTGTTGTACAGCACTCCCCATGACCCCTCGACCCAAAGCATTATACATGCTAAAACTAATGCCCCCATTCTTTCTCCTCACACTTATCCCTCCCTTCAGACCAACCCTGCCCAGTCCTTTTCCCTTTGGTAACTTTTAGTCAACTCTTTGGTTCTGTGAGTCTGCTGCTGTTTTTCTCCTTCAGTTTTTCTTTGTTGTTGTACTACACACATGAGTGAAAACACTTGGTACTTGTCTTTCTCCGCCTGGCCTATTTCTCTGAACATACTACCGTCTAGCTCCATCCAGGTCATTACAAATGGTAGGATTTGTTTTCTTCTTAAGGCTGCTTACTGCACTTTTAAAACTGGATTTCATTCTTCCTTTTTGTTTGTAGTTTAGCTATGTTATTCACCATTCAACTCCTGGTTATGAACAATAGCTTTGTGTCAATCGATATGTATCTGTATCTATCTATCTAATGGTCTGTCTGTCTATCTATGTTTCTACGTATGTATGTATGTATGTATCTATCTCTCTTCCTATCATCTATCTATGATGTCTATCATCTATCAATCCATGTACCTATCTATCTATCTTTCATCTGTCATCTGTGTACCTATCTATCTATGAATCAATCATCTTTTTGTCTGCCCATCTATCCTTCTGTACAGAACAGTTAACAACATAGCCTATGTCTCTTCCCTACATTATGCTTCCAGAAATCTTGCAAGGTAACTAAGCCATAAGGAGAGCACTGTGTTCACCGATACACTTTCAGGTAGAGTCAGCCGCGTGTGCTTACAAAACCAGTAAATGGAGGTGAAAGGACTTGAACCTGTATCTCTGTCCACTGTCCTCTCATACTTCCTGCTCGCTTGGTGACTTTATTTAGCCACATTCAGTGAGTAAGTGATCCCTGAAGACCACAAGTATCCTTCGTCTGGTCCGGTTGTCGAAAGAAAAGTGTACTTGGTTCTTTGCACACCACCATGTTTGAGGGACATCGGCGTGATCACTGCTGATAGGTGCAGGGACAATTATAAAGGAACACCTATTTCTGGACAGGAGCAGTTGGGAACAAAGAGTGTGTTGTGGAGTGAAGTGTTTATTTGAGGGTCCAAACTTCCCTCCTTAGGTGGGTATTACTTCTTTACATTCGTGAACATCATAAAAAGCAATGATTTTAGAAGCCCAGACGCATATTATTACAGCAATTCATTTGTTGAGGTGAGAGGAAATGAGAAGGAACTTGCTGCACCACTAAATCTATGCCTGAGCACTGCTGAAATCAAACAAAAAGAATTCACGGTGGCTAGATAGGGCTATTTTCTACTGACTCTCTCTGGGGACTCAAACAGAATTCATTTGTTTGTTTGTTTCTTATTTTCACTTGTATAGGTAATCTGTCCCCGCCCCTTCAGCTTGTAGTTTGTCTGTGTCCTTGGATCTCAAGTGAGTCTCCAGTAAGGGAGCACGTAGGAGATCTTGCGTTTTCATCAGTTCGTCTAACACTGGGTCTTTTGATTGAAGCACTCAAAGCCTGTACTTTTATTTATTCTGATATTTGAGAGCTGTGCTCTTACTGCACTTTGAAATTCTTTTTGTTCTCATTAATATACAATCACATGCAGAACATTATGTTTTCCAGTCTACACCCTTCACCAAGTCCCCGGCAAAAGCCAGTTACAGTCGCTGTCCGTCAGCGTGTACTAAGATGCTGTAGAATCACTACATGTCTTCTCTGTGTTATGCAGCCGTACAAATGACCCCCCAAGTTACACACTATACATGCTAATCCTAATGCCCCCATTCTTTTTCCCCGCCCTTATTACTCCCTTCCCAAAAACCCTCCCCAGTCCCTTTCTCTTTGGTAACTGTTAGTCCACTCTCGGGTTCTGTGAGTCTGCTGCTGTCTTTTCCCTCAGATTTTCTTTGTTATCATACTCCACACATGAGTGAAATCATTTGGTACATGTATTTCTCCTCCTTGAATATTTGACTGAGCATAATACCCTCTAGCTCCATCCACGTTATTGCAAATAATAGGTTTTGTTTTCTTCTTATGGCTGCCTACTGCACTTTTTAAACTGGATTTCATTCTTCTTTTTTGTTTGTAGTTTCGCTATGTGCTTTCACCATTGCTCTCCTGGTTATGAGAAGTAGCTTTTTGTTAATCGATATGTACCTATATCTATCTATCTGTCTGTCTATCTATTTATCAATCAATCAATCAATCAATCAATCATCTTTTTGTCTGCCCATCTGTCCTTGTGTACAGAACAGTTAACCATATATCCTATATCACTTTCCTACACTATGCTTCCAAAAATCCTGCAAAGTATCTAGGCTGTAGAGAGACCACTGGGTTCACCGAGACACTTGCAGCTCGAGGCGGCCGCGTGTACCTACAAAACCAGGAAATAGTTGTGCCGGGACTTGAACCCGTGTCTCTATCCTCTGTCTTCTTTCATCTCCTTCTAACTTACTGTCTGTATTTAGCCACATTCTTTGACTAAGTGCTCCCTGAAGACCACAAGTATCATTCCTCTGGGCCTGTTGTCTCGAGAAAAGAAAACTTGTTCTTTGCTCACCACCATGTTTGAAGGACATCAGCGTGATCACCGGCGATAGGACGGAGGGTCAAATAAAAAGGAACACCAATTTCTAGACAGGAGCAGTTGGGAGCTAAGAGTGTTTTGTGGGGTGACGTGTTTATTTGAGTGTCCAAACTTCCCTCTTTAGGTAGTTATTAGATCCTCCCATTCGTGAACATCATAAAACCCACTGATTTCAAAGGCCCAGACGCTTATTATTACAGCAACTCAGTTGTCGAGGTGAGAGAAAATGAGAAGTATGTTGCTGCACCACTAAATCAATGGCTGGGAACGGCTGAAACCAAACAAAAAGAATTCACGGAGGCCAGATAGGGCTATTTTCTTCTGACTGTCTCAATGGACTCACACAGAATCCATTTGTTTGATTGTTTGTTTTTCAGTTTCACTCGTGTAGGGTACTTGTCCACACACCTTCGGCTTGTAGTGTGTCTGTGTCCTTGGATCTCAAGTGAGTCTCCTGTAAGTAAGCACGTACGTGTCTTGAGTTTTCATCCCTTCTTTTAACCCTGTGTCTTTTGTTTGCTGCACTCAGTGCCTGACCTTTTATTCTGATGATTCAGAGCTGTGCACTTATTGCACTTAAAGAATTTTTTTTATCATTAAGCTAAAATCAATTGAAGGACATTATGTTTACTATGCTCCCCCCTTCACCAAGTACATCTGAAAAACCTCTTCAGTCGCTGTCGATCTGCGTAGTTGGATACTGTAGACCCCTTCACCATGTCCCTCCCAACAGACCCCATTACAGTCGCTGTCCATCAGTGAGTAGTAAGATGCTATATGATCTCTACTAGCCTTCTCTGTGTTGTACAGCACTCCCCATGACCCCTCGACCCAAAGCATTATACATGCTAAAACTAATGCCCCCATTCTTTCTCCTCACACTTATCCCTCCCTTCAGACCAACCCTGCCCAGTCCTTTTCCCTTTGGTAACTTTTAGTCAACTCTCGGGTTCTGTGAGTCTGCTGCTGTTTTTCTCCTTCAGTTTTTCTTTGTTGTTGTACTACACACATGAGTGAAAACACTTGGTACTTGTCTTTCTCCGCCTGGCCTATTTCTCTGAACACACTACCGTCTAGCTCCATCCAGGTCATTACAAATGGTAGGATTTGTTTTCTTCTTAAGGCTGCTTACTGCACTTTTAAAACTGGAATTCATTCTTCCTTTTTGTTTGTAGTTTAGCTATGTTATTCACCATTCAACTCCTGGTTATGAACAATAGCTTTGTGTCAATCGATATGTATCTGTATCTATCTATCTAATGGTCTGTCTGTCTATCTATGTTTCTACGTATGTATGTATGTATCTATGTATCTATCTATCTATCTCTCTTCCTATCATCTATCTATGATGTCTATCATCGATCAATCCATGTACCTATCTATCTATCTTTCATCTGTCATGTGTGTACCTATCTATCTATGAATCAATCATCTTTTTGTCTGCCCATCTATCCTTCTGTACAGAACAGTTAACAACATAGCCTATGTCTCTTCCCTGCATTATGCTTCCAGAAATCTTGCAAGGTAACTAAGCCATAAGGAGAGCACTGTGTTCACCGATACACTTTCAGGTAGAGTCAGCCGCGTGTGCTTACAAAACCAGTAAATGGAGGTGAAAGGACTTGAACCTGTATCTCTGTCCACTGTCCTCTCATACTTCCTGCTCGCTTGGTGACTTTATTTAGCCACATTCAGTGAGTAAGTGATCCCTGAAGACCACAAGTATCCTTCGTCTGGTCCGGTTGTCGAAAGAAAAGTGTACTAGCTTCTTTGCACACCACCATGTTTGAGGGACATCGGCGTGATCACTGCTGATAGGTGCAGGGACAATTATAAAGGAACACCTATTTCTGGACAGGAGCAGTTGGGAACAAAGAGTGTGTTGTGGAGTGAAGTGTTTATTTGAGGGTCCAAACTTCCCTCCTTAGGTGGGTATTACTTCTTTACATTCGTGAACATCATAAAAAGCAATGATTTTAGAAGCCCAGACGCATATTATTACAGCAATTCATTTGTTGAGGTGAGAGGAAATGAGAAGGAACTTGCTGCACCACTAAATCTATGCCTGAGCACTGCTGAAATCAAACAAAAAGAATTCACGGTGGGTAGATAGGGCTATTTTCTACTGACTCTCTCTGGGGACTCAAACAGAATTCATTTGTTTGTTTGTTTCTTATTTTCACTTGTATAGGTAATCTGTCCCCGCCCCTTCAGCTTGTAGTTTGTCTGTGTCCTTGGATCTCAAGTGAGTCTCCAGTAAGGGAGCACGTAGGAGATCTTGCATTTTCATTAGTTCTTCTAACACTGGGTCTTTTGATTGAAGCACTCAAAGCCTGTACTTTTATTTATTCTGATATTTGAGAGCTGTGCTCTTACTGCACTTTTAAATTCTTTTTGTTCTCATTAATATACAATCACATGCAGAACATTATGTTTTCCAGTCTACACCCTTCACCAAGTCCCCGGCAAAAGCCAGTTACAGTCGCTGTCCGTCAGCGTGTACTAAGATGCTGTAGAATCACTACATGTCTTCTCTGTGTTATGCAGCCGTACAAATGACCCCCCAAGTTACACACTATACATGCTAATCCTAATGCCCCCATTCTTTTTCCCCGCCCTTATTACTCCCTTCCCAAAAACCCTCCCCAGTCCCTTTCTCTTTGGTAACTGTTAGTCCACTCTCGGGTTCTGTGAGTCTGCTGCTGTCTTTTCCTTCAGTTTTTCTTTGTTATCATACTCCACACATGAGTGAAATCATTTGGTACATGTATTTCTCCTCCTTGAATATTTGACTGAGCATAATACCCTCTAGCTCCATCCACGTTATTGCAAATAATAGGATTTGTTTTCTTCTTATGGCTGCCTACTGCACTTTTTAAACTGGATTTCATTCTTCTTTTTTGTTTGTAGTTTCGCTATGTGCTTTCACCATTGCTCTCCTGGTTATGAGCAGTAGCTTTGTGTTAATCGATATGTACCTATATCTATCTATCTGTCTGTCTATCTATTTATCAATCAATCAATCAATCAATCATCTTTTTGTCTGCCCATCTGTCCTTGTGTACAGAACAGTTAACCATATATCCTATATCACTTTCCTACACTATGCTTCCAAAAATCCTGCAAAGTATCTAGGCTGTAGAGAGACCACTGGGTTCACCGAGACACTTGCAGCTCGAGGCGGCCGCGTGTACCTACAAAACCAGGAAATAGTTGTGCCGGGACTTGAACCCGTGTCTCTATCCTCTGTCTTCTTTCATCTCCTTCTAACTTACTGTCTGTATTTAGCCACATTCTTTGACTAAGTGCTCCCTGAAGACCACAAGTATCATTCCTCTGGGCCTGTTGTCTCGAGAAAAGAAAACTTGTTCTTTGCTCACCACCATGTTTGAAGGACATCAGCGTGATCACCAGCGATAGGACGGAGGGTCAAATAAAAAGGAACACCAATTTCTAGACAGGAGCAGTTGGGAGCTAAGAGTGTTTTGTGGGGTGACGTGTTTATTTGAGTGTCCAAACTTCCCTCTTTAGGTAGTTATTAGATCCTCCCATTCGTGAACATCATAAAACCCACTGATTTCAAAGGCCCAGACGCTTATTATTACAGCAACTCAGTTGTCGAGGTGAGAGAAAATGAGAAGTATGTTGCTGCACCACTAAATCAATGGCTGGGAACGGCTGAAACCAAACAAAAAGAATTCACGGAGGCCAGATAGGGCTATTTTCTTCTGACTGTCTCAATGGACTCACACAGAATCCATTTGTTTGATTGTTTGTTTTTCAGTTTCACTCGTGTAGGGTACTTGTCCACACACCTTCGGCTTGTAGTGTGTCTGTGTCCTTGGATCTCAAGTGAGTCTCCTGTAAGTAAGCACGTACGTGTCTTGAGTTTTCATCCCTTCTTTTAACCCTGTGTCTTTTGTTTGCTGCACTCAGTGCCTGACCTTTTATTCTGATGATTCAGAGCTGTGCACTTATTGCACTTAAAGAATTTTTTTTATCATTAAGCTAAAATCAATTGAAGGACATTATGTTTACTATGCTCCCCCCTTCACCAAGTACATCTGAAAAACCTCTTCAGTCGCTGTCGATCTGCGTAGTTGGATACTGTAGACCCCTTCACCATGTCCCTCCCAACAGACCCCATTACAGTCGCTGTCCATCAGTGAGTAGTAAGATGCTATATGATCTCTACTAGCCTTCTCTGTGTTGTACAGCACTCCCCATGACCCCTCGACCCAAAGCATTATACATGCTAAAACTAATGCCCCCATTCTTTCTCCTCACACTTATCCCTCCCTTCAGACCAACCCTGCCCAGTCCTTTTCCCTTTGGTAACTTTTAGTCAACTCTCGGGTTCTGTGAGTCTGCTGCTGTTTTTCTCCTTCAGTTTTTCTTTGTTGTTGTACTACACACATGAGTGAAAACACTTGGTACTTGTCTTTCTCCGCCTGGCCTATTTCTCTGAACACACTACCGTCTAGCTCCATCCAGGTCATTACAAATGGTAGGATTTGTTTTCTTCTTAATGCTGCTTACTGCACTTTTAAAACTGGAATTCATTCTTCCTTTTTGTTTGTAGTTTAGCTATGTTATTCACCATTCAACTCCTGGTTATGAACAATAGCTTTGTGTCAATCGATATGTATCTGTATCTATCTATCTAATGGTCTGTCTGTCTATCTATGTTTCTACGTATGTATGTATGTATCTATGTATCTATCTGTCTATCTCTCTTCCTATCATCTATCTATGATGTCTATCATCGATCAATCCATGTACCTATCTATCTATCTTTCATCTGTCATGTGTGTACCTATCTATCTATGAATCAATCATCTTTTTGTCTGCCCATCTATCCTTCTGTACAGAACAGTTAACAACATAGCCTATGTCTCTTCCCTGCATTATGCTTCCAGAAATCTTGCAAGGTAACTAAGCCATAAGGAGAGCACTGTGTTCACCGATACACTTTCAGGTAGAGTCAGCCGCGTGTGCTTACAAAACCAGTAAATGGAGGTGAAAGGACTTGAACCTGTATCTCTGTCCACTGTCCTCTCATACTTCCTGCTCGCTTGGTGACTTTATTTAGCCACATTCAGTGAGTAAGTGATCCCTGAAGACCACAAGTATCCTTCGTCTGGTCCGGTTGTCGAAAGAAAAGTGTACTAGCTTCTTTGCACACCACCATGTTTGAGGGACATCGGCGTGATCACTGCTGATAGGTGCAGGGACAATTATAAAGGAACACCTATTTCTGGACAGGAGCAGTTGGGAACAAAGAGTGTGTTGTGGAATGAAGTGTTTATTTGAGGGTCCAAACTTCCCTCCTTAGGTGGGTATTACTTCTTTACATTCGTGAACATCATAAAAAGCAATGATTTTAGAAGCCCAGACGCATATTATTACAGCAATTCATTTGTTGAGGTGAGAGGAAATGAGAAGGAACTTGCTGCACCACTAAATCTATGCCTGAGCACTGCTGAAATCAAACAAAAAGAATTCACGGTGGGTAGATAGGGCTATTTTCTACTGACTCTCTCTGGGGACTCAAACAGAATTCATTTGTTTGTTTGTTTCTTATTTTCACTTGTATAGGTAATCTGTCCCCGCCCCTTCAGCTTGTAGTTTGTCTGTGTCCTTGGATCTCAAGTGAGTCTCCAGTAAGGGAGCACGTAGGAGATCTTGCATTTTCATCAGTTCTTCTAACACTGGGTCTTTTGATTGAAGCACTCAAAGCCTGTACTTTTATTTATTCTGATATTTGAGAGCTGTGCTCTTACTGCACTTTGAAATTCTTTTTGTTCTCATTAATATACAATCACATGCAGAACATTATGTTTTCCAGTCTACACCCTTCACCAAGTCCCCGGCAAAAGCCAGTTACAGTCGCTGTCCGTCAGCGTGTACTAAGATGCTGTAGAATCACTACATGTCTTCTCTGTGTTATGCAGCCGTACAAATGACCCCCCAAGTTACACACTATACATGCTAATCCTAATGCCCCCATTCTTTTTCCCCGCCCTTATTACTCCCTTCCCAAAAACCCTCCCCAGTCCCTTTCTCTTTGGTAACTGTTAGTCCACTCTCGGGTTCTGTGAGTCTGCTGCTGTCTTTTCCTTCAGTTTTTCTTTGTTATCATACTCCACACATGAGTGAAATCATTTGGTACATGTATTTCTCCTCCTTGAATATTTGACTGAGCATAATACCCTCTAGCTCCATCCACGTTATTGCAAATAATAGGATTTGTTTTCTTCTTATGGCTGCCTACTGCACTTTTTAAACTGGATTTCATTCTTCTTTTTTGTTTGTAGTTTCGCTATGTGCTTTCACCATTGCTCTCCTGGTTATGAGCAGTAGCTTTGTGTTAATCGATATGTACCTATATCTATCTATCTGTCTGTCTATCTATTTATCAATCAATCAATCAATCAATCAATCATCTTTTTGTCTGCCCATCTGTCCTTGTGTACAGAACAGTTAACCATATATCCTATATCACTTTCCTACACTATGCTTCCAAAAATCCTGCAAAGTATCTAGGCTGTAGAGAGACCACTGGGTTCACCGAGACACTTGCAGCTCGAGGCGGCCGCGTGTACCTACAAAACCAGGAAATAGTTGTGCCGGGACTTGAACCCGTGTCTCTATCCTCTGTCTTCTTTCATCTCCTTCTAACTTACTGTCTGTATTTAGCCACATTCTTTGACTAAGTGCTCCCTGAAGACCACAAGTATCATTCCTCTGGGCCTGTTGTCTCGAGAAAAGAAAACTTGTTCTTTGCTCACCACCATGTTTGAAGGACATCAGCGTGATCACCAGCGATAGGACGGAGGGTCAAATAAAAAGGAACACCAATTTCTAGACAGGAGCAGTTGGGAGCTAAGAGTGTTTTGTGGGGTGACGTGTTTATTTGAGTGTCCAAACTTCCCTCTTTAGGTAGTTATTAGATCCTCCCATTCGTGAACATCATAAAACCCACTGATTTCAAAGGCCCAGACGCTTATTATTACAGCAACTCAGTTGTCGAGGTGAGAGAAAATGAGAAGTATGTTGCTGCACCACTAAATCAATGGCTGGGAACGGCTGAAACCAAACAAAAAGAATTCACGGAGGCCAGATAGGGCTATTTTCTTCTGACTGTCTCAATGGACTCACACAGAATCCATTTGTTTGATTGTTTGTTTTTCAGTTTCACTCGTGTAGGGTACTTGTCCACACACCTTCGGCTTGTAGTGTGTCTGTGTCCTTGGATCTCAAGTGAGTCTCCTGTAAGTAAGCACGTACGTGTCTTGAGTTTTCATCACTTCTTTTAACCCTGTGTCTTTGTTTGCTGCACTCAGTGCCTGACCTTTTATTCTGATGATTCAGAGCTGTGCACTTATTGCACTTAAAGAATTTTTTTTATCATTAAGCTAAAATCAATTGAAGGACATTATGTTTACTATGCTCCCCCCTTCACCAAGTACATCTGAAAAACCTCTTCAGTCGCTGTCGATCTGCGTAGTTGGATACTGTAGACCCCTTCACCATGTCCCTCCCAACAGACCCCATTACAGTCGCTGTCCATCAGTGAGTAGTAAGATGCTATATGATCTCTACTAGCCTTCTCTGTGTTGTACAGCACTCCCCATGACCCCTCGACCCAAAGCATTATACATGCTAAAACTAATGCCCCCATTCTTTCTCCTCACACTTATCCCTCCCTTCAGACCAACCCTGCCCAGTCCTTTTCCCTTTGGTAACTTTTAGTCAACTCTCGGGTTCTGTGAGTCTGCTGCTGTTTTTCTCCTTCAGTTTTTCTTTGTTGTTGTACTACACACATGAGTGAAAACACTTGGTACTTGTCTTTCTCCGCCTGGCCTATTTCTCTGAACACACTACCGTCTAGCTCCATCCAGGTCATTACAAATGGTAGGATTTGTTTTCTTCTTAAGGCTGCTTACTGCACTTTTAAAACTGGAATTCATTCTTCCTTTTTGTTTGTAGTTTAGCTATGTTATTCACCATTCAACTCCTGGTTATGAACAATAGCTTTGTGTCAATCGATATGTATCTGTATCTATCTATCTAATGGTCTGTCTGTCTATCTATGTTTCTACGTATGTATGTATGTATCTATGTATCTATCTATCTATCTCTCTTCCTATCATCTATCTATGATGTCTATCATCGATCAATCCATGTACCTATCTATCTATCTTTCATCTGTCATGTGTGTACCTATCTATCTATGAATCAATCATCTTTTTGTCTGCCCATCTATCCTTCTGTACAGAACAGTTAACAACATAGCCTATGTCTCTTCCCTGCATTATGCTTCCAGAAATCTTGCAAGGTAACTAAGCCATAAGGAGAGCACTGTGTTCACCGATACACTTTCAGGTAGAGTCAGCCGCGTGTGCTTACAAAACCAGTAAATGGAGGTGAAAGGACTTGAACCTGTATCTCTGTCCACTGTCCTCTCATACTTCCTGCTCGCTTGGTGACTTTATTTAGCCACATTCAGTGAGTAAGTGATCCCTGAAGACCACAAGTATCCTTCGTCTGGTCCGGTTGTCGAAAGAAAAGTGTACTAGCTTCTTTGCACACCACCATGTTTGAGGGACATCGGCGTGATCACTGCTGATAGGTGCAGGGACAATTATAAAGGAACACCTATTTCTGGACAGGAGCAGTTGGGAACAAAGAGTGTGTTGTGGAGTGAAGTGTTTATTTGAGGGTCCAAACTTCCCTCCTTAGGTGGGTATTACTTCTTTACATTCGTGAACATCATAAAAAGCAATGATTTTAGAAGCCCAGACGCATATTATTACAGCAATTCATTTGTTGAGGTGAGAGGAAATGAGAAGGAACTTGCTGCACCACTAAATCTATGCCTGAGCACTGCTGAAATCAAACAAAAAGAATTCACGGTGGGTAGATAGGGCTATTTTCTACTGACTCTCTCTGGGGACTCAAACAGAATTCATTTGTTTGTTTGTTTCTTATTTTCACTTGTATAGGTAATCTGTCCCCGCCCCTTCAGCTTGTAGTTTGTCTGTGTCCTTGGATCTCAAGTGAGTCTCCAGTAAGGGAGCACGTAGGAGATCTTGCATTTTCATCAGTTCTTCTAACACTGGGTCTTTTGATTGAAGCACTCAAAGCCTGTACTTTTATTTATTCTGATATTTGAGAGCTGTGCTCTTACTGCACTTTGAAATTCTTTTTGTTCTCATTAATATACAATCACATGCAGAACATTATGTTTTCCAGTCTACACCCTTCACCAAGTCCCCGGCAAAAGCCAGTTACAGTCGCTGTCCGTCAGCGTGTACTAAGATGCTGTAGAATCACTACATGTCTTCTCTGTGTTATGCAGCCGTACAAATGACCCCCCAAGTTACACACTATACATGCTAATCCTAATGCCCCCATTCTTTTTCCCCGCCCTTATTACTCCCTTCCCAAAAACCCTCCCCAGTCCCTTTCTCTTTGGTAACTGTTAGTCCACTCTCGGGTTCTGTGAGTCTGCTGCTGTCTTTTCCTTCAGTTTTTCTTTGTTATCATACTCCACACATGAGTGAAATCATTTGGTACATGTATTTCTCCTCCTTGAATATTTGACTGAGCATAATACCCTCTAGCTCCATCCACGTTATTGCAAATAATAGGATTTGTTTTCTTCTTATGGCTGCCTACTGCACTTTTTAAACTGGATTTCATTCTTCTTTTTTGTTTGTAGTTTCGCTATGTGCTTTCACCATTGCTCTCCTGGTTATGAGCAGTAGCTTTGTGTTAATCGATATGTACCTATATCTATCTATCTGTCTGTCTATCTATTTATCAATCAATCAATCAATCAATCAATCATCTTTTTGTCTGCCCATCTGTCCTTGTGTACAGAACAGTTAACCATATATCCTATATCACTTTCCTACACTATGCTTCCAAAAATCCTGCAAAGTATCTAGGCTGTAGAGAGACCACTGGGTTCACCGAGACACTTGCAGCTCGAGGCGGCCGCGTGTACCTACAAAACCAGGAAATAGTTGTGCCGGGACTTGAACCCGTGTCTCTATCCTCTGTCTTCTTTCATCTCCTTCTAACTTACTGTCTGTATTTAGCCACATTCTTTGACTAAGTGCTCCCTGAAGACCACAAGTATCATTCCTCTGGGCCTGTTGTCTCGAGAAAAGAAAACTTGTTCTTTGCTCACCACCATGTTTGAAGGACATCAGCGTGATCACCAGCGATAGGACGGAGGGTCAAATAAAAAGGAACACCAATTTCTAGACAGGAGCAGTTGGGAGCTAAGAGTGTTTTGTGGGGTGACGTGTTTATTTGAGTGTCCAAACTTCCCTCTTTAGGTAGTTATTAGATCCTCCCATTCGTGAACATCATAAAACCCACTGATTTCAAAGGCCCAGACGCTTATTATTACAGCAACTCAGTTGTCGAGGTGAGAGAAAATGAGAAGTATGTTGCTGCACCACTAAATCAATGGCTGGGAACGGCTGAAACCAAACAAAAAGAATTCACGGAGGCCAGATAGGGCTATTTTCTTCTGACTGTCTCAATGGACTCACACAGAATCCATTTGTTTGATTGTTTGTTTTTCAGTTTCACTCGTGTAGGGTACTTGTCCACACACCTTCGGCTTGTAGTGTGTCTGTGTCCTTGGATCTCAAGTGAGTCTCCTGTAAGTAAGCACGTACGTGTCTTGAGTTTTCATCCCTTCTTTTAACCCTGTGTCTTTTGTTTGCTGCACTCAGTGCCTGACCTTTTATTCTGATGATTCAGAGCTGTGCACTTATTGCACTTAAAGAATTTTTTTTATCATTAAGCTAAAATCAATTGAAGGACATTATGTTTACTATGCTCCCCCCTTCACCAAGTACATCTGAAAAACCTCTTCAGTCGCTGTCGATCTGCGTAGTTGGATACTGTAGACCCCTTCACCATGTCCCTCCCAACAGACCCCATTACAGTCGCTGTCCATCAGTGAGTAGTAAGATGCTATATGATCTCTACTAGCCTTCTCTGTGTTGTACAGCACTCCCCATGACCCCTCGACCCAAAGCATTATACATGCTAAAACTAATGCCCCCATTCTTTCTCCTCACACTTATCCCTCCCTTCAGACCAACCCTGCCCAGTCCTTTTCCCTTTGGTAACTTTTAGTCAACTCTCGGGTTCTGTGAGTCTGCTGCTGTTTTTCTCCTTCAGTTTTTCTTTGTTGTTGTACTACACACATGAGTGAAAACACTTGGTACTTGTCTTTCTCCGCCTGGCCTATTTCTCTGAACACACTACCGTCTAGCTCCATCCAGGTCATTACAAATGGTAGGATTTGTTTTCTTCTTAAGGCTGCTTACTGCACTTTTAAAACTGGAATTCATTCTTCCTTTTTGTTTGTAGTTTAGCTATGTTATTCACCATTCAACTCCTGGTTATGAACAATAGCTTTGTGTCAATCGATATGTATCTGTATCTATCTATCTAATGGTCTGTCTGTCTATCTATGTTTCTACGTATGTATGTATGTATCTATGTATCTATCTATCTATCTCTCTTCCTATCATCTATCTATGATGTCTATCATCGATCAATCCATGTACCTATCTATCTATCTTTCATCTGTCATGTGTGTACCTATCTATCTATGAATCAATCATCTTTTTGTCTGCCCATCTATCCTTCTGTACAGAACAGTTAACAACATAGCCTATGTCTCTTCCCTGCATTATGCTTCCAGAAATCTTGCAAGGTAACTAAGCCATAAGGAGAGCACTGTGTTCACCGATACACTTTCAGGTAGAGTCAGCCGCGTGTGCTTACAAAACCAGTAAATGGAGGTGAAAGGACTTGAACCTGTATCTCTGTCCACTGTCCTCTCATACTTCCTGCTCGCTTGGTGACTTTATTTAGCCACATTCAGTGAGTAAGTGATCCCTGAAGACCACAAGTATCCTTCGTCTGGTCCGGTTGTCGAAAGAAAAGTGTACTAGCTTCTTTGCACACCACCATGTTTGAGGGACATCGGCGTGATCACTGCTGATAGGTGCAGGGACAATTATAAAGGAACACCTATTTCTGGACAGGAGCAGTTGGGAACAAAGAGTGTGTTGTGGAGTGAAGTGTTTATTTGAGGGTCCAAACTTCCCTCCTTAGGTGGGTATTACTTCTTTACATTCGTGAACATCATAAAAAGCAATGATTTTAGAAGCCCAGACGCATATTATTACAGCAATTCATTTGTTGAGGTGAGAGGAAATGAGAAGGAACTTGCTGCACCACTAAATCTATGCGTGAGCACTGCTGAAATCAAACAAAAAGAATTCACGGTGGGTAGATAGGGCTATTTTCTACTGACTCTCTCTGGGGACTCAAACAGAATTCATTTGTTTGTTTGTTTCTTATTTTCACTTGTATAGGTAATCTGTCCCCGCCCCTTCAGCTTGTAGTTTGTCTGTGTCCTTGGATCTCAAGTGAGTCTCCAGTAAGGGAGCACGTAGGAGATCTTGCATTTTCATCAGTTCTTCTAACACTGGGTCTTTTGATTGAAGCACTCAAAGCCTGTACTTTTATTTATTCTGATATTTGAGAGCTGTGCTCTTACTGCACTTTGAAATTCTTTTTGTTCTCATTAATATACAATCACATGCAGAACATTATGTTTTCCAGTCTACACCCTTCACCAAGTCCCCGGCAAAAGCCAGTTACAGTCGCTGTCCGTCAGCGTGTACTAAGATGCTGTAGAATCACTACATGTCTTCTCTGTGTTATGCAGCCGTACAAATGACCCCCCAAGTTACACACTATACATGCTAATCCTAATGCCCCCATTCTTTTTCCCCGCCCTTATTACTCCCTTCCCAAAAACCCTCCCCAGTCCCTTTCTCTTTGGTAACTGTTAGTCCACTCTCGGGTTCCGTGAGTCTGCTGCTGTCTTTTCCTTCAGTTTTTCTTTGTTATCATACTCCACACATGAGTGAAATCATTTGGTACATGTATTTCTCCTCCTTGAATATTTGACTGAGCATAATACCCTCTAGCTCCATCCACGTTATTGCAAATAATAGGATTTGTTTTCTTCTTATGGCTGCCTACTGCACTTTTTAAACTGGATTTCATTCTTCTTTTTTGTTTGTAGTTTCGCTATGTGCTTTCACCATTGCTCTCCTGGTTATGAGCAGTAGCTTTGTGTTAATCGATATGTACCTATATCTATCTATCTGTCTGTCTATCTATTTATCAATCAATCAATCAATCAATCATCTTTTTGTCTGCCCATCTGTCCTTGTGTACAGAACAGTTAACCATATATCCTATATCACTTTCCTACACTATGCTTCCAAAAATCCTGCAAAGTATCTAGGCTGTAGAGAGACCACTGGGTTCACCGAGACACTTGCAGCTCGAGGCGGCCGCGTGTACCTACAAAACCAGGAAATAGTTGTGCCGGGACTTGAACCCGTGTCTCTATCCTCTGTCTTCTTTCATCTCCTTCTAACTTACTGTCTGTATTTAGCCACATTCTTTGACTAAGTGCTCCCTGAAGACCACAAGTATCATTCCTCTGGGCCTGTTGTCTCGAGAAAAGAAAACTTGTTCTTTGCTCACCACCATGTTTGAAGGACATCAGCGTGATCACCAGCGATAGGACGGAGGGTCAAATAAAAAGGAACACCAATTTCTAGACAGGAGCAGTTGGGAGCTAAGAGTGTTTTGTGGGGTGACGTGTTTATTTGAGTGTCCAAACTTCCCTCTTTAGGTAGTTATTAGATCCTCCCATTCGTGAACATCATAAAACCCACCGATTTCAAAGGCCCAGACGCTTATTATTACAGCAACTCAGTTGTCGAGGTGAGAGAAAATGAGAAGTATGTTGCTGCACCACTAAATCAATGGCTGGGAACGGCTGAAACCAAACAAAAAGAATTCACGGAGGCCAGATAGGGCTATTTTCTTCTGACTGTCTCAATGGACTCACACAGAATCCATTTGTTTGATTGTTTGTTTTTCAGTTTCACTCGTGTAGGGTACTTGTCCACACACCTTCGGCTTGTAGTGTGTCTGTGTCCTTGGATCTCAAGTGAGTCTCCTGTAAGTAAGCACGTACGTGTCTTGAGTTTTCATCCCTTCTTTTAACCCTGTGTCTTTTGTTTGCTGCACTCAGTGCCTGACCTTTTATTCTGATGATTCAGAGCTGTGCACTTATTGCACTTAAAGAATTTTTTTTATCATTAAGCTAAAATCAATTGAAGGACATTATGTTTACTATGCTCCCCCCTTCACCAAGTACATCTGAAAAACCTCTTCAGTCGCTGTCGATCTGCGTAGTTGGATACTGTAGACCCCTTCACCATGTCCCTCCCAACAGACCCCATTACAGTCGCTGTCCATCAGTGAGTAGTAAGATGCTATATGATCTCTACTAGCCTTCTCTGTGTTGTACAGCACTCCCCATGACCCCTCGACCCAAAGCATTATACATGCTAAAACTAATGCCCCCATTCTTTCTCCTCACACTTATCCCTCCCTTCAGACCAACCCTGCCCAGTCCTTTTCCCTTTGGTAACTTTTAGTCAACTCTCGGGTTCTGTGAGTCTGCTGCTGTTTTTCTCCTTCAGTTTTTCTTTGTTGTTGTACTACACACATGAGTGAAAACACTTGGTACTTGTCTTTCTCCGCCTGGCCTATTTCTCTGAACACACTACCGTCTAGCTCCATCCAGGTCATTACAAATGGTAGGATTTGTTTTCTTCTTAAGGCTGCTTACTGCACTTTTAAAACTGGAATTCATTCTTCCTTTTTGTTTGTAGTTTAGCTATGTTATTCACCATTCAACTCCTGGTTATGAACAATAGCTTTGTGTCAATCGATATGTATCTGTATCTATCTATCTAATGGTCTGTCTGTCTATCTATGTTTCTACGTATGTATGTATGTATCTATGTATCTATCTATCTATCTCTCTTCCTATCATCTATCTATGATGTCTATCATCGATCAATCCATGTACCTATCTATCTATCTTTCATCTGTCATGTGTGTACCTATCTATCTATGAATCAATCATCTTTTTGTCTGCCCATCTATCCTTCTGTACAGAACAGTTAACAACATAGCCTATGTCTCTTCCCTGCATTATGCTTCCAGAAATCTTGCAAGGTAACTAAGCCATAAGGAGAGCACTGTGTTCACCGATACACTTTCAGGTAGAGTCAGCCGCGTGTGCTTACAAAACCAGTAAATGGAGGTGAAAGGACTTGAACCTGTATCTCTGTCCACTGTCCTCTCATACTTCCTGCTCGCTTGGTGACTTTATTTAGCCACATTCAGTGAGTAAGTGATCCCTGAAGACCACAAGTATCCTTCGTCTGGTCCGGTTGTCGAAAGAAAAGTGTACTAGCTTCTTTGCACACCACCATGTTTGAGGGACATCGGCGTGATCACTGCTGATAGGTGCAGGGACAATTATAAAGGAACACCTATTTCTGGACAGGAGCAGTTGGGAACAAAGAGTGTGTTGTGGAGTGAAGTGTTTATTTGAGGGTCCAAACTTCCCTCCTTAGGTGGGTATTACTTCTTTACATTCGTGAACATCATAAAAAGCAATGATTTTAGAAGCCCAGACGCATATTATTACAGCAATTCATTTGTTGAGGTGAGAGGAAATGAGAAGGAACTTGCTGCACCACTAAATCTATGCCTGAGCACTGCTGAAATCAAACAAAAAGAATTCACGGTGGGTAGATAGGGCTATTTTCTACTGACTCTCTCTGGGGACTCAAACAGAATTCATTTGTTTGTTTGTTTCTTATTTTCACTTGTATAGGTAATCTGTCCCCACCCCTTCAGCTTGTAGTTTGTCTGTGTCCTTGGATCTCAAGTGAGTCTCCAGTAAGGGAGCACGTAGGAGATCTTGCGTTTTCATCAGTTCTTCTAACACTGGGTCTTTTGATTGAAGCACTCAAAGCCTGTACTTTTATTCTGATATTTGAGAGCTGTGCTCTTACTGCACTTTGAAATTCTTTTTGTTCTCATTAATATACAATCACATGCAGAACATTATGTTTTCCAGTCTACACCCTTCACCAAGTCCCCGGCAAAAGCCAGTTACAGTCGCTGTCCGTCAGCGTGTACTAAGATGCTGTAGAATCACTACATGTCTTCTCTGTGTTATGCAGCCGTACAAATGACCCCCCAAGTTACACACTATACATGCTAATCCTAATGCCCCCATTCTTTTTCCCCGCCCTTATTACTCCCTTCCCAAAAACCCTCCCCAGTCCCTTTCTCTTTGGTAACTGTTAGTCCACTCTCGGGTTCTGTGAGTCTGCTGCTGTCTTTTCCTTCAGTTTTTCTTTGTTATCATACTCCACACATGAGTGAAATCATTTGGTACATGTATTTCTCCTCCTTGAATATTTGACTGAGCATAATACCCTCTAGCTCCATCCACGTTATTGCAAATAATAGGATTTGTTTTCTTCTTATGGCTGCCTACTGCACTTTTTAAACTGGATTTCATTCTTCTTTTTTGTTTGTAGTTTCGCTATGTGCTTTCACCATTGCTCTCCTGGTTATGAGCAGTAGCTTTGTGTTAATCGATATGTACCTATATCTATCTATCTGTCTGTCTATCTATTTATCAATCAATCAATCAATCAATCATCTTTTTGTCTGCCCATCTGTCCTTGTGTACAGAACAGTTAACCATATATCCTATATCACTTTCCTACACTATGCTTCCAAAAATCCTGCAAAGTATCTAGGCTGTAGAGAGACCACTGGGTTCACCGAGACACTTGCAGCTCGAGGCGGCCGCGTGTACCTACAAAACCAGGAAATAGTTGTGCCGGGACTTGAACCCGTGTCTCTATCCTCTGTCTTCTTTCATCTCCTTCTAACTTACTGTCTGTATTTAGCCACATTCTTTGACTAAGTGCTCCCTGAAGACCACAAGTATCATTCCTCTGGGCCTGTTGTCTCGAGAAAAGAAAACTTGTTCTTTGCTCACCACCATGTTTGAAGGACATCAGCGTGATCACCAGCGATAGGACGGAGGGTCAAATAAAAAGGAACACCAATTTCTAGACAGGAGCAGTTGGGAGCTAAGAGTGTTTTGTGGGGTGACGTGTTTATTTGAGTGTCCAAACTTCCCTCTTTAGGTAGTTATTAGATCCTCCCATTCGTGAACATCATAAAACCCACTGATTTCAAAGGCCCAGACGCTTATTATTACAGCAACTCAGTTGTCGAGGTGAGAGAAAATGAGAAGTATGTTGCTGCACCACTAAATCAATGGCTGGGAACGGCTGAAACCAAACAAAAAGAATTCACGGAGGCCAGATAGGGCTATTTTCTTCTGACTGTCTCAATGGACTCACACAGAATCCATTTGTTTGATTGTTTGTTTTTCAGTTTCACTCGTGTAGGGTACTTGTCCAGACACCTTCGGCTTGTAGGGTGTCTGTGTCCTTGGATCTCAAGTGAGTCTCCTGTAAGTAAGCACGTACGTGTCTTGAGTTTTCATCCCTTCTTTTAACCTTGTGTCTTTTGTTTGCTGCACTCAGTGCCTGACCTTTTATTCTGATGATTCAGAGCTGTGCACTTATTGCACTTAAAGAATTTTTTTTATCATTAAGCTAAAATCAATTGAAGAACATTATGTTTACTATGCTCCCCCCTTCACCAAGTACATCTGAAAAACCTCTTCAGTCGCTGTCGATCTGCGTAGTTGGATGCTGTAGACCCCTTCACCATGTCCCTCCCAACAGACCCCATTACAGTCGCTGTCCATCAGTGAGTAGTAAGATGCTATATGATCTCTACTAGCCTTCTCTGTGTTGTACAGCACTCCCCATGACCCCTCGACCCAAAGCATTATACATGCTAAAACTAATGCCCCCATTCTTTCTCCTCACACTTATCCCTCCCTTCAGACCAACCCTGCCCAGTCCTTTTCCCTTTGGTAACTTTTAGTCAACTCTCGGGTTCTGTGAGTCTGCTGCTGTTTTTCTCCTTCAGTTTTTCTTTGTTGTTGTACTACACACATGAGTGAAAACACTTGGTACTTGTCTTTCTCCGCCTGGCCTATTTCTCTGAACACACTACCGTCTAGCTCCATCCAGGTCATTACAAATGGTAGGATTTGTTTTCTTCTTAAGGCTGCTTACTGCACTTTTAAAACTGGAATTCATTCTTCCTTTTTGTTTGTAGTTTAGCTATGTTATTCACCATTCAACTCCTGGTTATGAACAATAGCTTTGTGTCAATCGATATGTATCTGTATCTATCTATCTAATGGTCTGTCTGTCTATCTATGTTTCTACGTATGTATGTATGTATCTATGTATCTATCTATCTATCTCTCTTCCTATCATCTATCTATGATGTCTATCATCGATCAATCCATGTACCTATCTATCTATCTTTCATCTGTCATGTGTGTACCTATCTATCTATGAATCAATCATCTTTTTGTCTGCCCATCTATCCTTCTGTACAGAACAGTTAACAACATAGCCTATGTCTCTTCCCTGCATTATGCTTCCAGAAATCTTGCAAGGTAACTAAGCCATAAGGAGAGCACTGTGTTCACCGATACACTTTCAGGTAGAGTCAGCCGCGTGTGCTTACAAAACCAGTAAATGGAGGTGAAAGGACTTGAACCTGTATCTCTGTCCACTGTCCTCTCATACTTCCTGCTCGCTTGGTGACTTTATTTAGCCACATTCAGTGAGTAAGTGATCCCTGAAGACCACAAGTATCCTTCGTCTGGTCCGGTTGTCGAAAGAAAAGTGTACTAGCTTCTTTGCACACCACCATGTTTGAGGGACATCGGCGTGATCACTGCTGATAGGTGCAGGGACAATTATAAAGGAACACCTATTTCTGGACAGGAGCAGTTGGGAACAAAGAGTGTGTTGTGGAGTGAAGTGTTTATTTGAGGGTCCAAACTTCCCTCCTTAGGTGGGTATTACTTCTTTACATTCGTGAACATCATAAAAAGCAATGATTTTAGAAGCCCAGACGCATATTATTACAGCAATTCATTTGTTGAGGTGAGAGGAAATGAGAAGGAACTTGCTGCACCACTAAATCTATGCGTGAGCACTGCTGAAATCAAACAAAAAGAATTCACGGTGGGTAGATAGGGCTATTTTCTACTGACTCTCTCTGGGGACTCAAACAGAATTCATTTGTTTGTTTGTTTCTTATTTTCACTTGTATAGGTAATCTGTCCCCGCCCCTTCAGCTTGTAGTTTGTCTGTGTCCTTGGATCTCAAGTGAGTCTCCAGTAAGGGAGCACGTAGGAGATCTTGCATTTTCATCAGTTCTTCTAACACTGGGTCTTTTGATTGAAGCACTCAAAGCCTGTACTTTTATTTATTCTGATATTTGAGAGCTGTGCTCTTACTGCACTTTGAAATTCTTTTTGTTCTCATTAATATACAATCACATGCAGAACATTATGTTTTCCAGTCTACACCCTTCACCAAGTCCCCGGCAAAAGCCAGTTACAGTCGCTGTCCGTCAGCGTGTACTAAGATGCTGTAGAATCACTACATGTCTTCTCTGTGTTATGCAGCCGTACAAATGACCCCCCAAGTTACACACTATACATGCTAATCCTAATGCCCCCATTCTTTTTCCCCGCCCTTATTACTCCCTTCCCAAAAACCCTCCCCAGTCCCTTTCTCTTTGGTAACTGTTAGTCCACTCTCGGGTTCCGTGAGTCTGCTGCTGTCTTTTCCTTCAGTTTTTCTTTGTTATCATACTCCACACATGAGTGAAATCATTTGGTACATGTATTTCTCCTCCTTGAATATTTGACTGAGCATAATACCCTCTAGCTCCATCCACGTTATTGCAAATAATAGGATTTGTTTTCTTCTTATGGCTGCCTACTGCACTTTTTAAACTGGATTTCATTCTTCTTTTTTGTTTGTAGTTTCGCTATGTGCTTTCACCATTGCTCTCCTGGTTATGAGCAGTAGCTTTGTGTTAATCGATATGTACCTATATCTATCTATCTGTCTGTCTATCTATTTATCAATCAATCAATCAATCAATCATCTTTTTGTCTGCCCATCTGTCCTTGTGTACAGAACAGTTAACCATATATCCTATATCACTTTCCTACACTATGCTTCCAAAAATCCTGCAAAGTATCTAGGCTGTAGAGAGACCACTGGGTTCACCGAGACACTTGCAGCTCGAGGCGGCCGCGTGTACCTACAAAACCAGGAAATAGTTGTGCCGGGACTTGAACCCGTGTCTCTATCCTCTGTCTTCTTTCATCTCCTTCTAACTTACTGTCTGTATTTAGCCACATTCTTTGACTAAGTGCTCCCTGAAGACCACAAGTATCATTCCTCTGGGCCTGTTGTCTCGAGAAAAGAAAACTTGTTCTTTGCTCACCACCATGTTTGAAGGACATCAGCGTGATCACCAGCGATAGGACGGAGGGTCAAATAAAAAGGAACACCAATTTCTAGACAGGAGCAGTTGGGAGCTAAGAGTGTTTTGTGGGGTGACGTGTTTATTTGAGTGTCCAAACTTCCCTCTTTAGGTAGTTATTAGATCCTCCCATTCGTGAACATCATAAAACCCACTGATTTCAAAGGCCCAGACGCTTATTATTACAGCAACTCAGTTGTCGAGGTGAGAGAAAATGAGAAGTATGTTGCTGCACCACTAAATCAATGGCTGGGAACGGCTGAAACCAAACAAAAAGAATTCACGGAGGCCAGATAGGGCTATTTTCTTCTGACTGTCTCAATGGACTCACACAGAATCCATTTGTTTGATTGTTTGTTTTTCAGTTTCACTCGTGTAGGGTACTTGTCCACACACCTTCGGCTTGTAGTGTGTCTGTGTCCTTGGATCTCAAGTGAGTCTCCTGTAAGTAAGCACGTACGTGTCTTGAGTTTTCATCCCTTCTTTTAACCCTGTGTCTTTTGTTTGCTGCACTCAGTGCCTGACCTTTTATTCTGATGATTCAGAGCTGTGCACTTATTGCACTTAAAGAATTTTTTTTATCATTAAGCTAAAATCAATTGAAGGACATTATGTTTACTATGCTCCCCCCTTCACCAAGTACATCTGAAAAACCTCTTCAGTCGCTGTCGATCTGCGTAGTTGGATACTGTAGACCCCTTCACCATGTCCCTCCCAACAGACCCCATTACAGTCGCTGTCCATCAGTGAGTAGTAAGATGCTATATGATCTCTACTAGCCTTCTCTGTGTTGTACAGCACTCCCCATGACCCCTCGACCCAAAGCATTATACATGCTAAAACTAATGCCCCCATTCTTTCTCCTCACACTTATCCCTCCCTTCAGACCAACCCTGCCCAGTCCTTTTCCCTTTGGTAACTTTTAGTCAACTCTCGGGTTCTGTGAGTCTGCTGCTGTTTTTCTCCTTCAGTTTTTCTTTGTTGTTGTACTACACACATGAGTGAAAACACTTGGTACTTGTCTTTCTCCGCCTGGCCTATTTCTCTGAACACACTACCGTCTAGCTCCATCCAGGTCATTACAAATGGTAGGATTTGTTTTCTTCTTAAGGCTGCTTACTGCACTTTTAAAACTGGAATTCATTCTTCCTTTTTGTTTGTAGTTTAGCTATGTTATTCACCATTCAACTCCTGGTTATGAACAATAGCTTTGTGTCAATCGATATGTATCTGTATCTATCTATCTAATGGTCTGTCTGTCTATCTATGTTTCTACGTATGTATGTATGTATCTATGTATCTATCTATCTATCTCTCTTCCTATCATCTATCTATGATGTCTATCATCGATCAATCCATGTACCTATCTATCTATCTTTCATCTGTCATGTGTGTACCTATCTATCTATGAATCAATCATCTTTTTGTCTGCCCATCTATCCTTCTGTACAGAACAGTTAACAACATAGCCTATGTCTCTTCCCTGCATTATGCTTCCAGAAATCTTGCAAGGTAACTAAGCCATAAGGAGAGCACTGTGTTCACCGATACACTTTCAGGTAGAGTCAGCCGCGTGTGCTTACAAAACCAGTAAATGGAGGTGAAAGGACTTGAACCTGTATCTCTGTCCACTGTCCTCTCATACTTCCTGCTCGCTTGGTGACTTTATTTAGCCACATTCAGTGAGTAAGTGATCCCTGAAGACCACAAGTATCCTTCGTCTGGTCCGGTTGTCGAAAGAAAAGTGTACTAGCTTCTTTGCACACCACCATGTTTGAGGGACATCGGCGTGATCACTGCTGATAGGTGCAGGGACAATTATAAAGGAACACCTATTTCTGGACAGGAGCAGTTGGGAACAAAGAGTGTGTTGTGGAGTGAAGTGTTTATTTGAGGGTCCAAACTTCCCTCCTTAGGTGGGTATTACTTCTTTACATTCGTGAACATCATAAAAAGCAATGATTTTAGAAGCCCAGACGCATATTATTACAGCAATTCATTTGTTGAGGTGAGAGGAAATGAGAAGGAACTTGCTGCACCACTAAATCTATGCGTGAGCACTGCTGAAATCAAACAAAAAGAATTCACGGTGGGTAGATAGGGCTATTTTCTACTGACTCTCTCTGGGGACTCAAACAGAATTCATTTGTTTGTTTGTTTCTTATTTTCACTTGTATAGGTAATCTGTCCCCGCCCCTTCAGCTTGTAGTTTGTCTGTGTCCTTGGATCTCAAGTGAGTCTCCAGTAAGGGAGCACGTAGGAGATCTTGCATTTTCATCAGTTCTTCTAACACTGGGTCTTTTGATTGAAGCACTCAAAGCCTGTACTTTTATTTATTCTGATATTTGAGAGCTGTGCTCTTACTGCACTTTGAAATTCTTTTTGTTCTCATTAATATACAATCACATGCAGAACATTATGTTTTCCAGTCTACACCCTTCACCAAGTCCCCGGCAAAAGCCAGTTACAGTCGCTGTCCGTCAGCGTGTACTAAGATGCTGTAGAATCACTACATGTCTTCTCTGTGTTATGCAGCCGTACAAATGACCCCCCAAGTTACACACTATACATGCTAATCCTAATGCCCCCATTCTTTTTCCCCGCCCTTATTACTCCCTTCCCAAAAACCCTCCCCAGTCCCTTTCTCTTTGGTAACTGTTAGTCCACTCTCGGGTTCCGTGAGTCTGCTGCTGTCTTTTCCTTCAGTTTTTCTTTGTTATCATACTCCACACATGAGTGAAATCATTTGGTACATGTATTTCTCCTCCTTGAATATTTGACTGAGCATAATACCCTCTAGCTCCATCCACGTTATTGCAAATAATAGGATTTGTTTTCTTCTTATGGCTGCCTACTGCACTTTTTAAACTGGATTTCATTCTTCTTTTTTGTTTGTAGTTTCGCTATGTGCTTTCACCATTGCTCTCCTGGTTATGAGCAGTAGCTTTGTGTTAATCGATATGTACCTATATCTATCTATCTGTCTGTCTATCTATTTATCAATCAATCAATCAATCAATCATCTTTTTGTCTGCCCATCTGTCCTTGTGTACAGAACAGTTAACCATATATCCTATATCACTTTCCTACACTATGCTTCCAAAAATCCTGCAAAGTATCTAGGCTGTAGAGAGACCACTGGGTTCACCGAGACACTTGCAGCTCGAGGCGGCCGCGTGTACCTACAAAACCAGGAAATAGTTGTGCCGGGACTTGAACCCGTGTCTCTATCCTCTGTCTTCTTTCATCTCCTTCTAACTTACTGTCTGTATTTAGCCACATTCTTTGACTAAGTGCTCCCTGAAGACCACAAGTATCATTCCTCTGGGCCTGTTGTCTCGAGAAAAGAAAACTTGTTCTTTGCTCACCACCATGTTTGAAGGACATCAGCGTGATCACCAGCGATAGGACGGAGGGTCAAATAAAAAGGAACACCAATTTCTAGACAGGAGCAGTTGGGAGCTAAGAGTGTTTTGTGGGGTGACGTGTTTATTTGAGTGTCCAAACTTCCCTCTTTAGGTAGTTATTAGATCCTCCCATTCGTGAACATCATAAAACCCACTGATTTCAAAGGCCCAGACGCTTATTATTACAGCAACTCAGTTGTCGAGGTGAGAGAAAATGAGAAGTATGTTGCTGCACCACTAAATCAATGGCTGGGAACGGCTGAAACCAAACAAAAAGAATTCACGGAGGCCAGATAGGGCTATTTTCTTCTGACTGTCTCAATGGACTCACACAGAATCCATTTGTTTGATTGTTTGTTTTTCAGTTTCACTCGTGTAGGGTACTTGTCCACACACCTTCGGCTTGTAGTGTGTCTGTGTCCTTGGATCTCAAGTGAGTCTCCTGTAAGTAAGCACGTACGTGTCTTGAGTTTTCATCCCTTCTTTTAACCCTGTGTCTTTTGTTTGCTGCACTCAGTGCCTGACCTTTTATTCTGATGATTCAGAGCTGTGCACTTATTGCACTTAAAGAATTTTTTTTATCATTAAGCTAAAATCAATTGAAGGACATTATGTTTACTATGCTCCCCCCTTCACCAAGTACATCTGAAAAACCTCTTCAGTCGCTGTCGATCTGCGTAGTTGGATACTGTAGACCCCTTCACCATGTCCCTCCCAACAGACCCCATTACAGTCGCTGTCCATCAGTGAGTAGTAAGATGCTATATGATCTCTACTAGCCTTCTCTGTGTTGTACAGCACTCCCCATGACCCCTCGACCCAAAGCATTATACATGCTAAAACTAATGCCCCCATTCTTTCTCCTCACACTTATCCCTCCCTTCAGACCAACCCTGCCCAGTCCTTTTCCCTTTGGTAACTTTTAGTCAACTCTCGGGTTCTGTGAGTCTGCTGCTGTTTTTCTCCTTCAGTTTTTCTTTGTTGTTGTACTACACACATGAGTGAAAACACTTGGTACTTGTCTTTCTCCGCCTGGCCTATTTCTCTGAACACACTACCGTCTAGCTCCATCCAGGTCATTACAAATGGTAGGATTTGTTTTCTTCTTAAGGCTGCTTACTGCACTTTTAAAACTGGAATTCATTCTTCCTTTTTGTTTGTAGTTTAGCTATGTTATTCACCATTCAACTCCTGGTTATGAACAATAGCTTTGTGTCAATCGATATGTATCTGTATCTATCTATCTAATGGTCTGTCTGTCTATCTATGTTTCTACGTATGTATGTATGTATCTATGTATCTATCTATCTATCTCTCTTCCTATCATCTATCTATGATGTCTATCATCGATCAATCCATGTACCTATCTATCTATCTTTCATCTGTCATGTGTGTACCTATCTATCTATGAATCAATCATCTTTTTGTCTGCCCATCTATCCTTCTGTACAGAACAGTTAACAACATAGCCTATGTCTCTTCCCTGCATTATGCTTCCAGAAATCTTGCAAGGTAACTAAGCCATAAGGAGAGCACTGTGTTCACCGATACACTTTCAGGTAGAGTCAGCCGCGTGTGCTTACAAAACCAGTAAATGGAGGTGAAAGGACTTGAACCTGTATCTCTGTCCACTGTCCTCTCATACTTCCTGCTCGCTTGGTGACTTTATTTAGCCACATTCAGTGAGTAAGTGATCCCTGAAGACCACAAGTATCCTTCGTCTGGTCCGGTTGTCGAAAGAAAAGTGTACTAGCTTCTTTGCACACCACCATGTTTGAGGGACATCGGCGTGATCACTGCTGATAGGTGCAGGGACAATTATAAAGGAACACCTATTTCTGGACAGGAGCAGTTGGGAACAAAGAGTGTGTTGTGGAGTGAAGTGTTTATTTGAGGGTCCAAACTTCCCTCCTTAGGTGGGTATTACTTCTTTACATTCGTGAACATCATAAAAAGCAATGATTTTAGAAGCCCAGACGCATATTATTACAGCAATTCATTTGTTGAGGTGAGAGGAAATGAGAAAGAACTTGCTGCACCACTAAATCTATGCCTGAGCACTGCTGAAATCAAACAAAAAGAATTCACGGTGGCTAGATAGGGCTATTTTCTACTGACTCTCTCTGGGGACTCAAACAGAATTCATTTGTTTGTTTGTTTCTTATTTTCACTTGTATAGGTAATCTGACCCACCCCTTCAGCTTGTAGTTTGTCTGTGTCCTTGGATCTCAAGTGAGTCTCCAGTAAGGGAGCACGTAGGAGATCTTGCGTTTTCATCAGTTCTTCTAACACTGGGTCTTTTGATTGAAGCACTCAAAGCCTGTACTTTTATTCTGATATTTGAGAGCTGTGCTCTTACTGCACTTCGAAATTCTTTTTGTTCTCATTAATATACAATCACATGCAGAACATTATGTTTTCCAGTCTACACCCTTCACCAAGTCCCCGGCAAAAGCCAGTTACAGTCGCTGTCCGTCAGCGTGTACTAAGATGCTGTAGAATCACTACATGTCTTCTCTGTGTTATGCAGCCGTACAAATGACCCCCCAAGTTACACACTATACATGCTAATCCTAATGCCCCCATTCTTTTTCCCCGCCCTTATTACTCCCTTCCCAAAAACCCTCCCCAGTCCCTTTCTCTTTGGTAACTGTTAGTCCACTCTCGGGTTCTGTGAGTCTGCTGCTGTCTTTTCCTTCAGTTTTTCTTTGTTATCATACTCCACACATGAGTGAAATCATTTGGTACATGTATTTCTCCTCCTTGAATATTTGACTGAGCATAATACCCTCTAGCTCCATCCACGTTATTGCAAATAATAGGATTTGTTTTCTTCTTATGGCTGCCTACTGCACTTTTTAAACTGGATTTCATTCTTCTTTTTTGTTTGTAGTTTCGCTATGTGCTTTCACCATTGCTCTCCTGGTTATGAGCAGTAGCTTTGTGTTAATCGATATGTACCTATATCTATCTATCTGTCTGTCTATCTATTTATCAATCAATCAATCAATCAATCATCTTTTTGTCTGCCCATCTGTCCTTGTGTACAGAACAGTTAACCATATATCCTATATCACTTTCCTACACTATGCTTCCAAAAATCCTGCAAAGTATCTAGGCTGTAGAGAGACCACTGGGTTCACCGAGACACTTGCAGCTCGAGGCGGCCGCGTGTACCTACAAAACCAGGAAATAGTTGTGCCGGGACTTGAACCCGTGTCTCTATCCTCTGTCTTCTTTCATCTCCTTCTAACTTACTGTCTGTATTTAGCCACATTCTTTGACTAAGTGCTCCCTGAAGACCACAAGTATCATTCCTCTGGGCCTGTTGTCTCGAGAAAAGAAAACTTGTTCTTTGCTCACCACCATGTTTGAAGGACATCAGCGTGATCACCAGCGATAGGACGGAGGGTCAAATAAAAAGGAACACCAATTTCTAGACAGGAGCAGTTGGGAGCTAAGAGTGTTTTGTGGGGTGACGTGTTTATTTGAGTGTCCAAACTTCCCTCTTTAGGTAGTTATTAGATCCTCCCATTCGTGAACATCATAAAACCCACTGATTTCAAAGGCCCAGACGCTTATTATTACAGCAACTCAGTTGTCGAGGTGAGAGAAAATGAGAAGTATGTTGCTGCACCACTAAATCAATGGCTGGGAACGGCTGAAACCAAACAAAAAGAATTCACGGAGGCCAGATAGGGCTATTTTCTTCTGACTGTCTCAATGGACTCACACAGAATCCATTTGTTTGATTGTTTGTTTTTCAGTTTCACTCGTGTAGGGTACTTGTCCAGACACCTTCGGCTTGTAGGGTGTCTGTGTCCTTGGATCTCAAGTGAGTCTCCTGTAAGTAAGCACGTACGTGTCTTGAGTTTTCATCCCTTCTTTTAACCCTGTGTCTTTTGTTTGCTGCACTCAGTGCCTGACCTTTTATTCTGATGATTCAGAGCTGTGCACTTATTGCACTTAAAGAATTTTTTTTATCATTAAGCTAAAATCAATTGAAGAACATTATGTTTACTATGCTCCCCCCTTCACCAAGTACATCTGAAAAACCTCTTCAGTCGCTGTCGATCTGCGTAGTTGGATGCTGTAGACCCCTTCACCATGTCCCTCCCAACAGACCCCATTACAGTCGCTGTCCATCAGTGAGTAGTAAGATGCTATATGATCTCTACTAGCCTTCTCTGTGTTGTACAGCACTCCCCATGACCCCTCGACCCAAAGCATTATACATGCTAAAACTAATGCCCCCATTCTTTCTCCTCACACTTATCCCTCCCTTCAGACCAACCCTGCCCAGTCCTTTTCCCTTTGGTAACTTTTAGTCAACTCTCGGGTTCTGTGAGTCTGCTGCTGTTTTTCTCCTTCAGTTTTTCTTTGTTGTTGTACTACACACATGAGTGAAAACACTTGGTACTTGTCTTTCTCCGCCTGGCCTATTTCTCTGAACACACTACCGTCTAGCTCCATCCAGGTCATTACAAATGGTAGGATTTGTTTTCTTCTTAAGGCTGCTTACTGCACTTTTAAAACTGGAATTCATTCTTCCTTTTTGTTTGTAGTTTAGCTATGTTATTCACCATTCAACTCCTGGTTATGAACAATAGCTTTGTGTCAATCGATATGTATCTGTATCTATCTATCTAATGGTCTGTCTGTCTATCTATGTTTCTACGTATGTATGTATGTATCTATGTATCTATCTATCTATCTCTCTTCCTATCATCTATCTATGATGTCTATCATCGATCAATCCATGTACCTATCTATCTATCTTTCATCTGTCATGTGTGTACCTATCTATCTATGAATCAATCATCTTTTTGTCTGCCCATCTATCCTTCTGTACAGAACAGTTAACAACATAGCCTATGTCTCTTCCCTGCATTATGCTTCCAGAAATCTTGCAAGGTAACTAAGCCATAAGGAGAGCACTGTGTTCACCGATACACTTTCAGGTAGAGTCAGCCGCGTGTGCTTACAAAACCAGTAAATGGAGGTGAAAGGACTTGAACCTGTATCTCTGTCCACTGTCCTCTCATACTTCCTGCTCGCTTGGTGACTTTATTTAGCCACATTCAGTGAGTAAGTGATCCCTGAAGACCACAAGTATCCTTCGTCTGGTCCGGTTGTCGAAAGAAAAGTGTACTAGCTTCTTTGCACACCACCATGTTTGAGGGACATCGGCGTGATCACTGCTGATAGGTGCAGGGACAATTATAAAGGAACACCTATTTCTGGACAGGAGCAGTTGGGAACAAAGAGTGTGTTGTGGAGTGAAGTGTTTATTTGAGGGTCCAAACTTCCCTCCTTAGGTGGGTATTACTTCTTTACATTCGTGAACATCATAAAAAGCAATGATTTTAGAAGCCCAGACGCATATTATTACAGCAATTCATTTGTTGAGGTGAGAGGAAATGAGAAGGAACTTGCTGCACCACTAAATCTATGCCTGAGCACTGCTGAAATCAAACAAAAAGAATTCACGGTGGGTAGATAGGGCTATTTTATACTGACTCTCTCTGGGGACTCAAACAGAATTCATTTGTTTGTTTGTTTCTTATTTTCACTTGTATAGGTAATCTGTCCCCGCCCCTTCAGCTTGTAGTTTGTCTGTGTCCTTGGATCTCAAGTGAGTCTCCAGTAAGGGAGCACGTAGGAGATCTTGCATTTTCATCAGTTCTTCTAACACTGGGTCTTTTGATTGAAGCACTCAAAGCCTGTACTTTTATTTATTCTGATATTTGAGAGCTGTGCTCTTACTGCACTTTGAAATTCTTTTTGTTCTCATTAATATACAATCACATGCAGAACATTATGTTTTCCAGTCTACACCCTTCACCAAGTCCCCGGCAAAAGCCAGTTACAGTCGCTGTCCGTCAGCGTGTACTAAGATGCTGTAGAATCACTACATGTCTTCTCTGTGTTATGCAGCCGTACAAATGACCCCCCAAGTTACACACTATACATGCTAATCCTAATGCCCCCATTCTTTTTCCCCGCCCTTATTACTCCCTTCCCAAAAACCCTCCCCAGTCCCTTTCTCTTTGGTAACTGTTAGTCCACTCTCGGGTTCTGTGAGTCTGCTGCTGTCTTTTCCTTCAGTTTTTCTTTGTTATCATACTCCACACATGAGTGAAATCATTTGGTACATGTATTTCTCCTCCTTGAATATTTGACTGAGCATAATACCCTCTAGCTCCATCCACGTTATTGCAAATAATAGGATTTGTTTTCTTCTTATGGCTGCCTACTGCACTTTTTAAACTGGATTTCATTCTTCTTTTTTGTTTGTAGTTTCGCTATGTGCTTTCACCATTGCTCTCCTGGTTATGAGCAGTAGCTTTGTGTTAATCGATATGTACCTATATCTATCTATCTGTCTGTCTATCTATTTATCAATCAATCAATCAATCAATCAATCATCTTTTTGTCTGCCCTTCTGTCCTTGTGTACAGAACAGTTAACCATATATCCTATATCACTTTCCTACACTATGCTTCCAAAAATCCTGCAAAGTATCTAGGCTGTAGAGAGACCACTGGGTTCACCGAGACACTTGCAGTTCAAGGCGGCCGCGTGTACCTACAAAACCAGGAAATAGTTGTGCCGGGACTTGAACCCGTGTCTCTATCCTCTGTCTTCTTTCATCTCCTTCTAACTTACTGTCTGTATTTAGCCACATTCTTTGACTAAGTGCTCCCTGAAGACCACAAGTATCATTCCTCTGGGCCTGTTGTCTCGAGAAAAGAAAACTTGTTCTTTGCTCACCACCATGTTTGAAGGACATCAGCGTGATCACCGGCGATAGGACGGAGGGTCAAATAAAAAGGAACACCAATTTCTAGACAGGAGCATTTGTTAGCTAAGAGTGTTTTGTGGGGTGACGTGTTTATTTGAGTGTCCAAACTTCCCTCTTTAGGTAGTTATTAGATCCTCCCATTCGTGAACATCATAAAACCCACTGATTTCAAAGGCCCAGATGCTTATTATTACAGCAACTCAGTTGTCGAGGTGAGAGAAAATGAGAAGTATGTTGCTGCACCACTAAATCAATGGCTGGGAACGGCTGAAACCAAACAAAAAGAATTCAAGGAGGCCAGATAGGGCTATTTTCTTCTGACTGTCTCAATGGACTCACACAGAATCCATTTGTTTGATTGTTTGTTTTTCAGTTTCACTCGTGTAGGGTACTTGTCCACACACCTTCGGCTTGTAGTGTGTCTGTGTCCTTGGATCTCAAGTGAGTCTCCTGTAAGTAAGCACGTACGTGTCTTGAGTTTTCATCCCCTCTTTTAACCCTGTGTCTTTTTTTTGCTGCACTCAGTGCCTGACCTTTTATTCTGATGATTCAGAGCTTAGCACTTATTGCACTTAAAGAATTTTTTTTATCATTAAGCTAAAATCAATTGAAGGACATTATGTTTACTATGCTCCCCCCTTCACCAAGTACATCTGAAAAACCTCTTCAGTCGCTGTCGATCTGCGTAGTTGGATGCTGTAGACCCCTTCACCATGTCCCTCCCAACAGACCCCATTACAGTCGCTGTCCATCAGTGAGTAGTAAGATGCTATATGATCTCTACTAGCCTTCTCTGTGTTGTACAGCACTCCCCATGACCCCTCGACCCAAAGCATTATACATGCTAAAACTAATGCCCCCATTCTTTCTCCTCACACTTATCCCTCCCTTCAGACCAACCCTGCCCAGTCCTTTTCCCTTTGGTAACTTTTAGTCAACTCTCGGGTTCTGTGAGTCTGCTGCTGTTTTTCTCCTTCAGTTTTTCTTTGTTGTTGTACTACACACATGAGTGAAAACACTTGGTACTTGTCTTTCTCCGCCTGGCCTATTTCTCTGAACATACTACCGTCTAGCTCCATCCAGGTCATTACAAATGGTAGGATTTGTTTTCTTCTTAAGGCTGCTTACTGCACTTTTAAAACTGGATTTCATTCTTCCTTTTTGTTTGTAGTTTAGCTATGTTATTCACCATTCAACTCCTGGTTATGAACAATAGCTTTGTGTCAATCGATATGTATCTGTTTCTATCTATCTAATGGTCTGTCTGTCTATCTATGTTTCTACGTATGTATGTATGTATGTATCTATCTCTCTTCCTATCATCTATCTATGATGTCTATCATCTATCAATCCATGTACCTATCTATCTATCTTTCATCTGTCATCTGTGTACCTATCTATCTATGAATCAATCATCTTTTTGTCTGCCCATCTATCCTTCTGTACAGAACAGTTAACAACATAGCCTATGTCTCTTCCCTACATTATGCTTCCAGAAATCTTGCAAGGTAACTAAGCCATAAGGAGAGCACTGTGTTCACCGATACACTTTCAGGTAGAGTCAGCCGCGTGTGCTTACAAAACCAGTAAATGGAGGTGAAAGGACTTGAACCTGTATCTCTGTCCACTGTCCTCTCATACTTCCTGCTCGCTTGGTGACTTTATTTAGCCACATTCAGTGAGTAAGTGATCCCTGAAGACCACAAGTATCCTTCGTCTGGTCCGGTTGTCGAAAGAAAAGTGTACTTGCTTCTTTGCACACCACCATGTTTGAGGGACATCGGCGTGATCACTGCTGATAGGTGCAGGGACAATTATAAAGGAACACCTATTTCTGGACAGGAGCAGTTGGGAACAAGTGTGTGTTGTGGAGTGAAGTGTTTATTTGAGGGTCCAAACTTCCCTCCTTAGGTGGGTATTACTTCTTTACATTCGTGAACATCATAAAAAGCAATGATTTTAGAAGCCCAGACGCATATTATTACAGCAATTCATTTGTTGAGGTGAGAGGAAATGAGAAGGAACTTGCTGCACCACTAAATCTATGCCTGAGCACTGCTGAAATCAAACAAAAAGAATTCACGGTGGCTAGATAGGGCTATTTTCTACTGACTCTCTCTGGGGACTCAAACAGAATTCATTTGTTTGTTGGTTTCTTATTTTCACTTGTATAGGTAATCTGTCCCCGCCCCTTCAGCTTGTAGTTTGTCTGTGTCCTTGGATCTCATGTGAGTCTCCAGTAAGGGAGCACGTAGGAGATCTTGAGTTTTCATCAGTTCTTCTAACACTGGGTCTTTTGATTGAAGCACTCAAAGCCTGTACTTTTATTCTGATATTTGAGAGCTGTGCTCTTACTGCACTTTGAAATTCTTTTTGTTCTCATTAATATACAATCACATGCAGAACATTATGTTTTCCAGTCTCACCCTTCACGAAGTCCCCGGCAAAAGCCAGTTACAGTCGCTGTCCGTCAGCGTGTACTAAGATGCTGTAGAATCACTACATGTCTTCTCTGTGTTATGCAGCCGTACAAATGACCCCCCAAGTTACACACTATACATGCTAATCCTAATGCCCCCATTCTTTTTCCCCGCCCTTATTACTCCCTTCCCAAAAACCCTCCCCAGTCCCTTTCTCTTTGGTAACTGTTAGTCCACTCTCGGGTTCTGTGAGTCTGCTGCTGTCTTTTCCTTCAGTTTTTCTTTGTTATCATACTCCACACATGAGTGAAATCATTTGGTACATGTATTTCTCCACCTTGAATATTTGACTGAGCATAATACCCTCTAGCTCCATACACGTTATTGCAAATAATAGGATTTGTTTTCTTCTTATGACTGCCTACTGCACTTTTTAAACTGGATTTCATTCTTCTTTTTCGTTTGTAGTTTCGCTATGTGCTTTCACCATTGCTCTCCTTGTTATGAGCAGTATCTCTGTGTTAATCGATATGTACCTATATCTATCTATCTGTCTGTCTATCTATTTATCAATCAATCAATCAATCAATCATCTTTTTGTCTGCCCATCTGTCCTTGTGTACAGAACAGTTAACCATATATCCTATATCACTTTCCTACACTATGCTTCCAAAAATCCTGCAAAGTATCTAGGCTGTAGAGAGACCACTGGGTTCACCGAGACACTTGCAGTTCAAGGCGGCCGCGTGTACCTACAAAACCAGGAAATAGTTGTGCCGGGACTTGAACCCGTGTCTCTATCCTCTGTCTTCTTTCATCTCCTTCTAACTTACTGTCTGTATTTAGCCACATTCTTTGACTAAGTGCTCCCTGAAGACCACAAGTATCATTCCTCTGGGCCTGTTGTCTCGAGAAAAGAAAACTTGTTCTTTGCTCACCACCATGTTTGAAGGACATCAGCGTGATCACCGGCGATAGGACGGAGGGTCAAATAAAAAGGAACACCAATTTCTAGACAGGAGCAGTTGGGAGCTAAGAGTGTTTTGTGGGGTGACGTGTTTATTTGAGTGTCCAAACTTCCCTCTTTAGGTAGTTATTAGATCCTCCCATTCGTGAACATCATAAAACCCACTGATTTCAAAGGCCCAGACGCTTATTATTACAGCAACTCAGTTGTCGAGGTGAGAGAAAATGAGAAGTATGTTGCTGCACCACTAAATCAATGGCTGGGAACGGCTGAAACCAAACAAAAAGAATTCACGAAGGCCAGATAGGGCTATTTTCTTCTGACTGTCTCAATGGACTCACACAGAATCCATTTGTTTGATTGTTTGTTTTTCAGTTTCACTCGTGTAGGGTACTTGTCCACACACCTTCGGCTTGTAGTGTGTCTGTGTCCTTGGATCTCAAGTGAGTCTCCTGTAAGTAAGCACGTACGTGTCTTGAGTTTTCATCCCCTCTTTTAACCCTGTGTCTTTTGTTTGCTGCACTCAGTGCCTGACCTTTTATTCTGATGATTCAGAGCTGAGCACTTATTGCACTTAAAGAATTTTTTTTATCATTAAGCTAAAATCAATTGAAGAACATTATGTTTACTATGCTCCCCCCTTCACCAAGTACATCTGAAAAACCTCTTCAGTCGCTGTCGATCTGCGTAGTTGGATGCTGTAGACCCCTTCACCATGTCCCTCCCAACAGACCCCATTACAGTCGCTGTCCATCAGTGAGTAGTAAGATGCTATATGATCTCTACTAGCCTTCTCTGTGTTGTACAGCACTCCCCATGACCCCTCGACCCAAAGCCTTATACATGCTAAAACTAATGCCCCCATTCTTTCTCCTCACACTTATCCCTCCCTTCAGACCAACCCTGCCCAGTCCTTTTCCCTTTGGTAACTTTTAGTCAACTCTCGGGTTCTGTGAGTCTGCTGCTGTTTTTCTCCTTCAGTTTTTCTTTGTTGTTGTACTACACACATGAGTGAAAACACTTGGTACTTGTCTTTCTCCGCCTGGCCTATTTCTCTGAACATACTACCGTCTAGCTCCATCCAGGTCATTACAAATGGTAGGATTTGTTTTCTTCTTAAGGCTGCTTACTGCACTTTTAAAACTGGATTTCATTCTTCCTTTTTGTTTGTAGTTTAGCTATGTTATTCACCATTCAACTCCTGGTTATGAACAATAGCTTTGTGTCAATCGATATGTATCTGTTTCTATCTATCTAATGGTCTGTCTGTCTATCTATGTTTCTACGTATGTATGTATGTATGTATCTATCTCTCTTCCTATCATCTATCTATGATGTCTATCATCTATCAATCCATGTACCTATCTATCTATCTTTCATCTGTCATCTGTGTACCTATCTATCTATGAATCAATCATCTTTTTGTCTGCCCATCTATCCTTCTGTACAGAACAGTTAACAACATAGCCTATGTCTCTTCCCTACATTATGCTTCCAGAAATCTTGCAAGGTAACTAAGCCATAAGGAGAGCACTGTGTTCACCGATACACTTTCAGGTAGAGTCAGCCGCGTGTGCTTACAAAACCAGTAAATGGAGGTGAAAGGACTTGAACCTGTATCTCTGTCCACTGTCCTCTCATACTTCCTGCTCGCTTGGTGACTTTATTTAGCCACATTCAGTGAGTAAGTGATCCCTGAAGACCACAAGTATCCTTCGTCTGGTCCGGTTGTCGAAAGAAAAGTGTACTTGCTTCTTTGCACACCACCATGTTTGAGGGACATCGGCGTGATCACTGCTGATAGGTGCAGGGACAATTATAAAGGAACACCTATTTCTGGACAGGAGCAGTTGGGAACAAAGAGTGTGTTGTGGAGTGAAGTGTTTATTTGAGGGTCCAAACTTCCCTCCTTAGGTGGGTATTACTTCTTTACATTCGTGAACATCATAAAAAGCAATGATTTTAGAAGCCCAGACGCATATTATTACAGCAATTCATTTGTTGAGGTGAGAGGAAATGAGAAGGAACTTGCTGCACCACTAAATCTATGCCTGAGCACTGCTGAAATCAAACAAAAAGAATTCACGGTGGCTAGATAGGGCTATTTTCTACTGACTCTCTCTGGGGACTCAAACAGAATTCATTTGTTTGTTTGTTTCTTATTTTCACTTGTATAGGTAATCTGTCCCCACCCCTTCAGCTTGTAGTTTGTTTGTGTCCTTGGATCTCAAGTGAGTCTCCAGTAAGGGAGCACGTATGAGATCTTGCGTTTTCATCAGTTCTTCTAACACTGGGTCTTTTGATTGAAGCACTCAAAGCCTGTACTTTTATTCTGATATTTGAGAGCTGTGCTCTTACTGCACTTTGAAATTCTTTTTGTTCTCATTAATATACAATCACATGCAGAACATTATGTTTTCCAGTCTACACCCTTCAGCAAGTCCCCGGCAAAAGCCAGTTACAGTCGCTGTCCGTCAGCGTGTACTAAGATGCTGTAGAATCACTACATGTCTTCTCTGTGTTATGCAGCCGTACAAATGACCCCCCAAGTTACACACTATACATGCTAATCCTAATGCCCCCATTCTTTTTCCCCGCCCTTATTACTCCCTTCCCAAAAACCCTCCCCAGTCCCTTTCTCTTTGGTAACTGTTAGTCCACTCTCGGGTTCTGTGAGTCTGCTGCTGTCTTTTCCCTCAGTTTTTCCTTGTTATCATACGCCACACATGAGTGAAATCATTTGGTACATGTATTTCTCCTCCTCGAATATTTGACTGAGCATAATACCCTCTAGCTCCATCCACGTTATTGCAAATAATAGGATTTGTTTTCTTCTTATGACTGCCTACTGCACTTTTTAAACTGGATTTCATTCTTCTTTTTTGTTTGTAGTTTCGCTATGTGCTTTCACCATTGCTCTCCTGGTTATGAGCAGTAGCTTTGTGTTAATCGATATGTACCTATATCTATCTATCTGTCTGTCTATCTATTTATCAATAAATCAATCAATCAATCATCTTTTTGTCTGCCCATCTGTCCTTGTGTACAGAACAGTTAACCATATATCCTATATCACTTTCCTACACTATGCTTCCAAAAATCCTGCAAAGTATCTAGGCTGTAGAGAGACCACTGGGTTCACCGAGACACTTGCAGTTCGAGGCGGCCGCGTGTACCTACAAAACCAGGAAATAGTTGTGCCGGGACTTGAACCCGTGTCTCTATCCTCTGTCTTCTTTCATCTCCTTCTAACTTACTGTCTGTATTTAGCCACATTCTTTGACTAAGTGCTCCCTGACGACCACAAGTATCATTCCTCTGGGCCTGTTGTCTCGAGAAAAGAAAACTTGTTCTTTGCTCACCACCATGTTTGAAGGACATCAGTGTGATCACCGGCGATAGGACGGAGGGTCAAATAAAAAGGAACACCAATTTCTAGACAGGAGCAGTTGGGAGCTAAGAGTGTTTTGTGGGGTGACGTGTTTATTTGAGTGTCCAAACTTCCCTCTTTAGGTAGTTATTAGATCCTCCCATTCGTGAACATCATAAAACCCACTGATTTCAAAGGCCCAGACGCTTATTATTACAGCAACTCAGTTGTCGAGGTGAGAGAAAATGAGAAGTATGTTGCTGCACCACTAAATCAATGGCTGGGAACGGCTGAAACCAAACAAAAAGAATTCACGGAGGCCAGATAGGGCTATTTTCTTCTGACTGTCTCAATGGACTCACACAGAATCCATTTGTTTGATTGTTTGTTTTTCAGTTTCACTCGTGTAGGGTACTTGTCCACACACCTTCGGCTTGTAGTGTGTCTGTGTCCTTGGATCTCAAGTGAGTCTCCTGTAAGTAAGCACATACGTGTCTTGAGTTTTCATCCCTTCTTTTAACCCTGTGTCTTTTGTTTGCTGCACTCAGTGCCTGACCTTTTATTCTGATGATTCAGAGCTGAGCACTTATTGCACTTAAAGAATTTTTTTTATCATTAAGCTAAAATCAATTGAAGAACATTATGTTTACTATGCTCCCCCCTTCACCAAGTACATCTGAAAAACCTCTTCAGTCGCTGTCGATCTGCGTAGTTGGATGCTGTAGACCCCTTCACCATGTCCCTCCCAACAGACCCCATTACAGTTGCTGTCCATCAGTGAGTAGTAAGATGCTATATGATCTCTACTAGCCTTCTCTGTGTTGTACAGCACTCCCCATGACCCCTCGACCCAAAGCATTATACATGCTAAAACTAATGCCCCCATTCTTTCTCCTCACACTTATCCCTCCCTTCAGACCAACCCTGCCCAGTCCTTTTCCCTTTGGTAACTTTTAGTCAACTCTCGGGTTCTGTGAGTCTGCTGCTGTTTTTCTCCTTCAGTTTTTCTTTGTTGTTGTACTACACACATGAGTGAAAACACTTGGTACTTGTCTTTCTCCGCCTGGCCTATTTCTCTGAACATACTACCGTCTAGCTCCATCCAGGTCATTACAAATGGTAGGATTTGTTTTCTTCTTAAGGCTGCTTACTGCACTTTTAAAACTGGATTTCATTCTTCCTTTTTGTTTGTAGTTTAGCTATGTTATTCACCATTCAACTCCTGGTTATGAACAATAGCTTTGTGTCAATCGATATGTATCTGTTTCTATCTATTTAATGGTCTGTCTGTCTATCTATGTTTCTACGTATGTATGTATGTTTGTATCTATCTCTCTTCCTATCATCTATCTATGATGTCTATCATCTATCAATCCATGTACCTATCTATCTATCTTTCATCTGTCATCTGTGTACCTATCTATCTATGAATCAATCATCTTTTTGTCTGCCCATCTATCCTTCTGTACAGAACAGTTAACAACATAGCCTATGTCTCTTCCCTACATTATGCTTCCAGAAATCTTGCAAGGTAACTAAGCCATAAGGAGAGCACTGGGTTCACCGATACACTTTCAGGTAGAGTCAGCCGCGTGTGCTTACAAAACCAGTAAATGGAGGTGAAAGGACTTGAACCTGTATCTCTGTCCACTGTCCTCTCATACTTCCTGCTCGCTTGGTGACTTTATTTAGCCACATTCAGTGAGTAAGTGATCCCTGAAGACCACAAGTATCCTTCGTCTGGTCCGGTTGTCGAAAGAAAAGTGTACTTGCTTCTTTGCACACCACCATGTTTGAGGGACATCGGCGTGATCACTGCTGATAGGTGCAGGGACAATTATAAAGGAACACCTATTTCTGGACAGGAGCAGTTGGGAACAAAGAGTGTGTTGTGGAGTGAAGTGTTTATTTGAGGGTCCAAACTTCCCTCCTTAGGTGGGTATTACTTCTTTACATTCGTGAACATCATAAAAAGCAATGATTTTAGAAGCCCAGACGCATATTATTACAGCAATTCATTTGTTGAGGTGAGAGGAAATGAGAAGGAACTTGCTGCACCACTAAATCTATGCCTGAGCACTGCTGAAATCAAACAAAAAGAATTCACGGTGGCTAGATAGGGCTATTTTCTACTGACTCTCTCTGGGGACTCAAACAGAATTCATTTGTTTGTTTGTTTCTTATTTTCACTTGTATAGGTAATCTGTCCCCACCCCTTCAGCTTGTAGTTTGTCTGTGTCCTTGGATCTCAAGTGAGTCTCCAGTAAGGGAGCACGTAGGAGATCTTGCGTTTTCATCAGTTCTTCTAACACTGGGTCTTTTGATTGAAGCACTCAAAGCCTGTACTTTTATTCTGATATTTGAGAGCTGTGCTCTTACTGCACTTTGAAATTCTTTTTGTTCTCATTAATATACAATCACATGCAGAACATTATGTTTTCCAGTCTACACCCTTCACCAAGTCCCCGGCAAAAGCCAGTTACAGTCGCTGTCCGTCAGCGTGTACTAAGATGCTGTAGAATCACTACATGTCTTCTCTGTGTTATGCAGCCGTACAAATGACCCCCCAAGTTACACACTATACATGCTAATCCTAATGCCCCCATTCTTTTTCCCCGCCCTTATTACTCCCTTCCCAAAAACCCTCCCCAGTCCCTTTCTCTTTGGTAACTGTTAGTCCACTCTCAGGTTCTGTGAGTCTGCTGCTGTCTTTTCCTTCAGTTTTTCTTTGTTATCATACTCCACACATGAGTGAAATCATTTGGTACATGTATTTCTCCTCCTTGAATATTTGACTGAGCATAATACCCTCTAGCTCCATCCACGTTATTGCAAATAATAGGATTTGTTTTCTTCTTATGACTGCCTACTGCACTTTTTAAACTGGATTTCATTCTTCTTTTTTGTTTGTAGTTTCGCTATGTGCTTTCACCATTGCTCTCCTGGTTATGAGCAGCATCTTTGTGTTAATCGATATGTACCTATATCTATCTATCTGTCTGTCTATCTATTTATCAATCAATCAATCAATCAATCATCTTTTTGTCTGCCCATCTGTCCTTGTGTACAGAACAGTTAACCATATATCCTATATCACTTTCCTACACTATGCTTCCAAAAATCCTGCAAAGTATCTAGGCTGTAGAGAGACCACTGGGTTCACCGAGACACTTGCAGTTCGAGGCGGCCGCGTGTACCTACAAAACCAGGAAATAGTTGTGCCGGGACTTGAACCCGTGTCTCTATCCTCTGTCTTCTTTCATCTCCTTCTAACTTACTGTCTGTATTTAGCCACATTCTTTGACTAAGTGCTCCCTGACGACCACAAGTATCATTCCTCTGGGCCTGTTGTCTCGAGAAAAGAAAACTTGTTCTTTGCTCACCACCATGTTTGAAGGACATCAGCGTGATCACCGGCGATAGGACGGAGGGTCAAATAAAAAGGAACACCAATTTCTAGACAGGAGCAGTTGGGAGCTAAGAGTGTTTTGTGGGGTGACGTGTTTATTTGAGTGTCCAAACTTCCCTCTTTAGGTAGTTATTAGATCCTCCCATTCGTGAACATCATAAAACCCACTGATTTCAAAGGCCCAGACGCTTATTATTACAGCAACTCAGTTGTCGAGGTGAGAGAAAATGAGAAGTATGTTGCTGCACCACTAAATCAATGGCTGGGAACGGCTGAAACCAAACAAAAAGAATTCACGGAGGCCAGATAGGGCTATTTTCTTCTGACTGTCTCAATGGACTCACACAGAATCCATTTGTTTGATTGTTTGTTTTTCAGTTTCACTCGTGTAGGGTACTTGTCCACACACCTTCGGCTTGTAGTGTGTCTGTGTCCTTGGATCTCAAGTGAGTCTCCTGTAAGTAAGCACATACGTGTCTTGAGTTTTCATCCCTTCTTTTAACCCTGTGTCTTTTGTTTGCTGCACTCAGTGCCTGACCTTTTATTCTGATGATTCAGAGCTGAGCACTTATTGCACTTAAAGAATTTTTTTTATCATTAAGCTAAAATCAATTGAAGAACATTATGTTTACTATGCTCCCCCCTTCACCAAGTACATCTGAAAAACCTCTTCAGTCGCTGTCGATCTGCGTAGTTGGATGCTGTAGACCCTTTCACCATGTCCCTCCCAACAGACCCCATTACAGTTGCTGTCCATCAGTGAGTAGTAAGATGCTATATGATCTCTACTAGCCTTCTCTGTGTTGTACAGCACTCCCCATGACCCCTCGACCCAAAGCATTATACATGCTAAAACTAATGCCCCCATTCTTTCTCCTCACACTTATCCCTCCCTTCAGACCAACCCTGCCCAGTCCTTTTCCCTTTGGTAACTTTTAGTCAACTCTCGGGTTCTGTGAGTCTGCTGCTGTTTTTCTCCTTCAGTTTTTCTTTGTTGTTGTACTACACACATGAGTGAAAACACTTGGTACTTGTCTTTCTCCGCCTGGCCTATTTCTCTGAACATACTACCGTCTAGCTCCATCCAGGTCATTACAAATGGTAGGATTTGTTTTCTTCTTAAGGCTGCTTACTGCACTTTTAAAACTGGATTTCATTCTTCCTTTTTGTTTGTAGTTTAGCTATGTTATTCACCATTCAACTCCTGGTTATGAACAATAGCTTTGTGTCAATCGATATGTATCTGTTTCTATCTATTTAATGGTCTGTCTGTCTATCTATGTTTCTACGTATGTATGTATGTTTGTATCTATCTCTCTTACTGTCATCTATCTATGATGTCTATCATCTATCAATCCATGTACCTATCTATCTATCTTTCATCTGTCATCTGTGTACCTATCTATCTATGAATCAATCATCTTTTTGTCTGCCCATCTATCCTTCTGTACAGAACAGTTAACAACATAGCCTATGTCTCTTCCCTACATTATGCTTCCAGAAATCTTGCAAGGTAACTAAGCCATAAGGAGAGCACTGGGTTCACCGATACACTTTCAGGTAGAGTCAGCCGCGTGTGCTTACAAAACCAGTAAATGGAGGTGAAAGGACTTGAACCTGTATCTCTGTCCACTGTCCTCTCATACTTCCTGCTCGCTTGGTGACTTTATTTAGCCACATTCAGTGAGTAAGTGATCCCTGAAGACCACAAGTATCCTTCGTCTGGTCCGGTTGTCGAAAGAAAAGTGTACTTGCTTCTTTGCACACCACCATGTTTGAGGGACATCGGCGTGATCACTGCTGATAGGTGCAGGGACAATTATAAAGGAACACCTATTTCTGGACAGGAGCAGTTGGGAACAAAGAGTGTGTTGTGGAGTGAAGTGTTTATTTGAGGGTCCAAACTTCCCTCCTTAGGTGGGTATTACTTCTTTACATTCGTGAACATCATAAAAAGCAATGATTTTAGAAGCCCAGACGCATATTATTACAGCAATTCATTTGTTGAGGTGAGAGGAAATGAGAAGGAACTTGCTGCACCACTAAATCTATGCCTGAGCACTGCTGAAATCAAACAAAAAGAATTCACGGTGGCTAGATAGGGCTATTTTCTACTGACTCTCTCTGGGGACTCAAACAGAATTCATTTGTTTGTTTGTTTCTTATTTTCACTTGTATAGGTAATCTGTCCCCACCCCTTCAGCTTGTAGTTTGTCTGTGTCCTTGGATCTCAAGTGAGTCTCCAGTAAGGGAGCACGTAGGAGATCTTGCGTTTTCATCAGTTCTTCTAACACTGGGTCTTTTGATTGAAGCACTCAAAGCCTGTACTTTTATTCTGATATTTGAGAGCTGTGCTCTTACTGCACTTTGAAATTCTTTTTGTTCTCATTAATATACAATCACATGCAGAACATTATGTTTTCCAGTCTACACCCTTCAGCAAGTCCCCGGCAAAAGCCAGTTACAGTCGCTGTCCGTCAGCGTGTACTAAGATGCTGTAGAATCACTACATGTCTTCTCTGTGTTATGCAGCCGTACAAATGACCCCCCAAGTTACACACTATACATGCTAATCCTAATGCCCCCATTCTTTTTCCCCGCCCTTATTACTCCCTTCCCAAAAACCCTCCCCAGTCCCTTTCTCTTTGGTAACTGTTAGTCCACTCTCAGGTTCTGTGAGTCTGCTGCTGTCTTTTCCTTCAGTTTTTCTTTGTTATCATACTCCACACATGAGTGAAATCATTTGGTACATGTATTTCTCCTCCTTGAATATTTGACTGAGCATAATACCCTCTAGCTCCATCCACGTTATTGCAAATAATAGGATTTGTTTTCTTCTTATGACTGCCTACTGCACTTTTTAAACTGGATTTCATTCTTCTTTTTTGTTTGTAGTTTCGCTATGTGCTTTCACCATTGCTCTCCTGGTTATGAGCAGCATCTTTGTGTTAATCGATATGTACCTATATCTATCTATCTGTCTGTCTATCTATTTATCAATCAATCAATCAATCAATCATCTTTTTGTCTGCCCATCTGTCCTTGTGTACAGAACAGTTAACCATATATCCTATATCACTTTCCTACACTATGCTTCCAAAAATCCTGCAAAGTATCTAGGCTGTAGAGAGACCACTGGGTTCACCGAGACACTTGCAGTTCGAGGCGGCCGCGTGTACCTACAAAACCAGGAAATAGTTGTGCCGGGACTTGAACCCGTGTCTCTATCCTCTGTCTTCTTTCATCTCCTTCTAACTTACTGTCTGTATTTAGCCACATTCTTTGACTAAGTGCTCCCTGAAGACCACAAGTATCATTCCTCTGGGCCTGTTGTCTCGAGAAAAGAAAACTTGTTCTTTGCTCACCACCATGTTTGAAGGACATCAGCGTGATCACCGGCGATAGGACGGAGGGTCAAATAAAAAGGAACACCAATTTCTAGACAGGAGCAGTTGGGAGCTAAGAGTGTTTTGTGGGGTGACGTGTTTATTTGAGTGTCCAAACTTCCCTCTTTAGGTAGTTATTAGATCCTCCCATTCGTGAACATCATAAAACCCACTGATTTCAAAGGCCCAGACGCTTATTATTACAGCAACTCAGTTGTCGAGGTGAGAGAAAATGAGAAGTATGTTGCTGCACCACTAAATCAATGGCTGGGAACGGCTGAAACCAAACAAAAAGAATTCACGGAGGCCAGATAGGGCTATTTTCTTCTGACTGTCTCAATGGACTCACACAGAATCCATTTGTTTGATTGTTTGTTTTTCAGTTTCACTCGTGTAGGGTACTTGTCCACACACCTTCGGCTTGTAGTGTGTCTGTGTCCTTGGATCTCAAGTGAGTCTCCTGTAAGTAAGCACATACGTGTCTTGAGTTTTCATCCCTTCTTTTAACCCTGTGTCTTTTGTTTGCTGCACTCAGTGCCTGACCTTTTATTCTGATGATTCAGAGCTGAGCACTTATTGCACTTAAAGAATTTTTTTTATCATTAAGCTAAAATCAATTGAAGAACATTATGTTTACTATGCTCCCCCCTTCACCAAGTACATCTGAAAAACCTCTTCAGTCGCTGTCGATCTGCGTAGTTGGATGCTGTAGACCCCTTCACCATGTCCCTCCCAACAGACCCCATTACAGTTGCTGTCCATCAGTGAGTAGTAAGATGCTATATGATCTCTACTAGCCTTCTCTGTGTTGTACAGCACTCCCCATGACCCCTCGACCCAAAGCATTATACATGCTAAAACTAATGCCCCCATTCTTTCTCCTCACACTTATCCCTCCCTTCAGACCAACCCTGCCCAGTCCTTTTCCCTTTGGTAACTTTTAGTCAACTCTCGGGTTCTGTGAGTCTGCTGCTGTTTTTCTCCTTCAGTTTTTCTTTGTTGTTGTACTACACACATGAGTGAAAACACTTGGTACTTGTCTTTCTCCGCCTGGCCTATTTCTCTGAACATACTACCGTCTAGCTCCATCCAGGTCATTACAAATGGTAGGATTTGTTTTCTTCTTAAGGCTGCTTACTGCACTTTTAAAACTGGATTTCATTCTTCCTTTTTGTTTGTAGTTTAGCTATGTTATTCACCATTCAACTCCTGGTTATGAACAATAGCTTTGTGTCAATCGATATGTATCTGTTTCTATCTATTTAATGGTCTGTCTGTCTATCTATGTTTCTACGTATGTATGTATGTTTGTATCTATCTCTCTTCCTATCATCTATCTATGATGTCTATCATCTATCAATCCATGTACCTATCTATCTATCTTTCATCTGTCATCTGTGTACCTATCTATCTATGAATCAATCATCTTTTTGTCTGCCCATCTATCCTTCTGTACAGAACAGTTAACAACATAGCCTATGTCTCTTCCCTACATTATGCTTCCAGAAATCTTGCAAGGTAACTAAGCCATAAGGAGAGCACTGTGTTCACCGATACACTTTCAGGTAGAGTCAGCCGCGTGTGCTTACAAAACCAGTAAATGGAGGTGAAAGGACTTGAACCTGTATCTCTGTCCACTGTCCTCTCATACTTCCTGCTCGCTTGGTGACTTTATTTAGCCACATTCAGTGAGTAAGTGATCCCTGAAGACCACAAGTATCCTTCGTCTGGTCCGGTTGTCGAAAGAAAAGTGTACTTGCTTCTTTGCACACCACCATGTTTGAGGGACATCGGCGTGATCACTGCTGATAGGTGCAGGGACAATTATAAAGGAACACCTATTTCTGGACAGGAGCAGTTGGGAACAAAGAGTGTGTTGTGGAGTGAAGTGTTTATTTGAGGGTCCAAACTTCCCTCCTTAGGTGGTTATTACTTCTTTACATTCGTGAACATCATAAAAAGCAATGATTTTAGAAGCCCAGACGCATATTATTACAGCAATTCATTTGTTGAGGTGAGAGGAAATGAGAAGGAACTTGCTGCACCACTAAATCTATGCCTGAGCACTGCTGAAATCAAACAAAAAGAATTCACGGTGGCTAGATAGGGCTATTTTCTACTGACTCTCTCTGGGGACTCAAACAGAATTCATTTGTTTGTTTGTTTCTTATTTTCACTTGTATAGGTAATCTGTCCCCGCCCCTTCAGCTTGTAGTTTGTCTGTGTCCTTGGATCTCAAGTGAGTCTCCAGTAAGGGAGCACGTAGGAGATCTTGCGTTTTCATCAGTTCTTCTAACACTGGGTCTTTTGATTGAAGCCCTCAAAGCCTGTACTTTTATTTATTCTGATATTTGAGAGCTGTGCTCTTACTGCACTTTGAAATTCTTTTTGTTCTCATTAATATACAATCACATGCAGAACATTATGTTTTCCAGTCTACACCCTTCACCAAGTCCCCGGCAAAAGCCAGTTACAGTCGCTGTCCGTCAGCGTGTACTAAGATGCTGTAGAATCACTACATGTCTTCTCTGTGTTATGCAGCCGTACAAATGACCCCCCAAGTTACACACTATACATGCTAATCCTAATGCCCCCATTCTTTTTCCCCGCCCTTATTACTCCCTTCCCAAAAACCCTCCCCAGTCCCTTTCTCTTTGGTAACTGTTAGTCCACTCTCGGGTTCTGTGAGTCTGCTGCTGTCTTTTCCTTCAGTTTTTCTTTGTTATCATACTCCACACATGAGTGAAATCATTTGGTACATGTATTTCTCCTCCTTGAATATTTGACTGAGCATAATACCCTCTAGCTCCATCCACGTTATTGCAAATAATAGGATTTGTTTTCTTCTTATGACTGCCTACTGCACTTTTTAAACTGGATTTCATTCTTCTTTTTTGTTTGTAGTTTCGCTATGTGCTTTCACCATTGCTCTCCTGGTTATGAGCAGTAGCTTTGTGTTAATCGATATGTACCTATATCTATCTATCTGTCTGTCTATCTATTTATCAATCAATCAATTAATCAATCATCTTTTTGTCTGCCCATCTGTCCTTGTGTACAGAACAGTTAACCATATATCCTATATCACTTTCCTACACTATGCTTCCAAAAATCCTGCAAAGTATCTAGGCTGTAGAGAGACCACTGGGTTCACCGAGACACTTGCAGTTCGAGGCGGCCGCGTGTACCTACAAAACCAGGAAATAGTTGTGCCGGGACTTGAACCCGTGTCTCTATCCTCTGTCTTCTTTCATCTCCTTCTAACTTACTGTCTGTATTTAGCCACATTCTTTGACTAAGTGCTCCCTGAAGACCACAAGTATCATTCCTCTGGGCCTGTTGTCTCGAGAAAAGAAAACTTGTTCTTTGCTCACCACCATGTTTGAAGGACATCAGCGTGATCACCGGCGATAGGACGGAGGGTCAAATAAAAAGGAACACCAATTTCTAGACAGGAGCAGTTGGGAGCTAAGAGTGTTTTGTGGGGTGACGTGTTTATTTGAGTGTCCAAACTTCCCTCTTTAGGTAGTTATTAGATCCTCCCATTCGTGAACATCATAAAACCCACTGATTTCAAAGGCCCAGACGCTTATTATTACAGCAACTCAGTTGTCGAGGTGAGAGAAAATGAGAAGTATGTTGCTGCACCACTAAATCAATGGCTGGGAACGGCTGAAACCAAACAAAAAGAATTCACGGAGGCCAGATAGGGCTATTTTCTTCTGACTGTCTCAATGGACTCACACAGAATCCATTTGTTTGATTGTTTGTTTTTCAGTTTCACTCGTGTAGGGTACTTGTCCACACACCTTCGGCTTGTAGTGTGTCTGTGTCCTTGGATCTCAAGTGAGTCTCCTGTAAGTAAGCACGTACGTGTCTTGAGTTTTCATCCCTTCTTTTAACCCTGTGTCTTTTGTTTGCTGCACTCAGTGCCTGACCTTTTATTCTGATGATTCAGAGCTGAGCACTTATTGCACTTAAAGAATTTTTTTTATCATTAAGCTAAAATCAATTGAAGAACATTATGTTTACTATGCTCCACCCTTCACCAAGTACATCTGAAAAACCTCTTCAGTCGCTGTCGATCTGCGTAGTTGGATGCTGTAGACCCCTTCACCATGTCCCTCCCAACAGACCCCATTACAGTCGCTGTCCATCAGTGAGTAGTAAGATGCTATATGATCTCTACTAGCCTTCTCTGTGTTGTACAGCACTCCCCATGACCCCTCGACCCAAAGCATTATACATGCTAAAACTAATGCCCCCATTCTTTCTCCTCACACTTATCCCTCCCTTCAGACCAACCCTGCCCAGTCCTTTTCCCTTTGGTAACTTTTAGTCAACTCTCGGGTTCTGTGAGTCTGCTGCTGTTTTTCTCCTTCAGTTTTTCTTTGTTGTTGTACTACACACATGAGTGAAAACACTTGGTACTTGTCTTTCTCCGCCTGGCCTATTTCTCTGAACATACTACCGTCTAGCTCCATCCAGGTCATTACAAATGGTAGGATTTGTTTTCTTCTTAAGGCTGCTTACTGCACTTTTAAAACTGGAATTCATTCTTCCATTTTGTTTGTAGTTTAGCTATGTTATTCACCATTCAACTCCTGGTTATGAACAATAGCTGTGTGTCAATCGATATGTATCTGTATCTATCTATCTAATGGTCTGTCTGTCTATCTATGTTTCTACGTATGTATGTATGTATGTATCTATGTATCTATCTATCTATCTCTCTTCCTATCATCTATCTATGATGTCTATCATCTATCAATCCATGTACCTATCTATCTATCTTTCATCTGTCATCTGTGTACCTATCTATCTATGAATCAATCATCTTTTTGTCTGCCCATCTATCCTTCTGTACAGAACAGTTAACAACATAGCCTATGTCTCTTCCCTACATTATGCTTCCAGAAATCTTGCAAGGTAACTAAGCCATAAGGAGAGCACTGTGTTCACCGATACACTTTCAGGTAGAGTCAGCCGCGTGTGCTTACAAAACCAGTAAATGGAGGTGAAAGGACTTGAACCTGTATCTCTGTCCACTGTCCTCTCATACTTCCTGCTCGCTTGGTGACTTTATTTAGCCACATTCAGTGAGTAAGTGATCCCTGAAGACCACAAGTATCCTTCGTCTGGTCCGGTTGTCGAAAGAAAAGTGTACTTGCTTCTTTGCACACCACCATGTTTGAGGGACATCGGCGTGATCACTGCTGATAGGTGCAGGGACAATTATAAAGGAACACCTATTTCTGGACAGGAGCAGTTGGGAACAAAGAGTGTGTTGTGGAGTGAAGTGTTTATTTGAGGGTCCAAACTTCCCTCCTTAGGTGGGTATTACTTCTTTACATTCGTGAACATCATAAAAAGCAATGATTTTAGAAGCCCAGACGCATATTATTACAGCAATTCATTTGTTGAAGTGAGAGGAAATGAGAAGGAACTTGCTGCACCACTAAATCTATGCCTGAGCACTGCTGAAATCAAACAAAAAGAATTCACGGTGGCTAGATAGGGCTATTTTCTACTGACTCTCTCTGGGGACTCAAACAGAATTCATTTGTTTGTTTGTTTCTTATTTTCACTTGTATAGGTACTCTGTCCCCGCCCCTTCAGCTTGTAGTTTGTCTGTGTCCTTGGATCTCAAGTGAGTCTCCAGTAAGGGAGCACGTAGGAGATCTTGCGTTTTCATCAGTTCTTCTAACACTGGGTCTTTTGATTGAAGCACTCAAAGCCTGTACTTTTATTTATTCTGATATTTGAGAGCTGTGCTCTTACTGCACTTTGAAATTCTTTTTGTTCTCATTAATATACAATCACATGCAGAACATTATGTTTTCCAGTCTACACCCTTCACCAAGTCCCCGGCAAAAGCCAGTTACAGTCGCTGTCCGTCAGCGTGTACTAAGATGCTGTAGAATCACTACATGTCTTCTCTGTGTTATGCAGCCGTACAAATGACCCCCCAAGTTACACACTATACATGCTAATCCTAATGCCCCCATTCTTTTTCCCCGCCCTTATTACTCCCTTCCCAAAAACCCTCCCCAGTCCCTTTCTCTTTGGTAACTGTTAGTCCACTCTCGGGTTCTGTGAGTCTGCTGCTGTCTTTTCCTTCAGTTTTTCTTTGTTATCATACTCCACACATGAGTGAAATCATTTGGTACATGTATTTCTCCTCCTTGAATATTTGACTGAGCATAATACCCTCTAGCTCCATCCACGTTATTGCAAATAATAGGATTTGTTTTCTTCTTATGACTGCCTACTGCACTTTTTAAACTGGATTTCATTCTTCTTTTTTGTTTGTAGTTTCGCTATGTGCTTTCACCATTGCTCTCCTGGTTATGAGCAGTAGCTTTGTGTTAATCGATATGTACCTATATCTATCTATCTGTCTGTCTATCTATTTATCAATCAATCAATTAATCAATCATCTTTTTGTCTGCCCATCTGTCCTTGTGTACAGAACAGTTAACCATATATCCTATATCACTTTCCTACACTATGCTTCCAAAAATCCTGCAAAGTATCTAGGCTGTAGAGAGACCACTGGGTTCACCGAGACACTTGCAGTTCGAGGCGGCCGCGTGTACCTACAAAACCAGGAAATAGTTGTGCCGGGACTTGAACCCGTGTCTCTATCCTCTGTCTTCTTTCATCTCCTTCTATCTTACTGTCTGTATTTAGCCACATTCTTTGACTAAGTGCTCCCTGAAGACCACAAGTATCATTCCTCTGGGCCTGTTGTCTCGAGAAAAGAAAACTTGTTCTTTGCTCACCACCATGTTTGAAGGACATCAGCGTGATCACCGGCGATAGGACGGAGGGTCAAATAAAAAGGAACACCAATTTCTAGACAGGAGCAGTTGGGAGCTAAGAGTGTTTTGTGGGGTGACGTGTTTATTTGAGTGTCCAAACTTCCCTCTTTAGGTAGTTATTAGATCCTCCCATTCGTGAACATCATAAAACCCACTGATTTCAAAGGCCCAGACGCTTATTATTACAGCAACTCAGTTGTCGAGGTGAGAGAAAATGAGAAGTATGTTGCTGCACCACTAAATCAATGGCTGGGAACGGCTGAAACCAAACAAAAAGAATTCACGGAGGCCAGATAGGGCTATTTTCTTCTGACTGTCTCAATGGACTCACACAGAATCCATTTGTTTGATTGTTTGTTTTTCAGTTTCACTCGTGTAGGGTACTTGTCCACACACCTTCGGCTTGTAGTGTGTCTGTGTCCTTGGATCTCAAGTGAGTCTCCTGTAAGTAAGCACGTACGTGTCTTGAGTTTTCATCCCTTCTTTTAACCCTGTGTCTTTTGTCTGCTGCACTCAGTGCCTGACCTTTTATTCTGATGATTCAGAGCTGTGCACTTATTGCACTTAAAGAATTTTTTTTATCATTAAGCTAAAATCAATTGAAGAACATTATGTTTACTATGCTCCACCCTTCACCAAGTACATCTGAAAAACCTCTTCAGTCGCTGTCGATCTGCGTAGTTGGATGCTGTAGACCCCTTCACCATGTCCCTCCCAACAGACCCCATTACAGTCGCTGTCCATCAGTGAGTAGTAAGATGCTATATGATCTCTACTAGCCTTCTCTGTGTTGTACAGCACTCCCCATGACCCCTCGACCCAAAGCATTATACATGCTAAAACTAATGCCCCCATTCTTTCTCCTCACACTTATCCCTCCCTTCAGACCAACCCTGCCCAGTCCTTTTCCCTTTGGTAACTTTTAGTCAACTCTCGGGTTCTGTGAGTCTGCTGCTGTTTTTCTCCTTCAGTTTTTCTTTGTTGTTGTACTACACACATGAGTGAAAACACTTGGTACTTGTCTTTCTCCGCCTGGCCTATTTCTCTGAACATACTACCGTCTAGCTCCATCCAGGTCATTACAAATGGTAGGATTTGTTTTCTTCTTAAGGCTGCTTACTGCACTTTTAAAACTGGAATTCATTCTTCCATTTTGTTTGTAGTTTAGCTATGTTATTCACCATTCAACTCCTGGTTATGAACAATAGTTTTGTGTCAATCGATATGTATCTGTATCTATCTATCTAATGGTCTGTCTGTCTATCTATGTTTCTACGTATGTATGTATGTATGTATCTATGTATCTATCTATCTATCTCTCTTCCTATCATCTATCTATGATGTCTATCATCTATCAATCCATGTACCTATCTATCTATCTTTCATCTGTCATCTGTGTACCTATCTATCTATGAATCAATCATCTTTTTGTCTGCCCATCTATCCTTCTGTACAGAACAGTTAACAACATAGCCTATGTCTCTTCCCTACATTATGCTTCCAGAAATCTTGCAAGGTAACTAAGCCATAAGGAGAGCACTGTGTTCACCGATACACTTTCAGGTAGAGTCAGCCGCGTGTGCTTACAAAACCAGTAAATGGAGGTGAAAGGACTTGAACCTGTATCTCTGTCCACTGTCCTCTCATACTTCCTGCTCGCTTGGTGACTTTATTTAGCCACATTCAGTGAGTAAGTGATCCCTGAAGACCACAAGTATCCTTCGTCTGGTCCGGTTGTCGAAAGAAAAGTGTACTTGCTTCTTTGCACACCACCATGTTTGAGGGACATCGGCGTGATCACTGCTGATAGGTGCAGGGACAATTATAAAGGAACACCTATTTCTGGACAGGAGCAGTTGGGAACAAAGAGTGTGTTGTGGAGTGAAGTGTTTATTTGAGGGTCCAAACTTCCCTCCTTAGGTGGGTATTACTTCTTTACATTCGTGAACATCATAAAAAGAATTGATTTTAAAAGCCCAGACGCATATTATTACAGCAATTCATTTGTTGAAGTGAGAGGAAATGAGAAGGAACTTGCTGCACCACTAAATCTATGCCTGAGCACTGCTGAAATCAAACAAAAAGAATTCACGGTGGCTAGATAGGGCTATTTTCTACTGACTCTCTCTGGGGACTCAAACAGAATTCATTTGTTTGTTTGTTTCTTATTTTCACTTGTATAGGTAATCTGTCCCCGCCCCTTCAGCTTGTAGTTTGTCTGTGTCCTTGGATCTCAAGTGAGTCTCCAGTAAGGGAGCACGTAGGAGATCTTGCGTTTTCATCAGTTCTTCTAACACTGGGTCTTTTGATTGAAGCACTCAAAGCCTGTACTTTTATTTATTCTGATATTTGAGAGCTGTGCTCTTACTGCACTTTGAAATTCTTTTTGTTCTCATTAATATACAATCACATGCAGAACATTATGTTTTCCAGTCTACACCCTTCACCAAGTCCCCGGCAAAAGCCAGTTACAGTCGCTGTCCGTCAGCGTGTACTAAGATGCTGTAGAATCACTACATGTCTTCTCTGTGTTATGCAGCCGTACAAATGACCCCCCAAGTTACACACTATACATGCTAATCCTAATGCCCCCATTCTTTTTCCCCGCCCTTATTACTCCCTTCCCAAAAACCCTCCCCAGTCCCTTTCTCTTTGGTAACTGTTAGTCCACTCTCGGGTTCTGTGAGTCTGCTGCTGTCTTTTCCTTCAGTTTTTCTTTGTTATCATACTCCACACATGAGTGAAATCATTTGGTACATGTATTTCTCCTCCTCGAATATTTGACTGAGCATAATACCCTCTAGCTCCATCCACGTTATTGCAAATAATAGGATTTGTTTTCTTCTTATGACTGCCTACTGCACTTTTTAAACTGGATTTCATTCTTCTTTTTTGTTTGTAGTTTCGCTATGTGCTTTCACCATTGTTCTCCTGGTTATGAGCAGTAGCTTTGTGTTAATCGATATGTACCTATATCTATCTATCTGTCTGTCTATCTATTTATCAATCAATCAATTAATCAATCATCTTTTTGTCTGCCCATCTGTCCTTGTGTACAGAACAGTTAACCATATATCCTATATCACTTTCCTACACTATGCTTCCAAAAATCCTGCAAAGTATCTAGGCTGTAGAGAGACCACTGGGTTCACCGAGACACTTGCAGTTCGAGGCGGCCGCGTGTACCTACAAAACCAGGAAATAGTTGTGCCGGGACTTGAACCCGTGTCTCTATCCTCTGTCTTCTTTCATCTCCTTCTATCTTACTGTCTGTATTTAGCCACATTCTTTGACTAAGTGCTCCCTGAAGACCACAAGTATCATTCCTCTGGGCCTGTTGTCTCGAGAAAAGAAAACTTGTTCTTTGCTCACCACCATGTTTGAAGGACATCAGCGTGATCACCGGCGATAGGACGGAGGTTCAAATAAAAAGGAACACCAATTTCTAGACAGGAGCAGTTGGGAGCTAAGAGTGTTTTGTGGGGTGACGTGTTTATTTGAGTGTCCAAACTTCCCTCTTTAGGTAGTTATTAGATCCTCCCATTCGTGAACATCATAAAACCCACTGATTTCAAAGGCCCAGACGCTTATTATTACAGCAACTCAGTTGTCGAGGTGAGAGAAAATGAGAAGTATGTTGCTGCACCACTAAATCAATGGCTGGGAACGGCTGAAACCAAACAAAAAGAATTCACGGAGGCCAGATAGGGCTATTTTCTTCTGACTGTCTCAATGGACTCACACAGAATCCATTTGTTTGATTGTTTGTTTTTCAGTTTCACTCGTGTAGGGTACTTGTCCACACACCTTCGGCTTGTAGTGTGTCTGTGTCCTTGGATCTCAAGTGAGTCTCCTGTAAGTAAGCACGTACGTGTCTTGAGTTTTCATCCCTTCTTTTAACCCTGTGTCTTTTGTCTGCTGCACTCAGTGCCTGACCTTTTATTCTGATGATTCAGAGCTGTGCACTTATTGCACTTAAAGAATTTTTTTTATCATTAAGCTAAAATCAATTGAAGAACATTATGTTTACTATGCTCCACCCTTAACCAAGTACATCTGCAAAACCTCTTCAGTCGCTGTCGATCTGCGTAGTTGGATGCTGTAGACCCCTTCACCATGTCCCTCCCAACAGACCCCATTACAGTCGCTGTCCATCAGTGAGTAGTAAGATGCTATATGATCTCTACTAGCCTTCTCTGTGTTGTACAGCACTCCCCATGACCCCTCGACCCAAAGCATTATACATGCTAAAACTAATGCCCCCATTCTTTCTCCTCACACTTATCCCTCCCTTCAGACCAACCCTGCCCAGTCCTTTTCCCTTTGGTAACTTTTAGTCAACTCTCGGGTTCTGTGAGTCTGCTGCTGTTTTTCTCCTTCAGTTTTTCTTTGTTGTTGTACTACACACATGAGTGAAAACACTTGGTACTTGTCTTTCTCCGCCTGGCCTATTTCTCTGAACATACTACCGTCTAGCTCCATCCAGGTCATTACAAATGGTAGAATTTGTTTTCTTCTTAAGGCTGCTTACTGCACTTTTAAAACTGGAATTCATTCTTCCTTTTTGTTTGTAGTTTAGCTATGTTATTCACCATTCAACTCCTGGTTATGAAAAATAGCTGTGTGTCAATCGATATGTATCTGTATCTATCTATCTAATGGTCTGTCTGTCTATCTATGTTTCTACGTATGTATGTATGTATCTATGTATCTATCTATCTCTCTTCCTATCATCTATCTATGATGTCTATCATCGATCAATCCATGTACCTATCTATCTATCTTTCATCTGTCATCTGTGTACCTATCTATCTATGAATCAATCATCTTTTTGTCTGCCCATCTATCCTTCTGTACAGAACAGTTAACAACATAGCCTATGTCTCTTCCCTACATTATGCTTCCAGAAATCTTGCAAGGTAACTAAGCCATAAGGAGAGCACTGTGTTCACCGATACACTTTCAGGTAGAGTCAGCCGCGTGTGCTTACAAAACCAGTAAATGGAGGTGAAAGGACTTGTACCTGTATCTCTGTCCACTGTCCTCTCATACTTCCTGCTCGCTTGGTGACTTTATTTAGCCACATTCAGTGAGTAAGTGATCCCTGAAGACCACAAGTATCCTTCGTCTGGTCCGGTTGTCGAAAGAAAAGTGTACTTGCTTCTTTGCACACCACCATGTTTGAGGGACATCGGCGTGATCACTGCTGATAGGTGCAGGGACAATTATAAAGGAACACCTATTTCTGGACAGGAGCAGTTGGGAACAAAGAGTGTGTTGTGGAGTGAAGTGTTTATTTGAGGGTCCAAACTTCCCTCCTTAGGTGGGTATTACTTCTTTACATTCGTGAACATCATAAAAAGAATTGATTTTAAAAGCCCAGACGCATATTATTACAGCAATTCATTTGTTGAAGTGAGAGGAAATGAGAAGGAACTTGCTGCACCACTAAATCTATGCCTGAGCACTGCTGAAATCAAACAAAAAGAATTCACGGTGGCTAGATAGGGCTATTTTCTACTGACTCTCTCTGGGGACTCAAACAGAATTCATTTGTTTGTTTGTTTCTTATTTTCACTTGTATAGGTAATCTGTCCCCGCCCCTTCAGCTTGTAGTTTGTCTGTGTCCTTGGATCTCAAGTGAGTCTCCAGTAAGGGAGCACGTAGGAGATCTTGCGTTTTCATCAGTTCTTCTAACACTGGGTCTTTTGATTGAAGCACTCAAAGCCTGTACTTTTATTTATTCTGATATTTGAGAGCTGTGCTCTTACTGCACTTTGAAATTCTTTTTGTTCTCATTAATATACAATCACATGCAGAACATTATGTTTTCCAGTCTACACCCTTCACCAAGTCCCCGGCAAAAGCCAGTTACAGTCGCTGTCCGTCAGCGTGTACTAAGATGCTGTAGAATCACTACATGTCTTCTCTGTGTTATGCAGCCGTACAAATGACCCCCCAAGTTACACACTATACATGCTAATCCTAATGCCCCCATTCTTTTTCCCCGCCCTTATTACTCCCTTCCCAAAAACCCTCCCCAGTCCCTTTCTCTTTGGTAACTGTTAGTCCACTCTCGGGTTCTGTGAGTCTGCTGCTGTCTTTTCCTTCAGTTTTTCTTTGTTATCATACTCCACACATGAGTGAAATCATTTGGTACATGTATTTCTCCTCCTCGAATATTTGACTGAGCATAATACCCTCTAGCTCCATCCACGTTATTGCAAATAATAGGATTTGTTTTCTTCTTATGACTGCCTACTGCACTTTTTAAACTGGATTTCATTCTTCTTTTTTGTTTGTAGTTTCGCTATGTGCTTTCACCATTGTTCTCCTGGTTATGAGCAGTAGCTTTGTGTTAATCGATATGTACCTATATCTATCTATCTGTCTGTCTATCTATTTATCAATCAATCAATTAATCAATCATCTTTTTGTCTGCCCATCTGTCCTTGTGTACAGAACAGTTAACCATATATCCTATATCACTTTCCTACACTATGCTTCCAAAAATCCTGCAAAGTATCTAGGCTGTAGAGAGACCACTGGGTTCACCGAGACACTTGCAGTTCGAGGCGGCCGCGTGTACCTACAAAACCAGGAAATAGTTGTGCCGGGACTTGAACCCGTGTCTCTATCCTCTGTCTTCTTTCATCTCCTTCTATCTTACTGTCTGTATTTAGCCACATTCTTTGACTAAGTGCTCCCTGAAGACCACAAGTATCATTCCTCTGGGCCTGTTGTCTCGAGAAAAGAAAACTTGTTCTTTGCTCACCACCATGTTTGAAGGACATCAGCGTGATCACCGGCGATAGGACGGAGGTTCAAATAAAAAGGAACACCAATTTCTAGACAGGAGCAGTTGGGAGCTAAGAGTGTTTTGTGGGGTGACGTGTTTATTTGAGTGTCCAAACTTCCCTCTTTAGGTAGTTATTAGATCCTCCCATTCGTGAACATCATAAAACCCACTGATTTCAAAGGCCCAGACGCTTATTATTACAGCAACTCAGTTGTCGAGGTGAGAGAAAATGAGAAGTATGTTGCTGCACCACTAAATCAATGGCTGGGAACGGCTGAAACCAAACAAAAAGAATTCACGGAGGCCAGATAGGGCTATTTTCTTCTGACTGTCTCAATGGACTCACACAGAATCCATTTGTTTGATTGTTTGTTTTTCAGTTTCACTCGTGTAGGGTACTTGTCCACACACCTTCGGCTTGTAGTGTGTCTGTGTCCTTGGATCTCAAGTGAGTCTCCTGTAAGTAAGCACGTACGTGTCTTGAGTTTTCATCCCTTCTTTTAACCCTGTGTCTTTTGTCTGCTGCACTCAGTGCCTGACCTTTTATTCTGATGATTCAGAGCTGTGCACTTATTGCACTTAAAGAATTTTTTTTATCATTAAGCTAAAATCAATTGAAGAACATTATGTTTACTATGCTCCACCCTTAACCAAGTACATCTGCAAAACCTCTTCAGTCGCTGTCGATCTGCGTAGTTGGATGCTGTAGACCCCTTCACCATGTCCCTCCCAACAGACCCCATTACAGTCGCTGTCCATCAGTGAGTAGTAAGATGCTATATGATCTCTACTAGCCTTCTCTGTGTTGTACAGCACTCCCCATGACCCCTCGACCCAAAGCATTATACATGCTAAAACTAATGCCCCCATTCTTTCTCCTCACACTTATCCCTCCCTTCAGACCAACCCTGCCCAGTCCTTTTCCCTTTGGTAACTTTTAGTCAACTCTCGGGTTCTGTGAGTCTGCTGCTGTTTTTCTCCTTCAGTTTTTCTTTGTTGTTGTACTACACACATGAGTGAAAACACTTGGTACTTGTCTTTCTCCGCCTGGCCTATTTCTCTGAACATACTACCGTCTAGCTCCATCCAGGTCATTACAAATGGTAGAATTTGTTTTCTTCTTAAGGCTGCTTACTGCACTTTTAAAACTGGAATTCATTCTTCCTTTTTGTTTGTAGTTTAGCTATGTTATTCACCATTCAACTCCTGGTTATGAAAAATAGCTGTGTGTCAATCGATATGTATCTGTATCTATCTATCTAATGGTCTGTCTGTCTATCTATGTTTCTACGTATGTATGTATGTATCTATGTATCTATCTATCTCTCTTCCTATCATCTATCTATGATGTCTATCATCGATCAATCCATGTACCTATCTATCTATCTTTCATCTGTCATCTGTGTACCTATCTATCTATGAATCAATCATCTTTTTGTCTGCCCATCTATCCTTCTGTACAGAACAGTTAACAACATAGCCTATGTCTCTTCCCTACATTATGCTTCCAGAAATCTTGCAAGGTAACTAAGCCATAAGGAGAGCACTGTGTTCACCGATACACTTTCAGGTAGAGTCAGCCGCGTGTGCTTACAAAACCAGTAAATGGAGGTGAAAGGACTTGTACCTGTATCTCTGTCCACTGTCCTCTCATACTTCCTGCTCGCTTGGTGACTTTATTTAGCCACATTCAGTGAGTAAGTGATCCCTGAAGACCACAAGTATCCTTCGTCTGGTCCGGTTGTCGAAAGAAAAGTGTACTTGGTTCTTTGCACACCACCATGTTTGAGGGACATCGGCGTGATCACTGCTGATAGGTGCAGGGACAATTATAAAGGAACACCTATTTCTGGACAGGAGCAGTTGGGAACAAAGAGTGTGTTGTGGAGTGAAGTGTTTATTTGAGGGTCCAAACTTCCCTCCTTAGGTGGGTATTACTTCTTTACATTCGTGAACATCATAAAAAGCAATGATTTTAGAAGCCCAGATGCATATTATTACAGCAATTCATTTGTTGAGGTGAGAGGAAATGAGAAGGAACTTGCTGCACCACTAAATCTATGCCTGAGCACTGCTGAAATCAAACAAAAAGAATTCACGGTGGCTAGATAGGGCTATTTTCTACTGACTCTCTCTGGGGACTCAAACAGAATTCATTTGTTTGTTTGTTTCTTATTTTCACTTGTATAGGTAATCTGTCCCCGCCCCTTCAGCTTGTAGTTTGTCTGTGTCCTTGGATCTCAAGTGAGTCTCCAGTAAGGGAGCACGTAGGAGATCTTGCGTTTTCATCAGTTCTTCTAACACTGGGACTTTTGATTGAAGCACTCAAAGCCTGTACTTTTATTTATTCTGATATTTGAGAGCTGTGCTCTTACTGCACTTTGAAATTCTTTTTGTTCTCATTAATATACAATCACATGCAGAACATTATGTTTTCCAGTCTACACCCTTCACCAAGTCCCCGGCAAAAGCCAGTTACAGTCGCTGTCCGTCAGCGTGTACTAAGATGCTGTAGAATCACTACATGTCTTCTCTGTGTTATGCAGCCGTACAAATGACCCCCCAAGTTACACACTATACATGCTAATCCTAATGCCCCCATTCTTTTTCCCCGCCCTTATTACTCCCTTCCCAAAAACCCTCCCCAGTCCCTTTCTCTTTGGTAACTGTTAGTCCACTCTCGGGTTCTGTGAGTCTGCTGCTGTCTTTTCCCTCAGTTTTTCCTTGTTATCATACGCCACACATGAGTGAAATCATTTGGTACATGTATTTCTCCTCCTCGAATATTTGACTGAGCATAATACCCTCTAGCTCCATCCACGTTATTGCAAATAATAGGATTTGTTTTCTTCTTATGGCTGCCTACTGCACTTTTTAAACTGGATTTCATTCTTCTTTTTTGTTTGTAGTTTCGCTATGTGCTTTCACCATTGCTCTCCTGGTTATGAGAAGTAGCTTTTTGTTAATCGATATGTACCTATATCTATCTATCTGTCTGTCTATCTATTTATCAATCAATCAATCAATCAATCAATCATCTTTTTGTCTGCCCATCTGTCCTTGTGTACAGAACAGTTAACCATATATCCTATATCACTTTCCTACACTATGCTTCCAAAAATCCTGCAAAGTATCTAGGCTGTAGAGAGACCACTGGGTTCACCAAGACACTTGCAGTTCGAGGCGGCCGCGTGTACCTACAAAACCAGGAAATAGTTGTGCCGGGACTTGAACCCGTGTCTCTATCCTCTGTCTTCTTTCATCTCCTTCTAACTTACTGTCTGTATTTAGCCACATTCTTTGACTAAGTGCTCCCTGAAGACCACAAGTATCATTCCTCTGGGCCTGTTGTCTCGAGAAAAGAAAACTTGTTCTTTGCTCACCACCATGTTTGAAGGACATCAGCGTGATCACCGGCGATAGGACGGAGGTTCAAATAAAAAGGAACACCAATTTCTAGACAGGAGCAGTTGGGAGCTAAGAGTGTTTTGTGGGGTGACGTGTTTATTTGAGTGTCCAAACTTCCCTCTTTAGGTAGTTATTAGATCCTCCCATTCGTGAACATCATAAAACCCACTGATTTCAAAGGCCCAGACGCTTATTATTACAGCAACTCAGTTGTCGAGGTGAGAGAAAATGAGAAGTATGTTGCTGCACCACTAAATCAATGGCTGGGAACGGCTGAAACCAAACAAAAAGAATTCACGGAGGCCAGATAGGGCTATTTTCTTCTGACTGTCTCAATGGACTCACACAGAATCCATTTGTTTGATTGTTTGTTTTTCAGTTTCACTCGTGTAGGGTACTTGTCCAGACACCTTCGGCTTGTAGTGTGTCTGTGTCCTTGGATCTCAAGTGAGTCTCCTGTAAGTAAGCACGTACGTGTCTTGAGTTTTCATCCCTTCTTTTAACCCTGTGTCTTTTGTCTGCTGCACTCAGTGCCTGACCTTTTATTCTGATGATTCAGAGCTGTGCACTTATTGCACTTAAAGAATTTTTTTTATCATTAAGCTAAAATCAATTGAAGAACATTATGTTTACTATGCTCCACCCTTCACCAAGTACATCTGAAAAACCTCTTCAGTCGCTGTCGATCTGCGTAGTTGGATGCTGTAGACCCCTTCACCATGTCCCTCCCAACAGACCCCATTACAGTCGCTGTCCATCAGTGAGTAGTAAGATGCTATATGATCTCTACTAGCCTTCTCTGTGTTGTACAGCACTCCCCATGACCCCTCGACCCAAAGCATTATACATGCTAAAACTAATGCCCCCATTCTTTCTCCTCACACTTATCCCTCCCTTCAGACCAACCCTGCCCAGTCCTTTTCCCTTTGGTAACTTTTAGTCAACTCTCGGGTTCTGTGAGTCTGCTGCTGTTTTTCTCCTTCAGTTTTTCTTTGTTGTTGTACTACACACATGAGTGAAAACACTTGGTACTTGTCTTTCTCCGCCTGGCCTATTTCTCTGAACATACTACCGTCTAGCTCCATCCAGGTCATTACAAATGGTAGAATTTGTTTTCTTCTTAAGGCTGCTTACTGCACTTTTAAAACTGGAATTCATTCTTCCTTTTTGTTTGTAGTTTAGCTATGTTATTCACCATTCAACTCCTGGTTATGAACAATAGCTGTGTGTCAATCGATATGTATCTGTATCTATCTATCTAATGGTCTGTCTGTCTATCTATGTTTCTACGTATGTATGTATGTATCTATGTATCTATCTATCTCTCTTCCTATCATCTATCTATGATGTCTATCATCGATCAATCCATGTACCTATCTATCTATCTTTCATCTGTCATCTGTGTACCTATCTATCTATGAATCAATCATCTTTTTGTCTGCCCATCTATCCTTCTGTACAGAACAGTTAACAACATAGCCTATGTCTCTTCCCTACATTATGCTTCCAGAAATCTTGCAAGGTAACTAAGCCATAAGGAGAGCACTGTGTTCACCGATACACTTTCAGGTAGAGTCAGCCGCGTGTGCTTACAAAACCAGTAAATGGAGGTGAAAGGACTTGAACCTGTATCTCTGTCCACTGTCCTCTCATACTTCCTGCTCGCTTGGTGACTTTATTTAGCCACATTCAGTGAGTAAGTGATCCCTGAAGACCACAAGTATCCTTCGTCTGGTCCGGTTGTCGAAAGAAAAGTGTACTTGGTTCTTTGCACACCACCATGTTTGAGGGACATCGGCGTGATCACTGCTGATAGGTGCAGGGACAATTATAAAGGAACACCTATTTCTGGACAGGAGCAGTTGGGAACAAAGAGTGTGTTGTGGAGTGAAGTGTTTATTTGAGGGTCCAAACTTCCCTCCTTAGGTGGGTATTACTTCTTTACATTCGTGAACATCATAAAAAGCAATGATTTTAGAAGCCCAGACGCATATTATTACAGCAATTCATTTGTTGAGGTGAGAGGAAATGAGAAGGAACTTGCTGCACCACTAAATCTATGCCTGAGCACTGCTGAAATCAAACAAAAAGAATTCACGGTGGCTAGATAGGGCTATTTTCTACTGACTCTCTCTGGGGACTCAAACAGAATTCATTTGTTTGTTTGTTTCTTATTTTCACTTGTATAGGTAATCTGTCCCCGCCCCTTCAGCTTGTAGTTTGTCTGTGTCCTTGGATCTCAAGTGAGTCTCCAGTAAGGGAGCACGTAGGAGATCTTGCGTTTTCATCAGTTCTTCTAACACTGGGACTTTTGATTGAAGCACTCAAAGCCTGTACTTTTATTTATTCTGATATTTGAGAGCTGTGCTCTTACTGCACTTTGAAATTCTTTTTGTTCTCATTAATATACAATCACATGCAGAACATTATGTTTTCCAGTCTACACCCTTCACCAAGTCCCCGGCAAAAGCCAGTTACAGTCGCTGTCCGTCAGCGTGTACTAAGATGCTGTAGAATCACTACATGTCTTCTCTGTGTTATGCAGCCGTACAAATGACCCCCCAAGTTACACACTATACATGCTAATCCTAATGCCCCCATTCTTTTTCCCCGCCCTTATTACTCCCTTCCCAAAAACCCTCCCCAGTCCCTTTCTCTTTGGTAACTGTTAGTCCACTCTCGGGTTCTGTGAGTCTGCTGCTGTCTTTTCCCTCAGTTTTTCCTTGTTATCATACGCCACACATGAGTGAAATCATTTGGTACATGTATTTCTCCTCCTCGAATATTTGACTGAGCATAATACCCTCTAGCTCCATCCACGTTATTGCAAATAATAGGATTTGTTTTCTTCTTATGGCTGCCTACTGCACTTTTTAAACTGGATTTCATTCTTCTTTTTTGTTTGTAGTTTCGCTATGTGCTTTCACCATTGCTCTCCTGGTTATGAGAAGTAGCTTTTTGTTAATCGATATGTACCTATATCTATCTATCTGTCTGTCTATCTATTTATCAATCAATCAATCAATCAATCAATCATCTTTTTGTCTGCCCATCTGTCCTTGTGTACAGAACAGTTAACCATATATCCTATATCACTTTCCTACACTATGCTTCCAAAAATCCTGCAAAGTATCTAGGCTGTAGAGAGACCACTGGGTTCACCGAGACACTTGCAGTTCGAGGCGGCCGCGTGTACCTACAAAACCAGGAAATAGTTGTGCCGGGACTTGAACCCGTGTCTCTATCCTCTGTCTTCTTTCATCTCCTTCTAACTTACTGTCTGTATTTAGCCACATTCTTTGACTAAGTGCTCCCTGAAGACCACAAGTATCATTCCTCTGGGCCTGTTGTCTCGAGAAAAGAAAACTTGTTCTTTGCTCACCACCATGTTTGAAGGACATCAGCGTGATCACCGGCGATAGGACGGAGGTTCAAATAAAAAGGAACACCAATTTCTAGACAGGAGCAGTTGGGAGCTAAGAGTGTTTTGTTGGGTGACGTGTTTATTTGAGTGTCCAAACTTCCCTCTTTAGGTAGTTATTAGATCCTCCCATTCATGAACATCATAAAACCCACTGATTTCAAAGGCCCAGACGCTTATTATTACAGCAACTCAGTTGTCGAGGTGAGAGAAAATGAGAAGTATGTTGCTGCACCACTAAATCAATGGCTGGGAACGGCTGAAACCAAACAAAAAGAATTCACGGAGGCCAGATAGGGCTATTTTCTTCTGACTGTCTCAATGGACTCACACAGAATCCATTTGTTTGATTGTTTGTTTTTCAGTTTCACTCGTGTAGGGTACTTGTCCACACACCTTCGGCTTGTAGTGTGTCTGTGTCCTTGGATCTCAAGTGAGTCTCCTGTAAGTAAGCACGTACGTGTCTTGAGTTTTCATCCCTTCTTTTAACCCTGTGTCTTTTGTTTGCTGCACTCAGTGCCTGACCTTTTATTCTGATGATTCAGAGCTGTGCACTTATTGCACTTAAAGAATTTTTTTTATCATTAAGCTAAAATCAATTGAAGAACATTATGTTTACTATGCTCCCCCCTTCACCAAGTACATCTGAAAAACCTCTTCAGTCGCTGTCGATCTGCGTAGTTGGATACTGTAGACCCCTTCACCATGTCCCTCCCAACAGACCCCATTACAGTCGCTGTCCATCAGTGAGTAGTAAGATGCTATATGATCTCTACTAGCCTTCTCTGTGTTGTACAGCACTCCCCATGACCCCTCGACCCAAAGCATTATACATGCTAAAACTAATGCCCCCATTCTTTCTCCTCACACTTATCCCTCCCTTCAGACCAACCCTGCCCAGTCCTTTTCCCTTTGGTAACTTTTAGTCAACTCTCGGGTTCTGTGAGTCTGCTGCTGTTTTTCTCCTTCAGGTTTTCTTTGTTGTTGTACTACACACATGAGTGAAAACACTTGGTACTTGTCTTTCTCCGCCTGGCCTATTTCTCTGAACATACTACCGTCTAGCTCCATCCAGGTCATTACAAATGGTAGGATTTGTTTTCTTCTTAAGGCTGCTTACTGCACTTTTAAAACTGGAATTCATTCTTCCTTTTTGTTTGTAGTTTAGCTATGTTATGCACCATTCAACTCCTGGTTATGAACAATAGCTTTGTGTCAATCGATATGTATCTGTATCTATCTATCTAATGGTCTGTCTGTCTATCTATGTTTCTACGTATGTATGTATGTATCTATGTATCTATCTATCTATCTCTCTTCCTATCATCTATCTATGATGTCTATCATCGATCAATCCATGTACCTATCTATCTATCTTTCATCTGTCATCTGTGTACCTATCTATCTATGAATCAATCATCTTTTTGTCTGCCCATCTATCCTTCTGTACAGAACAGTTAACAACATAGCCTATGTCTCTTCCCTACATTATGCTTCCAGAAATCTTGCAAGGTAACTAAGCCATAAGGAGAGCACTGTGTTCACCGATACACTTTCAGGTAGAGTCAGCTGCGTGTGCTTACAAAACCAGTAAATGGAGGTGAAAGGACTTGAACCTGTATCTCTGTCCACTGTCCTCTCATACTTCCTGCTCGCTTGGTGACTTTATTTAGCCACATTCAGTGAGTAAGTGATCCCTGAAGACCACAAGTATCCTTCGTCTGGTCCGGTTGTCGAAAGAAAAGTGTACTTGCTTCTTTGCACACCACCATGTTTGAGGGACATCGGCGTGATCACTGCTGATAGGTGCAGGGACAATTATAAAGGAACACCTATTTCTGGACAGGAGCAGTTGGGAACAAAGAGTGTGTTGTGGAGTGAAGTGTTTATTTGAGGGTCCAAACTTCCCTCCTTAGGTGGGTATTACTTCTTTACATTCGTGAACATCATAAAAAGCAATGATTTTAGAAGCCCAGACGCATATTATTACAGCAATTCATTTGTTGAGGTGAGAGGAAATGAGAAGGAACTTGCTGCACCACTAAATCTATGCCTGAGCACTGCTGAAATCAAACAAAAAGAATTCACGGTGGCTAGATAGGGCTATTTTCTACTGACTCTCTCTGGGGACTCAAACAGAATTCATTTGTTTGTTTGTTTCTTATTTTCACTTGTATAGGTAATCTGTCCCCGCCCCTTCAGCTTGTAGTTTGTCTGTGTCCTTGGATCTCAAGTGAGTCTCCAGTAAGGGAGCACGTAGGAGATCTTGCGTTTTCATCAGTTCTTCTAACACTGGGTCTTTTGATTGAAGCACTCAAAGCCTGTACTTTTATTTATTCTGATATTTGAGAGCTGTGCTCTTACTACACTTTGAAATTCTTTTTGTTCTCATTAATATACAATCACATGCAGAACATTATGTTTTCCAGTCTACACCCTTCACCAAGTCCCCGGCAAAAGCCAGTTACAGTCGCTGTCCGTCAGCGTGTACTAAGATGCTGTAGAATCACTACATGTCTTCTCTGTGTTATGCAGCCGTACAAATGACCCCCCAAGTTACACACTATACATGCTAATCCTAATGCCCCCATTCTTTTTCCCCGCCCTTATTACTCCCTTCCCAAAAACCCTCCCCAGTCCCTTTCTCTTTGGTAACTGTTAGTCCACTCTCGGGTTCTGTGAGTCTGCTGCTGTCTTTTCCTTCAGTTTTTCTTTGTTATCATACTCCACACATGAGTGAAATCATTTGGTACATGTATTTCTCCTCCTTGAATATTTGACTGAGCATAATACCCTCTAGCTCCATCCACGTTATTGCAAATAATAGGATTTGTTTTCTTCTTATGGCTGCCTACTGCACTTTTTAAACTGGATTTCATTCTTCTTTTTTGTTTGTAGTTTCGCTATGTGCTTTCACCATTGCTCTCCTGGTTATGAAAAGTAGCTTTTTGTTAATCGATATGTACCTATATCTATCTATCTGTCTGTCTATCTATTTATCAATCAATCAATCAATCAATCAATCATCTTTTTGTCTGCCCATCTGTCCTTGTGTACAGAACAGTTAACCATATATCCTATATCACTTTCCTACACTATGCTTCCAAAAATCCTGCAAAGTATCTAGGCTGTAGAGAGACCACTGGGTTCACCGAGACACTTGCAGTTCGAGGCGGCCGCGTGTACCTACAAAACCAGGAAATAGTTTTGCCGGGACTTGAACCCGTGTCTCTATCCTCTGTCTTCTTTCATCTCCTTCTAACTTACTGTCTGTATTTAGCCACATTCTTTGACTAAGTGCTCCCTGAAGACCACAAGTATCATTCCTCTGGGCCTGTTGTCTCGAGAAAAGAAAACTTGTTCTTTGCTCACCACCATGTTTGAAGGACATCAGCGTGATCACCGGCGATAGGACGGAGGTTCAAATAAAAAGGAACACCAATTTCTAGACAGGAGCAGTTGGGAGCTAAGAGTGTTTTGTTGGGTGACGTGTTTATTTGAGTGTCCAAACTTCCCTCTTTAGGTAGTTATTAGATCCTCCCATTCGTGAACATCATAAAACCCACTGATTTCAAAGGCCCAGACGCTTATTATTACAGCAACTCAGTTGTCGAGGTGAGAGAAAATGAGAAGTATGTTGCTGCACCACTAAATCAATGGCTGGGAACGGCTGAAACCAAACAAAAAGAATTCACGGAGGCCAGATAGGGCTATTTTCTTCTGACTGTCTCAATGGACTCACACAGAATCCATTTGTTTGATTGTTTGTTTTTCAGTTTCACTCGTGTAGGGTACTTGTCCAGACACCTTCGGCTTGTAGTGTGTCTGTGTCCTTGGATCTCAAGTGAGTCTCCTGTAAGTAAGCACGTACGTGTCTTGAGTTTTCATCCCTTCTTTTAACCCTGTGTCTTTTGTCTGCTGCACTCAGTGCCTGACCTTTTATTCTGATGATTCAGAGCTGTGCACTTATTGCACTTAAAGAATTTTTTTTATCATTAAGCTAAAATCAATTGAAGAACATTATGTTTACTATGCTCCACCCTTCACCAAGTACATCTGAAAAACCTCTTCAGTCGCTGTCGATCTGCGTAGTTGGATGCTGTAGACCCCTTCACCATGTCCCTCCCAACAGACCCCATTACAGTCGCTGTCCATCAGTGAGTAGTAAGATGCTATATGATCTCTACTAGCCTTCTCTGTGTTGTACAGCACTCCCCATGACCCCTCGACCCAAAGCATTATACATGCTAAAACTAATGCCCCCATTCTTTCTCCTCACACTTATCCCTCCCTTCAGACCAACCCTGCCCAGTCCTTTTCCCTTTGGTAACTTTTAGTCAACTCTCGGGTTCTGTGAGTCTGCTGCTGTTTTTCTCCTTCAGTTTTTCTTTGTTGTTGTACTACACACATGAGTGAAAACACTTGGTACTTGTCTTTCTCCGCCTGGCCTATTTCTCTGAACATACTACCGTCTAGCTCCATCCAGGTCATTACAAATGGTAGAATTTGTTTTCTTCTTAAGGCTGCTTACTGCACTTTTAAAACTGGAATTCATTCTTCCTTTTTGTTTGTAGTTTAGCTATGTTATTCACCATTCAACTCCTGGTTATGAACAATAGCTGTGTGTCAATCGATATGTATCTGTATCTATCTATCTAATGGTCTGTCTGTCTATCTATGTTTCTACGTATGTATGTATGTATCTATGTATCTATCTATCTCTCTTCCTATCATCTATCTATGATGTCTATCATCGATCAATCCATGTACCTATCTATCTATCTTTCATCTGTCATCTGTGTACCTATCTATCTATGAATCAATCATCTTTTTGTCTGCCCATCTATCCTTCTGTACAGAACAGTTAACAACATAGCCTATGTCTCTTCCCTACATTATGCTTCCAGAAATCTTGCAAGGTAACTAAGCCATAAGGAGAGCACTGTGTTCACCGATACACTTTCAGGTAGAGTCAGCCGCGTGTGCTTACAAAACCAGTAAATGGAGGTGAAAGGACTTGAACCTGTATCTCTGTCCACTGTCCTCTCATACTTCCTGCTCGCTTGGTGACTTTATTTAGCCACATTCAGTGAGTAAGTGATCCCTGAAGACCACAAGTATCCTTCGTCTGGTCCGGTTGTCGAAAGAAAAGTGTACTTGGTTCTTTGCACACCACCATGTTTGAGGGACATCGGCGTGATCACTGCTGATAGGTGCAGGGACAATTATAAAGGAACACCTATTTCTGGACAGGAGCAGTTGGGAACAAAGAGTGTGTTGTGGAGTGAAGTGTTTATTTGAGGGTCCAAACTTCCCTCCTTAGGTGGGTATTACTTCTTTACATTCGTGAACATCATAAAAAGCAATGATTTTAGAAGCCCAGACGCATATTATTACAGCAATTCATTTGTTGAGGTGAGAGGAAATGAGAAGGAACTTGCTGCACCACTAAATCTATGCCTGAGCACTGCTGAAATCAAACAAAAAGAATTCACGGTGGCTAGATAGGGCTATTTTCTACTGACTCTCTCTGGGGACTCAAACAGAATTCATTTGTTTGTTTGTTTCTTATTTTCACTTGTATAGGTAATCTGTCCCCGCCCCTTCAGCTTGTAGTTTGTCTGTGTCCTTGGATCTCAAGTGAGTCTCCAGTAAGGGAGCACGTAGGAGATCTTGCGTTTTCATCAGTTCTTCTAACACTGGGACTTTTGATTGAAGCACTCAAAGCCTGTACTTTTATTTATTCTGATATTTGAGAGCTGTGCTCTTACTGCACTTTGAAATTCTTTTTGTTCTCATTAATATACAATCACATGCAGAACATTATGTTTTCCAGTCTACACCCTTCACCAAGTCCCCGGCAAAAGCCAGTTACAGTCGCTGTCCGTCAGCGTGTACTAAGATGCTGTAGAATCACTACATGTCTTCTCTGTGTTATGCAGCCGTACAAATGACCCCCCAAGTTACACACTATACATGCTAATCCTAATGCCCCCATTCTTTTTCCCCGCCCTTATTACTCCCTTCCCAAAAACCCTCCCCAGTCCCTTTCTCTTTGGTAACTGTTAGTCCACTCTCGGGTTCTGTGAGTCTGCTGCTGTCTTTTCCCTCAGTTTTTCCTTGTTATCATACGCCACACATGAGTGAAATCATTTGGTACATGTATTTCTCCTCCTCGAATATTTGACTGAGCATAATACCCTCTAGCTCCATCCACGTTATTGCAAATAATAGGATTTGTTTTCTTCTTATGGCTGCCTACTGCACTTTTTAAACTGGATTTCATTCTTCTTTTTTGTTTGTAGTTTCGCTATGTGCTTTCACCATTGCTCTCCTGGTTATGAGAAGTAGCTTTTTGTTAATCGATATGTACCTATATCTATCTATCTGTCTGTCTATCTATTTATCAATCAATCAATCAATCAATCAATCATCTTTTTGTCTGCCCATCTGTCCTTGTGTACAGAACAGTTAACCATATATCCTATATCACTTTCCTACACTATGCTTCCAAAAATCCTGCAAAGTATCTAGGCTGTAGAGAGACCACTGGGTTCACCGAGACACTTGCAGTTCGAGGCGGCCGCGTGTACCTACAAAACCAGGAAATAGTTGTGCCGGGACTTGAACCCGTGTCTCTATCCTCTGTCTTCTTTCATCTCCTTCTAACTTACTGTCTGTATTTAGCCACATTCTTTGACTAAGTGCTCCCTGAAGACCACAAGTATCATTCCTCTGGGCCTGTTGTCTCGAGAAAAGAAAACTTGTTCTTTGCTCACCACCATGTTTGAAGGACATCAGCGTGATCACCGGCGATAGGACGGAGGTTCAAATAAAAAGGAACACCAATTTCTAGACAGGAGCAGTTGGGAGCTAAGAGTGTTTTGTGGGGTGACGTGTTTATTTGAGTGTCCAAACTTCCCTCTTTAGGTAGTTATTAGATCCTCCCATTCGTGAACATCATAAAACCCACTGATTTCAAAGGCCCAGACGCTTATTATTACAGCAACTCAGTTGTCGAGGTGAGAGAAAATGAGAAGTATGTTGCTGCACCACTAAATCAATGGCTGGGAACGGCTGAAACCAAACAAAAAGAATTCACGGAGGCCAGATAGGGCTATTTTCTTCTGACTGTCTCAATGGACTCACACAGAATCCATTTGTTTGATTGTTTGTTTTTCAGTTTCACTCGTGTAGGGTACTTGTCCACACACCTTCGGCTTGTAGTGTGTCTGTGTCCTTGGATCTCAAGTGAGTCTCCTGTAAGTAAGCACGTACGTGTCTTGAGTTTTCATCCCTTCTTTTAACCCTGTGTCTTTTGTTTGCTGCACTCAGTGCCTGACCTTTTATTCTGATGATTCAGAGCTGTGCACTTATTGCACTTAAAGAATTTTTTTTATCATTAAGCTAAAATCAATTGAAGAACATTATGTTTACTATGCTCCCCCCTTCACCAAGTACATCTGAAAAACCTCTTCAGTCGCTGTCGATCTGCGTAGTTGGATACTGTAGACCCCTTCACCATGTCCCTCCCAACAGACCCCATTACAGTCGCTGTCCATCAGTGAGTAGTAAGATGCTATATGATCTCTACTAGCCTTCTCTGTGTTGTACAGCACTCCCCATGACCCCTCGACCCAAAGCATTATACATGCTAAAACTAATGCCCCCATTCTTTCTCCTCACACTTATCCCTCCCTTCAGACCAACCCTGCCCAGTCCTTTTCCCTTTGGTAACTTTTAGTCAACTCTCGGGTTCTGTGAGTCTGCTGCTGTTTTTCTCCTTCAGGTTTTCTTTGTTGTTGTACTACACACATGAGTGAAAACACTTGGTACTTGTCTTTCTCCGCCTGGCCTATTTCTCTGAACATACTACCGTCTAGCTCCATCCAGGTCATTACAAATGGTAGGATTTGTTTTCTTCTTAAGGCTGCTTACTGCACTTTTAAAACTGGAATTCATTCTTCCTTTTTGTTTGTAGTTTAGCTATGTTATGCACCATTCAACTCCTGGTTATGAACAATAGCTTTGTGTCAATCGATATGTATCTGTATCTATCTATCTAATGGTCTGTCTGTCTATCTATGTTTCTACGTATGTATGTATGTATCTATGTATCTATCTATCTATCTCTCTTCCTATCATCTATCTATGATGTCTATCATCGATCAATCCATGTACCTATCTATCTATCTTTCATCTGTCATCTGTGTACCTATCTATCTATGAATCAATCATCTTTTTGTCTGCCCATCTATCCTTCTGTACAGAACAGTTAACAACATAGCCTATGTCTCTTCCCTACATTATGCTTCCAGAAATCTTGCAAGGTAACTAAGCCATAAGGAGAGCACTGTGTTCACCGATACACTTTCAGGTAGAGTCAGCTGCGTGTGCTTACAAAACCAGTAAATGGAGGTGAAAGGACTTGAACCTGTATCTCTGTCCACTGTCCTCTCATACTTCCTGCTCGCTTGGTGACTTTATTTAGCCACATTCAGTGAGTAAGTGATCCCTGAAGACCACAAGTATCCTTCGTCTGGTCCGGTTGTCGAAAGAAAAGTGTACTTGCTTCTTTGCACACCACCATGTTTGAGGGACATCGGCGTGATCACTGCTGATAGGTGCAGGGACAATTATAAAGGAACACCTATTTCTGGACAGGAGCAGTTGGGAACAAAGAGTGTGTTGTGGAGTGAAGTGTTTATTTGAGGGTCCAAACTTCCCTCCTTAGGTGGGTATTACTTCTTTACATTCGTGAACATCATAAAAAGCAATGATTTTAGAAGCCCAGACGCATATTATTACAGCAATTCATTTGTTGAGGTGAGAGGAAATGAGAAGGAACTTGCTGCACCACTAAATCTATGCCTGAGCACTGCTGAAATCAAACAAAAAGAATTCACGGTGGCTAGATAGGGCTATTTTCTACTGACTCTCTCTGGGGACTCAAACAGAATTCATTTGTTTGTTTGTTTCTTATTTTCACTTGTATAGGTAATCTGTCCCCGCCCCTTCAGCTTGTAGTTTGTCTGTGTCCTTGGATCTCAAGTGAGTCTCCAGTAAGGGAGCACGTAGGAGATCTTGCGTTTTCATCAGTTCTTCTAACACTGGGTCTTTTGATTGAAGCACTCAAAGCCTGTACTTTTATTTATTCTGATATTTGAGAGCTGTGCTCTTACTACACTTTGAAATTCTTTTTGTTCTCATTAATATACAATCACATGCAGAACATTATGTTTTCCAGTCTACACCCTTCACCAAGTCCCCGGCAAAAGCCAGTTACAGTCGCTGTCCGTCAGCGTGTACTAAGATGCTGTAGAATCACTACATGTCTTCTCTGTGTTATGCAGCCGTACAAATGACCCCCCAAGTTACACACTATACATGCTAATCCTAATGCCCCCATTCTTTTTCCCCGCCCTTATTACTCCCTTCCCAAAAACCCTCCCCAGTCCCTTTCTCTTTGGTAACTGTTAGTCCACTCTCGGGTTCTGTGAGTCTGCTGCTGTCTTTTCCTTCAGTTTTTCTTTGTTATCATACTCCACACATGAGTGAAATCATTTGGTACATGTATTTCTCCTCCTTGAATATTTGACTGAGCATAATACCCTCTAGCTCCATCCACGTTATTGCAAATAATAGGATTTGTTTTCTTCTTATGGCTGCCTACTGCACTTTTTAAACTGGATTTCATTCTTCTTTTTTGTTTGTAGTTTCGCTATGTGCTTTCACCATTGCTCTCCTGGTTATGAAAAGTAGCTTTTTGTTAATCGATATGTACCTATATCTATCTATCTGTCTGTCTATCTATTTATCAATCAATCAATCAATCAATCAATCATCTTTTTGTCTGCCCATCTGTCCTTGTGTACAGAACAGTTAACCATATATCCTATATCACTTTCCTACACTATGCTTCCAAAAATCCTGCAAAGTATCTAGGCTGTAGAGAGACCACTGGGTTCACCGAGACACTTGCAGTTCGAGGCGGCCGCGTGTACCTACAAAACCAGGAAATAGTTGTGCCGGGACTTGAACCCGTGTCTCTATCCTCTGTCTTCTTTCATCTCCTTCTAACTTACTGTCTGTATTTAGCCACATTCTTTGACTAAGTGCTCCCTGAAGACCACAAGTATCATTCCTCTGGGCCTGTTGTCTCGAGAAAAGAAAACTTGTTCTTTGCTCACCACCATGTTTGAAGGACATCAGCGTGATCACCGGCGATAGGACGGAGGTTCAAATAAAAAGGAACACCAATTTCTAGACAGGAGCAGTTGGGAGCTAAGAGTGTTTTGTTGGGTGACGTGTTTATTTGAGTGTCCAAACTTCCCTCTTTAGGTAGTTATTAGATCCTCCCATTCGTGAACATCATAAAACCCACTGATTTCAAAGGCCCAGACGCTTATTATTACAGCAACTCAGTTGTCGAGGTGAGAGAAAATGAGAAGTATGTTGCTGCACCACTAAATCAATGGCTGGGAACGGCTGAAACCAAACAAAAAGAATTCACGGAGGCCAGATAGGGCTATTTTCTTCTGACTGTCTCAATGGACTCACACAGAATCCATTTGTTTGATTGTTTGTTTTTCAGTTTCACTCGTGTAGGGTACTTGTCCACACACCTTCGGCTTGTAGTGTGTCTGTCCTTGGATCTCAAGTGAGTCTCCTGTAAGTAAGCACGTACGTGTCTTGAGTTTTCATCCCTTCTTTTAACCCTGTGTCTTTTGTTTGCTGCACTCAGTGCCTGACCTTTTATTCTGATGATTCAGAGCTGTGCACTTATTGCACTTAAAGAATCTTTTTTATCATTAAGCTAAAATCAATTGGAGGACATTATGTTTACTATGCTCCCCCCTTCACCAAGTACATCTGAAAAACCTCTTCAGTCGCTGTCGATCTGCGTAGTTGGATACTGTAGACCCCTTCACCATGTCCCTCCCAACAGACCCCATTACAGTCGCTGTCCATCAGTGAGTAGTAAGATGCTATATGATCTCTACTAGCCTTCTCTGTGTTGTACAGCACTCCCCATGACCCCTCGACCCAAAGCATTATACATGCTAAAACTAATGCCCCCATTCTTTCTCCTCACACTTATCCCTCCCTTCAGACCAACCCTGCCCAGTCCTTTTCCCTTTGGTAACTTTTAGTCAACTCTCGGGTTCTGTGAGTCTGCTGCTGTTTTTCTCCTTCAGGTTTTCTTTGTTGTTGTACTACACACATGAGTGAAAACACTTGGTACTTGTCTTTCTCCGCCTGGCCTATTTCTCTGAACATACTACCGTCTAGCTCCATCCAGGTCATTACAAATGGTAGGATTTGTTTTCTTCTTAAGGCTGCTTACTGCACTTTTAAAACTGGAATTCATTCTTCCTTTTTGTTTGTAGTTTAGCTATGTTATTCACCATTCAACTCCTGGTTATGAACAATAGCTTTGTGTCAATCGATATGTATCTGTATCTATCTATCTAATGGTCTGTCTGTCTATCTATGTTTCTACGTATGTATGTATGTATCTATGTATCTATCTATCTATCTCTCTTCCTATCATCTATCTATGATGTCTATCATCGATCAATCCATGTACCTATCTATCTATCTTTCATCTGTCATCTGTGTACCTATCTATCTATGAATCAATCATCTTTTTGTCTGCCCATCTATCCTTCTGTACAGAACAGTTAACAACATAGCCTATGTCTCTTCCCTACATTATGCTTCCAGAAATCTTGCAAGGTAACTAAGCCATAAGGAGAGCACTGTGTTCACCGATACACTTTCAGGTAGAGTCAGCTGCGTGTGCTTACAAAACCAGTAAATGGAGGTGAAAGGACTTGAACCTGTATCTCTGTCCACTGTCCTCTCATACTTCCTGCTCGCTTGGTGACTTTATTTAGCCACATTCAGTGAGTAAGTGATCCCTGAAGACCACAAGTATCCTTCGTCTGGTCCGGTTGTCGAAAGAAAAGTGTACTTGCTTCTTTGCACACCACCATGTTTGAGGGACATCGGCGTGATCACTGCTGATAGGTGCAGGGACAATTATAAAGGAACACCTATTTCTGGACAGGAGCAGTTGGGAACAAAGAGTGTGTTGTGGAGTGAAGTGTTTATTTGAGGGTCCAAACTTCCCTCCTTAGGTGGGTATTACTTCTTTACATTCATGAACATCATAAAAAGCAATGATTTTAGAAGCCCAGACGCATATTATTACAGCAATTCATTTGTTGAGGTGAGAGGAAATGAGAAGGAACTTGCTGCACCACTAAATCTATGCCTGAGCACTGCTGAAATCAAACAAAAAGAATTCACGGTGGCTAGATAGGGCTATTTTCTACTGACTCTCTCTGGGGACTCAAACAGAATTCATTTGTTTGTTTGTTTCTTATTTTCACTTGTATAGGTAATCTGTCCCCGCCCCTTCAGCTTGTAGTTTGTCTGTGTCCTTGGATCTCAAGTGAGTCTCCAGTAAGGGAGCACGTAGGAGATCTTGCGTTTTCATCAGTTCTTCTAACACTGGGTCTTTTGATTGAAGCACTCAAAGCCTGTACTTTTATTTATTCTGATATTTGAGAGCTGTGCTCTTACTACACTTTGAAATTCTTTTTGTTCTCATTAATATACAATCACATGCAGAACATTATGTTTTCCAGTCTACACCCTTCACCAAGTCCCCGGCAAAAGCCAGTTACAGTCGCTGTCCGTCAGCGTGTACTAAGATGCTGTAGAATCACTACATGTCTTCTCTGTGTTATGCAGCCGTACAAATGACCCCCCAAGTTACACACTATACATGCTAATCCTAATGCCCCCATTCTTTTTCCCCGCCCTTATTACTCCCTTCCCAAAAACCCTCCCCAGTCCCTTTCTCTTTGGTAACTGTTAGTCCACTCTCGGGTTCTGTGAGTCTGCTGCTGTCTTTTCCTTCAGTTTTTCTTTGTTATCATACTCCACACATGAGTGAAATCATTTGGTACATGTATTTCTCCTCCTTGAATATTTGACTGAGCATAATACCCTCTAGCTCCATCCACGTTATTGCAAATAATAGGATTTGTTTTCTTCTTATGGCTGCCTACTGCACTTTTTAAACTGGATTTCATTCTTCTTTTTTGTTTGTAGTTTCGCTATGTGCTTTCACCATTGCTCTCCTGGTTATGAAAAGTAGCTTTTTGTTAATCGATATGTACCTATATCTATCTATCTGTCTGTCTATCTATTTATCAATCAATCAATCAATCAATCAATCATCTTTTTGTCTGCCCATCTGTCCTTGTGTACAGAACAGTTAACCATATATCCTATATCACTTTCCTACACTATGCTTCCAAAAATCCTGCAAAGTATCTAGGCTGTAGAGAGACCACTGGGTTCACCGAGACACTTGCAGTTCGAGGCGGCCGCGTGTACCTACAAAACCAGGAAATAGTTGTGCCGGGACTTGAACCCGTGTCTCTATCCTCTGTCTTCTTTCATCTCCTTCTAACTTACTGTCTGTATTTAGCCACATTCTTTGACTAAGTGCTCCCTGAAGACCACAAGTATCATTCCTCTGGGCCTGTTGTCTCGAGAAAAGAAAACTTGTTCTTTGCTCACCACCATGTTTGAAGGACATCAGCGTGATCACCGGCGATAGGACGGAGGTTCAAATAAAAAGGAACACCAATTTCTAGACAGGAGCAGTTGGGAGCTAAGAGTGTTTTGTTGGGTGACGTGTTTATTTGAGTGTCCAAACTTCCCTCTTTAGGTAGTTATTAGATCCTCCCATTCGTGAACATCATAAAACCCACTGATTTCAAAGGCCCAGACGCTTATTATTACAGCAACTCAGTTGTCGAGGTGAGAGAAAATGAGAAGTATGTTGCTGCACCACTAAATCAATGGCTGGGAACGGCTGAAACCAAACAAAAAGAATTCACGGAGGCCAGATAGGGCTATTTTCTTCTGACTGTCTCAATGGACTCACACAGAATCCATTTGTTTGATTGTTTGTTTTTCAGTTTCACTCGTGTAGGGTACTTGTCCACACACCTTCGGCTTGTAGTGTGTCTGTCCTTGGATCTCAAGTGAGTCTCCTGTAAGTAAGCACGTACGTGTCTTGAGTTTTCATCCCTTCTTTTAACCCTGTGTCTTTTGTTTGCTGCACTCAGTGCCTGACCTTTTATTCTGATGATTCAGAGCTGTGCACTTATTGCACTTAAAGAATCTTTTTTATCATTAAGCTAAAATCAATTGAAGGACATTATGTTTACTATGCTCCCCCCTTCACCAAGTACATCTGAAAAACCTCTTCAGTCGCTGTCGATCTGCGTAGTTGGATACTGTAGACCCCTTCACCATGTCCCTCCCAACAGACCCCATTACAGTCGCTGTCCATCAGTGAGTAGTAAGATGCTATATGATCTCTACTAGCCTTCTCTGTGTTGTACAGCACTCCCCATGACCCCTCGACCCAAAGCATTATACATGCTAAAACTAATGCCCCCATTCTTTCTCCTCACACTTATCCCTCCCTTCAGACCAACCCTGCCCAGTCCTTTTCCCTTTGGTAACTTTTAGTCAACTCTCGGGTTCTGTGAGTCTGCTGCTGTTTTTCTCCTTCAGTTTTTCTTTGTTGTTGTACTACACACATGAGTGAAAACACTTGGTACTTGTCTTTCTCCGCCTGGCCTATTTCTCTGAACATACTACCGTCTAGCTCCATCCAGGTCATTACAAATGGTAGGATTTGTTTTCTTCTTAAGGCTGCTTACTGCACTTTTAAAACTGGAATTCATTCTTCCTTTTTGTTTGTAGTTTAGCTATGTTATTCACCATTCAACTCCTGGTTATGAACAATAGCTTTGTGTCAATCGATATGTATCTGTATCTATCTATCTAATGGTCTGTCTGTCTATCTATGTTTCTACGTATGTATGTATGTATCTATGTATCTATCTATCTATCTCTCTTCCTATCATCTATCTATGATGTCTATCATCGATCAATCCATGTACCTATCTATCTATCTTTCATCTGTCATCTGTGTACCTATCTATCTATGAATCAATCATCTTTTTGTCTGCCCATCTATCCTTCTGTACAGAACAGTTAACAACATAGCCTATGTCTCTTCCCTACATTATGCTTCCAGAAATCTTGCAAGGTAACTAAGCCATAAGGAGAGCACTGTGTTCACCGATACACTTTCAGGTAGAGTCAGCCGCGTGTGCTTACAAAACCAGTAAATGGAGGTGAAAGGACTTGAACCTGTATCTCTGTCCACTGTCCTCTCATACTTCCTGCTCGCTTGGTGACTTTATTTAGCCACATTCAGTGAGTAAGTGATCCCTGAAGACCACAAGTATCCTTCGTCTGGTCCGGTTGTCGAAAGAAAAGTGTACTTGCTTCTTTGCACACCACCATGTTTGAGGGACATCGGCGTGATCACTGCTGATAGGTGCAGGGACAATTATAAAGGAACACCTATTTCTGGACAGGAGCAGTTGGGAACAAAGAGTGTGTTGTGGAGTGAAGTGTTTATTTGAGGGTCCAAACTTCCCTCCTTAGGTGGGTATTACTTCTTTACATTCGTGAACATCATAAAAAGCAATGATTTTAGAAGCCCAGACGCATATTATTACAGCAATTCATTTGTTGAGGTGAGAGGAAATGGGAAGGAACTTGCTGCACCACTAAATCTATGCCTGAGCACTGCTGAAATCAAACAAAAAGAATTCACGGTGGCTAGATAGGGCTATTTTCTACTGACTCTCTCTGGGGACTCAAACAGAATTCATTTGTTTGTTTGTTTCTTATTTTCACTTGTATAGGTAATCTGTCCCCGCCCCTTCAGCTTGTAGTTTGTCTGTGTCCTTGGATCTCAAGTGAGTCTCCAGTAAGGGAGCACGTAGGAGATCTTGCGTTTTCATCAGTTCTTCTAACACTGGGTCTTTTGATTGAAGCACTCAAAGCCTGTACTTTTATTTATTCTGATATTTGAGAGCTGTGCTCTTACTGCACTTTGAAATTCTTTTTGTTCTCATTAATATACAATCACATGCAGAACATTATGTTTTCCAGTCTACACCCTTCACCAAGTCCCCGGCAAAAGCCAGTTACAGTCGCTGTCCGTCAGCGTGTACTAAGATGCTGTAGAATCACTACATGTCTTCTCTGTGTTATGCAGCCGTACAAATGACCCCCCAAGTTACACACTATACATGCTAATCCTAATGCCCCCATTCTTTTTCCCCGCCCTTATTACTCCCTTCCCAAAAACCCTCCCCAGTCCCTTTCTCTTTGGTAACTGTTAGTCCACTCTCGGGTTCTGTGAGTCTGCTGCTGTCTTTTCCTTCAGTTTTTCTTTGTTATCATACTCCACACATGAGTGAAATCATTTGGTACATGTATTTCTCCTCCTTGAATATTTGACTGAGCATAATACCCTCTAGCTCCATCCACGTTATTGCAAATAATAGGATTTGTTTTCTTCTTATGGCTGCCTACTGCACTTTTTAAACTGGATTTCATTCTTCTTTTTTGTTTGTAGTTTCGCTATGTGCTTTCACCATTGCTCTCCTGGTTATGAGCAGTAGCTTTGTGTTAATCGATATGTACCTATATCTATCTATCTGTCTGTCTATCTATTTATCAATCAATCAATCAATCAATCATCTTTCTGTCTGCCCATCTGTCCTTGTGTACAGAACAGTTAACCATATATCCTATATCACTTTCCTACACTATGCTTCCAAAAATCCTGCAAAGTATCTAGGCTGTAGAGAGACCACTGGGTTCACCGAGACACTTGCAGTTCGAGGCGGCCGCGTGTACCTACAAAACCAGGAAATAGTTGTGCCGGGACTTGAACCCGTGTCTCTATCCTCTGTCTTCTTTCATCTCCTTCTAACTTACTGTCTGTATTTAGCCACATTCTTTGACTAAGTGCTCCCTGAAGAACACAAGTATCATTCCTCTGGGCCTGTTGTCTCGAGAAAAGAAAACTTGTTCTTTGCTCACCACCATGTTTGAAGGACATCAGCGTGATCACCGGCGATAGGACGGAGGGTCAAATAAAAAGGAACACCAATTTCTAGACAGGAGCAGTTGGGAGCTAAGAGTGTTTTGTGGGGTGACTTGTTTATTTGAGTGTCCAAACTTCCCTCTTTAGGTAGTTATTAGATCCTCCCATTCGTGAACATCATAAAACCCACTGATTTCAAAGGCCCAGACGCTTATTATTACAGCAACTCAGTTGTCGAGGTGAGAGAAAATGAGAAGTATGTTGCTGCACCACTAAATCAATGGCTGGGAACGGCTGAAACCAAACAAAAAGAATTCACGGAGGCCAGATAGGGCTATTTTCTTCTGACTGTCTCAATGGACTCACACAGAATCCATTTGTTTGATTGTTTGTTTTTCAGTTTCACTCGTGTAGGGTACTTGTCCACACACCTTCGGCTTGTAGTGTGTCTGTGTCCTTGGATCTCAAGTGAGTCTCCTGTAAGTAAGCACGTACGTGTCTTGAGTTTTCATCCCCTCTTTTAACCCTGTGTCTTTTGTTTGCTGCACTCAGTGCCTGACCTTTTAGTCTGATGATTCAGAGCTGTGCACTTATTGCACTTAAAGAATCTTTTTTATCATTAAGCTAAAATCAATTGAAGGACATTATGTTTACTATGCTCCCCCCTTCACCAAGTACATCTGAAAAACCTCTTCAGTCGCTGTCGATCTGCGTAGTTGGATACTGTAGACCCCTTCACCATGTCCCTCCCAACAGACCCCATTACAGTCGCTGTCCATCAGTGAGTAGTAAGATGCTATATGATCTCTACTAGCCTTCTCTGTGTTGTACAGCACTCCCCATGACCCCTCGACCCAAAGCATTATACATGCTAAAACTAATGCCCCCATTCTTTCTCCTCACACTTATCCCTCCCTTCAGACCAACCCTGCCCAGTCCTTTTCTCTTTGGTAACTTTTAGTCAACTCTCGGGTTCTGTGAGTCTGCTGCTGTTTTTCTCCTTCAGTTTTTCTTTGTTGTTGTACTACACACATGAGTGAAAACACTTGGTACTTGTCTTTCTCCGCCTGGCCTATTTCTCTGAACATACTACCGTCTAGCTCCATCCAGGTCATTACAAATGGTAGGATTTGTTTTCTTCTTAAGGCTGCTTACTGCACTTTTAAAACTGGAATTCATTCTTCCTTTTTGTTTGTAGTTTAGCTATGTTATTCACCATTCAACTCCTGGTTATGAACAATAGCTTTGTGTCAATCGATATGTATCTGTATCTATCTATCTAATGGTCTGTCTGTCTATCTATGTTTCTACGTATGTATGTATGTATCTATGTATCTATCTATCTATCTCTCTTCCTATCATCTATCTATGATGTCTATCATCGATCAATCCATGTACCTATCTATCTATCTTTCATCTGTCATCTGTGTACCTATCTATCTATGAATCAATCATCTTTTTGTCTGCCCATCTATCCTTCTGTACAGAACAGTTAACAACATAGCCTATGTCTCTTCCCTACATTATGCTTCCAGAAATCTTGCAAGGTAACTAAGCCATAAGGAGAGCACTGTGTTCACCGATACACTTTCAGGTAGAGTCAGCCGCGTGTGCTTACAAAACCAGTAAATGGAGGTGAAAGGACTTGAACCTGTATCTCTGTCCACTGTCCTCTCATACTTCCTGCTCGCTTGGTGACTTTATTTAGCCACATTCAGTGAGTAAGTGATCCCTGAAGACCACAAGTATCCTTCGTCTGGTCCGGTTGTCGAAAGAAAAGTGTACTTGCTTCTTTGCACACCACCATGTTTGAGGGACATCGGCGTGATCACTGCTGATAGGTGCAGGGACAATTATAAAGGAACACCTATTTCTGGACAGGAGCAGTTGGGAACAAAGAGTGTGTTGTGGAGTGAAGTGTTTATTTGAGGGTCCAAACTTCCCTCCTTAGGTGGGTATTACTTCTTTACATTCGTGAACATCATAAAAAGCAATGATTTTAGAAGCCCAGACGCATATTATTACAGCAATTCATTTGTTGAGGTGAGAGGAAATGAGAAGGAACTTGCTGCACCACTAAATCTATGCCTGAGCACTGCTGAAATCAAACAAAAAGAATTCACGGTGGCTAGATAGGGCTATTTTCTACTGACTCTCTCTGGGGACTCAAACAGAATTCATTTGTTTGTTTGTTTCTTATTTTCACTTGTATAGGTAATCTGTCCCCGCCCCTTCAGCTTGTAGTTTGTCTGTGTCCTTGGATCTCAAGTGAGTCTCCAGTAAGGGAGCACGTAGGAGATCTTGCGTTTTCATCAGTTCTTCTAACACTGGGTCTTTTGATTGAAGCACTCAAAGCCTGTACTTTTATTTATTCTGATATTTGAGAGCTGTGCTCTTACTGCACTTTGAAATTCTTTTTGTTCTCATTAATATACAATCACATGCAGAACATTATGTTTTCCAGTCTACACCCTTCACCAAGTCCCCGGCAAAAGCCAGTTACAGTCGCTGTCCGTCAGCGTGTACTAAGATGCTGTAGAATCACTACATGTCTTCTCTGTGTTATGCAGCCGTACAAATGACCCCCCAAGTTACACACTATACATGCTAATCCTAATGCCCCCATTCTTTTTCCCCGCCCTTATTACTCCCTTCCCAAAAACCCTCCCCAGTCCCTTTCTCTTTGGTAACTGTTAGTCCACTCTCGGGTTCTGTGAGTCTGCTGCTGTCTTTTCCTTCAGTTTTTCTTTGTTATCATACTCCACACATGAGTGAAATCATTTGGTACATGTATTTCTCCTCCTTGAATATTTGACTGAGCATAATACCCTCTAGCTCCATCCACGTTATTGCAAATAATAGGATTGGTTTTCTTCTTATGGCTGCCTACTGCACTTTTTAAACTGGATTTCATTCTTCTTTTTTGTTTGTAGTTTCGCTATGTGCTTTCACCATTGCTCTCCTGGTTATGAGCAGTAGCTTTGTGTTAATCGATATGTACCTATATCTATCTATCTGTCTGTCTATCTATTTATCAATCAATCAATCAATCAATCAATCAATCATCTTTTTGTCTGCCCATCTGTCCTTGTGTACAGAACAGTTAACCATATATCCTATATCACTTTCCTACACTATGCTTCCAAAAATCCTGCAAAGTATCTAGGCTGTAGAGAGACCACTGGGTTCACCGAGACACTTGCAGTTCGAGGCGGCCGCGTGTACCTACAAAACCAGGAAATAGTTGTGCCGGGACTTGAACCCGTGTCTCTATCCTCTGTCTTCTTTCATCTCCTTCTAACTTACTGTCTGTATTTAGCCACATTCTTTGACTAAGTGCTCCCTGAAGACCACAAGTATCATTCCTCTGGGCCTGTTGTCTCGAGAAAAGAAAACTTGTTCTTTGCTCACCACCATGTTTGAAGGACATCAGCGTGATCACCGGCGATAGGACGGAGGGTCAAATAAAAAGGAACACCAATTTCTAGACAGGAGCAGTTGGGAGCTAAGAGTGTTTTGTGGGGTGACGTGTTTATTTGAGTGTCCAAACTTCCCTCTTTAGGTAGTTATTAGATCCTCCCATTCGTGAACATCATAAAACCCACTGATTTCAAAGGCCCAGACGCTTATTATTACAGCAACTCAGTTGTCGAGGTGAGAGAAAATGAGAAGTATGTTGCTGCACCACTAAATCAATGGCTGGGAACGGCTGAAACCAAACAAAAAGAATTCACGGAGGCCAGATAGGGCTATTTTCTTCTGACTGTCTCAATGGACTCACACAGAATCCATTTGTTTGATTGTTTGTTTTTCAGTTTCACTCGTGTAGGGTACTTGTCCACACACCTTCGGCTTGTAGTGTGTCTGTGTCCTTGGATCTCAAGTGAGTCTCCTGTAAGTAAGCACGTACGTGTCTTGAGTTTTCATCCCCTCTTTTAACCCTGTGTCTTTTTTTTTGCTGCACTCAGAGCCTGACCTTTTATTCTGATGATTCAGAGCTGAGCACTTATTGCACTTAAAGAATTTTTTTTATCATTAAGCTAAAATCAATTGAAGGACATTATGTTTACTATGCTCCCCCCTTCACCAAGTACATCTGAAAAACCTCTTCAGTCGCTGTCGATCTGCGTAGTTGGATGCTGTAGACCCCTTCACCATGTCCCTCCCAACAGACCCCATTACAGTCGCTGTCCATCAGTGATTAGTAAGATGCTATATGATCTCTACTAGCCTTCTCTGTGTTGTACAGCACTCCCCATGACCCCTCGACCCAAAGCATTATACATGCTAAAACTAATGCCCCCATTCTTTCTCCTCACACTTATCCCTCCCTTCAGACCAACCCTGCCCAGTCCTTTTCTCTTTGGTAACTTTTAGTCAACTCTCGGGTTCTGTGAGTCTGCTGCTGTTTTTCTCCTTCAGTTTTTCTTTGTTGTTGTACTACACACATGAGTGAAAACACTTGGTACTTGTCTTTCTCCGCCTGGCCTATTTCTCTGAACATACTACCGTCTAGCTCCATCCAGGTCATTACAAATGGTAGGATTTGTTTCCTTCTTAAGGCTGCTTACTGCACTTTTAAAACTGGATTTCATTCTTCCTTTTTGTTTGTAGTTTAGCTATGTTATTCACCATTCAACTCCTGGTTATGAACAATAGCTTTGTGTCAATCGATATGTATCTGTTTCTATCTATCTAATGGTCTGTCTGTTTATCTATGTTTCTACGTATATATGTATGTATGTATCTATCTCTCTTCCTATCATCTATCTATGATGTCTATCATCGATCAATCCATGTACCTATCTATCTATCTTTCATCTGTCATCTGTGTACCTATCTATCTATGAATCAATCATCTTTTTGTCTGCCCATCTATCCTTCTGTACAGAACAGTTAACAACATAGCCTATGTCTCTTCCCTACATTATGCTTCCAGAAATCTTGCAAGGTAACTAAGCCATAAGGAGAGCACTGTGTTCACCGATACACTTTCAGGTAGAGTCAGCCGCGTGTGCTTACAAAACCAGTAAATGGAGGTGAAAGGACTTGAACCTGTATCTCTGTCCACTGTCCTCTCATACTTCCTGCTCGCTTGGTGACTTTATTTAGCCACATTCAGTGAGTAAGTGATCCCTGAAGACCACAAGTATCCTTCGTCTGGTCCGGTTGTCGAAAGAAAAGTGTACTTGCTTCTTTGCACACCACCATGTTTGAGGGACATCGGCGTGATCACTGCTGATAGGTGCAGGGACAATTATAAAGGAACACCTATTTCTGGACAGGAGCAGTTGGGAACAAAGAGTGTGTTGTGGAGTGAAGTGTTTATTTGAGGGTCCAAACTTCCCTCCTTAGGTGGGTATTACTTCTTTACATTCGTGAACATCATAAAAAGCAATGATTTTAGAAGCCCAGACGCATATTATTACAGCAATTCATTTGTTGAGGTGAGAGGAAATGAGAAGGAACTTGCTGCACCACTAAATCTATGCCTGAGCACTGCTGAAATCAAACAAAAAGAATTCACGGTGGCTAGATAGGGCTATTTTCTACTGACTCTCTCTGGGGACTCAAACAGAATTCATTTGTTTGTTTGTTTCTTATTTTCACTTGTATAGGTAATCTGTCCCCGCCCCTTCAGCTTGTAGTTTGTCTGTGTCCTTGGATCTCAAGTGAGTCTCCAGTAAGGGAGCACGTAGGAGATCTTGCGTTTTCATCAGTTCTTCTAACACTGGGTCTTTTGATTGAAGCACTCAAAGCCTGTACTTTTATCTATTCTGATATTTGAGAGCTGTGCTCTTACTGCACTTTGAAATTCTTTTTGTTCTCATTAATATACAATCACATGCAGAACATTATGTTTTCCAGTCTACACCCTTCAGCAAGTCCCCGGCAAAAGCCAGTTACAGTCGCTGTCCGTCAGCGTGTACTAAGATGCTGTAGAATCAGTACATGTCTTCTCTGTGTTATGCAGCCGTACAAATGACCCCCCAAGTTACACACTATACATGCTAATCCTAATGCCCCCATTCTTTTTCCCCGCCCTTATTACTCCCTTCCCAAAAACCCTCCCCAGTCCCTTTCTCTTTGGTAACTGTTAGTCCACTCTCGGGTTCTGTGAGTCTGCTGCTGTCTTTTCCTTCAGTTTTTCTTTGTTATCATACTCCACACATGAGTGAAATCATTTGGTACATGTATTTCTCCTCCTTGAATATTTGACTGAGCATAATACCCTCTAGCTCCATCCACGTTATTGCAAATAATAGGATTTGTTTTCTTCTTATGGCTGCCTACTGCACTTTTTAAACTGGATTTCATTCTTCTTTTTTGTTTGTAGTTTCGCTATGTGCTTTCACCATTGCTCTCCTGGTTATGAGCAGTAGCTTTGTGTTAATCGATATGTACCTATATCTATCTATCTGTCTGTCTATCTATTTATCAATCAATCAATCAATCAATCAATCATCTTTTTGTCTGCCCATCTGTCCTTGTGTACAGAACAGTTAACCATATATCCTATATCACTTTCCTACACTATGCTTCCAAAAATCCTGCAAAGTATCTAGGCTGTAGAGAGACCACTGGGTTCACCGAGACACTTGCAGTTCGAGGCGGCCGCGTGTACCTACAAAACCAGGAAATAGTTGTGCCGGGACTTGAACCCGTGTCTCTATCCTCTGTCTTCTTTCATCTCCTTCTAACTTACTGTCTGTATTTAGCCACATTCTTTGACTAAGTGCTCCCTGAAGACCACAAGTATCATTCCTCTGGGCCTGTTGTCTCGAGAAAAGAAAACTTGTTCTTTGCTCACCACCATGTTTGAAGGACATCAGCGTGATCACCGGCGATAGGACGGAGGGTCAAATAAAAAGGAACACCAATTTCTAGACAGGAGCAGTTGGGAGCTAAGAGTGTTTTTTGGGGTGACGTGTTTATTTGAGTGTCCAAACTTCCCTCTTTAGGTAGTTATTAGATCCTCCCATTCGTGAACATCATAAAACCCACTGATTTCAAAGGCCCAGACGCTTATTATTACAGCAACTCAGTTGTCGAGGTGAGAGAAAATGAGAAGTATGTTGCTGCACCACTAAATCAATGGCTGGGAACGGCTGAAACCAAACAAAAAGAATTCACGGAGGCCAGATAGGGCTATTTTCTTCTGACTGTCTCAATGGACTCACACAGAATCCATTTGTTTGATTGTTTGTTTTTCAGTTTCACTCGTGTAGGGTACTTGTCCACACACCTTCGGCTTGTAGTGTGTCTGTGTCCTTGGATCTCAAGTGAGTCTCCTGTAAGTAAGCACGTACGTGTCTTGAGTTTTCATCCCCTCTTTTAACCCTGTGTCTTTTGTTTGCTGCACTCAGTGCCTGACCTTTTAGTCTGATGATTCAGAGCTGAGCACTTATTGCACTTAAAGAATTTTTTTTATCATTAAGCTAAAATCAATTGAAGGACATTATGTTTACTATGCTCCCCCCTTCACCAAGTACATCTGAAAAACCTCTTCAGTCGCTGTCGATCTGCGTAGTTGGATGCTGTAGACCCCTTCACCATGTCCCTCCCAACAGACCCCATTACAGTCGCTGTCCATCAGTGAGTAGTAAGATGCTATATGATCTCTACTAGCCTTCTCTGTGTTGTACAGCACTCCCCATGACCCCTCGACCCAAAGCATTATACATGCTAAAACTAATGCCCCCATTCTTTCTCCTCACACTTATCCCTCCCTTCAGACCAACCCTGCCCAGTCCTTTTCCCTTTGGTAACTTTTAGTCAACTCTCGGGTTCTGTGAGTCTGCTGCTGTTTTTCTCCTTCAGTTTTTCTTTGTTGTTGTACTACACACATGAGTGAAAACACTTGGTACTTGTCTTTCTCCGCCTGGCCTATTTCTCTGAACATACTACCGTCTAGCTCCATCCAGGTCATTACAAATGGTAGGATTTGTTTTCTTCTTAAGGCTGCTTACTGCACTTTTAAAACTGGAATTCACTCTTCCTTTTTGTTTGTAGTTTAGCTATGTTATTCACCATTCAACTCCTGGTTATGAACAATAGCTTTGTGTCAATCGATATGTATCTGTATCTATCTATCTAATGGTCTGTCTGTCTATCTATGTTTCTACGTATGTATGTATGTATGTATCTATGTATCTATCTATCTATCTCTCTTCCTATCATCTATCTATGATGTCTATCATCGATCAATCCATGTACCTATCTATCTATCTTTCATCTGTCATCTGTGTACCTATCTATCTATTAATCAATCATCTTTTTGTCTGCCCATCTATCCTTCTGTACAGAACAGTTAACAACATAGCCTATGTCTCTTCCCTACATTATGCTTCCAGAAATCTTGCAAGGTAACTAAGCCATAAGGAGAGCACTGTGTTCACCGATACACTTTCAGGTAGAGTCAGCCGCGTGTGCTTACAAAACCAGTAAATGGAGGTGAAAGGACTTGAACCTGTATCTCTGTCCACTGTCCTCTCATACTTCCTGCTCGCTTGGTGACTTTATTTAGCCACATTCAGTGAGTAAGTGATCCCTGAAGACCACAAGTATCCTTCGTCTGGTCCGGTTGTCGAAAGAAAAGTGTACTTGCTTCTTTGCACACCACCATGTTTGAGGGACATCGGCGTGATCACTGCTGATAGGTGCAGGGACAATTATAAAGGAACACCTATTTCTGGACAGGAGCAGTTGGGAACAAAGAGTGTGTTGTGGAGTGAAGTGTTTATTTGAGGGTCCAAACTTCCCTCCTTAGGTGGGTATTACTTCTTTACATTCGTGAACATCATAAAAAGCAATGATTTTAGAAGCCCAGACGCATATTATTACAGCAATTCATTTGTTGAGGTGAGAGGAAATGAGAAGGAACTTGCTGCACCACTAAATCTATGCCTGAGCACCGCTGAAATCAAACAAAAAGAATTCACGGTGGCTAGATAGGGCTATTTTCTACTGACTCTCTCTGGGGACTCAAACAGAATTCATTTGTTTGTTTGTTTCTTATTTTCACTTGTATAGGTAATCTGTCCCCGCCCCTTCAGCTTGTAGTTTGTCTGTGTCCTTGGATCTCAAGTGAGTCTCCAGTAAGGGAGCACGTAGGAGATCTTGCGTTTTCATCAGTTCTTCTAACACTGGGTCTTTTGATTGAAGCACTCAAAGCCTGTACTTTTATTTATTCTGATATTTGAGAGCTGTGCTCTTACTGCACTTTGAAATTCTTTTTGTTCTCATTAATATACAATCACATGCAGAACATTATGTTTTCCAGTCTACACCCTTCAGCAAGTCCCCGGCAAAAGCCAGTTACAGTCGCTGTCCGTCAGCGTGTACTAAGATGCTGTAGAATCACTACATGTCTTCTCTGTGTTATGCAGCCGTACAAATGACCCCCCAAGTTACACACTATACATGCTAATCCTAATGCCCCCATTCTTTTTCCCCGCCCTTATTACTCCCTTCCCAAAAACCCTCCCCAGTCCCTTTCTCTTTGGTAACTGTTAGTCCACTCTCGGGTTCTGTGAGTCTGCTGCTGTCTTTTCCTTCAGTTTTTCTTTGTTATCATACTCCACACATGAGTGAAATCATTTGGTACATGTATTTCTCCTCCTTGAATATTTGACTGACCATAATACCCTCTAGCTCCATCCACGTTATTGCAAATAATAGGATTTGTTTTCTTCTTATGGCTGCCTACTGCACTTTTTAAACTGGATTTCATTCTTCTTTTTTGTTTGTAGTTTCGCTATGTGCTTTCACCATTGCTCTCCTGGTTATGAGCAGTAGCTTTGTGTTAATCGATATGTACCTATATCTATCTATCTGTCTGTCTATCTATTTATCAATCAATCAATCAATCAATCAATCATCTTTTTGTCTGCCCATCTGTCCTTGTGTACAGAACAGTTAACCATATATACTATATCACTTTCCTACACTATGCTTCCAAAAATCCTGCAAAGTATCTAGGCTGTAGAGAGACCACTGGGTTCACCGAGACACTTGCAGTTCGAGGCGGCCGCGTGTACCTACAAAACCAGGAAATAGTTGTGCCGGGACTTGAACCCGTGTCTCTATCCTCTGTCTTCTTTCATCTCCTTCTAACTTACTGTCTGTATTTAGCCACATTCTTTGACTAAGTGCTCCCTGAAGAACACAAGTATCATTCCTCTGGGCCTGTTGTCTCGAGAAAAGAAAACTTGTTCTTTGCTCACCACCATGTTTGAAGGACATCAGCGTGATCACCGGCGATAGGACGGAGGGTCAAATAAAAAGGAACACCAATTTCTAGACAGGAGCAGTTGGGAGCTAAGAGTGTTTTGTGGGGTGACGTGTTTATTTGAGTGTCCAAACTTCCCTCTTTAGGTAGTTATTAGATCCTCCCATTCGTGAACATCATAAAACCCACTGATTTCAAAGGCCCAGACGCTTATTATTACAGCAACTCAGTTGTCGAGGTGAGAGAAAATGAGAAGTATGTTGCTGCACCACTAAATCAATGGCTGGGAACGGCTGAAACCAAACAAAAAGAATTCACGGAGGCCAGATAGGGCTATTTTCTTCTGACTGTCTCAATGGACTCACACAGAATCCATTTGTTTGATTGTTTGTTTTTCAGTTTCACTCGTGTAGGGTACTTGTCCACACACCTTCGGCTTGTAGTGTGTCTGTGTCCTTGGATCTCAAGTGAGTCTCCTGTAAGTAAGCACGTACGTGTCTTGAGTTTTCATCCCCTCTTTTAACCCTGTGTCTTTTGTTTGCTGCACTCAGTGCCTGACCTTTTAGTCTGATGATTCAGAGCTGAGCACTTATTGCACTTAAAGAATTTTTTTTATCATTAAGCTAAAATCAATTGAAGGACATTATGTTTACTATGCTCCCCCCTTCACCAAGTACATCTGAAAAACCTCTTCAGTCGCTGTCGATCTGCGTAGTTGGATGCTGTAGACCCCTTCACCATGTCCCTCCCAACAGACCCCATTACAGTCGCTGTCCATCAGTGAGTAGTAAGATGCTATATGATCTCTACTAGCCTTCTCTGTGTTGTACAGCACTCCCCATGACCCCTCGACCCAAAGCATTATACATGCTAAAACTAATGCCCCCATTCTTTCTCCTCACACTTATCCCTCCCTTCAGACCAACCCTGCCCAGTCCTTTTCCCTTTGGTAACTTTTAGTCAACTCTCGGGTTCTGTGAGTCTGCTGCTGTTTTTCTCCTTCAGTTTTTCTTTGTTGTTGTACTACACACATGAGTGAAAACACTTGGTACTTGTCTTTCTCCGCCTGGCCTATTTCTCTGAACATACTACCGTCTAGCTCCATCCAGGTCATTACAAATGGTAGGATTTGTTTTCTTCTTAAGGCTGCTTACTGCACTTTTAAAACTGGAATTCATTCTTCCTTTTTGTTTGTAGTTTAGCTATGTTATTCACCATTCAACTCCTGGTTATGAACAATAGCTTTGTGTCAATCGATATGTATCTGTATCTATCTATCTAATGGTCTGTCTGTCTATCTATGTTTCTACGTATGTATGTTTGTATGTATCTATGTATCTATCTATCTATCTCTCTTCCTATCATCTATCTATGATGTCTATCATCGATCAATCCATGTACCTATCTATCTATCTTTCATCTGTCATCTGTGTACCTATCTATCTATGAATCAATCATCTTTTTGTCTGCCCATCTATCCTTCTGTACAGAACAGTTAACAACATAGCCTATGTCTCTTCCCTACATTATGCTTCCAGAAATCTTGCAAGGTAACTAAGCCATAAGGAGAGCACTGTGTTCACCGATACACTTTCAGGTAGAGTCAGCCGCGTGTGCTTACAAAACCAGTAAATGGAGGTGAAAGGACTTGAACCTGTATCTCTGTCCACTGTCCTCTCATACTTCCTGCTCGCTTGGTGACTTTATTTAGCCACATTCAGTGAGTAAGTGATCCCTGAAGACCACAAGTATCCTTCGTCTGGTCCGGTTGTCGAAAGAAAAGTGTACTTGCTTCTTTGCACACCACCATGTTTGAGGGACATCGGCGTGATCACTGCTGATAGGTGCAGGGACAATTATAAAGGAACACCTATTTCTGGACAGGAGCAGTTGGGAACAAAGAGTGTGTTGTGGAGTGAAGTGTTTATTTGAGGGTCCAAACTTCCCTCCTTAGGTGGGTATTACTTCTTTACACTCGTGAACATCATAAAAAGCAATGATTTTAGAAGCCCAGACGCATATTATTACAGCAATTCATTTGTTGAGGTGAGAGGAAATGAGAAGGAACTTGCTGCACCACTAAATCTATGCCTGAGCACTGCTGAAATCAAACAAAAAGAATTCACGGTGGCTAGATAGGGCTATTTTCTACTGACTCTCTCTGGGGACTCAAACAGAATTCATTTGTTTGTTTGTTTCTTATTTTCACTTGTATAGGTAATCTGTCCCCGCCCCTTCAGCTTGTAGTTTGTCTGTGTCCTTGGATCTCAAGTGAGTCTCCAGTAAGGGAGCACGTAGGAGATCTTGCGTTTTCATCAGTTCTTCTAACACTGGGTCTTTTGATTGAAGCACTCAAAGCCTGTACTTTTATCTATTCTGATATTTGAGAGCTGTGCTCTTACTGCACTTTGAAATTCTTTTTGTTCTCATTAATATACAATCACATGCAGAACATTATGTTTTCCAGTCTACACCCTTCACCAAGTCCCCGGCAAAAGCCAGTTACAGTCGCTGTCCGTCAGCGTGTACTAAGATGCTGTAGAATCACTACATGTCTTCTCTGTGTTATGCAGCCGTACAAATGACCCCCCAAGTTACACACTATACATGCTAATCCTAATGCCCCCATTCTTTTTCCCCGCCCTTATTACTCCCTTCCCAAAAACCCTCCCCAGTCCCTTTCTCTTTGGTAACTGTTAGTCCACTCTCGGGTTCTGTGAGTCTGCTGCTGTCTTTTCCTTCAGTTTTTCTTTGTTATCATACTCCACACATGAGTGAAATCATTTGGTACATGTATTTCTCCTCCTTGAATATTTGACTGAGCATAATACCCTCTAGCTCCATCCACGTTATTGCAAATAATAGGATTTGTTTTCTTCTTATGGCTGCCTACTGCACTTTTTAAACTGGATTTCATTCTTCTTTTTTGTTTGTAGTTTCGCTATGTGCTTTCACCATTGCTCTCCTGGTTATGAGCAGTAGCTTTGTGTTAATCGATATGTACCTATATCTATCTATCTGTCTGTCTATCTATTTATCAATCAATCAATCAATCAATCAATCATCTTTTTGTCTGCCCATCTGTCCTTGTGTACAGAACAGTTAACCATATATCCTATATCACTTTCCTACACTATGCTTCCAAAAATCCTGCAAAGTATCTAGGCTGTAGAGAGACCACTGGGTTCACCGAGACACTTGCAGTTCGAGGCGGCCGCGTGTACCTACAAAACCAGGAAATAGTTGTGCCGGGACTTGAACCCGTGTCTCTATCCTCTGTCTTCTTTCATCTCCTTCTAACTTACTGTCTGTATTTAGCCACATTCTTTGACTAAGTGCTCCCTGAAGACCACAAGTATCATTCCTCTGGGCCTGTTGTCTCGAGAAAAGAAAACTTGTTCTTTGCTCACCACCATGTTTGAAGGACATCAGCGTGATCACCGGCGATAGGACGGAGGGTCAAATAAAAAGGAACACCAATTTCTAGACAGGAGCAGTTGGGAGCTAAGAGTGTTTTTTGGGGTGACGTGTTTATTTGAGTGTCCAAACTTCCCTCTTTAGGTAGTTATTAGATCCTCCCATTCGTGAACATCATAAAACCCACTGATTTCAAAGGCCCAGACGCTTATTATTACAGCAACTCAGTTGTCGAGGTGAGAGAAAATGAGAAGTATGTTGCTGCACCACTAAATCAATGGCTGGGAACGGCTGAAACCAAACAAAAAGAATTCACGGAGGCCAGATAGGGCTATTTTCTTCTGACTGTCTCAATGGACTCACACAGAATCCATTTGTTTGATTGTTTGTTTTTCAGTTTCACTCGTGTAGGGTACTTGTCCACACACCTTCGGCTTGTAGTGTGTCTGTGTCCTTGGATCTCAAGTGAGTCTCCTGTAAGTAAGCACGTACGTGTCTTGAGTTTTCATCCCCTCTTTTAACCCTGTGTCTTTTGTTTGCTGCACTCAGTGCCTGACCTTTTAGTCTGATGATTCAGAGCTGAGCACTTATTGCACTTAAAGAATTTTTTTTATCATTAAGCTAAAATCAATTGAAGGACATTATGTTTACTATGCTCCCCCCTTCACCAAGTACATCTGAAAAACCTCTTCAGTCGCTGTCGATCTGCGTAGTTGGATGCTGTAGACCCCTTCACCATGTCCCTCCCAACAGACCCCATTACAGTCGCTGTCCATCAGTGAGTAGTAAGATGCTATATGATCTCTACTAGCCTTCTCTGTGTTGTACAGCACTCCCCATGACCCCTCGACCCAAAGCATTATACATGCTAAAACTAATGCCCCCATTCTTTCTCCTCACACTTATCCCTCCCTTCAGACCAACCCTGTCCAGTCCTTTTCCCTTTGGTAACTTTTAGTCAACTCTCGGGTTCTGTGAGTCTGCTGCTGTTTTTCTCCTTCAGTTTTTCTTTGTTGTTGTACTACACACATGAGTGAAAACACTTGGTACTTGTCTTTCTCCGCCTGGCCTATTTCTCTGAACATACTACCGTCTAGCTCCATCCAGGTCATTACAAATGGTAGGATTTGTTTTCTTCTTAAGGCTGCTTACTGCACTTTTAAAACTGGAATTCATTCTTCCTTTTTGTTTGTAGTTTAGCTATGTTATTCACCATTCAACTCCTGGTTATGAACAATAGCTTTGTGTCAATCGATATGTATCTGTATCTATCTATCTAATGGTCTGTCTGTCTATCTATGTTTCTACGTATGTATGTATGTATGTATCTATGTATCTATCTATCTCTCTCTCTTCCTATCATCTATCTATGATGTCTATCATCGATCAATCCATGTACCTATCTATCTATCTTTCATCTGTCATCTGTGTACCTATCTATCTATGAATCAATCATCTTTTTGTCTGCCCATCTATCCTTCTGTACAGAACAGTTAACAACATAGCCTATGTCTCTTCCCTACATTATGCTTCCAGAAATCTTGCAAGGTAACTAAGCCATAAGGAGAGCACTGTGTTCACCGATACACTTTCAGGTAGAGTCAGCCGCGTGTGCTTACAAAACCAGTAAATGGAGGTGAAAGGACTTGAACCTGTATCTCTGTCCACTGTCCTCTCATACTTCCTGCTCGCTTGGTGACTTTATTTAGCCACATTCAGTGAGTAAGTGATCCCTGAAGACCACAAGTATCCTTCGTCTGGTCCGGTTGTCGAAAGAAAAGTGTACTTGCTTCTTTGCACACCACCATGTTTGAGGGACATCGGCGTGATCACTGCTGATAGGTGCAGGGACAATTATAAAGGAACACCTATTTCTGGACAGGAGCAGTTGGGAACAAAGAGTGTGTTGTGGAGTGAAGTGTTTATTTGAGGGTCCAAACTTCCCTCCTTAGGTGGGTATTACTTCTTTACATTCGTGAACATCATAAAAAGCAATGATTTTAGAAGCCCAGACGCATATTATTACAGCAATTCATTTGTTGAGGTGAGAGGAAATGAGAAGGAACTTGCTGCACCACTAAATCTATGCCTGAGCACTGCTGAAATCAAACAAAAAGAATTCACGGTGGCTAGATAGGGCTATTTTCTACTGACTCTCTCTGGGGACTCAAACAGAATTCATTTGTTTGTTTGTTTCTTATTTTCACTTGTATAGGTAATCTGTCCCCGCCCCTTCAGCTTGTAGTTTGTCTGTGTCCTTGGATCTCAAGTGAGTCTCCAGTAAGGGAGCACGTAGGAGATCTTGCGTTTTCATCAGTTCTTCTAACACTGGGTCTTTTGATTGAAGCACTCAAAGCCTGTACTTTTATTTATTCTGATATTTGAGAGCTGTGCTCTTACTGCACTTTGAAATTCTTTTTGTTCTCATTAATATACAATCACATGCAGAACATTATGTTTTCCAGTCTACACCCTTCAGCAAGTCCCCGGCAAAAGCCAGTTACAGTCGCTGTCCGTCAGCGTGTACTAAGATGCTGTAGAATCACTACATGTCTTCTCTGTGTTATGCAGCCGTACAAATGACCCCCCAAGTTACACACTATACATGCTAATCCTAATGCCCCCATTCTTTTTCCCCGCCCTTATTACTCCCTTCCCAAAAACCCTCCCCAGTCCCTTTCTCTTTGGTAACTGTTAGTCCACTCTCGGGTTCTGTGAGTCTGCTGCTGTCTTTTCCTTCAGTTTTTCTTTGTTATCATACTCCACACATGAGTGAAATCATTTGGTACATGTATTTCTCCTCCTTGAATATTTGACTGAGCATAATACCCTCTAGCTCCATCCACGTTATTGCAAATAATAGGATTTGTTTTCTTCTTATGGCTGCCTACTGCACTTTTTAAACTGGATTTCATTCTTCTTTTTTGTTTGTAGTTTCGCTATGTGCTTTCACCATTGCTCTCCTGGTTATGAGCAGCAGCTTTGTGTTAATCGATATGTACCTATATCTATCTATCTGTCTGTCTATCTATTTATCAATCAATCAATCAATCAATCAATCAATCATCTTTTTGTCTGCCCATCTGTCCTTGTGTACAGAACAGTTAACCATATATCCTATATCACTTTCCTACACTATGCTTCCAAAAATCCTGCAAAGTATCTAGGCTGTAGAGAGACCACTGGGTTCACCGAGACACTTGCAGTTCGAGGCGGCCGCGTGTACCTACAAAACCAGGAAATAGTTGTGCCGGGACTTGAACCCGTGTCTCTATCCTCTGTCTTCTTTCATCTCCTTCTAACTTACTGTCTGTATTTAGCCACATTCTTTGACTAAGTGCTCCCTGAAGACCACAAGTATCATTCCTCTGGGCCTGTTGTCTCGAGAAAAGAAAACTTGTTCTTTGCTCACCACCATGTTTGAAGGACATCAGCGTGATCACCGGCGATAGGACGGAGGGTCAAATAAAAAGGAACACCAATTTCTAGACAGGAGCAGTTGGGAGCTAAGAGTGTTTTGTGGGGTGACGTGTTTATTTGAGTGTCCAAACTTCCCTCTTTAGGTAGTTATTAGATCCTCCCATTCGTGAACATCATAAAACCCACTGATTTCAAAGGCCCAGACGCTTATTATTACAGCAACTCAGTTGTCGAGGTGAGAGAAAATGAGAAGTATGTTGCTGCACCACTAAATCAATGGCTGGGAACGGCTGAAACCAAACAAAAAGAATTCACGGAGGCCAGATAGGGCTATTTTCTTCTGACTGTCTCAATGGACTCACACAGAATCCATTTGTTTGATTGTTTGTTTTTCAGTTTCACTCGTGTAGGGTACTTGTCCACACACCTTCGGCTTGTAGTGTGTCTGTGTCCTTGGATCTCAAGTGAGTCTCCTGTAAGTAAGCACGTACGTGTCTTGAGTTTTCATCCCCTCTTTTAACCCTGTGTCTTTTGTTTGCTGCACTCAGTGCCTGACCTTTTAGTCTGATGATTCAGAGCTGAGCACTTATTGCACTTAAAGAATTTTTTTTATCATTAAGCTAAAATCAATTGAAGGACATTATGTTTACTATGCTCCCCCCTTCACCAAGTACATCTGAAAAACCTCTTCAGTCGCTGTCGATCTGCGTAGTTGGATGCTGTAGACCCCTTCACCATGTCCCTCCCAACAGACCCCATTACAGTCGCTGTCCATCAGTGAGTAGTAAGATGCTATATGATCTCTACTAGCCTTCTCTGTGTTGTACAGCACTCCCCATGACCCCTCGACCCAAAGCATTATACATGCTAAAACTAATGCCCCCATTCTTTCTCCTCACACTTATCCCTCCCTTCAGACCAACCCTGCCCAGTCCTTTTCCCTTTGGTAACTTTTAGTCAACTCTCGGGTTCTGTGAGTCTGCTGCTGTTTTTCTCCTTCAGTTTTTCTTTGTTGTTGTACTACACACATGAGTGAAAACACTTGGTACTTGTCTTTCTCCGCCTGGCCTATTTCTCTGAACATACTACCGTCTAGCTCCATCCAGGTCATTACAAATGGTAGGATTTGTTTTCTTCTTAAGGCTGCTTACTGCACTTTTAAAACTGGAATTCATTCTTCCTTTTTGTTTGTAGTTTAGCTATGTTATTCACCATTCAACTCCTGGTTATGAACAATAGCTTTGTGTCAATCGATATGTATCTGTATCTATCTATCTAATGGTCTGTCTGTCTATCTATGTTTCTACGTATGTATGTATGTATGTATCTATGTATCTATCTATCTATCTCTCTTCCTATCATCTATCTATGATGTCTATCATCGATCAATCCATGTACCTATCTATCTATCTTTCATCTGTCATCTGTGTACCTATCTATCTATGAATCAATCATCTTTTTGTCTGCCCATCTATCCTTCTGTACAGAACAGTTAACAACATAGCCTATGTCTCTTCCCTACATTATGCTTCCAGAAATCTTGCAAGGTAACTAAGCCATAAGGAGAGCACTGTGTTCACCGATACACTTTCAGGTAGAGTCAGCCGCGTGTGCTTACAAAACCAGTAAATGGAGGTGAAAGGACTTGAACCTGTATCTCTGTCCACTGTCCTCTCATACTTCCTGCTCGCTTGGTGACTTTATTTAGCCACATTCAGTGAGTAAGTGATCCCTGAAGACCACAAGTATCCTTCGTCTGGTCCGGTTGTCGAAAGAAAAGTGTACTTGCTTCTTTGCACACCACCATGTTTGAGGGACATCGGCGTGATCACTGCTGATAGGTGCAGGGACAATTATAAAGGAACACCTATTTCTGGACAGGAGCAGTTGGGAACAAAGAGTGTGTTGTGGAGTGAAGTGTTTATTTGAGGGTCCAAACTTCCCTCCTTAGGTGGGTATTACTTCTTTACATTCGTGAACATCATAAAAAGCAATGATTTTAGAAGCCCAGACGCATATTATTACAGCAATTCATTTGTTGAGGTGAGAGGAAATGAGAAGGAACTTGCTGCACCACTAAATCTATGCCTGAGCACTGCTGAAATCAAACAAAAAGAATTCACGGTGGCTAGATAGGGCTATTTTCTACTGACTCTCTCTGGGGACTCAAACAGAATTCATTTGTTTGTTTGTTTCTTATTTTCACTTGTATAGGTAATCTGTCCCCGCCCCTTCAGCTTGTAGTTTGTCTGTGTCCTTGGATCTCAAGTGAGTCTCCAGTAAGGGAGCACGTAGGAGATCTTGCGTTTTCATCAGTTCTTCTAACACTGGTTCTTTTGATTGAAGCACTCAAAGCCTGTACTTTTATTTATTCTGATATTTGAGAGCTGTGCTCTTACTGCACTTTGAAATTCTTTTTGTTCTCATTAATATACAATCACATGCAGAACATTATGTTTTCCAGTCTACACCCTTCAGCAAGTCCCCGGCAAAAGCCAGTTACAGTCGCTGTCCGTCAGCGTGTACTAAGATGCTGTAGAATCACTACATGTCTTCTCTGTGTTATGCAGCCGTACAAATGACCCCCCAAGTTACACACTATACATGCTAATCCTAATGCCCCCATTCTTTTTCCCCGCCCTTATTACTCCCTTCCCAAAAACCCTCCCCAGTCCCTTTCTCTTTGGTAACTGTTAGTCCACTCTCGGGTTCTGTGAGTCTGCTGCTGTCTTTTCCTTCAGTTTTTCTTTGTTATCATACTCCACACATGAGTGAAATCATTTGGTACATGTATTTCTCCTCCTTGAATATTTGACTGAGCATAATACCCTCTAGCTCCATCCACGTTATTGCAAATAATAGGATTTGTTTTCTTCTTATGGCTGCCTACTGCACTTTTTAAACTGGATTTCATTCTTCTTTTTTGTTTGTAGTTTCGCTATGTGCTTTCACCATTGCTCTCCTGGTTATGAGCAGTAGCTTTTTGTTAATCGATATGTACCTATATCTATCTATCTGTCTGTCTATCTATTTATCAATCAATCAATCAATCAATCAATCATCTTTTTGTCTGCCCATCTGTCCTTGTGTACAGAACAGTTAACCATATATCCTATATCACTTTCCTACACTATGCTTCCAAAAATCCTGCAAAGTATCTAGGCTGTAGAGAGACCACTGGGTTCACCGAGACACTTGCAGTTCGAGGCGGCCGCGTGTACCTACAAAACCAGGAAATAGTTGTGCCGGGACTTGAACCCGTGTCTCTATCCTCTGTCTTCTTTCATCTCCTTCTAACTTACTGTCTGTATTTAGCCACATTCTTTGACTAAGTGCTCCCTGAAGAACACAAGTATCATTCCTCTGGGCCTGTTGTCTCGAGAAAAGAAAACTTGTTCTTTGCTCACCACCATGTTTGAAGGACATCAGCGTGATCACCGGCGATAGGACGGAGGGTCAAATAAAAAGGAACACCAATTTCTAGACAGGAGCAGTTGGGAGCTAAGAGTGTTTTGTGGGGTGACGTGTTTATTTGAGTGTCCAAACTTCCCTCTTTAGGTAGTTATTAGATCCTCCCATTCGTGAACATCATAAAACCCACTGATTTCAAAGGCCCAGACGCTTATTATTACAGCAACTCAGTTGTCGAAGTGAGAGAAAATGAGAAGTATGTTGCTGCACCACTAAATCAATGGCTGGGAACGGCTGAAACCAAACAAAAAGAATTCACGGAGGCCAGATAGGGCTATTTTCTTCTGACTGTCTCAATGGACTCACACAGAATCCATTTGTTTGATTGTTTGTTTTTCAGTTTCACTCGTGTAGGGTACTTGTCCACACACCTTCGGCTTGTAGTGTGTCTGTGTCCTTGGATCTCAAGTGAGTCTCCTGTAAGTAAGCACGTACGTGTCTTGAGTTTTCATCCCCTCTTTTAACCCTGTGTCTTTTGTTTGCTGCACTCAGTGCCTGACCTTTTAGTCTGATGATTCAGAGCTGAGCACTTATTGCACTTAAAGAATTTTTTTTATCATTAAGCTAAAATCAATTGAAGGACATTATGTTTACTATGCTCCCCCCTTCACCAAGTACATCTGAAAAACCTCTTCAGTCGCTGTCGATCTGCGTAGTTGGATGCTGTAGACCCCTTCACCATGTCCCTCCCAACAGACCCCATTACAGTCGCTGTCCATCAGTGAGTAGTAAGATGCTATATGATCTCTACTAGCCTTCTCTGTGTTGTACAGCACTCCCCATGACCCCTCGACCCAAAGCATTATACATGCTAAAACTAATGCCCCCATTCTTTCTCCTCACACTTATCCCTCCCTTCAGACCAACCCTGCCCAGTCCTTTTCCCTTTGGTAACTTTTAGTCAACTCTCGGGTTCTGTGAGTCTGCTGCTGTTTTTCTCCTTCAGTTTTTCTTTGTTGTTGTACTACACACATGAGTGAAAACACTTGGTACTTGTCTTTCTCCGCCTGGCCTATTTCTCTGAACATACTACCGTCTAGCTCCATCCAGGTCATTACAAATGGTAGGATTTGTTTTCTTCTTAAGGCTGCTTACTGCACTTTTAAAACTGGAATTCATTCTTCCTTTTTGTTTGTAGTTTAGCTATGTTATTCACCATTCAACTCCTGGTTATGAACAATAGCTTTGTGTCAATCGATATGTATCTGTATCTATCTATCTAATGGTCTGTCTGTCTATCTATGTTTCTACGTATGTATGTATGTATGTATCTATGTATCTATCTATCTATCTCTCTTCCTATCATCTATCTATGATGTCTATCATCGATCAATCCATGTACCTATCTATCTATCTTTCATCTGTCATCTGTGTACCTATCTATCTATGAATCAATCATCTTTTTGTCTGCCCATCTATCCTTCTGTACAGAACAGTTAACAACATAGCCTATGTCTCTTCCCTACATTATGCTTCCAGAAATCTTGCAAGGTAACTAAGCCATAAGGAGAGCACTGTGTTCACCGATACACTTTCAGGTAGAGTCAGCCGCGTGTGCTTACAAAACCAGTAAATGGAGGTGAAAGGACTTGAACCTGTATCTCTGTCCACTGTCCTCTCATACTTCCTGCTCGCTTGGTGACTTTATTTAGCCACATTCAGTGAGTAAGTGATCCCTGAAGACCACAAGTATCCTTCGTCTGGTCCGGTTGTCGAAAGAAAAGTGTACTTGCTTCTTTGCACACCACCATGTTTGAGGGACATCGGCGTGATCACTGCTGATAGGTGCAGGGACAATTATAAAGGAACACCTATTTCTGGACAGGAGCAGTTGGGAACAAAGAGTGTGTTGTGGAGTGAAGTGTTTATTTGAGGGTCCAAACTTCCCTCCTTAGGTGGGTATTACTTCTTTACATTCGTGAACATCATAAAAAGCAATGATTTTAGAAGCCCAGACGCATATTATTACAGCAATTCATTTGTTGAGGTGAGAGGAAATGAGAAGGAACTTGCTGCACCACTAAATCTATGCCTGAGCACTGCTGAAATCAAACAAAAAGAATTCACGGTGGCTAGATAGGGCTATTTTCTACTGACTCTCTCTGGGGACTCAAACAGAATTCATTTGTTTGTTTGTTTCTTATTTTCACTTGTATAGGTAATCTGTCCCCGCCCCTTCAGCTTGTAGTTTGTCTGTGTCCTTGGATCTCAAGTGAGTCTCCAGTAAGGGAGCACGTAGGAGATCTTGCGTTTTCATCAGTTCTTCTAACACTGGTTCTTTTGATTGAAGCACTCAAAGCCTGTACTTTTATTTATTCTGATATTTGAGAGCTGTGCTCTTACTGCACTTTGAAATTCTTTTTGTTCTCATTAATATACAATCACATGCAGAACATTATGTTTTCCAGTCTACACCCTTCAGCAAGTCCCCGGCAAAAGCCAGTTACAGTCGCTGTCCGTCAGCGTGTACTAAGATGCTGTAGAATCACTACATGTCTTCTCTGTGTTATGCAGCCGTACAAATGACCCCCCAAGTTACACACTATACATGCTAATCCTAATGCCCCCATTCTTTTTCCCCGCCCTTATTACTCCCTTCCCAAAAACCCTCCCCAGTCCCTTTCTCTTTGGTAACTGTTAGTCCACTCTCGGGTTCTGTGAGTCTGCTGCTGTCTTTTCCTTCAGTTTTTCTTTGTTATCATACTCCACACATGAGTGAAATCATTTGGTACATGTATTTCTCCTCCTTGAATATTTGACTGAGCATAATACCCTCTAGCTCCATCCACGTTATTGCAAATAATAGGATTTGTTTTCTTCTTATGGCTGCCTACTGCACTTTTTAAACTGGATTTCATTCTTCTTTTTTGTTTGTAGTTTCGCTATGTGCTTTCACCATTGCTCTCCTGGTTATGAGCAGTAGCTTTTTGTTAATCGATATGTACCTATATCTATCTATCTGTCTGTCTATCTATTTATCAATCAATCAATCAATCAATCAATCATCTTTTTGTCTGCCCATCTGTCCTTGTGTACAGAACAGTTAACCATATATCCTATATCACTTTCCTACACTATGCTTCCAAAAATCCTGCAAAGTATCTAGGCTGTAGAGAGACCACTGGGTTCACCGAGACACTTGCAGTTCGAGGCGGCCGCGTGTACCTACAAAACCAGGAAATAGTTGTGCCGGGACTTGAACCCGTGTCTCTATCCTCTGTCTTCTTTCATCTCCTTCTAACTTACTGTCTGTATTTAGCCACATTCTTTGACTAAGTGCTCCCTGAAGAACACAAGTATCATTCCTCTGGGCCTGTTGTCTCGAGAAAAGAAAACTTGTTCTTTGCTCACCACCATGTTTGAAGGACATCAGCGTGATCACCGGCGATAGGACGGAGGGTCAAATAAAAAGGAACACCAATTTCTAGACAGGAGCAGTTGGGAGCTAAGAGTGTTTTGTGGGGTGACGTGTTTATTTGAGTGTCCAAACTTCCCTCTTTAGGTAGTTATTAGATCCTCCCATTCGTGAACATCATAAAACCCACTGATTTCAAAGGCCCAGACGCTTATTATTACAGCAACTCAGTTGTCGAGGTGAGAGAAAATGAGAAGTATGTTGCTGCACCACTAAATCAATGGCTGGGAACGGCTGAAACCAAACAAAAAGAATTCACGGAGGCCAGATAGGGCTATTTTCTTCTGACTGTCTCAATGGACTCACACAGAATCCATTTGTTTGATTGTTTGTTTTTCAGTTTCACTCGTGTAGGGTACTTGTCCACACACCTTCGGCTTGTAGTGTGTCTGTGTCCTTGGATCTCAAGTGAGTCTCCTGTAAGTAAGCACGTACGTGTCTTGAGTTTTCATCCCCTCTTTTAACCCTGTGTCTTTTGTTTGCTGCACTCAGTGCCTGACCTTTTAGTCTGATGATTCAGAGCTGAGCACTTATTGCACTTAAAGAATTTTTTTTATCATTAAGCTAAAATCAATTGAAGGACATTATGTTTACTATGCTCCCCCCTTCACCAAGTACATCTGAAAAACCTCTTCAGTCGCTGTCGATCTGCGTAGTTGGATGCTGTAGACCCCTTCACCATGTCCCTCCCAACAGACCCCATTACAGTCGCTGTCCATCAGTGAGTAGTAAGATGCTATATGATCTCTACTAGCCTTCTCTGTGTTGTACAGCACTCCCCATGACCCCTCGACCCAAAGCATTATACATGCTAAAACTAATGCCCCCATTCTTTCTCCTCACACTTATCCCTCCCTTCAGACCAACCCTGTCCAGTCCTTTTCCCTTTGGTAACTTTTAGTCAACTCTCGGGTTCTGTGAGTCTGCTGCTGTTTTTCTCCTTCAGTTTTTCTTTGTTGTTGTACTACACACATGAGTGAAAACACTTGGTACTTGTCTTTCTCCGCCTGGCCTATTTCTCTGAACATACTACCGTCTAGCTCCATCCAGGTCATTACAAATGGTAGGATTTGTTTTCTTCTTAAGGCTGCTTACTGCACTTTTAAAACTGGAATTCACTCTTCCTTTTTGTTTGTAGTTTAGCTATGTTATTCACCATTCAACTCCTGGTTATGAACAATAGCTTTGTGTCAATCGATATGTATCTGTATCTATCTATCTAATGGTCTGTCTGTCTATCTATGTTTCTACGTATGTATGTATGTATGTATCTATGTATCTATCTATCTATCTCTCTTCCTATCATCTATCTATGATGTCTATCATCGATCAATCCATGTACCTATCTATCTATCTTTCATCTGTCATCTGTGTACCTATCTATCTATGAATCAATCATCTTTTTGTCTGCCCATCTATCCTTCTGTACAGAACAGTTAACAACATAGCCTATGTCTCTTCCCTACATTATGCTTCCAGAAATCTTGCAAGGTAACTAAGCCATAAGGAGAGCACTGTGTTCACTGATACACTTTCAGGTAGAGTCAGCCGCGTGTGCTTACAAAACCAGTAAATGGAGGTGAAAGGACTTGAACCTGTATCTCTGTCCACTGTCCTCTCATACTTCCTGCTCGCTTGGTGACTTTATTTAGCCACATTCAGTGAGTAAGTGATCCCTGAAGACCACAAGTATCCTTCGTCTGGTCCGGTTGTCGAAAGAAAAGTGTACTTGCTTCTTTGCACACCACCATGTTTGAGGGACATCGGCGTGATCACTGCTGATAGGTGCAGGGACAATTATAAAGGAACACCTATTTCTGGACAGGAGCAGTTGGGAACAAAGAGTGTGTTGTGGAGTGAAGTGTTTATTTGAGGGTCCAAACTTCCCTCCTTAGGTGGGTATTACTTCTTTACATTCGTGAACATCATAAAAAGCAATGATTTTAGAAGCCCAGACGCATATTATTACAGCAATTCATTTGTTGAGGTGAGAGGAAATGAGAAGGAACTTGCTGCACCACTAAATCTATGCCTGAGCACTGCTGAAATCAAACAAAAAGAATTCACGGTGGCTAGATAGGGCTATTTTCTACTGACTCTCTCTGGGGACTCAAACAGAATTCATTTGTTTGTTTGTTTCTTATTTTCACTTGTATAGGTAATCTGTCCCCGCCCCTTCAGCTTGTAGTTTGTCTGTGTCCTTGGATCTCAAGTGAGTCTCCAGTAAGGGAGCACGTAGGAGATCTTGCGTTTTCATCAGTTCTTCTAACACTGGGTCTTTTGATTGAAGCACTCAAAGCCTGTACTTTTATTTATTCTGATATTTGAGAGCTGTGCTCTTACTGCACTTTGAAATTCTTTTTGTTCTCATTAATATACAATCACATGCAGAACATTATGTTTTCCAGTCTACACCCTTCAGCAAGTCCCCGGCAAAAGCCAGTTACAGTCGCTGTCCGTCAGCGTGTACTAAGATGCTGTAGAATCACTACATGTCTTCTCTGTGTTATGCAGCCGTACAAATGACCCCCCAAGTTACACACTATACATGCTAATCCTAATGCCCCCATTCTTTTTCCCCGCCCTTATTACTCCCTTCCCAAAAACCCTCCCCAGTCCCTTTCTCTTTGGTAACTGTTAGTCCACTCTCGGGTTCTGTGAGTCTGCTGCTGTCTTTTCCTTCAGTTTTTCTTTGTTATCATACTCCACACATGAGTGAAATCATTTGGTACATGTATTTCTCCTCCTTGAATATTTGACTGAGCATAATACCCTCTAGCTCCATCCACGTTATTGCAAATAATAGGATTTGTTTTCTTCTTATGGCTGCCTACTGCACTTTTTAAACTGGATTTCATTCTTCTTTTTTGTTTGTAGTTTCGCTATGTGCTTTCACCATTGCTCTCCTGGTTATGAGCAGTAGCTTTGTGTTAATCGATATGTACCTATATCTATCTATCTGTCTGTCTATCTATTTATCAATCAATCAATCAATCAATCAATCATCTTTTTGTCTGCCCATCTGTCCTTGTGTACAGAACAGTTAACCATATATCCTATATCACTTTCCTACACTATGCTTCCAAAAATCCTGCAAAGTATCTAGGCTGTAGAGAGACCACTGGGTTCACCGAGACACTTGCAGTTCGAGGCGGCCGCGTGTACCTACAAAACCAGGAAATAGTTGTGCCGGGACTTGAACCCGTGTCTCTATCCTCTGTCTTCTTTCATCTCCTTCTAACTTACTGTCTGTATTTAGCCACATTCTTTGACTAAGTGCTCCCTGAAGACCACAAGTATCATTCCTCTGGGCCTGTTGTCTCGAGAAAAGAAAACTTGTTCTTTGCTCACCACCATGTTTGAAGGACATCAGCGTGATCACCGGCGATAGGACGGAGGGTCAAATAAAAAGGAACACCAATTTCTAGACAGGAGCAGTTGGGAGCTAAGAGTGTTTTGTGGGGTGACGTGTTTATTTGAGTGTCCAAACTTCCCTCTTTAGGTAGTTATTAGATCCTCCCATTCGTGAACATCATAAAACCCACTGATTTCAAAGGCCCAGACGCTTATTATTACAGCAACTCAGTTGTCGAGGTGAGAGAAAATGAGAAGTATGTTGCTGCACCACTAAATCAATGGCTGGGAACGGCTGAAACCAAACAAAAAGAATTCACGGAGGCCAGATAGGGCTATTTTCTTCTGACTGTCTCAATGGACTCACACAGAATCCATTTGTTTGATTGTTTGTTTTTCAGTTTCACTCGTGTAGGGTACTTGTCCACACACCTTCGGCTTGTAGTGTGTCTGTGTCCTTGGATCTCAAGTGAGTCTCCTGTAAGTAAGCACGTACGTGTCTTGAGTTTTCATCCCCTCTTTTAACCCTGTGTCTTTTGTTTGCTGCACTCAGTGCCTGACCTTTTAGTCTGATGATTCAGAGCTGAGCACTTATTGCACTTAAAGAATTTTTTTTATCATTAAGCTAAAATCAATTGAAGGACATTATGTTTACTATGCTCCCCCCTTCACCAAGTACATCTGAAAAACCTCTTCAGTCGCTGTCGATCTGCGTAGTTGGATGCTGTAGACCCCTTCACCATGTCCCTCCCAACAGACCCCATTACAGTCGCTGTCCATCAGTGAGTAGTAAGATGCTATATGATCTCTACTAGCCTTCTCTGTGTTGTACAGCACTCCCCATGACCCCTCGACCCAAAGCATTATACATGCTAAAACTAATGCCCCCATTCTTTCTCCTCACACTTATCCCTCCCTTCAGACCAACCCTGCCCAGTCCTTTTCCCTTTGGTAACTTTTAGTCAACTCTCGGGTTCTGTGAGTCTGCTGCTGTTTTTCTCCTTCAGTTTTTCTTTGTTGTTGTACTACACACATGAGTGAAAACACTTGGTACTTGTCTTTCTCCGCCTGGCCTATTTCTCTGAACATACTACCGTCTAGCTCCATCCAGGTCATTACAAATGGTAGGATTTGTTTTCTTCTTAAGGCTGCTTACTGCACTTTTAAAACTGGAATTCATTCTTCCTTTTTGTTTGTAGTTTAGCTATGTTATTCACCATTCAACTCCTGGTTATGAACAATAGCTTTGTGTCAATCGATATGTATCTGTATCTATCTATCTAATGGTCTGTCTGTCTATCTATGTTTCTACGTATGTATGTATGTATGTATCTATGTATCTATCTATCTATCTCTCTTCCTATCATCTATCTATGATGTCTATCATCGATCAATCCATGTACCTATCTATCTATCTTTCATCTGTCATCTGTGTACCTATCTATCTATGAATCAATCATCTTTTTGTCTGCCCATCTATCCTTCTGTACAGAACAGTTAACAACATAGCCTATGTCTCTTCCCTACATTATGCTTCCAGAAATCTTGCAAGGTAACTAAGCCATAAGGAGAGCACTGTGTTCACCGATACACTTTCAGGTAGAGTCAGCCGCGTGTGCTTACAAAACCAGTAAATGGAGGTGAAAGGACTTGAACCTGTATCTCTGTCCACTGTCCTCTCATACTTCCTGCTCGCTTGGTGACTTTATTTAGCCACATTCAGTGAGTAAGTGATCCCTGAAGACCACAAGTATCCTTCGTCTGGTCCGGTTGTCGAAAGAAAAGTGTACTTGCTTCTTTGCACACCACCATGTTTGAGGGACATCGGCGTGATCACTGCTGATAGGTGCAGGGACAATTATAAAGGAACACCTATTTCTGGACAGGAGCAGTTGGGAACAAAGAGTGTGTTGTGGAGTGAAGTGTTTATTTGAGGGTCCAAACTTCCCTCCTTAGGTGGGTATTACTTCTTTACATTCGTGAACATCATAAAAAGCAATGATTTTAGAAGCCCAGACGCATATTATTACAGCAATTCATTTGTTGAGGTGAGAGGAAATGAGAAGGAACTTGCTGCACCACTAAATCTATGCCTGAGCACTGCTGAAATCAAACAAAAAGAATTCACGGTGGCTAGATAGGGCTATTTTCTACTGACTCTCTCTGGGGACTCAAACAGAATTCATTTGTTTGTTTGTTTCTTATTTTCACTTGTATAGGTAATCTGTCCCCGCCCCTTCAGCTTGTAGTTTGTCTGTGTCCTTGGATCTCAAGTGAGTCTCCAGTAAGGGAGCACGTAGGAGATCTTGCGTTTTCATCAGTTCTTCTAACACTGGGTCTTTTGATTGAAGCACTCAAAGCCTGTACTTTTATTTATTCTGATATTTGAGAGCTGTGCTCTTACTGCACTTTGAAATTCTTTTTGTTCTCATTAATATACAATCACATGCAGAACATTATGTTTTCCAGTCTACACCCTTCAGCAAGTCCCCGGCAAAAGCCAGTTACAGTCACTGTCCGTCAGCGTGTACTAAGATGCTGTAGAATCACTACATGTCTTCTCTGTGTTATGCAGCCGTACAAATGACCCCCCAAGTTACACACTATACATGCTAATCCTAATGCCCCCATTCTTTTTCCCCGCCCTTATTACTCCCTTCCCAAAAACCCTCCCCAGTCCCTTTCTCTTTGGTAACTGTTAGTCCACTCTCGGGTTCTGTGAGTCTGCTGCTGTCTTTTCCTTCAGTTTTTCTTTGTTATCATACTCCACACATGAGTGAAATCATTTGGTACATGTATTTCTCCTCCTTGAATATTTGACTGAGCATAATACCCTCTAGCTCCATCCACGTTATTGCAAATAATAGGATTTGTTTTCTTCTTATGGCTGCCTACTGCACTTTTTAAACTGGATTTCATTCTTCTTTTTTGTTTGTAGTTTCGCTATGTGCTTTCACCATTGCTCTCCTGGTTATGAGCAGTAGCTTTGTGTTAATCGATATGTACCTATATCTATCTATCTGTCTGTCTATCTATTTATCAATCAATCAATCAATCAATCAATCAATCATCTTTTTGTCTGCCCATCTGTCCTTGTGTACAGAACAGTTAACCATATATCCTATATCACTTTCCTACACTATGCTTCCAAAAATCCTGCAAAGTATCTAGGCTGTAGAGAGAACACTGGGTTCACCGAGACACTTGCAGTTCGAGGCGGCCACGTGTACCTACAAAACCAGGAAATAGTTGTGCCGGGACTTGAACCCGTGTCTCTATCCTCTGTCTTCTTTCATCTCCTTCTAACTTACTGTCTGTATTTAGCCACATTCTTTGACTAAGTGCTCCCTGAAGACCACAAGTATCATTCCTCTGGGCCTGTTGTCTCGAGAAAAGAAAACTTGTTCTTTGCTCACCACCATGTTTGAAGGACATCAGCGTGATCACCGGCGATAGGACGGAGGGTCAAATAAAAAGGAACACCAATTTCTAGACAGGAGCAGTTGGGAGCTAAGAGTGTTTTGTGGGGTGACGTGTTTATTTGAGTGTCCAAACTTCCCTCTTTAGGTAGTTATTAGATCCTCCCATTCGTGAACATCATAAAACCCACTGATTTCAAAGGCCCAGACGCTTATTATTACAGCAACTCAGTTGTCGAGGTGAGAGAAAATGAGAAGTATGTTGCTGCACCACTAAATCAATGGCTGGGAACGGCTGAAACCAAACAAAAAGAATTCACGGAGGCCAGATAGGGCTATTTTCTTCTGACTGTCTCAATGGACTCACACAGAATCCATTTGTTTGATTGTTTGTTTTTCAGTTTCACTCGTGTAGGGTACTTGTCCACACACCTTCGGCTTGTAGTGTGTCTGTGTCCTTGGATCTCAAGTGAGTCTCCTGTAAGTAAGCACGTACGTGTCTTGAGTTTTCATCCCCTCTTTTAACCCTGTGTCTTTTTTTTGCTGCACTCAGTGCCTGACCTTTTAGTCTGATGATTCAGAGCTGAGCACTTATTGCACTTAAAGAATTTTTTTTATCATTAAGCTAAAATCAATTGAAGGACATTATGTTTACTATGCTCCCCCCTTCACCAAGTACATCTGAAAAACCTCTTCAGTCGCTGTCGATCTGCGTAGTTGGATGCTGTAGACCCCTTCACCATGTCCCACCCAACAGACCCCATTACAGTCGCTGTCCATCAGTGAGTAGTAAGATGCTATATGATCTCTACTAGCCTTCTCTGTGTTGTACAGCACTCCCCATGACCCCTCGACCCAAAGCATTATACATGCTAAAACTAATGCCCCCATTCTTTCTCCTCACACTTATCCCTCCCTTCAGACCAACCCTGCCCAGTCCTTTTCCCTTTGGTAACTTTTAGTCAACTCTCGGGTTCTGTGAGTCTGCTGCTGTTTTTCTCCTTCAGTTTTTCTTTGTTGTTGTACTACACACATGAGTGAAAACACTTGGTACTTGTCTTTCTCCGCCTGGCCTATTTCTCTGAACATACTACCGTCTAGCTCCATCCAGGTCATTACAAATGGTAGGATTTGTTTTCTTCTTAAGGCTGCTTACTGCACTTTTAAAACTGGAATTCATTCTTCCTTTTTGTTTGTAGTTTAGCTATGTTATTCACCATTCAACTCCTGGTTATGAACAATAGCTTTGTGTCAATCGATATGTATCTGTATCTATCTATCTAATGGTCTGTCTGTCTATCTATGTTTCTACGTATGTATGTATGTATGTATCTATGTATCTATCTATCTATCTCTCTTCCTATCATCTATCTATGATGTCTATCATCTATCAATCCATGTACCTATCTATCTATCTTTCATCTGTCATCTGTGTACCTATCTATCTATGAATCAATCATCTTTTTGTCTGCCCATCTATCCTTCTGTACAGAACAGTTAACAACATAGCCTATGTCTCTTCCCTACATTATGCTTCCAGAAATCTTGCAAGGTAACTAAGCCATAAGGAGAGCACTGTGTTCACCGATACACTTTCAGGTAGAGTCAGCCGCGTGTGCTTACAAAACCAGTAAATGGAGGTGAAAGGACTTGAACCTGTATCTCTGTCCACTGTCCTCTCATACTTCCTGCTCGCTTGGTGACTTTATTTAGCCACATTCAGTGAGTAAGTGATCCCTGAAGACCACAAGTATCCTTCGTCTGGTCCGGTTGTCGAAAGAAAAGTGTACTTGCTTCTTTGCACACCACCATGTTTGAGGGACATCGGCGTGATCACTGCTGATAGGTGCAGGGACAATTATAAAGGAACACCTATTTCTGGACAGGAGCAGTTGGGAACAAAGAGTGTGTTGTGGAGTGAAGTGTTTATTTGAGGGTCCAAACTTCCCTCCTTAGGTGGGTATTACTTCTTTACATTCGTGAACATCATAAAAAGCAATGATTTTAGAAGCCCAGACGCATATTATTACAGCAATTCATTTGTTGAGGTGAGAGGAAATGAGAAGGAACTTGCTGCACCACTAAATCTATGCCTGAACACTGCTGAAATCAAACAAAAAGAATTCACGGTGGCTAGATAGGGCTATTTTCTACTGACTCTCTCTGGGGACTCAAACAGAATTCATTTGTTTGTTTGTTTCTTATTTTCACTTGTATAGGTAATCTGTCCCCGCCCCTTCAGCTTGTAGTTTGTCTGTGTCCTTGGATCTCAAGTGAGTCTCCAGTAAGGGAGCACGTAGGAGATCTTGCGTTTTCATCAGTTCTTCTAACACTGGGTCTTTTGATTGAAGCACTCAAAGCCTGTACTTTTATTTATTCTGATATTTGAGAGCTGTGCTCTTACTGCACTTTGAAATTCTTTTTGTTCTCATTAATATACAATCACATGCAGAACATTATGTTTTCCAGTCTACACCCTTCACCAAGTCCCCGGCAAAAGCCAGTTACAGTCACTGTCCGTCAGCGTGTACTAAGATGCTGTAGAATCACTACATGTCTTCTCTGTGTTATGCAGCCGTACAAATGACCCCCCAAGTTACACACTATACATGCTAATCCTAATGCCCCCATTCTTTTTCCCCGCCCTTATTACTCCCTTCCCAAAAACCCTCCCCAGTCCCTTTCTCTTTGGTAACTGTTAGTCCACTCTCGGGTTCTGTGAGTCTGCTGCTGTCTTTTCCTTCAGTTTTTCTTTGTTATCATACTCCACACATGAGTGAAATCATTTGGTACATGTATTTCTCCTCCTTGAATATTTGACTGAGCATAATACCCTCTAGCTCCATCCACGTTATTGCAAATAATAGGATTTGTTTTCTTCTTATGGCTGCCTACTGCACTTTTTAAACTGGATTTCATTCTTCTTTTTTGTTTGTAGTTTCGCTATGTGCTTTCACCATTGCTCTCCTGGTTATGAGCAGTAGCTTTTTGTTAATCGATATGTACCTATATCTATCTATCTGTCTGTCTATCTATTTATCAATCAATCAATCAATCAATCAATCAATCATCTTTTTGTCTGCCCATCTGTCCTTGTGTACAGAACAGTTAACCATATATCCTATATCACTTTCCTACACTATGCTTCCAAAAATCCTGCAAAGTATCTAGGCTGTAGAGAGACCACTGGGTTCACCGAGACACTTGCAGTTCGAGGCGGCCGCGTGTACCTACAAAACCAGGAAAGAGTTGTGCCGGGACTTGAACCCGTGTCTCTATCCTCTGTCTTCTTTCATCTCCTTCTAACTTACTGTCTGTATTTAGCCACATTCTTTGACTAAGTGCTCCCTGAAGACCACAAGTATCATTCCTCTGGGCCTGTTGTCTCGAGAAAAGAAAACTTGTTCTTTGCTCACCACCATGTTTGAAGGACATCAGCGTGATCACCGGCGATAGGACGGAGGGTCAAATAAAAAGGAACACCAATTTCTAGACAGGAGCAGTTGGGAGCTAAGAGTGTTTTGTGGGGTGACGTGTTTATTTGAGTGTCCAAACTTCCCTCTTTAGGTAGTTATTAGATCCTCCCATTCGTGAACATCATAAAACCCACTGATTTCAAAGGCCCAGACGCTTATTATTACAGCAACTCAGTTGTCGAGGTGAGAGAAAATGAGAAGTATGTTGCTGCACCACTAAATCAATGGCTGGGAACGGCTGAAACCAAACAAAAAGAATTCACGGAGGCCAGATAGGGCTATTTTCTTCTGACTGTCTCAATGGACTCACACAGAATCCATTTGTTTGATTGTTTGTTTTTCAGTTTCACTCGTGTAGGGTACTTGTCCACACACCTTCGGCTTGTAGTGTGTCTGTGTCCTTGGATCTCAAGTGAGTCTCCTGTAAGTAAGCACGTACGTGTCTTGAGTTTTCATCCCCTCTTTTAACCCTGTGTCTTTTTTTTGCTGCACTCAGTGCCTGACCTTTTATTCTGATGATTCAGAGCTGAGCACTTATTGCACTTAAAGAATTTTTTTTATCATTAAGCTAAAATCAATTGAAGGACATTATGTTTACTATGCTCCCCCTTTCACCAAGTACATCTGAAAAACCTCTTCAGTCGCTGTCGATCTGCGTAGTTGGATGCTGTAGACCCCTTCACCATGTCCCTCCCAACAGACCCCATTACAGTCGCTGTCCATCAGTGAGTAGTAAGATGCTATATGATCTCTACTAGCCTTCTCTGTGTTGTACAGCACTCCCCATGACCCCTCGACCCAAAGCATTATACATGCTAAAACTAATGCCCCCATTCTTTCTCCTCACACTTATCCCTCCCTTCAGACCAACCCTGCCCAGTCATTTTCCCTTTGGTAACTTTTAGTCAACTCTCGGGTTCTGTGAGTCTGCTGCTGTTTTTCTCCTTCAGTTTTTCTTTGTTGTTGTACTACACACATGAGTGAAAACACTTGGTACTTGTCTTTCTCCGCCTGGCCTATTTCTCTGAACATACTACCGTCTAGCTCCATCCAGGTCATTACAAATGGTAGGATTTGTTTTCTTCTTAAGGCTGCTTACTGCACTTTTAAAACTGGAATTCATTCTTCCTTTTTGTTTGTAGTTTAGCTATGTTATTCACCATTCAACTCCTGGTTATGAACAATAGCTTTGTGTCAATCGATATGTATCTGTATCTATCTATCTAATGGTCTGTCTGTCTATCTATGTTTCTACGTATGTATGTATGTATCTATGTATCTATCTATCTATCTCTCTTCCTATCATCTATCTATGATGTCTATCATCGATCAATCCATGTACCTATCTATCTATCTTTCATCTGTCATCTGTGTACCTATCTATCTATGAATCAATCATCTTTTTGTCTGCCCATCTATCCTTCTGTACAGAACAGTTAACAACATAGCCTATGTCTCTTCCCTACATTATGCTTCCAGAAATCTTGCAAGGTAACTAAGCCATAAGGAGAGCACTGTGTTCACCGATACACTTTCAGGTAGAGTCAGCCGCGTGTGCTTACAAAACCAGTAAATGGAGGTGAAAGGACTTGAACCTGTATCTCTGTCCACTGTCCTCTCATACTTCCTGCTCGCTTGGTGACTTTATTTAGCCACATTCAGTGAGTAAGTGATCCCTGAAGACCACAAGTATCCTTCGTCTGGTCCGGTTGTCGAAAGAAAAGTGTACTTGCTTCTTTGCACACCACCATGTTTGAGGGACATCGGCGTGATCACTGCTGATAGGTGCAGGGACAATTATAAAGGAACACCTATTTCTGGACAGGAGCAGTTGGGAACAAAGAGTGTGTTGTGGAGTGAAGTGTTTATTTGAGGGTCCAAACTTCCCTCCTTAGGTGGGTATTACTTCTTTACATTCGTGAACATCATAAAAAGCAATGATTTTAGAAGCCCAGACGCATATTATTACAGCAATTCATTTGTTGAGGTGAGAGGAAATGAGAAGGAACTTGCTGCACCACTAAATCTATGCCTGAACACTGCTGAAATCAAACAAAAAGAATTCACGGTGGCTAGATAGGGCTATTTTCTACTGACTCTCTCTGGGGACTCAAACAGAATTCATTTGTTTGTTTGTTTCTTATTTTCACTTGTATAGGTAATCTGTCCCCGCCCCTTCAGCTTGTAGTTTGTCTGTGTCCTTGGATCTCAAGTGAGTCTCCAGTAAGGGAGCACGTAGGAGATCTCGCGTTTTCATCAGTTCTTCTAACACTGGGTCTTTTGATTGAAGCACTCAAAGCCTGTACTTTTATTTATTCTGATATTTGAGAGCTGTGCTCTTACTGCACTTTGAAATTCTTTTTGTTCTCATTAATATACAATCACATGCAGAACATTATGTTTTCCAGTCTACACCCTTCAGCAAGTCCCCGGCAAAAGCCAGTTACAGTCACTGTCCGTCAGCGTGTACTAAGATGCTGTAGAATCACTACATGTCTTCTCTGTGTTATGCAGCCGTACAAATGACCCCCCAAGTTACACACTATACATGCTAATCCTAATGCCCCCATTCTTTTTCCCCGCCCTTATTACTCCCTTCCCAAAAACCCTCCCCAGTCCCTTTCTCTTTGGTAACTGTTAGTCCACTCTCGGGTTCTGTGAGTCTGCTGCTGTCTTTTCCTTCAGTTTTTCTTTGTTATCATACTCCACACATGAGTGAAATCATTTGGTACATGTATTTCTCCTCCTTGAATATTTGACTGAGCATAATACCCTCTAGCTCCATCCACGTTATTGCAAATAATAGGATTTGTTTTCTTCTTATGGCTGCCTACTGCACTTTTTAAACTGGATTTCATTCTTCTTTTTTGTTTGTAGTTTCGCTATGTGCTTTCACCATTGCTCTCCTGGTTATGAGCAGTAGCTTTGTGTTAATCGATATGTACCTATATCTATCTATCTGTCTGTCTATCTATTTATCAATCAATCAATCAATCAATCAATCATCTTTTTGTCTGCCCATCTGTCCTTGTGTACAGAACAGTTAACCATATATCCTATATCACTTTCCTACACTATGCTTCCAAAAATCCTGCAAAGTATCTAGGCTGTAGAGAGACCACTGGGTTCACCGAGACACTTGCAGTTCGAGGCGGCCGCGTGTACCTATAAAACCAGGAAATAGTTGTGCCGGGACTTGAACCCGTGTCTCTATCCTCTGTCTTCTTTCATCTCCTTCTAACTTACTGTCTGTATTTAGCCACATTCTTTGACTAAGTGCTCCCTGAAGACCACAAGTATCATTCCTCTGGGCCTGTTGTCTCGAGAAAAGAAAACTTGTTCTTTGCTCACCACCATGTTTGAAGGACATCAGCGTGATCACCGGCGATAGGACGGAGGGTCAAATAAAAAGGAACACCAATTTCTAGACAGGAGCAGTTGGGAGCTAAGAGTGTTTTGTGGGGTGACGTGTTTATTTGAGTGTCCAAACTTCCCTCTTTAGGTAGTTATTAGATCCTCCCATTCGTGAACATCATAAAACCCACTGATTTCAAAGGCCCAGACGCTTATTATTACAGCAACTCAGTTGTCGAGGTGAGAGAAAATGAGAAGTATGTTGCTGCACCACTAAATCAATGGCTGGGAACGGCTGAAACCAAACAAAAAGAATTCACGGAGGCCAGATAGGGCTATTTTCTTCTGACTATCTCAATGGACTCACACAGAATCCATTTGTTTGATTGTTTGTTTTTCAGTTTCACTCGTGTAGGGTACTTGTCCACACACCTTCGGCTTGTAGTGTGTCTGTGTCCTTGGATCTCAAGTGAGTCTCCTGTAAGTAAGCACGAACGTGTCTTGAGTTTTCATCCCCTCTTTTAACCCTGTGTCTTTTTTTTGCTGCACTCAGTGCCTGACCTTTTATTCTGATGATTCAGAGCTGAGCACTTATTGCACTTAAAGAATTTTTTTTATCATTAAGCTAAAATCAATTGAAGGACATTATGTTTACTATGCTCCCCCTTTCACCAAGTACATCTGAAAAACCTCTTCAGTCGCTGTCGATCTGCGTAGTTGGATGCTGTAGACCCCTTCACCATGTCCCTCCCAACAGACCCCATTACAGTCGCTGTCCATCAGTGAGTAGTAAGATGCTATATGATCTCTACTAGCCTTCTCTGTGTTGTACAGCACTCCCCATGACCCCTCGACCCAAAGCATTATACATGCTAAAACTAATGCCCCCATTCTTTCTCCTCACACTTATCCCTCCCTTCAGACCAACCCTGCCCAGTCATTTTCCCTTTGGTAACTTTTAGTCAACTCTCGGGTTCTGTGAGTCTGCTGCTGTTTTTCTCCTTCAGTTTTTCTTTGTTGTTGTACTACACACATGAGTGAAAACACTTGGTACTTGTCTTTCTCCGCCTGGCCTATTTCTCTGAACATACTACCGTCTAGCTCCATCCAGGTCATTACAAATGGTAGGATTTGTTTTCTTCTTAAGGCTGCTTACTGCACTTTTAAAACTGGAATTCATTCTTCCTTTTTGTTTGTAGTTTAGCTATGTTATTCACCATTCAACTCCTGGTTATGAACAATAGCTTTGTGTCAATCGATATGTATCTGTATCTATCTATCTAATGGTCTGTCTGTCTATCTATGTTTCTACGTATGTATGTATGTATCTATGTATCTATCTATCTATCTCTCTTCCTATCATCTATCTATGATGTCTATCATCGATCAATCCATGTACCTATCTATCTATCTTTCATCTGTCATCTGTGTACCTATCTATCTATGAATCAATCATCTTTTTGTCTGCCCATCTATCCTTCTGTACAGAACAGTTAACAACATAGCCTATGTCTCTTCCCTACATTATGCTTCCAGAAATCTTGCAAGGTAACTAAGCCATAAGGAGAGCACTGTGTTCACCGATACACTTTCAGGTAGAGTCAGCCGCGTGTGCTTACAAAACCAGTAAATGGAGGTGAAAGGACTTGAACCTGTATCTCTGTCCACTGTCCTCTCATACTTCCTGCTCGCTTGGTGACTTTATTTAGCCACATTCAGTGAGTAAGTGATCCCTGAAGACCACAAGTATCCTTCGTCTGGTCCGGTTGTCGAAAGAAAAGTGTACTTGCTTCTTTGCACACCACCATGTTTGAGGGACATCGGCGTGATCACTGCTGATAGGTGCAGGGACAATTATAAAGGAACACCTATTTCTGGACAGGAGCAGTTGGGAACAAAGAGTGTGTTGTGGAGTGAAGTGTTTATTTGAGGGTCCAAACTTCCCTCCTTAGGTGGGTATTACTTCTTTACATTCGTGAACATCATAAAAAGCAATGATTTTAGAAGCCCAGACGCATATTATTACAGCAATTCATTTGTTGAGGTGAGAGGAAATGAGAAGGAACTTGCTGCACCACTAAATCTATGCCTGAACACTGCTGAAATCAAACAAAAAGAATTCACGGTGGCTAGATAGGGCTATTTTCTACTGACTCTCTCTGGGGACTCAAACAGAATTCATTTGTTTGTTTGTTTCTTATTTTCACTTGTATAGGTAATCTGTCCCCGCCCCTTCAGCTTGTAGTTTGTCTGTGTCCTTGGATCTCAAGTGAGTCTCCAGTAAGGGAGCACGTAGGAGATCTTGCGTTTTCATCAGTTCTTCTAACACTGGGTCTTTTGATTGAAGCACTCAAAGCCTGTACTTTTATTTATTCTGATATTTGAGAGCTGTGCTCTTACTGCACTTTGAAATTCTTTTTGTTCTCATTAATATACAATCACATGCAGAACATTATGTTTTCCAGTCTACACCCTTCACCAAGTCCCCGGCAAAAGCCAGTTACAGTCACTGTCCGTCAGCGTGTACTAAGATGCTGTAGAATCACTACATGTCTTCTCTGTGTTATGCAGCCGTACAAATGACCCCCCAAGTTACACACTATACATGCTAATCCTAATGCCCCCATTCTTTTTCCCCGCCCTTATTACTCCCTTCCCAAAAACCCTCCCCAGTCCCTTTCTCTTTGGTAACTGTTAGTCCACTCTCGGGTTCTGTGAGTCTGCTGCTGTCTTTTCCTTCAGTTTTTCTTTGTTATCATACTCCACACATGAGTGAAATCATTTGGTACATGTATTTCTCCTCCTTGAATATTTGACTGAGCATAATACCCTCTAGCTCCATCCACGTTATTGCAAATAATAGGATTTGTTTTCTTCTTATGGCTGCCTACTGCACTTTTTAAACTGGATTTCATTCTTCTTTTTTGTTTGTAGTTTCGCTATGTGCTTTCACCATTGCTCTCCTGGTTATGAGCAGTAGCTTTTTGTTAATCGATATGTACCTATATCAATCTATCTGTCTGTCTATCTATTTATCAATCAATCAATCAATCAATCAATCATCTTTTTGTCTGCCCATCTGTCCTTGTGTACAGAACAGTTAACCATATATCCTATATCACTTTCCTACACTATGCTTCCAAAAATCCTGCAAAGTATCTAGGCTGTAGAGAGACCACTGGGTTCACCGAGACACTTGCAGTTCGAGGCGGCCGCGTGTACCTACAAAACCAGGAAATAGTTGTGCCGGGACTTGAACCCGTGTCTCTATCCTCTGTCTTCTTTCATCTCCTTCTAACTTACTGTCTGTATTTAGCCACATTCTTTGACTAAGTGCTCCCTGAAGAACACAAGTATCATTCCTCTGGGCCTGTTGTCTCGAGAAAAGAAAACTTGTTCTTTGCTCACCACCATGTTTGAAGGACATCAGCGTGATCACCGGCGATAGGACGGAGGGTCAAATAAAAAGGAACACCAATTTCTAGACAGGAGCAGTTGGGAGCTAAGAGTGTTTTGTGGGGTGACGTGTTTATTTGAGTGTCCAAACTTCCCTCTTTAGGTAGTTATTAGATCCTCCCATTCGTGAACATCATAAAACCCACTGATTTCAAAGGCCCAGACGCTTATTATTACAGCAACTCAGTTGTCGAGGTGAGAGAAAATGAGAAGTATGTTGCTGCACCACTAAATCAATGGCTGGGAACGGCTGAAACCAAACAAAAAGAATTCACGGAGGCCAGATAGGGCTATTTTCTTCTGACTGTCTCAATGGACTCACACAGAATCCATTTGTTTGATTGTTTGTTTTTCAGTTTCACTCGTGTAGGGTACTTGTCCACACACCTTCGGCTTGTAGTGTGTCTGTGTCCTTGGATCTCAAGTGAGTCTCCTGTAAGTAAGCACGTACGTGTCTTGAGTTTTCATCCCCTCTTTTAACCCTGTGTCTTTTTTTTGCTGCACTCAGTGCCTGACCTTTTATTCTGATGATTCAGAGCTGAGCACTTATTGCACTTAAAGAATTTTTTTTATCATTAAGCTAAAATCAATTGAAGGACATTATGTTTACTATGCTCCCCCCTTCACCAAGTACATCTGAAAAACCTCTTCAGTCGCTGTCGATCTGCGTAGTTGGATGCTGTAGACCCCTTCACCATGTCCCTCCCAACAGACCCCATTACAGTCGCTGTCCATCAGTGAGTAGTAAGATGCTATATGATCTCTACTAGCCTTCTCTGTGTTGTACAGCACTCCCCATGACCCCTCGACCCAAAGCATTATACATGCTAAAACTAATGCCCCCATTCTTTCTCCTCACACTTATCCCTCCCTTCAGACCAACCCTGCCCAGTCATTTTCCCTTTGGTAACTTTTAGTCAACTCTCGGGTTCTGTGAGTCTGCTGCTGTTTTTCTCCTTCAGTTTTTCTTTGTTGTTGTACTACACACATGAGTGAAAACACTTGGTACTTGTCTTTCTCCGCCTGGCCTATTTCTCTGAACATACTACCGTCTAGCTCCATCCAGGTCATTACAAATGGTAGGATTTGTTTTCTTCTTAAGGCTGCTTACTGCACTTTTAAAACTGGAATTCATTCTTCCTTTTTGTTTGTAGTTTTACTATGTTATTCACCATTCAACTCCTGGTTATGAACAATAGCTTTGTGTCAATCGATATGTATCTGTATCTATCTATCTAATGGTCTGTCTGTCTATCTATGTTTCTACGTATGTATGTATGTATGTATCTATCTCTCTTCCTATCATTCTGTCTATGATGTCTATCATCTATCAATCCATGTACCTATCTATCTATCTTTCATCTGTCATCTGTGTACCTATCTATCTATGAATCAATCATCTTTTTGTCTGCCCATCTATCCTTCTGTACAGAACAGTTAACAACATAGCCTATGTCTCTTCCGTACATTATGCTTCCAGAAATCTTGCAAGGTAACTAAGCCATAAGGAGAGCACTGTGTTCACCGATACACTTTCAGGTAGAGTCAGCCGCGTGTGCTTACAAAACCAGTAAATGGAGGTGAAAGGACTTGAACCTGTATCTCTGTCCACTGTCCTCTCATACTTCCTGCTCGCTTGGTGACTTTATTTAGCCACATTCAGTGAGTAAGTGATCCCTGAAGACCACAAGTATCCTTCGTCTGGTCCGGTTGTCGAAAGAAAAGTGTACTTGCTTCTTTGCACACCACCATGTTTGAGGGACATCGGCGTGATCACTGCTGATAGGTGCAGGGACAATTATAAAGGAACACCTATTTCTGGACAGGAGCAGTTGGGAACAAAGAGTGTGTTGTGGAGTGAAGTGTTTATTTGAGGGTCCAAACTTCCCTCCTTAGGTGGTTATTACTTCTTTACATTCGTGAACATCATAAAAAGCAATGATTTTAGAAGCCCAGACGCATATTATTACAGCAATTCATTTGTTGAGGTGAGAGGAAATGAGAAGGAACTTGCTGCAACACTAAATCTATGCCTGAGCACTGCTGAAATCAAACAAAAAGAATTCACGGTGGCTAGATAGGGCTATTTTCTACTGACTCTCTCTGGGGACTCAAACAGAATTCATTTGTTTGTTTGTTTCTTATTTTCACTTGTATAGGTAATCTGTCCCCACCCCTTCAGCTTGTAGTTTGTCTGTGTCCTTGGATCTCAAGTGAGTCTCCAGTAAGGGAGCACGTAGGAGATCTTGCGTTTTCATCAGTTCTTCTAACACTGGGTCTTTTGATTGAAGCACTCAAAGCCTGTACTTTTATTCTGATATTTGAGAGCTGTGCTCTTACTGCACTTTGAAATTCTTTTTGTTCTCATTAATATACAATCACATGCAGAACATTATGTTTTCCAGTCTACACCCTTCACCAAGTCCCCGGCAAAAGCCAGTTACAGTCGCTGTCCGTCAGCGTGTACTAAGATGCTGTAGAATCACTACATGTCTTCTCTGTGTTATGCAGCCGTACAAATGACCCCCCAAGTTACACACTATACATGCTAATCCTAATGCCCCCATTCTTTTTCCCCACCCTTATTACTCCCTTCCCAAAAACCCTCCCCAGTCCCTTTCTCTTTGGTAACTGTTAGTCCACTCTCGGGTTCTGTGAGTCTGCTGCTGTCTTTTCCTTCAGTTTTTCTTTGTTATCATACTCCACACATGAGTGAAATCATTTGGTACATGTATTTCTCCACCTTGAATATTTGACTGAGCATAATACCCTCTAGCTCCATACACGTTATTGCAAATAATAGGATTTGTTTTCTTCTTATGACTGCCTACTGCACTTTTTAAACTGGATTTCATTCTTCTTTTTTGTTTGTAGTTTCGCTATGTGCTTTCACCATTGCTCTCCTGGTTATGAGCAGTATCTTTGTGTTAATCGATATGTACCTATATTTATCTATCTGTCTGTCTATCTATTAATCAATCAATCAATCAATCATCTTTTTGTCTGCCCATCTGTCCTTGTGTACAGAACAGTTAACCATATATCCTATATCACTTTCCTACACTATGCTTCCAAAAATCCTGCAAAGTATCTAGGCTGTAGAGAGACCACTGGGTTCACCGAGACACTTGCAGTTCGAGGCGGCCGCGTGTACCTACAAAACCAGGAAATAGTTGTGCCGGGACTTGAACCCGTGTCTCTATCCTCTGTCTTCTTTCATCTCCTTCTAACTTACTGTCTGTATTTAGCCACATTCTTTGACTAAGTGCTCCCTGAAGACCACAAGTATCATTCGTCTGGGCCTGTTGTCTCGAGAAAAGAAAACTTGTTCTTTGCTCACCACCATGTTTGAAGGACATCAGCGTGATCACCGGCGATAGGACGGAGGGTCAAATAAAAAGGAACACCAATTTCTAGACAGGAGCAGTTGGGAGCTAAGAGTGTTTTGTGGGGTGACGTGTTTATTTGAGTGTCCAAACTTCCCTCTTTAGGTAGTTATTAGATCCTCCCATTCGTGAACATCATAAAACCCACTGATTTCAAAGGCCCAGACGCTTATTATTACAGCAACTCAGTTGTCGAGGTGAGAGAAAATGAGAAGTATGTTGCTGCACCACTAAATCAATGGCTGGGAACGGCTGAAACCAAACAAAAAGAATTCACGGAGGCCAGATAGGGCTATTTTCTTCTGACTGTCTCAATGGACTCACACAGAATCCATTTGTTTGATTGTTTGTTTTTCAGTTTCACTCGTGTAGGGTACTTGTCCACACACCTTCGGCTTGTAGTGTGTCTGTGTCCTTGGATCTCAAGTGAGTCTCCTGTAAGTAAGCACGTACGTGTCTTGAGTTTTCATCCCCTCTTTTAACCCTGTGTCTTTTGTTTGCTGCACTCAGTGCCTGACCTTTTATTCTGATGATTCAGAGCTGTGCACTTATTGCACTTAAAGAATTTTTTTTATCATTAAGCTAAAATCAATTGAAGGACATTATGTTTACTATGCTCCCCCTTCAACAAGTACATCTGAAAAACCTCTTCAGTCGCTGTCGATCTGCGTAGTTGGATGCTGTAGACCCCTTCACCATGTCCCTCCCAACAGACCCCATTACAGTCGCTGTCCATTAGTGAGTAGTAAGATGCTATATGATCTCTACTAGCCTTCTCTGTGTTGTACAGCACTCCCCATGACCCCTCGACCCAAAGCATTATACATGCTAAAACTAATGCCCCCATTCTTTCTCCTCACACTTATCCCTCCCTTCAGACCAACCCTGCCCAGTCCTTTTCCCTTTGGTAACTTTTAGTCAACTCTCGGGTTCTGTGAGTCTGCTGCTGTTTTTCTCCTTCAGTTTTTCTTAGTTGTTGTACTACACACATGAGTGAAAACACTTGGTACTTGTCTTTCTCCGCCTGGCCTATTTCTCTGAACATACTACCGTCTAGCTAAATCCAGATCATTACAAATGGTAGGATTTGTTTTATTCTTAAGGCTGCTTACTGCACTTTTAAAACTGGATTTCATTCTTCCTTTTTGTTTGTAGTTTAGCTATGTTATTCACCATTCAACTCCTGGTTATGAACAATAGCTTTGTGTCAATCGATATGTATCTGTATCTATCTATCTAATGGTCTGTCTGTCTATCTATGTTTCTACGTATGTATGTATGTATGTATCTATCTCTCTTCCTATCATCTATCTATCATCTATCAATCCATGTACCTATCTATCTATCTTTCATCTGTCATCTGTGTACCTATCTATCTATGAATCAATCATCTTTTTGTCTGCCCATCTATCCTTCTGTACAGAACAGTTAACAACATAGCCTATGTCTCTTCCCTACATTATGCTTCCAGAAATCTTGCAAGGTAACTAAGCCATAAGGAGAGCACTGTGTTCACCGATACACTTTCAGGTAGAGTCAGCCGCGTGTGCTTACAAAACCAGTAAATGGAGGTGAAAGGACTTGAACCTGTATCTCTGTCCACTGTCCTCTCATACTTCCTGCTCGCTTGGTGACTTTATTTAGCCACATTCAGTGAGTAAGTGATCCCTGAAGACCACAAGTATCCTTCGTCTGGTCCGGTTGTCGAAAGAAAAGTGTACTTGGTTCTTTGCACACCACCATGTTTGAGGGACATCGGCGTGATCACTGCTGATAGGTGCAGGGACAATTATAAAGGAACACCTATTTCTGGACAGGAGCAGTTGGGAACAAAGAGTGTGTTGTGGAGTGAAGTGTTTATTTGAGGGTCCAAACTTCCCTCCTTAGGTGGTTATTACTTCTTTACATTCGTGAACATCATAAAAAGCAATGATTTTAGAAGCCCAGACGCATATTATTACAGCAATTCATTTGTTGAGGTGAGAGGAAATGAGAAGGAACTTGCTGCACCACTAAATCTATGCCTGAGCACTGCTGAAATCAAACAAAAAGAATTCACGGTGGCTAGATAGGGCTATTTTCTACTGACTCTCTCTGGGGACTCAAACAGAATTCATTTGTTTGTTTGTTTCTTAATTTCACTTGTATAGGTAATCTGTCCCCGCCCCTTCAGCTTGTAGTTTGTCTGTGTCCTTGGATCTCAAGTGAGTCTCCAGTAAGGGAGCACGTAGGAGATCTTGCGTTTTCATCAGTTCTTCTAACACTGGGTCTTTTGATTGAAGCACTCAAAGCCTGTACTTTTATTCTGATATTTGAGAGCTGTGCTCTTACTGCACTTTGAAATTCTTTTTGTTCTCATTAATATACAATCACATGCAGAACATTATGTTTTCCAGTCTACACCCTTCACCAAGTCCCCGGCAAAAGCCAGTTACAGTCGCTGTCCGTCAGCGTGTACTAAGATGCTGTAGAATCACTACATGTCTTCTCTGTGTTATGCAGCCGTACAAATGACCCCCCAAGTTACACACTATACATGCTAATCCTAATGCCCCCATTCTTTTTCCCCGCCCTTATTACTCCCTTCCCAAAAACCCTCCCCAGTCCCTTTCTCTTTGGTAACTGTTAGTCCACTCTCGGGTTCTGTGAGTCTGCTGCTGTCTTTTCCTTCAGTTTTTCTTTGTTATCATACTCCACACATGAGTGAAATCATTTGGTACATGTATTTCTCCTCCTTGTATATTTGACTGAGCATAATACCCTCTAGCTCCATCCACGTTATTGCAAATAATAGGATTTGTTTTCTTCTTATGGCTGCCTACTGCACTTTTTAAACTGGATTTCATTCTTCTTTTTTGTTTGTAGTTTCGCTATGTGCTTTCACCATTGCTCTCCTGGTTATGAGCAGTAGCTTTGTGTTAATCGATATGTACCTATATCTATCTATCTGTCTGTCTATCTATTTATCAATCAATCAATCAATCAATCATCTTTTTGTCTGCCCATCTGTCCTTGTGTACAGAACAGTTAACCATATATCCTATATCACTTTCCTACACTATGCTTCCAAAAATCCTGCAAAGTATCTAGGCTGTAGAGAGACCACTGGGTTCACCGAGACACTTGCAGTTCGAGGCGGCCGCGTGTACCTACAAAACCAGGAAATAGTTGTGCCGGGACTTGAACCCGTGTCTCTATCCTCTGTCTTCTTTCATCTCCTTCTAACTTACTGTCTGTATTTAGCCACATTCTTTGACTAAGTGCTCCCTGAAGACCACAAGTATCATTCCTCTGGGCCTGTTTTCTCGAGAAAAGAAAACTTGTTCTTTGCTCACCACCATGTTTGAAGGACATCAGCATGATCACCGGCGATAGGACGGAGGGTCAAATAAAAAGGAACACCAATTTCTAGACAGGAGCAGTTGGGAGCTAAGAGTGTTTTGTGGGGTGACGTGTTTATTTGAGTGTCCAAACTTCCCTCTTTAGGTAGTTATTAGATCCTCCCATTCGTGAACATCATAAAACCCACTGATTTCAAAGGCCCAGACGCTTATTATTACAGCAACTCAGTTGTCGAGGTGAGAGAAAATGAGAAGTATGTTGCTGCACCACTAAATCAATGGCTGGGAACGGCTGAAACCAAACAAAAAGAATTCACGGAGGCCAGATAGGGCTATTTTCTTCTGACTGTCTCAATGGACTCACACAGAATCCATTTGTTTGATTGTTTGTTTTTCAGTTTCACTCGTGTAGGGTACTTGTCCACACACCTTCGGCTTGTAGTGTGTCTGTGTCCTTGGATCTCAAGTGAGTCTCCTGTAAGTAAGCACGTACGTGTCTTGAGTTTTCATCCCCTCTTTTAACCCTGTGTCTTTTTTTTGCTGCACTCAGTGCCTGACCTTTTATTCTGATGATTCAGAGCTGTGCACTTATTGCACTTAAAGAATTTTTTTTATCATTAAGCTAAAATCAATTGAAGGACATTATGTTTACTATGCTCCCCCTTCAACAAGTACATCTGAAAAACCTCTTCAGTCGCTGTCGATCTGCGTAGTTGGATGCTGTAGACCCCTTCACCATGTCCCTCCCAACAGACCCCATTACAGTCGCTGTCCATTAGTGAGTAGTAAGATGCTATATGATCTCTACTAGCCTTCTCTGTGTTGTACAGCACTCCCCATGACCCCTCGACCCAAAGCATTATACATGCTAAAACTAATGCCCCCATTCTTTCTCCTCACACTTATCCCTCCCTTCAGACCAACCCTGCCCAGTCCTTTTCCCTTTGGTAACTTTTAGTCAACTCTCGGGTTCTGTGAGTCTGCTGCTGTTTTTCTCCTTCAGTTTTTCTTAGTTGTTGTACTACACACATGAGTGAAAACACTTGGTACTTGTCTTTCTCCGCCTGGCCTATTTCTCTGAACATACTACCGTCTAGCTCCATCCAGGTCATTACAAATGGTAGGATTTGTTTTCTTCTTAAGGCTGCTTACTGCACTTTTAAAACTGGATTTCATTCTTCCTTTTTGTTTGTAGTTTAGCTATATTATTCACCATTCAACTCCTGGTTATGAACAATAGCTTTGTGTTAATCGATATGTATCTGTATCTATCTATCTAATGGTCTGTCTGTCTATCTATGTTTCTACGTATGTATGTATGTATGTATCTATCTCTCTTCCTATCATCTGTCTATGATGTCTATCATCTATCAATCCATGTACCTATCTATCTATCTTTCATCTGTCATCTGTGTACCTATCTATCTATGAATCAATCATCTTTTTGTCTGCCCATCTATCCTTCTGTACAGAACAGTTAACAACATAGCCTATGTCTCTTCCCTACATTATGCTTCCAGAAATCTTGCAACGTAACTAAGCCATAAGGAGAGCACTGTGTTCACCGATACACTTTCAGGTAGAGTCAGCCGCGTGTGCTTACAAAACCAGTAAATGGAGGTGAAAGGACTTGAACCTGTATCTCTGTCCACTGTCCTCTCATACTTCCTGCTCGCTTGGTGACTTTATTTAGCCACATTCAGTGAGTAAGTGATCCCTGAAGACCACAAGTATCCTTCGTCTGGTCCGGTTCTCGAAAGAAAAGTGTACTTGCTTCTTTGCACACCACCATGTTTGAGGGACATCGGCGTGATCACTGCTGATAGGTGCAGGGACAATTATAAAGGAACACCTATTTCTGGACAGGAGCAGTTGGGAACAAAGAGTGTGTTGTGGAGTGAAGTGTTTATTTGAGGGTCCAAACTTCCCTCCTTAGGTGGTTATTACTTCTTTACATTCGTGAACATCATAAAAAGCAATGATTTTAGAAGCCCAGACGCATATTATTACAGCAATTCATTTGTTGAGGTGAGAGGAAATGAGAAGGAACTTGCTGCAACACTAAATCTATGCCTGAGCACTGCTGAAATCAAACAAAAAGAATTCACGGTGGCTAGATAGGGCTATTTTCTACTGACTCTCTCTGGGGACTCAAACAGAATTCATTTGTTTGTTTGTTTCTTATTTTCACTTGTATAGGTAATCTGTCCCCACCCCTTCAGCTTGTAGTTTGTCTGTGTCCTTGGATCTCAAGTGAGTCTCCAGTAAGGGAGCACGTAGGAGATCTTGCGTTTTCATCAGTTCTTCTAACACTGGGTCTTTTGATTGAAGCACTCAAAGCCTGTACTTTTATTCTGATATTTGAGAGCTGTGCTCTTACTGCACTTTGAAATTCTTTTTGTTCTCATTAATATACAATCACATGCAGAACATTATGTTTTCCAGTCTACACCCTTCACCAAGTCCCCGGCAAAAGCCAGTTACAGTCGCTGTCCGTCAGCGTGTACTAAGATGCTGTAGAATCACTACATGTCTTCTCTGTGTTATGCAGCCGTACAAATGACCCCCCAAGTTACACACTATACATGCTAATCCTAATGCCCCCATTCTTTTTCCCCACCCTTATTACTCCCTTCCCAAAAACCCTCCCCAGTCCCTTTCTCTTTGGTAACTGTTAGTCCACTCTCGGGTTCTGTGAGTCTGCTGCTGTCTTTTCCTTCAGTTTTTCTTTGTTATCATACTCCACACATGAGTGAAATCATTTGGTACATGTATTTCTCCACCTTGAATATTTGACTGAGCATAATACCCTCTAGCTCCATACACGTTATTGCAAATAATAGGATTTGTTTTCTTCTTATGACTGCCTACTGCACTTTTTAAACTGGATTTCATTCTTCTTTTTTGTTTGTAGTTTCGCTATGTGCTTTCACCATTGCTCTCCTGGTTATGAGCAGTATCTTTGTGTTAATCGATATGTACCTATATTTATCTATCTGTCTGTCTATCTATTAATCAATCAATCAATCAATCATCTTTTTGTCTGCCCATCTGTCCTTGTGTACAGAACAGTTAACCATATATCCTATATCACTTTCCTACACTATGCTTCCAAAAATCCTGCAAAGTATCTAGGCTGTAGAGAGACCACTGGGTTCACCGAGACACTTGCAGTTCGAGGCGGCCGCGTGTACCTACAAAACCAGGAAATAGTTGTGCCGGGACTTGAACCCGTGTCTCTATCCTCTGTCTTCTTTCATCTCCTTCTAACTTACTGTCTGTATTTAGCCACATTCTTTGACTAAGTGCTCCCTGAAGACCACAAGTATCATTCGTCTGGGCCTGTTGTCTCGAGAAAAGAAAACTTGTTCTTTGCTCACCACCATGTTTGAAGGACATCAGCGTGATCACCGGCGATAGGACGGAGGGTCAAATAAAAAGGAACACCAATTTCTAGACAGGAGCAGTTGGGAGCTAAGAGTGTTTTGTGGGGTGACGTGTTTATTTGAGTGTCCAAACTTCCCTCTTTAGGTAGTTATTAGATCCTCCCATTCGTGAACATCATAAAACCCACTGATTTCAAAGGCCCAGACGCTTATTATTACAGCAACTCAGTTGTCGAGGTGAGAGAAAATGAGAAGTATGTTGCTGCACCACTAAATCAATGGCTGGGAACGGCTGAAACCAAACAAAAAGAATTCACGGAGGCCAGATAGGGCTATTTTCTTCTGACTGTCTCAATGGACTCACACAGAATCCATTTGTTTGATTGTTTGTTTTTCAGTTTCACTCGTGTAGGGTACTTGTCCACACACCTTCGGCTTGTAGTGTGTCTGTGTCCTTGGATCTCAAGTGAGTCTCCTGTAAGTAAGCACGTACGTGTCTTGAGTTTTCATCCCCTCTTTTAACCCTGTGTCTTTTGTTTGCTGCACTCAGTGCCTGACCTTTTATTCTGATGATTCAGAGCTGTGCACTTATTGCACTTAAAGAATTTTTTTTATCATTAAGCTAAAATCAATTGAAGGACATTATGTTTACTATGCTCCCCCTTCAACAAGTACATCTGAAAAACCTCTTCAGTCGCTGTCGATCTGCGTAGTTGGATGCTGTAGACCCCTTCACCATGTCCCTCCCAACAGACCCCATTACAGTCGCTGTCCATTAGTGAGTAGTAAGATGCTATATGATCTCTACTAGCCTTCTCTGTGTTGTACAGCACTCCCCATGACCCCTCGACCCAAAGCATTATACATGCTAAAACTAATGCCCCCATTCTTTCTCCTCACACTTATCCCTCCCTTCAGACCAACCCTGCCCAGTCCTTTTCCCTTTGGTAACTTTTAGTCAACTCTCGGGTTCTGTGAGTCTGCTGCTGTTTTTCTCCTTCAGTTTTTCTTAGTTGTTGTACTACACACATGAGTGAAAACACTTGGTACTTGTCTTTCTCCGCCTGGCCTATTTCTCTGAACATACTACCGTCTAGCTAAATCCAGATCATTACAAATGGTAGGATTTGTTTTCTTCTTAAGGCTGCTTACTGCACTTTTAAAACTGGATTTCATTCTTCCTTTTTGTTTGTAGTTTAGCTATGTTATTCACCATTCAACTCCTGGTTATGAACAATAGCTTTGTGTCAATCGATATGTATCTGTATCTATCTATCTAATGGTCTGTCTGTCTATCTATGTTTCTACGTATGTATGTATGTATGTATCTATCTCTCTTCCTATCATCTATCTATCATCTATCAATCCATGTACCTATCTATCTATCTTTCATCTGTCATCTGTGTACCTATCTATCTATGAATCAATCATCTTTTTGTCTGCCCATCTATCCTTCTGTACAGAACAGTTAACAACATAGCCTATGTCTCTTCCCTACATTATGCTTCCAGAAATCTTGCAAGGTAACTAAGCCATAAGGAGAGCACTGTGTTCACCGATACACTTTCAGGTAGAGTCAGCCGCGTGTGCTTACAAAACCAGTAAATGGAGGTGAAAGGACTTGAACCTGTATCTCTGTCCACTGTCCTCTCATACTTCCTGCTCGCTTGGTGACTTTATTTAGCCACATTCAGTGAGTAAGTGATCCCTGAAGACCACAAGTATCCTTCGTCTGGTCCGGTTGTCGAAAGAAAAGTGTACTTGGTTCTTTGCACACCACCATGTTTGAGGGACATCGGCGTGATCACTGCTGATAGGTGCAGGGACAATTATAAAGGAACACCTATTTCTGGACAGGAGCAGTTGGGAACAAAGAGTGTGTTGTGGAGTGAAGTGTTTATTTGAGGGTCCAAACTTCCCTCCTTAGGTGGTTATTACTTCTTTACATTCGTGAACATCATAAAAAGCAATGATTTTAGAAGCCCAGACGCATATTATTACAGCAATTCATTTGTTGAGGTGAGAGGAAATGAGAAGGAACTTGCTGCACCACTAAATCTATGCCTGAGCACTGCTGAAATCAAACAAAAAGAATTCACGGTGGCTAGATAGGGCTATTTTCTACTGACTCTCTCTGGGGACTCAAACAGAATTCATTTGTTTGTTTGTTTCTTAATTTCACTTGTATAGGTAATCTGTCCCCGCCCCTTCAGCTTGTAGTTTGTCTGTGTCCTTGGATCTCAAGTGAGTCTCCAGTAAGGGAGCACGTAGGAGATCTTGCGTTTTCATCAGTTCTTCTAACACTGGGTCTTTTGATTGAAGCACTCAAAGCCTGTACTTTTATTCTGATATTTGAGAGCTGTGCTCTTACTGCACTTTGAAATTCTTTTTGTTCTCATTAATATACAATCACATGCAGAACATTATGTTTTCCAGTCTACACCCTTCACCAAGTCCCCGGCAAAAGCCAGTTACAGTCGCTGTCCGTCAGCGTGTACTAAGATGCTGTAGAATCACTACATGTCTTCTCTGTGTTATGCAGCCGTACAAATGACCCCCCAAGTTACACACTATACATGCTAATCCTAATGCCCCCATTCTTTTTCCCCACCCTTATTACTCCCTTCCCAAAAACCCTCCCCAGTCCCTTTCTCTTTGGTAACTGTTAGTCCACTCTCGGGTTCTGTGAGTCTGCTGCTGTCTTTTCCTTCAGTTTTTCTTTGTTATCATACTCCACACATGAGTGAAATCATTTGGTACATGTATTTCTCCACCTTGAATATTTGACTGAGCATAATACCCTCTAGCTCCATACACGTTATTGCAAATAATAGGATTTGTTTTCTTCTTATGACTGCCTACTGCACTTTTTAAACTGGATTTCATTCTTCTTTTTTGTTTGTAGTTTCGCTATGTGCTTTCACCATTGCTCTCCTGGTTATGAGCAGTATCTTTGTGTTAATCGATATGTACCTATATTTATCTATCTGTCTGTCTATCTATTAATCAATCAATCAATCAATCATCTTTTTGTCTGCCCATCTGTCCTTGTGTACAGAACAGTTAACCATATATCCTATATCACTTTCCTACACTATGCTTCCAAAAATCCTGCAAAGTATCTAGGCTGTAGAGAGACCACTGGGTTCACCGAGACACTTGCAGTTCGAGGCGGCCGCGTGTACCTACAAAACCAGGAAATAGTTGTGCCGGGACTTGAACCCGTGTCTCTATCCTCTGTCTTCTTTCATCTCCTTCTAACTTACTGTCTGTATTTAGCCACATTCTTTGACTAAGTGCTCCCTGAAGACCACAAGTATCATTCGTCTGGGCCTGTTGTCTCGAGAAAAGAAAACTTGTTCTTTGCTCACCACCATGTTTGAAGGACATCAGCGTGATCACCGGCGATAGGACGGAGGGTCAAATAAAAAGGAACACCAATTTCTAGACAGGAGCAGTTGGGAGCTAAGAGTGTTTTGTGGGGTGACGTGTTTATTTGAGTGTCCAAACTTCCCTCTTTAGGTAGTTATTAGATCCTCCCATTCGTGAACATCATAAAACCCACTGATTTCAAAGGCCCAGACGCTTATTATTACAGCAACTCAGTTGTCGAGGTGAGAGAAAATGAGAAGTATGTTGCTGCACCACTAAATCAATGGCTGGGAACGGCTGAAACCAAACAAAAAGAATTCACGGAGGCCAGATAGGGCTATTTTCTTCTGACTGTCTCAATGGACTCACACAGAATCCATTTGTTTGATTGTTTGTTTTTCAGTTTCACTCGTGTAGGGTACTTGTCCACACACCTTCGGCTTGTAGTGTGTCTGTGTCCTTGGATCTCAAGTGAGTCTCCTGTAAGTAAGCACGTACGTGTCTTGAGTTTTCATCCCCTCTTTTAACCCTGTGTCTTTTGTTTGCTGCACTCAGTGCCTGACCTTTTATTCTGATGATTCAGAGCTGTGCACTTATTGCACTTAAAGAATTTTTTTTATCATTAAGCTAAAATCAATTGAAGGACATTATGTTTACTATGCTCCCCCTTCAACAAGTACATCTGAAAAACCTCTTCAGTCGCTGTCGATCTGCGTAGTTGGATGCTGTAGACCCCTTCACCATGTCCCTCCCAACAGACCCCATTACAGTCGCTGTCCATTAGTGAGTAGTAAGATGCTATATGATCTCTACTAGCCTTCTCTGTGTTGTACAGCACTCCCCATGACCCCTCGACCCAAAGCATTATACATGCTAAAACTAATGCCCCCATTCTTTCTCCTCACACTTATCCCTCCCTTCAGACCAACCCTGCCCAGTCCTTTTCCCTTTGGTAACTTTTAGTCAACTCTCGGGTTCTGTGAGTCTGCTGCTGTTTTTCTCCTTCAGTTTTTCTTAGTTGTTGTACTACACACATGAGTGAAAACACTTGGTACTTGTCTTTCTCCGCCTGGCCTATTTCTCTGAACATACTACCGTCTAGCTAAATCCAGATCATTACAAATGGTAGGATTTGTTTTCTTCTTAAGGCTGCTTACTGCACTTTTAAAACTGGATTTCATTCTTCCTTTTTGTTTGTAGTTTAGCTATGTTATTCACCATTCAACTCCTGGTTATGAACAATAGCTTTGTGTCAATCGATATGTATCTGTATCTATCTATCTAATGGTCTGTCTGTCTATCTATGTTTCTACGTATGTATGTATGTATGTATCTATCTCTCTTCCTATCATCTATCTATCATCTATCAATCCATGTACCTATCTATCTATCTTTCATCTGTCATCTGTGTACCTATCTATCTATGAATCAATCATCTTTTTGTCTGCCCATCTATCCTTCTGTACAGAACAGTTAACAACATAGCCTATGTCTCTTCCCTACATTATGCTTCCAGAAATCTTGCAAGGTAACTAAGCCATAAGGAGAGCACTGTGTTCACCGATACACTTTCAGGTAGAGTCAGCCGCGTGTGCTTACAAAACCAGTAAATGGAGGTGAAAGGACTTGAACCTGTATCTCTGTCCACTGTCCTCTCATACTTCCTGCTCGCTTGGTGACTTTATTTAGCCACATTCAGTGAGTAAGTGATCCCTGAAGACCACAAGTATCCTTCGTCTGGTCCGGTTGTCGAAAGAAAAGTGTACTTGGTTCTTTGCACACCACCATGTTTGAGGGACATCGGCGTGATCACTGCTGATAGGTGCAGGGACAATTATAAAGGAACACCTATTTCTGGACAGGAGCAGTTGGGAACAAAGAGTGTGTTGTGGAGTGAAGTGTTTATTTGAGGGTCCAAACTTCCCTCCTTAGGTGGTTATTACTTCTTTACATTCGTGAACATCATAAAAAGCAATGATTTTAGAAGCCCAGACGCATATTATTACAGCAATTCATTTGTTGAGGTGAGAGGAAATGAGAAGGAACTTGCTGCACCACTAAATCTATGCCTGAGCACTGCTGAAATCAAACAAAAAGAATTCACGGTGGCTAGATAGGGCTATTTTCTACTGACTCTCTCTGGGGACTCAAACAGAATTCATTTGTTTGTTTGTTTCTTAATTTCACTTGTATAGGTAATCTGTCCCCGCCCCTTCAGCTTGTAGTTTGTCTGTGTCCTTGGATCTCAAGTGAGTCTCCAGTAAGGGAGCACGTAGGAGATCTTGCGTTTTCATCAGTTCTTCTAACACTGGGTCTTTTGATTGAAGCACTCAAAGCCTGTACTTTTATTCTGATATTTGAGAGCTGTGCTCTTACTGCACTTTGAAATTCTTTTTGTTCTCATTAATATACAATCACATGCAGAACATTATGTTTTCCAGTCTACACCCTTCACCAAGTCCCCGGCAAAAGCCAGTTACAGTCGCTGTCCGTCAGCGTGTACTAAGATGCTGTAGAATCACTACATGTCTTCTCTGTGTTATGCAGCCGTACAAATGACCCCCCAAGTTACACACTATACATGCTAATCCTAATGCCCCCATTCTTTTTCCCCGCCCTTATTACTCCCTTCCCAAAAACCCTCCCCAGTCCCTTTCTCTTTGGTAACTGTTAGTCCACTCTCGGGTTCTGTGAGTCTGCTGCTGTCTTTTCCTTCAGTTTTTCTTTGTTATCATACTCCACACATGAGTGAAATCATTTGGTACATGTATTTCTCCTCCTTGTATATTTGACTGAGCATAATACCCTCTAGCTCCATCCACGTTATTGCAAATAATAGGATTTGTTTTCTTCTTATGGCTGCCTACTGCACTTTTTAAACTGGATTTCATTCTTCTTTTTTGTTTGTAGTTTCGCTATGTGCTTTCACCATTGCTCTCCTGGTTATGAGCAGTAGATTTGTGTTAATCGATATGTACCTATATCTATCTATCTGTCTGTCTATCTATTTATCAATCAATCAATCAATCAATCAATCATCTTTTTGTCTGCCCATCTGTCCTTGTGTACAGAACAGTTAACCATATATCCTATATCACTTTCCTACACTATGCTTCCAAAAATCCTGCAAAGTATCTAGGCTGTAGAGAGACCACTGGGTTCACCGAGACACTTGCAGTTCGAGGCGGCCGCGTGTACCTACAAAACCAGGAAATAGTTGTGCCGGGACTTGAACCCGTGTCTCTATCCTCTGTCTTCTTTCATCTCCTTCTAACTTACTGTCTGTATTTAGCCACATTCTTTGACTAAGTGCTCCCTGAAGACCACAAGTATCATTCCTCTGGGCCTGTTTTCTCGAGAAAAGAAAACTTGTTCTTTGCTCACCACCATGTTTGAAGGACATCAGCATGATCACCGGCGATAGGACGGAGGGTCAAATAAAAAGGAACACCAATTTCTAGACAGGAGCAGTTGGGAGCTAAGAGTGTTTTGTGGGGTGACGTGTTTATTTGAGTGTCCAAACTTCCCTCTTTAGGTAGTTATTAGATCCTCCCATTCGTGAACATCATAAAACCCACTGATTTCAAAGGCCCAGACGCTTATTATTACAGCAACTCAGTTGTCGAGGTGAGAGAAAATGAGAAGTATGTTGCTGCACCACTAAATCAATGGCTGGGAACGGCTGAAACCAAACAAAAAGAATTCACGGAGGCCAGATAGGGCTATTTTCTTCTGACTGTCTCAATGGACTCACACAGAATCCATTTGTTTGATTGTTTGTTTTTCAGTTTCACTCGTGTAGGGTACTTGTCCACACACCTTCGGCTTGTAGTGTGTCTGTGTCCTTGGATCTCAAGTGAGTCTCCTGTAAGTAAGCACGTACGTGTCTTGAGTTTTCATCCCCTCTTTTAACCCTGTGTCTTTTTTTTGCTGCACTCAGTGCCTGACCTTTTATTCTGATGATTCAGAGCTGTGCACTTATTGCACTTAAAGAATTTTTTTTATCATTAAGCTAAAATCAATTGAAGGACATTATGTTTACTATGCTCCCCCTTCAACAAGTACATCTGAAAAACCTCTTCAGTCGCTGTCGATCTGCGTAGTTGGATGCTGTAGACCCCTTCACCATGTCCCTCCCAACAGACCCCATTACAGTCGCTGTCCATTAGTGAGTAGTAAGATGCTATATGATCTCTACTAGCCTTCTCTGTGTTGTACAGCACTCCCCATGACCCCTCGACCCAAAGCATTATACATGCTAAAACTAATGCCCCCATTCTTTCTCCTCACACTTATCCCTCCCTTCAGACCAACCCTGCCCAGTCCTTTTCCCTTTGGTAACTTTTAGTCAACTCTCGGGTTCTGTGAGTCTGCTGCTGTTTTTCTCCTTCAGTTTTTCTTAGTTGTTGTACTACACACATGAGTGAAAACACTTGGTACTTGTCTTTCTCCGCCTGGCCTATTTCTCTGAACATACTACCGTCTAGCTCCATCCAGGTCATTACAAATGGTAGGATTTGTTTTCTTCTTAAGGCTGCTTACTGCACTTTTAAAACTGGATTTCATTCTTCCTTTTTGTTTGTAGTTTAGCTATATTATTCACCATTCAACTCCTGGTTATGAACAATAGCTTTGTGTTAATCGATATGTATCTGTATCTATCTATCTAATGGTCTGTCTGTCTATCTATGTTTCTACGTATGTATGTATGTATGTATCTATCTCTCTTCCTATCATCTGTCTATGATGTCTATCATCTATCAATCCATGTACCTATCTATCTATCTTTCATCTGTCATCTGTGTACCTATCTATCTATGAATCAATCATCTTTTTGTCTGCCCATCTATCCTTCTGTACAGAACAGTTAACAACATAGCCTATGTCTCTTCCCTACATTATGCTTCCAGAAATCTTGCAACGTAACTAAGCCATAAGGAGAGCACTGTGTTCACCGATACACTTTCAGGTAGAGTCAGCCGCGTGTGCTTACAAAACCAGTAAATGGAGGTGAAAGGACTTGAACCTGTATCTCTGTCCACTGTCCTCTCATACTTCCTGCTCGCTTGGTGACTTTATTTAGCCACATTCAGTGAGTAAGTGATCCCTGAAGACCACAAGTATCCTTCGTCTGGTCCGGTTCTCGAAAGAAAAGTGTACTTGCTTCTTTGCACACCACCATGTTTGAGGGACATCGGCGTGATCACTGCTGATAGGTGCAGGGACAATTATAAAGGAACACCTATTTCTGGACAGGAGCAGTTGGGAACAAAGAGTGTGTTGTGGAGTGAAGTGTTTATTTGAGGGTCCAAACTTCCCTCCTTAGGTGGTTATTACTTCTTTACATTCGTGAACATCATAAAAAGCAATGATTTTAGAAGCCCAGACGCATATTATTACAGCAATTCATTTGTTGAGGTGAGAGGAAATGAGAAGGAACTTGCTGCAACACTAAATCTATGCCTGAGCACTGCTGAAATCAAACAAAAAGAATTCACGGTGGCTAGATAGGGCTATTTTCTACTGACTCTCTCTGGGGACTCAAACAGAATTCATTTGTTTGTTTGTTTCTTATTTTCACTTGTATAGGTAATCTGTCCCCACCCCTTCAGCTTGTAGTTTGTCTGTGTCCTTGGATCTCAAGTGAGTCTCCAGTAAGGGAGCACGTAGGAGATCTTGCGTTTTCATCAGTTCTTCTAACACTGGGTCTTTTGATTGAAGCACTCAAAGCCTGTACTTTTATTCTGATATTTGAGAGCTGTGCTCTTACTGCACTTTGAAATTCTTTTTGTTCTCATTAATATACAATCACATGCAGAACATTATGTTTTCCAGTCTACACCCTTCACCAAGTCCCCGGCAAAAGCCAGTTACAGTCGCTGTCCGTCAGCGTGTACTAAGATGCTGTAGAATCACTACATGTCTTCTCTGTGTTATGCAGCCGTACAAATGACCCCCCAAGTTACACACTATACATGCTAATCCTAATGCCCCCATTCTTTTTCCCCACCCTTATTACTCCCTTCCCAAAAACCCTCCCCAGTCCCTTTCTCTTTGGTAACTGTTAGTCCACTCTCGGGTTCTGTGAGTCTGCTGCTGTCTTTTCCTTCAGTTTTTCTTTGTTATCATACTCCACACATGAGTGAAATCATTTGGTACATGTATTTCTCCACCTTGAATATTTGACTGAGCATAATACCCTCTAGCTCCATACACGTTATTGCAAATAATAGGATTTGTTTTCTTCTTATGACTGCCTACTGCACTTTTTAAACTGGATTTCATTCTTCTTTTTTGTTTGTAGTTTCGCTATGTGCTTTCACCATTGCTCTCCTGGTTATGAGCAGTATCTTTGTGTTAATCGATATGTACCTATATTTATCTATCTGTCTGTCTATCTATTAATCAATCAATCAATCAATCATCTTTTTGTCTGCCCATCTGTCCTTGTGTACAGAACAGTTAACCATATATCCTATATCACTTTCCTACACTATGCTTCCAAAAATCCTGCAAAGTATCTAGGCTGTAGAGAGACCACTGGGTTCACCGAGACACTTGCAGTTCGAGGCGGCCGCGTGTACCTACAAAACCAGGAAATAGTTGTGCCGGGACTTGAACCCGTGTCTCTATCCTCTGTCTTCTTTCATCTCCTTCTAACTTACTGTCTGTATTTAGCCACATTCTTTGACTAAGTGCTCCCTGAAGACCACAAGTATCATTCGTCTGGGCCTGTTGTCTCGAGAAAAGAAAACTTGTTCTTTGCTCACCACCATGTTTGAAGGACATCAGCGTGATCACCGGCGATAGGACGGAGGGTCAAATAAAAAGGAACACCAATTTCTAGACAGGAGCAGTTGGGAGCTAAGAGTGTTTTGTGGGGTGACGTGTTTATTTGAGTGTCCAAACTTCCCTCTTTAGGTAGTTATTAGATCCTCCCATTCGTGAACATCATAAAACCCACTGATTTCAAAGGCCCAGACGCTTATTATTACAGCAACTCAGTTGTCGAGGTGAGAGAAAATGAGAAGTATGTTGCTGCACCACTAAATCAATGGCTGGGAACGGCTGAAACCAAACAAAAAGAATTCACGGAGGCCAGATAGGGCTATTTTCTTCTGACTGTCTCAATGGACTCACACAGAATCCATTTGTTTGATTGTTTGTTTTTCAGTTTCACTCGTGTAGGGTACTTGTCCACACACCTTCGGCTTGTAGTGTGTCTGTGTCCTTGGATCTCAAGTGAGTCTCCTGTAAGTAAGCACGTACGTGTCTTGAGTTTTCATCCCCTCTTTTAACCCTGTGTCTTTTGTTTGCTGCACTCAGTGCCTGACCTTTTATTCTGATGATTCAGAGCTGTGCACTTATTGCACTTAAAGAATTTTTTTTATCATTAAGCTAAAATCAATTGAAGGACATTATGTTTACTATGCTCCCCCTTCAACAAGTACATCTGAAAAACCTCTTCAGTCGCTGTCGATCTGCGTAGTTGGATGCTGTAGACCCCTTCACCATGTCCCTCCCAACAGACCCCATTACAGTCGCTGTCCATTAGTGAGTAGTAAGATGCTATATGATCTCTACTAGCCTTCTCTGTGTTGTACAGCACTCCCCATGACCCCTCGACCCAAAGCATTATACATGCTAAAACTAATGCCCCCATTCTTTCTCCTCACACTTATCCCTCCCTTCAGACCAACCCTGCCCAGTCCTTTTCCCTTTGGTAACTTTTAGTCAACTCTCGGGTTCTGTGAGTCTGCTGCTGTTTTTCTCCTTCAGTTTTTCTTAGTTGTTGTACTACACACATGAGTGAAAACACTTGGTACTTGTCTTTCTCCGCCTGGCCTATTTCTCTGAACATACTACCGTCTAGCTAAATCCAGATCATTACAAATGGTAGGATTTGTTTTCTTCTTAAGGCTGCTTACTGCACTTTTAAAACTGGATTTCATTCTTCCTTTTTGTTTGTAGTTTAGCTATGTTATTCACCATTCAACTCCTGGTTATGAACAATAGCTTTGTGTCAATCGATATGTATCTGTATCTATCTATCTAATGGTCTGTCTGTCTATCTATGTTTCTACGTATGTATGTATGTATGTATCTATCTCTCTTCCTATCATCTATCTATCATCTATCAATCCATGTACCTATCTATCTATCTTTCATCTGTCATCTGTGTACCTATCTATCTATGAATCAATCATCTTTTTGTCTGCCCATCTATCCTTCTGTACAGAACAGTTAACAACATAGCCTATGTCTCTTCCCTACATTATGCTTCCAGAAATCTTGCAAGGTAACTAAGCCATAAGGAGAGCACTGTGTTCACCGATACACTTTCAGGTAGAGTCAGCCGCGTGTGCTTACAAAACCAGTAAATGGAGGTGAAAGGACTTGAACCTGTATCTCTGTCCACTGTCCTCTCATACTTCCTGCTCGCTTGGTGACTTTATTTAGCCACATTCAGTGAGTAAGTGATCCCTGAAGACCACAAGTATCCTTCGTCTGGTCCGGTTGTCGAAAGAAAAGTGTACTTGGTTCTTTGCACACCACCATGTTTGAGGGACATCGGCGTGATCACTGCTGATAGGTGCAGGGACAATTATAAAGGAACACCTATTTCTGGACAGGAGCAGTTGGGAACAAAGAGTGTGTTGTGGAGTGAAGTGTTTATTTGAGGGTCCAAACTTCCCTCCTTAGGTGGTTATTACTTCTTTACATTCGTGAACATCATAAAAAGCAATGATTTTAGAAGCCCAGACGCATATTATTACAGCAATTCATTTGTTGAGGTGAGAGGAAATGAGAAGGAACTTGCTGCACCACTAAATCTATGCCTGAGCACTGCTGAAATCAAACAAAAAGAATTCACGGTGGCTAGATAGGGCTATTTTCTACTGACTCTCTCTGGGGACTCAAACAGAATTCATTTGTTTGTTTGTTTCTTAATTTCACTTGTATAGGTAATCTGTCCCCGCCCCTTCAGCTTGTAGTTTGTCTGTGTCCTTGGATCTCAAGTGAGTCTCCAGTAAGGGAGCACGTAGGAGATCTTGCGTTTTCATCAGTTCTTCTAACACTGGGTCTTTTGATTGAAGCACTCAAAGCCTGTACTTTTATTCTGATATTTGAGAGCTGTGCTCTTACTGCACTTTGAAATTCTTTTTGTTCTCATTAATATACAATCACATGCAGAACATTATGTTTTCCAGTCTACACCCTTCACCAAGTCCCCGGCAAAAGCCAGTTACAGTCGCTGTCCGTCAGCGTGTACTAAGATGCTGTAGAATCACTACATGTCTTCTCTGTGTTATGCAGCCGTACAAATGACCCCCCAAGTTACACACTATACATGCTAATCCTAATGCCCCCATTCTTTTTCCCCGCCCTTATTACTCCCTTCCCAAAAACCCTCCCCAGTCCCTTTCTCTTTGGTAACTGTTAGTCCACTCTCGGGTTCTGTGAGTCTGCTGCTGTCTTTTCCTTCAGTTTTTCTTTGTTATCATACTCCACACATGAGTGAAATCATTTGGTACATGTATTTCTCCTCCTTGTATATTTGACTGAGCATAATACCCTCTAGCTCCATCCACGTTATTGCAAATAATAGGATTTGTTTTCTTCTTATGGCTGCCTACTGCACTTTTTAAACTGGATTTCATTCTTCTTTTTTGTTTGTAGTTTCGCTATGTGCTTTCACCATTGCTCTCCTGGTTATGAGCAGTAGATTTGTGTTAATCGATATGTACCTATATCTATCTATCTGTCTGTCTATCTATTTATCAATCAATCAATCAATCAATCATCTTTTTGTCTGCCCATCTGTCCTTGTGTACAGAACAGTTAACCATATATCCTATATCACTTTCCTACACTATGCTTCCAAAAATCCTGCAAAGTATCTAGGCTGTAGAGAGACCACTGGGTTCACCGAGACACTTGCAGTTCGAGGCGGCCGCGTGTACCTACAAAACCAGGAAATAGTTGTGCCGGGACTTGAACCCGTGTCTCTATCCTCTGTCTTCTTTCATCTCCTTCTAACTTACTGTCTGTATTTAGCCACATTCTTTGACTAAGTGCTCCCTGAAGACCACAAGTATCATTCCTCTGGGCCTGTTTTCTCGAGAAAAGAAAACTTGTTCTTTGCTCACCACCATGTTTGAAGGACATCAGCATGATCACCGGCGATAGGACGGAGGGTCAAATAAAAAGGAACACCAATTTCTAGACAGGAGCAGTTGGGAGCTAAGAGTGTTTTGTGGGGTGACGTGTTTATTTGAGTGTCCAAACTTCCCTCTTTAGGTAGTTATTAGATCCTCCCATTCGTGAACATCATAAAACCCACTGATTTCAAAGGCCCAGACGCTTATTATTACAGCAACTCAGTTGTCGAGGTGAGAGAAAATGAGAAGTATGTTGCTGCACCACTAAATCAATGGCTGGGAACGGCTGAAACCAAACAAAAAGAATTCACGGAGGCCAGATAGGGCTATTTTCTTCTGACTGTCTCAATGGACTCACACAGAATCCATTTGTTTGATTGTTTGTTTTTCAGTTTCACTCGTGTAGGGTACTTGTCCACACACCTTCGGCTTGTAGTGTGTCTGTGTCCTTGGATCTCAAGTGAGTCTCCTGTAAGTAAGCACGTACGTGTCTTGAGTTTTCATCCCCTCTTTTAACCCTGTGTCTTTTTTTTGCTGCACTCAGTGCCTGACCTTTTATTCTGATGATTCAGAGCTGTGCACTTATTGCACTTAAAGAATTTTTTTTATCATTAAGCTAAAATCAATTGAAGGACATTATGTTTACTATGCTCCCCCTTCAACAAGTACATCTGAAAAACCTCTTCAGTCGCTGTCGATCTGCGTAGTTGGATGCTGTAGACCCCTTCACCATGTCCCTCCCAACAGACCCCATTACAGTCGCTGTCCATTAGTGAGTAGTAAGATGCTATATGATCTCTACTAGCCTTCTCTGTGTTGTACAGCACTCCCCATGACCCCTCGACCCAAAGCATTATACATGCTAAAACTAATGCCCCCATTCTTTCTCCTCACACTTATCCCTCCCTTCAGACCAACCCTGCCCAGTCCTTTTCCCTTTGGTAACTTTTAGTCAACTCTCGGGTTCTGTGAGTCTGCTGCTGTTTTTCTCCTTCAGTTTTTCTTAGTTGTTGTACTACACACATGAGTGAAAACACTTGGTACTTGTCTTTCTCCGCCTGGCCTATTTCTCTGAACATACTACCGTCTAGCTCCATCCAGGTCATTACAAATGGTAGGATTTGTTTTCTTCTTAAGGCTGCTTACTGCACTTTTAAAACTGGATTTCATTCTTCCTTTTTGTTTGTAGTTTAGCTATATTATTCACCATTCAACTACTGGTTATGAACAATAGCTTTGTGTTAATCGATATGTATCTGTATCTATCTATCTAATGGTCTGTCTGTCTATCTATGTTTCTACGTATGTATGTATGTATGTATCTATCTCTCTTCCTATCATCTGTCTATGATGTCTATCATCTATCAATCCATGTACCTATCTATCTATCTTTCATCTGTCATCTGTGTACCTATCTATCTATGAATCAATCATCTTTTTGTCTGCCCATCTATCCTTCTGTACAGAACAGTTAACAACATAGCCTATGTCTCTTCCCTACATTATGCTTCCAGAAATCTTGCAACGTAACTAAGCCATAAGGAGAGCACTGTGTTCACCGATACACTTTCAGGTAGAGTCAGCCGCGTGTGCTTACAAAACCAGTAAATGGAGGTGAAAGGACTTGAACCTGTATCTCTGTCCACTGTCCTCTCATACTTCCTGCTCGCTTGGTGACTTTATTTAGCCACATTCAGTGAGTAAGTGATCCCTGAAGACCACAAGTATCCTTCGTCTGGTCCGGTTCTCGAAAGAAAAGTGTACTTGCTTCTTTGCACACCACCATGTTTGAGGGACATCGGCGTGATCACTGCTGATAGGTGCAGGGACAATTATAAAGGAACACCTATTTCTGGACAGGAGCAGTTGGGAACAAAGAGTGTGTTGTGGAGTGAAGTGTTTATTTGAGGGTCCAAACTTCCCTCCTTAGGTGGTTATTACTTCTTTACATTCGTGAACATCATAAAAAGCAATGATTTTAGAAGCCCAGACGCATATTATTACAGCAATTCATTTGTTGAGGTGAGAGGAAATGAGAAGGAACTTGCTGCACCACTAAATCTATGCCTGAGCACTGCTGAAATCAAACAAAAAGAATTCACGGTGGCTAGATAGGGCTATTTTCTACTGACTCTCTCTGGGGACTCAAACAGAATTCATTTGTTTGTTTGTTTCTTAATTTCACTTGTATATGTAATCTGTCCCCGCCCCTTCAGCTTGTAGTTTGTCTGTGTCCTTGGATCTCAAGTGAGTCTCCAGTAAGGGAGCACGTAGGAGATCTTGCGTTTTCATCAGTTCTTCTAACACTGGGTCTTTTGATTGAAGCACTCAAAGCCTGTACTTTTATTCTGATATTTGAGAGCTGTGCTCTTACTGCACTTTGAAATTCTTTTTGTTCTCATTAATATACAATCACATGCAGAACATTATGTTTTCCAGTCTACACCCTTCACCAAGTCCCCGGCAAAAGCCAGTTACAGTCGCTGTCCGTCAGCGTGTACTAAGATGCTGTAGAATCACTACATGTCTTCTCTGTGTTATGCAGCCGTACAAATGACCCCCCAAGTTACACACTATACATGCTAATCCTAATGCCCCCATTCTTTTTCCCCGCCCTTATTACTCCCTTCCCAAAAACCCTCCCCAGTCCCTTTCTCTTTGGTAACTGTTAGTCCACTCTCGGGTTCTGTGAGTCTGCTGCTGTCTTTTCCTTCAGTTTTTCTTTGTTATCATACTCCACACATGAGTGAAATCATTTGGTACATGTATTTCTCCTCCTTGAATATTTGACTGAGCATAATACCCTCTAGCTCCATCCACGTTATTGCAAATAATAGGATTTGTTTTCTTCTTATGACTGCCTACTGCACTTTTTAAACTGGATTTCATTCTTCTTTTTTGTTTGTAGTTTCGCTATGTGCTTTCACCATTGCTCTCCTGGTTATGAGCAGTAGCTTTGTGTTAATCGATATGTACCTATATCTATCTATCTGTCTGTCTATCTATTTATCAATCAATCAATCAATCAATCATCTTTCTGTCTGCCCATCTGTCCTTGTGTACAGAACAGTTAACCATATATCCTATATCACTTTCCTACACTATGCTTCCAAAAATCCTGCAAAGTATCTAGGCTGTAGAGAGACCACTGGGTTCACCGAGACACTTGCAGTTCGAGGCGGCCGCGTGTACCTACAAAACCAGGAAATAGTTGTGCCGGGACTTGAACCCGTGTCTCTATCCTCTGTCTTCTTTCATCTCCTTCTAACTTACTGTCTGTATTTAGCCACATTCTTTGACTAAGTGCTCCCTGAAGACCACAAATATCATTCCTCTGAGCCTGTTGTCTCGAGAAAAGAAAACTTGTTCTTTGCTCACCACCATGTTTGAAGGACATCAGCGTGATCACCGGCGATAGGACGGAGGGTCAAATAAAAAGGAACACCAATTTCTAGACAGGAGCAGTTGGGAGCTAAGAGTGTTTTGTGGGGTGACGTGTTTATTTGAGTGTCCAAACTTCCCTCTTTAGGTAGTTATTAGATCCTCCCATTCGTGAACATCATAAAACCCACTGATTTCAAAGGCCCAGACGCTTATTATTACAGCAACTCAGTTGTCGAGGTGAGAGAAAATGAGAAGTATGTTGCTGCACCACTAAATCAATGGCTGGGAACGGCTGAAACCAAACAAAAAGAATTCACGGAGGCCAGATAGGGCTATTTTCTTCTGACTGTCTCAATGGACTCACACAGAATCCATTTGTTTGATTGTTTGTTTTTCAGTTTCACTCGTGTAGGGTACTTGTCCACACACCTTCGGCTTGTAGTGTGTCTGTGTCCTTGGATCTCAAGTGAGTCTAATGTAAGTAAGCACGTACGTGTCTTGAGTTTTCATCCCCTCTTTTAACCCTGTGTCTTTTTTTTGCTGCACTCAGTGCCTGACCTTTTATTCTGATGATTCAGAGCTGAGCACTTATTGCACTTAAAGAATTTTTTTTATCATTAAGCTAAAATCAATTGAAGGACATTATGTTTACTATGCTCCCCCCTTCACCAAGTACATCTGAAAAACCTCTTCAGTCGCTGTCGATCTGCGTAGTTGGATGCTGTAGACCCCTTCACCATGTCCCTCCCAACAGACCCCATTACAGTCGCTGTCCATCAGTGAGTAGTAAGATGCTATATGATCTCTACTAGCCTTCTCTGTGTTGTACAGCACTCCCCATGACCCCTCGACCCAAAGCATTATACATGCTAAAACTAATGCCCCCATTCTTTCTCCTCACACTTATCCCTCCCTTCAGACCAACCCTGCCCAGTCCTTTTCCCTTTGGTAACTTTTAGTCAACTCTCGGGTTCTGTGAGTCTGCTGCTGTTTTTCTCCTTCAGTTTTTCTTTGTTGTTGTACTACACACATGAGTGAAAACACTTGGTACTTGTCTTTCTCCGCCTGGCCTATTTCTCTGAACATACTACCGTCTAGCTCCATCCAGGTCATTACAAATGGTAGGATTTGTTTTCTTCTTAAGGCTGCTTACTGCACTTTTAAAACTGGATTTCATTCTTCCTTTTTGTTTGTAGTTTAGCTATGTTATTCACCATTCAACTCCTGGTTATGAACAATAGCTTTGTGTCAATCGATATGTATCTGTTTCTATCTATCTAATGGTCTGTCTGTCTATCTATGTTTCTACGTATGTATGTATGTATGTATCTATCTCTCTTCCTATCATCTATCTATGATGTCTATCATCTATCAATCCATGTACCTATCTATCTATCTTTCATCTGTCATCTGTGTACCTATCTATCTATGAATCAATCATCTTTTTGTCTGCCCATCTATCCTTCTGTACCGAACAGTTAACAACATAGCCTATGTCTCTTCCCTACATTATGCTTCCAGAAATCTTGCAAGGTAACTAAGCCATAATTAGAGCACTGTGTTCACCGATACACTTTCAGGTAGAGTCAGCCGCGTGTGCTTACAAAACCAGTAAATGGAGGTGAAAGGACTTGAACCTGTATCTCTGTCCACTGTCCTCTCATACTTCCTGCTTGCTTGGTGACTTTATTTAGCCACATTCAGTGAGTAAGTGATCCCTGAAGACCACAAGTATCCTTCGTCTGGTCCGGTTGTCGAAAGAAAAGTGTACTTGCTTCTTTGCACACCACCATGATTGAGGGACATCGGCGTGATCACTGCTGATAGGTGCAGGGACAATTATAAAGGAACACCTATTTCTGGACAGGAGCAGTTGGGAACAAAGAGTGTGTTGTGGAGTGAAGTGTTTATTTGAGGGTCCAAACTTCCCTCCTTAGGTGGGTATTACTTCTTTACATTCGTGAACATCATAAAAAGCAATGATTTTAGAAGCCCAGACGCATATTATTACAGCAATTCATTTGTTGGGGTGAGAGGAAATGAGAAGGAACTTGCTGCACCACTAAATCTATGCCTGAGCACTGCTGAAATCAAACAAAAAGAATTCATGGTGGCTAGATAGGGCTATTTTCTACTGACTCTCTCTGGGGACTCAAACAGAATTCATTTGTTTGTTTGTTTCTTATTTTCACTTGTATAGGTAATCTGTCCCCGCCCCTTCAGCTTGTAGTTTGTCTGTGTCCTTGGATCTCAAGTGAGTCTCCAGTAAGGGAGCACGTAGGAGATCTTGCGTTTTCATCAGTTCTTCTAACACTGGGTCTTTTGATTGAAGCACTCAAAGCCTGTACTTTTATTTATTCTGATATTTGAGAGCTGTGCTCTTACTGCACTTTGAAATTCTTTTTGTTCTCATTAATATACAATCACATGCAGAACATTATGTTTTCCAGTCTACACCCTTCACCAAGTCCCCGGCAAAAGCCAGTTACAGTCGCTGTCCGTCAGCGTGTACTAAGATGCTGTAGAATCACTACATGTCTTCTCTGTGTTATGCAGCCGTACAAATGACCCCCCAAGTTACACACTATACATGCTAATCCTAATGCCCCCATTCTTTTTCCCCGCCCTTATTACTCCCTTCCCAAAAACCCTCCCCAGTCCCTTTCTCTTTGGTAACTGTTAGTCCACTCTCGGGTTCTGTGAGTCTGCTGCTGTCTTTTCCTTCAGTTTTTCTTTGTTATCATACTCCACACATGAGTGAAATCATTTGGTACATGTATTTCTCCTCCTTGAATATTTGACTGAGCATAATACCCTCTAGCTCCATCCACGTTATTGCAAATAATAGGATTTGTTTTCTTCTTATGACTGCCTACTGCACTTTTTAAACTGGATTTCATTCTTCTTTTTTGTTTGTAGTTTCGCTATGTGCTTTCACCATTGCTCTCCTGGTTATGAGCAGTAGCTTTGTGTTAATCGATATGTACCTATATCTATCTATCTGTCTGTCTATCTATTTATCAATCAATCAATCAATCAATCATCTTTTTGTCTGCCCATCTGTCCTTGTGTACAGAACAGTTAACCATATATCCTATATCACTTTCCTACACTATGCTTCCAAAAATCCTGCAAAGTATCTAGGCTGTAGAGAGACCACTGGGTTCACCGAGACACTTGCAGTTCGAGGCGGCCGCGTGTACCTACAAAACCAATAAATAGTTGTGCCGGGACTTGAACCCGTGTCTCTATCCTCTGTCTTCTTTCATCTCCTTCTAACTTACTGTCTGTATTTAGCCACATTCTTTGACTAAGTGCTCCCTGAAGAACACAAGTATCATTCCTCTGGGCCTGTTGTCTCGAGAAAAGAAAACTTGTTCTTTGCTCACCACCATGTTTGAAGGACATCAGCGTGATCACCGGCGATAGGACGGAGGGTCAAATAAAAAGGAACACCAATTTCTAGACAGGAGCAGTTGGGAGCTAAGAGTGTTTTGTGGGGTGACGTGTTTATTTGAGTGTCCAAACTTCCCTCTTTAGGTAGTTATTAGATCCTCCCATTCGTGAACATCATAAAACCCACTGATTTCAAAGGCCCAGACGCTTATTATTACAGCAACTCAGTTGTCGAGGTGAGAGAAAATGAGAAGTATGTTGCTGCACCACTAAATCAATGGCTGGGAACGGCTGAAACCAAACAAAAAGAATTCACGGAGGCCAGATAGGGCTATTTTCTTCTGACTGTCTCAATGGACTCACACAGAATCCATTTGTTTGATTGTTTGTTTTTCAGTTTCACTCGTGTAGGGTACTTGTCCACACACCTTCGGCTTGTAGTGTGTCTGTGTCCTTGGATCTCAAGTGAGTCTCCTGTAAGTAAGCACGTACGTGTCTTGAGTTTTCATCCCTTCTTTTAACCCTGTGTCTTTTGTTTGCTGCACTCAGTGCCTGACCTTTTATTCTGATGATTCAGAGCTGTGCACTTATTGCACTTAAAGAATTTTTTTTATCATTAAGCTAAAATCAATTGAAGAACATTATGTTTACTATGCTCCCCCCTTCACCAAGTACATCTGAAAAACCTCTTCAGTCGCTGTCGATCTGCGTAGTTGGATGCTGTAGACCCCTTCACCATGTCCCTCCCAACAGACCCCATTACAGTCGCTGTCCATCAGTGAGTAGTAAGATGCTATATGATCTCTACTAGCCTTCTCTGTGTTGTACAGCACTCCCCATGACACCTCGACCCAAAGCATTATACATGCTAAAACTAATGCCCCCATTCTTTCTCCTCACACTTATCCCTCCCTTCAGACCAACCCTGCCCAGTCCTTTTCCCTTTGGTAACTTTTAGTCAACTCTCGGGTTCTGTGAGTCTGCTGCTGTTTTTCTCCTTCAGTTTTTCTTTGTTGTTGTACTACACACATGAGTGAAAACACTTGGTACTTGTCTTTCTCCGCCTGGCCTATTTCTCTGAACATACTACCGTCTAGCTCCATCCAGGTCATTACAAATGGTAGGATTTGTTTTCTTCTTAAGGCTGCTTACTGCACTTTTAAAACTGGAATTCATTCTTCCTTTTTGTTTGTAGTTTAGCTATGTTATTCACCATTCAACTCCTGGTTATGAACAATAGCTTTGTGTCAATCGATATGTATCTGTATCTATCTATCTAATGGTCTGTCTGTCTATCTATGTTTCTACGTATGTATGTATGTATGTATCTATGTATCTATCTATCTATCTCTCTTCCTATCATCTATCTATGATGTCTATCATCTATCAATCCATGTACCTATCTATCTATCTTTCATCTGTCATCTGTGTACCTATCTATCTATGAATCAATCATCTTTTTGTCTGCCCATCTATCCTTCTGTACAGAACAGTTAATAACATAGCCTATGTCTCTTCCCTACATTATGCTTCCAGAAATATTGCAAGGTAACTAAGCCATAAGGAGGGCACTGTGTTCACCGATACACTTTCAGGTAGAGTCAGCCGCGTGTGCTTACAAAACCAGTAAATGGAGGTGAAAGGACTTGAACCTGTATCTCTGTCCACTGTCCTCTCATACTTCCTGCTCGCTTGGTGACTTTATTTAGCCACATTCAGTGAGTAAGTGATCCCTGAAGACCACAAGTATCCTTTGTCTGGTCCGGTTGTCGAAAGAAAAGTGTTCTTGCTTCTTTGCACACCACCATGTTTGAGGGACATCGGCGTGATCACTGCTGATAGGTGCAGGGACAATTATAAAGGAACACCTATTTCTGGACAGGAGCAGTTGGGAACAAAGAGTGTGTTGTGGAGTGAAGTGTTTATTTGAGGGTCCAAACTTCCCTCCTTAGGTGGGTATTAATTCTTTACATTCGTGAACATCATAAAAAGCAATGATTTTAGAAGCCCAGACGCATATTATTACAGCAATTCATTTGTTGAGGTGAGAGGAAATGAGAAGGAACTTGCTGCACCACTAAATCTATGCCTGAGCACTGCTGAAATCAAACAAAAAGAATTCACGGTGGCTAGATAGGGCTATTTTCTACTGACTCTCTCTGGGGACTCAAACAGAATTCATTTGTTTGTTTGTTTCTTATTTTCACTTGTATAGGTAATCTGTCCCCGCCCCTTCAGCTTGTAGTTTGTCTGTGTCCTTGGATCTCAAGTGAGTCTCCAGTAAGGGAGCACGTAGGAGATCTTGCGTTTTCATCAGTTCTTCTAACACTGGGTCTTTTGATTGAAGCACTCAAAGCCTGTACTTTTATTTATTCTGATATTTGAGAGCTGTGCTCTTACTGCACTTTGAAATTCTTTTTGTTCTCATTAATATACAATCACATGCAGAACATTATGTTTTCCAGTCTACACCCTTCACCAAGTCCCCGGCAAAAGCCAGTTACAGTCGCTGTCCGTCAGCGTGTACTAAGATGCTGTAGAATCACTACATGTCTTCTCTGTGTTATGCAGCCGTACAAATGACCCCCCAAGTTACACACTATACATGCTAATCCTAATGCCCCCATTCTTTTTCCCCGACTTATTACTCCCTTCCCAAAAACCCTCCCCAGTCCCTTTCTCTTTGGTAACTGTTAGTCCACTCTCGGGTTCTGTGAGTCTGCTGCTGTCTTTTCCTTCAGTTTTTCTTTGTTATCATACTCCACACATGAGTGAAATCATTTGGTACATGTATTTCTCCTCCTTGAATATTTGACTGAGCATAATACCCTCTAGCTCCATCCACGTTATTGCAAATAATAGGATTTGTTTTCTTCTTATGACTGCCTACTGCACTTTTTAAACTGGATTTCATTCTTCTTTTTTGTTTGTAGTTTCGCTATGTGCTTTCACCATTGCTCTCCTGGTTATGAGCAGTAGCTTTGTGTTAATCGATATGTACCTATATCTATCTATCTGTCTGTCTATCTATTTATCAATCAATCAATCAATCAATCATCTTTTTGTCTGCCCATCTGTCCTTGTGTACAGAACAGTTAACCATATATCCTATATCACTTTCCTACACTATGCTTCCAAAAATCCTGCAAAGTATCTAGGCTGTAGAGAGACCACTGGGTTCACCGAGACACTTGCAGTTCGAGGCGGCCGCGTGTACCTACAAAACCAGGAAATAGTTGTGCCGGGACTTGAACCCGTGTCTCTATCCTCTGTCTTCTTTCATCTCCTTCTAACTTACTGTCTGTATTTAGCCACATTCTTTGACTAAGTGCTCCCTGAAGACCACAAGTATCATTCCTCTGGGCCTGTTGTCTCGAGAAAAGAAAACTTGTTCTTTGCTCACCACCATGTTTGAAGGACATCAGCGTGATCACCGGCGATAGGACGGAGGGTCAAATGAAAAGGAACACCAATTTCTAGACAGGAGCAGTTGGGAGCTAAGAGTGTTTTGTGGGGTGACGTGTTTATTTGAGTGTCCAAACTTCCCTCTTTAGGTAGTTATTAGATCCTCCCATTCGTGAACATCATAAAACCCACTGATTTCAAAGGCCCAGACGCTTATTATTACAGCAACTCAGTTGTCGAGGTGAGAGAAAATGAGAAGTATGTTGCTGCACCACTAAATCAATGGCTGGGAACGGCTGAAACCAAACAAAAAGAATTCACGGAGGCCAGATAGGGCTATTTTCTTCTGACTGTCTCAATGGACTCACACAGAATCCATTTGTTTGATTGTTTGTTTTTCAGTTTCACTCGTGTAGGGTACTTGTCCACACACCTTCGGCTTGTAGTGTGTCTGTGTCCTTGGATCTCAAGTGAGTCTCCTGTAAGTAAGCACGTACGTGTCTTGAGTTTTCATCCCTTCTTTTAACCCTGTGTCTTTTGTTTGCTGCACTCAGTGCCTGACCTTTTATTCTGATGATTCAGAGCTGTGCACTTATTGCACTTAAAGAATTTTTTTTATCATTAAGCTAAAATCAATTGAAGAACATTATGTTTACTATGCTCCCCCCTTCACCAAGTACATCTGAAAAACCTCTTCAGTCGCTGTCGATCTGCGTAGTTGGATGCTGTAGACCCCTTCACCATGTCCCTCCCAACAGACCCCATTACAGTCGCTGTCCATCAGTGAGTAGTAAGATGCTATATGATCTCTACTAGCCTTCTCTGTGTTGTACAGCACTCCCCATGACCCCTCGACCCAAAGCATTATACATGCTAAAACTAATGCCCCCATTCTTTCTCCTCACACTTATCCCTCCCTTCAGACCAACCCTGCCCAGTCCTTTTCCCTTTGGTAACTTTTAGTCAACTCTCGGGTTCTGTGAGTCTGCTGCTGTTTTTCTCCTTCAGTTTTTCTTTGTTGTTGTACTACACACATGAGTGAAAACACTTGGTACTTGTCTTTCTCCGCCTGGCCTATTTCTCTGAACATACTACCGTCTAGCTCCATCCAGGTCATTACAAATGGTAGGATTTGTTTTCTTCTTAAGGCTGCTTACTGCACTTTTAAAACTGGAATTCATTCTTCCTTTTTGTTTGTAGTTTAGCTATGTTATTCACCATTCAACTCCTGGTTATGAACAATAGCTTTGTGTCAATCGATATGTATCTGTTTCTATCTATCTAATGGTCTGTCTGTCTATCTATGTTTCTACGTATGTATGTATGTATGTATCTATCTCTCTTCCTATCATTCTGTCCATGATGTCTATCATCTATCAATCCATGTACCTATCTATCTATCTTTCATCTGTCATCTGTGTACCTATCTATCTATGAATCAATCATCTTTTTGTCTGCCCATCTATCCTTCTGTACAGAACAGTTAACAACATAGCCTATGTCTCTTCCGTACATTATGCTTCCAGAAATCTTGCAAGGTAACTAAGCCATAAGGAGAGCACTGTGTTCACCGATACACTTTCAGGTAGAGTCAGCCGCGTGTGCTTACAAAACCAGTAAATGGAGGTGAAAGGACTTGAACCTGTATCTCTGTCCACTGTCCTCTCATACTTCCTGCTCGCTTGGTGACTTTATTTAGCCACATTCAGTGAGTAAGTGATCCCTGAAGACCACAAGTATCCTTCGTCTGGTCCGGTTGTCGAAAGAAAAGTGTACTTGCTTCTTTGCACACCACCATGTTTGAGGGACATCGGCGTGATCACTGCTGATAGGTGCAGGGACAATTATAAAGGAACACCTATTTCTGGACAGGAGCAGTTGGGAACAAAGAGTGTGTTGTGGAGTGAAGTGTTTATTTGAGGTTCCAAACTTCCCTCCTTAGGTGGGTATTAATTTTTTACATTCGTGAACATCATAAAAAGCAATGATTTTTGAAGCCCAGACGCATATTATTACAGCAATTCATTTGTTGAGGTGAGAGGAAATGAGAAGGAACTTGCTGCACCACTAAATCTATGCCTGAGCACTGCTGAAATCAAACAAAAAGAATTCATGGTGGCTAGATAGGGCTATTTTCTACTGACTCTCTCTGGGGACTCAAACAGAATTCATTTGTTTGTTTGTTTCTTATTTTCACTTGTATAGGTAATCTGTCCCCACCCATTCAGCTTGTAGTTTGTCTGTGTCCTTGGATCTCAAGTGAGTCTCCAGTAAGGGAGCACGTAGGAGATCTTGCGTTTTCATCAGTTCTTCTAACACTGGGTCTTTTGATTGAAGCACTCAAAGCCTGTACTTTTATGTATTCTGATATTTGAGAGCTGTGCTCTTACTGCACTTTGAAATTCTTTTTGTTCTCATTAATATACAATCACATGCAGAACATTATGTTTTCCAGTCTACACCCTTCACCAAGTCCCCGGCAAAAGCCAGTTACAGTCGCTGTCCGTCAGCGTGTACTAAGATGCTGTAGAATCACTACATGTCTTCTCTGTGTTATGCAGCCGTACAAATGACCCCCCAAGTTACACACTATACATGCTAATCCTAATGCCCCCATTCTTTTTCCCCGCCCTTATTACTCCCTTCCCAAAAACCCTCCCCAGTCCCTTTCTCTTTGGTAACTGTTAGTCCACTCTCGGGTTCTGTGAGTCTGCTGCTGTCTTTTCCTTCAGTTTTTCTTTGTTATCATACTCCACACATGAGTGAAATCATTTGGTACATGTATTTCTCCTCCTTGAATATTTGACTGAGCATAATACCCTCTAGCTCCATCCACGTTATTGCAAATAATAGGATTTGTTTTCTTCTTATGACTGCCTACTGCACTTTTTAAACTGGATTTCATTCTTCTTTTTTGTTTGTAGTTTCGCTATGTGCTTTCACCATTGCTCTCCTGGTTATGAGCAGTAGCTTTGTGTTAATCGATATGTACCTATATCTATCTATCTGTCTGTCTATCTATTTATCAATCAATCAATCAATCAATCATCTTTTTGTCTGCCCATCTGTCCTTGTGTACAGAACAGTTAACCATATATCCTATATCACTTTCCTACACTATGCTTCCAAAAATCCTGCAAAGTATCTAGGCTGTAGAGAGACCACTGGGTTCACCGAGACACTTGCAGTTCGAGGCGGCCGCGTGTACCTACAAAACCAGGAAATAGTTGTGCCGGGACTTGAACCCGTGTCTCTATCCTCTGTCTTCTTTCATCTCCTTCTAACTTACTGTCTGTATTTAGCCACATTCTTTGACTAAGTGCTCCCTGAAGACCACAAGTATCATTCCTCTGAGCCTGTTGTCTCGAGAAAAGAAAACTTGTTCTTTGCTCACCACCATGTTTGAAGGACATCAGCGTGATCACCGGCGATAGGACGGAGGGTCAAATAAAAAGGAACACCAATTTCTAGACAGGAGCAGTTGGGAGCTAAGAGTGTTTTGTGGGGTGACGTGTTTATTTGAGTGTCCAAACTTCCCTCTTTAGGTAGTTATTAGATCCTCCCATTCGTGAACATCATAAAACCCACTGATTTCAAAGGCCCAGACGCTTATTATTACAGCAACTCAGTTGTCGAGGTGAGAGAAAATGAGAAGTATGTTGCTGCACCACTAAATCAATGGCTGGGAACGGCTGAAACCAAACAAAAAGAATTCACGGAGGCCAGATAGGGCTATTTTCTTCTGACTGTCTCAATGGACTCACACAGAATCCATTTGTTTGATTGTTTGTTTTTCAGTTTCACTCGTGTAGGGTACTTGTCCACACACCTTCGGCTTGTAGTGTGTCTGTGTCCTTGGATCTCAAGTGAGTCTCCTGTAAGTAAGCACGTACGTGTCTTGAGTTTTCATCCCCTCTTTTAACCCTGTGTCTTTTTTTTGCTGCACTCAGTGCCTGACCTTTTATTCTGATGATTCAGAGCTGAGCACTTATTGCACTTAAAGAATTTTTTTTATCATTAACCTAAAATAAATTGAAGGACATTATGTTTACTATGCTCCCCCCTTCACCAAGTACATCTGAAAAACCTCTTCAGTCGCTGTCGATCTGCGTAGTTGGATGCTGTAGACCCCTTCACCATGTCCCTCCCAACAGACCCCATTACAGTCGCTGTCCATCAGTGAGTAGTAAGATGCTATATGATCTCTACTAGCCTTCTCTGTGTTGTACAGCACTCCCTATGACCCCTCGACCCAAAGCATTATACATGCTAAAACTAATGCCCCCATTCTTTCTCCTCACACTTATCCCTCCCTTCAGACCAACCCTGCCCAGTCCTTTTCCCTTTGGTAACTTTTAGTCAACTCTCGGGTTCTGTGAGTCTGCTGCTGTTTTTCTCCTTCAGTTTTTCTTTGTTGTTGTACTACACACATGAGTGAAAACACTTGGTACTTGTCTTTCTCCGCCTGGCCTATTTCTCTGAACATACTACCGTCTAGCTCCATCCAGGTCATTACAAATGGTAGGATTTGTTTTCTTCTTCAGGCTGCTTACTGCACTTTTAAAACTGGATTTCATTCTTCCTTTTTGTTTGTAGTTTAGCTATGTTATTCACCATTCAACTCCTGGTTATGAACAATAGCTTTGTGTCAATCGATATGTATCTGTTTCTATCTATCTAATGGTCTGTCTGTCTATCTATGTTTCTACGTATGTATGTATGTATGTATCTATCTCTCTTCCTATCATCTATCTATGATGTCTATCATCTATCAATCCATGTACCTATCTATCTATCTTTCATCTGTCATCTGTGTACCTATCTATCTATGAATCAATCATCTTTTTGTCTGCCCATCTATCCTTCTGTACAGAACAGTTAACAACATAGCCTATGTCTCTTCCCTACATTATGCTTCCAGAAATCTTGCAAGGTAACTAAGCCATAAGGAGAGCACTGTGTTCACCGATACACTTTCAGGTAGAGTCAGCCGCGTGTGCTTACAAAACCAGTAAATGGAGGTGAAAGGACTTGAACCTGTATCTCTGTCCACTGTCCTCTCATACTTCCTGCTCGCTTGGTGACTTTATTTAGCCACATTCAGTGAGTAAGTGATCCCTGAAGACCACAAGTATCCTTCGTCTGGTCCGGTTGTCGAAAGAAAAGTGTACTTGGTTCTTTGCACACCACCATGTTTGAGGGACATTGGCGTGATCACTGCTGATAGGTGCAGGGACAATTATAAAGGAACACCTATTTCTGGACAGGAGCAGTTGGGAACAAAGAGTGTGTTGTGGAGTGAAGTGTTTATTTGAGGGTCCAAACTTCCCTCCTTAGGTGGGTATTACTTCTTTACATTCGTGAACATCATAAAAAGCAATGATTTTAGAAGCCCAGACGCATATTATTACAGCAATTCATTTGTTGAGGTGAGAGGAAATGAGAAGGAACTTGCTGCACCACTAAATCTATGCCTGAGCACTGCTGAAATCAAACAAAAAGAATTCATGGTGGCTAGATAGGGCTATTTTCTACTGACTCTCTCTGGGGACTCAAACAGAATTCATTTGTTTGTTTGTTTCTTATTTTCACTTGTATAGGTAATCTGTCCCCACCCCTTCAGCTTGTAGTTTGTCTGTGTCCTTGGATCTCAAGTGAGTCTCCAGTAAGGGAGCACGTAGGAGATCTTGCGTTTTCATCAGTTCTTCTAACACTGGGTCTTTTGATTGAAGCACTCAAAGCCTGTACTTTTATGTATTCTGATATTTGAGAGCTGTGCTCTTACTGCACTTTGAAATTCTTTTTGTTCTCATTAATATACAATCACATGCAGAACATTATGTTTTCCAGTCTACACCCTTCACCAAGTCCCCGGCAAAAGCCAGTTACAGTCGCTGTCCGTCAGCGTGTACTAAGATGCTGTAGAATCACTACATGTCTTCTCTGTGTTATGCAGCCGTACAAATGACCCCCCAAGTTACACACTATACATGCTAATCCTAATGCCCCCATTCTTTTTCCCCGCCCTTATTACTCCCTTCCCAAAAACCCTCCCCAGTCCCTTTCTCTTTGGTAACTGTTAGTCCACTCTCGGGTTCTGTGAGTCTGCTGCTGTCTTTTCCTTCAGTTTTTCTTTGTTATCATACTCCACACATGAGTGAAATCATTTGGTACATGTATTTCTCCTCCTTGAATATTTGACTGAGCATAATACCCTCTAGCTCCATCCACGTTATTGCAAATAATAGGATTTGTTTTCTTCTTATGACTGCCTACTGCACTTTTTAAACTGGATTTCATTCTTCTTTTTTGTTTGTAGTTTCGCTATGTGCTTTCACCATTGCTCTCCCGGTTATGAGCAGTAGCTTTGTGTTAATCGATATGTACCTATATCTATCTATCTGTCTGTCTATCTATTTATCAATCAATCAATCAATCAATCATCTTTTTGTCTGCCCATCTGTCCTTGTGTACAGAACAGTTAACCATATATCCTATATCACTTTCCTACACTATGCTTCCAAAAATCCTGCAAAGTATCTAGGCTGTAGAGAGACCACTGGGTTCACCGAGACACTTGCAGTTCGAGGCGGCCGCGTGTACCTACAAAACCAGGAAATAGTTGTGCCGGGACTTGAACCCGTGTCTCTATCCTCTGTCTTCTTTCATCTCCTTCTAACTTACTGTCTGTATTTAGCCACATTCTTTGACTAAGTGCTCCCTGAAGACCACAAGTATCATTCCTCTGAGCCTGTTGTCTCGAGAAAAGAAAACTTGTTCTTTGCTCACCACCATGTTTGAAGGACATCAGCGTGATCACCGGCGATAGGACGGAGGGTCAAATAAAAAGGAACACCAATTTCTAGACAGGAGCAGTTGGGAGCTAAGAGTGTTTTGTGGGGTGACGTGTTTATTTGAGTGTCCAAACTTCCCTCTTTAGGTAGTTATTAGATCCTCCCATTCGTGAACATCATAAAACCCACTGATTTCAAAGGCCCAGACGCTTATTATTACAGCAACTCAGTTGTCGAGGTGAGAGAAAATGAGAAGTATGTTGCTGCACCACTAAATCAATGGCTGGGAACGGCTGAAACCAAACAAAAAGAATTCAAGGAGGCCAGATAGGGCTATTTTCTTCTGACTGTCTCAATGGACTCACACAGAATCCATTTGTTTGATTGTTTGTTTTTCAGTTTCACTCGTGTAGGGTACTTGTCCACACACCTTCGGCTTGTAGTGTGTCTGTGTCCTTGGATCTCAAGTGAGTCTCCTGTAAGTAAGCACGTACGTGTCTTGAGTTTTCATCCCCTCTTTTAACCCTGTGTCTTTTGTTTGCTGCACTCAGTGCCTGACCTTTTATTCTGATGACTCAGAGCTGTGCACTTATTGCACTTAAAGAATTTTTTTTATCATTAAGCTAAAATCAATTGAAGAACATTATGTTTACTATGCTCCCCCCTTCACCAAGTACATCTGAAAAACCTCTTCAGTCGCTGTCGATCTGCGTAGTTGGATGCTGTAGACCCCTTCACCATGTCCCTCCCAACAGACCCCATTACAGTCGCTGTCCATCAGTGAGTAGTAAGATGCTATATGATCTCTACTAGCCTTCTCTGTGTTGTACAGCACTCCCCATGACCCCTCGACCCAAAGCATTATACATGCTAAAACTAATGCCCCCATTCTTTCTCCTCACACTTATCCCTCCCTTCAGACCAACCCTGCCCAGTCCTTTTCCCTTTGGTAACTTTTAGTCAACTCTCGGGTTCTGTGAGTCTGCTGCTGTTTTTCTCCTTCAGTTTTTCTTTGTTGTTGTACTACACACATGAGTGAAAACTCTTGGTACTTGTCTTTCTCCGCCTGGCCTATTTCTCTGAACATACTACCGTCTAGCTCCATCCAGGTCATTACAAATGGTAGGATTTGTTTTCTTCTTAAGGCTGCTTACTGCACTTTTAAAACTGGAATTCATTCTTCCTTTTTGTTTGTAGTTTAGCTATGTTATTCACCATTCAACTCCTGGTTATGAACAATAGCTTTGTGTCAATCGATATGTATCTGTATCTATCTATCTAATGGTCTGTCTGTCTATCTATGTTTCTACGTATGTATGTATGTATGTATCTATGTATCTATCTATCTATCTCTCTTCCTATCATCTATCTATGATGTCTATCATCTATCAATCCATGTACCTATCTATCTATCTTTCATCTGTCATCTGTGTACCTATCTATCTATGAATCAATCATCTTTTTGTCTGCCCATCTATCCTTCTGTACAGAACAGTTAATAACATAGCCTATGTCTCTTCCCTACATTATGCTTCCAGAAATATTGCAAGGTAACTAAGCCATAAGGAGAGCACTGTGTTCACCGATACACTTTCAGGTAGAGTCAGCCGCGTGTGCTTACAAAACCAGTAAATGGAGGTGAAAGGACTTGAACCTGTATCTCTGTCCACTGTCCTCTCATACTTCCTGCTCGCTTGGTGACTTTATTTAGCCACATTCAGTGAGTAAGTGATCCCTGAAGACCACAAGTATCCTTCGTCTGGTCCGGTTGTCGAAAGAAAAGTGTTCTTGCTTCTTTGCACACCACCATGTTTGAGGGACATCGGCGTGATCACTGCTGATAGGTGCAGGGACAATTATAAAGGAACACCTATTTCTGGACAGGAGCAGTTGGGAACAAAGAGTGTGTTGTGGAGTGAAGTGTTTATTTGAGGGTCCAAACTTCCCTCCTTAGGTGGGTATTAATTCTTTACATTCGTGAACATCATAAAAAGCAATGATTTTAGAAGCCCAGACGCATATTATTACAGCAATTCATTTGTTGAGGTGAGAGGAAATGAGAAGGAACTTGCTGCACCACTAAATCTATGCCTGAGCACTGCTGAAATCAAACAAAAAGAATTCACGGTGGCTAGATAGGGCTATTTTCTACTGACTCTCTCTGGGGACTCAAACAGAATTCATTTGTTTGTTTGTTTCTTATTTTCACTTGTATAGGTAATCTGTCCCCGCCCCTTCAGCTTGTAGTTTGTCTGTGTCCTTGGATCTCAAGTGAGTCTCCAGTAAGGGAGCACGTAGGAGATCTTGCGTTTTCATCAGTTCTTCTAACACTGGGTCTTTTGATTGAAGCACTCAAAGCCTGTACTTTTATTTATTCTGATATTTGAGAGCTGTGCTCTTACTGCACTTTGAAATTCTTTTTGTTCTCATTAATATACAATCACATGCAGAACATTATGTTTTCCAGTCTACACCCTTCACCAAGTCCCCGGCAAAAGCCAGTTACAGTCGCTGTCCGTCAGCGTGTACTAAGATGCTGTAGAATCACTACATGTCTTCTCTGTGTTATGCAGCCGTACAAATGACCCCCCAAGTTACACACTATACATGCTAATCCTAATGCCCCCATTCTTTTTCCCCGCCCTTATTACTCCCTTCCCAAAAACCCTCCCCAGTCCCTTTCTCTTTGGTAACTGTTAGTCCACTCTCGGGTTCTGTGAGTCTGCTGCTGTCTTTTCCTTCAGTTTTTCTTTGTTATCATACTCCACACATGAGTGAAATCATTTGGTACATGTATTTCTCCTCCTTGAATATTTGACTGAGCATAATACCCTCTAGCTCCATCCACGTTATTGCAAATAATAGGATTTGTTTTCTTCTTATGGCTGCCTACTGCACTTTTTAAACTGGATTTCATTCTTCTTTTTGTTTGTAGTTTCGCTATGTGCTTTCACCATTGCTCTCCTGGTTATGAGCAGTAGCTTTGTGTTAATCGATATGTACCTATATCTATCTATCTGTCTGTCTATCTATTTATCAATCAATCAATCAATCAATCAATCATCTTTTTGTCTGCCCATCTGTCCTTGTGTACAGAACAGTTAACCATATATCCTATATCACTTTCCTACACTATGCTTCCAAAAATCCTGCAAAGTATCTAGGCTGTAGAGAGACCACTGGGTTCACCGAGACACTTGCAGTTCGAGGCGGCCGCGTGTACCTACAAAACCAGGAAATAGTTGTGCCGGGACTTGAACCCGTGTCTCTATCCTCTGTCTTCTTTCATCTCCTTCTAACTTACTGTCTGTATTTAGCCACATTCTTTGACTAAGTGCTCCCTGAAGACCACAAGTATCATTCCTCTGGGCCTGTTGTCTCGAGAAAAGAAAACTTGTTCTTTGCTCACCACCATGTTTGAAGGACATCAGCGTGATCACCGGCGATAGGACGGAGGGTCAAATAAAAAGGAACACCAATTTCTAGACAGGAGCAGTTGGGAGCTAAGAGTGTTTTGTGGGGTGACGTGTTTATTTGAGTGTCCAAACTTCCCTCTTTAGGTAGTTATTAGATCCTCCCATTCGTGAACATCATAAAACCCACTGATTTCAAAGGCCCAGACGCTTATTATTACAGCAACTCAGTTGTCGAGGTGAGAGAAAATGAGAAGTATGTTGCTGCACCACTAAATCAATGGCTGGGAACGGCTGAAACCAAACAAAAAGAATTCACGGAGGCCAGATAGGGCTATTTTCTTCTGACTGTCTCAATGGACTCACACAGAATCCATTTGTTTGATTGTTTGTTTTTCAGTTTCACTCGTGTAGGGTACTTGTCCACACACCTTCGGCTTGTAGTGTGTCTGTGTCCTTGGATCTCAAGTGAGTCTCCTGTAAGTAAGCACGTACGTGTCTTGAGTTTTCATCCCTTCTTTTAACCCTGTGTCTTTTGTTTGCTGCACTCAGTGCCTGACCTTTTATTCTGATGATTCAGAGCTGTGCACTTATTGCACTTAAAGAATTTTTTTTATCATTAAGCTAAAATCAATTGAAGAACATTATGTTTACTATGCTCCCCCCTTCACCAAGTACATCTGAAAAACCTCTTCAGTCGCTGTCGATCTGCGTAGTTGGATGCTGTAGACCCCTTCACCATGTCCCTCCCAACAGACCCCATTACAGTCGCTGTCCATCAGTGAGTAGTAAGATGCTATATGATCTCTACTAGCCTTCTCTGTGTTGTACAGCACTCCCCATGACCCCTCGACCCAAAGCATTATACATGCTAAAACTAATGCCCCCATTCTTTCTCCTCACACTTATCCCTCCCTTCAGACCAACCCTGCCCAGTCCTTTTCCCTTTGGTAACTTTTAGTCAACTCTCGGGTTCTGTGAGTCTGCTGCTGTTTTTCTCCTTCAGTTTTTCTTTGTTGTTGTACTACACACATGAGTGAAAACACTTGGTACTTGTCTTTCTCCGCCTGGCCTATTTCTCTGAACATACTACCGTCTAGCTCCATCCAGGTCATTACAAATGGTAGGATTTGTTTTCTTCTTCAGGCTGCTTACTGCACTTTTAAAACTGGAATTCATTCTTCCTTTTTGTTTGTAGTTTAGCTATGTTATTCACCATTCAACTCCTGGTTATGAACAATAGCTTTGTGTCAATCGATATGTATCTGTATCTATCTATCTAATGGTCTGTCTGTCTATCTATGTTTCTACGTATGTATGTATGTATGTATCTATCTCTCTTCCTATCATCTATCTATGATGTCTATCATCGATCAATCCATGTACCTATCTATCTATCTTTCATCTGTCATCTGTGTACCTATCTATCTATGAATCAATCATCTTTTTGTCTGCCCATCTATCCTTCTGTACAGAACAGTTAACAACATAGCCTATGTCTCTTCCCTACATTATGCTTCCAGAAATCTTGCAAGGTAACTAAGCCATAAGGAGAGCACTGTGTTCACCGATACACTTTCAGGTAGAGTCAGCCGCGTGTGCTTACAAAACCAGTAAATGGAGGTGAAAGGACTTGAACCTGTATCTCTGTCCACTGTCCTCTCATACTTCCTGCTCGCTTGGTGACTTTATTTAGCCACATTCAGTGAGTAAGTGATCCCTGAAGACCACAAGTATCCTTCGTCTGGTCCGGTTGTCGAAAGAAAAGTGTACTTGCTTCTTTGCACACCACCATGTTTGAGGGACATCGGCGTGATCACTGCTGATAGGTGCAGGGACAATTATAAAGGAACACCTATTTCTGGACAGGAGCAGTTGGGAACAAAGAGTGTGTTGTGGAGTGAAGTGTTTATTTGAGGGTCCAAACTTCCCTCCTTAGGTGGGTATTACTTCTTTACATTCGTGAACATCATAAAAAGCAATGATTTTAGAAGCCCAGACGCATATTATTACAGCAATTCATTTGTTGAGGTGAGAGGAAATGAGAAGGAACTTGCTGCACCACTAAATCTATGCCTGAGCACTGCTGAAATCAAACAAAAAGAATTCACGGTGGCTAGATAGGGCTATTTTCTACTGACTCTCTCTGGGGACTCAAACAGAATTCATTTGTTTGTTTGTTTCTTATTTTCACTTGTATAGGTAATCTGTCCCCGCCCCTTCAGCTTGTAGTTTGTCTGTGTCCTTGGATCTCAAGTGAGTCTCCAGTAAGGGAGCACGTAGGAGATCTTGCGTTTTCATCAGTTCTTCTAACACTGGGTCTTTTGATTGAAGCACTCAAAGACTGTACTTTTATTTATTCTGATATTTGAGAGCTGTGCTCTTACTGCACTTTGAAATTCTTTTTGTTCTCATTAATATACAATCACATGCAGAACATTATGTTTTCCAGTCTACACCCTTCAGCAAGTCCCCGGCAAAAGCCAGTTACAGTCGCTGTCCGTCAGCGTGTACTAAGATGCTGTAGAATCACTACATGTCTTCTCCGTGTTATGCAGCCGTACAAATGACCCCCCAAGTTACACACTATACATGCTAATCCTAATGCCCCCATTCTTTTTCCCCGCCCTTATTACTCCCTTCCCAAAAACCCTCCCCAGTCCCTTTCTCTTTGGTAACTGTTAGTCCACTCTCGGGTTCTGTGAGTCTGCTGCTGTCTTTTCCTTCAGTTTTTCTTTGTTATCATACTCCACACATGAGTGAAATCATTTGGTACATGTATTTCTCCTCCTTGAATATTTGACTGAGCATAATACCCTCTAGCTCCATCCACGTTATTGCAAATAATAGGATTTGTTTTCTTCTTATGGCTGCCTACTGCACTTTTTAAACTGGATTTCATTCTTCTTTTTGTTTGTAGTTTCGCTATGTGCTTTCACCATTGCTCTCCTGGTTATGAACAGTAGCTTTGTGTTAATCGATATGTACCTATATCTATCTATCTGTCTGTCTATCTATTTATCAATCAATCAATCAATCAATCAATCAATCATCTTTTTGTCTGCCCATCTGTCCTTGTGTACAGAACAGTTAACCATATATCCTATATCACTTTCCTACACTATGCTTCCAAAAATCCTGCAAAGTATCTAGGCTGTAGAGAGACCACTGGGTTCACCGAGACACTTGCAGTTCGAGGCGGCCGCGTGTACCTACAAAACCAGGAAATAGTTGTGCCGGGACTTGAACCCGTGTCTCTATCCTCTGTCTTCTTTCATCTCCTTCTAACTTACTGTCTGTATTTAGCCACATTCTTTGACTAAGTGCTCCCTGAAGACCACAAGTATCATTCCTCTGGGCCTGTTGTCTCGAGAAAAGAAAACTTGTTCTTTGCTCACCACCATGTTTGAAGGACATCAGCGTGATCACCGGCGATAGGACGGAGGGTCAAATAAAAAGGAACACCAATTTCTAGACAGGAGCAGTTGGGAGCTAAGAGTGTTTTGTGGGGTGACGTGTTTATTTGAGTGTCCAAACTTCCCTCTTTAGGTAGTTATTAGATCCTCCCATTCGTGAACATCATAAAACCCACTGATTTCAAAGGCCCAGACGCTTATTATTACAGCAACTCAGTTGTCGAGGTGAGAGAAAATGAGAAGTATGTTGCTGCACCACTAAATCAATGGCTGGGAACGGCTGAAACCAAACAAAAAGAATTCACGGAGGCCAGATAGGGCTATTTTCTTCTGACTGTCTCAATGGACTCACACAGAATCCATTTGTTTGATTGTTTGTTTTTCAGTTTCACTCGTGTAGGGTACTTGTCGACACACCTTCGGCTTGTAGTGTGTCTGTGTCCTTGGATCTCAAGTGAGTCTCCTGTAAGTAAGCACGTACGTGTCTTGAGTTTTCATCCCTTCTTTTAACCCTGTGTCTTTTGTTTGCTGCACTCAGTGCCTGACCTTTTATTCTGATGATTCAGAGCTGTGCACTTATTGCACTTAAAGAATTTTTTTTATCATTAAGCTAAAATCAATTGAAGAACATTATGTTTACTATGCTCCCCCCTTCACCAAGTACATCTGAAAAACCTCTTCAGTCGCTGTCGATCTGCGTAGTTGGATGCTGTAGACCCCTTCACCATGTCCCTCCCAACAGACCCCATTACAGTCGCTGTCCATCAGTGAGTAGTAAGATGCTATATGATCTCTACTAGCCTTCTCTGTGTTGTACAGCACTCCCCATGACCCCTCGACCCAAAGCATTATACATGCTAAAACTAATGCCCCCATTCTTTCTCCTCACACTTATCCCTCCCTTCAGACCAACCCTGCCCAGTCCTTTTCCCTTTGGTAACTTTTAGTCAACTCTCGGGTTCTGTGAGTCTGCTGCTGTTTTTCTCCTTCAGTTTTTCTTTGTTGTTGTACTACACACATGAGTGAAAACACTTGGTACTTGTCTTTCTCCGCCTGGCCTATTTCTCTGAACATACTACCGTCTAGCTCCATCCAGGTCATTACAAATGGTAGGATTTGTTTTCTTCTTAAGGCTGCTTACTGCACTTTTAAAACTGGATTTCATTCTTACTTTTTGTTTGTAGTTTAGCTATGTTATTCACCATTCAACTCCTGGTTATGAACAATAGCTTTGTGTCAATCGATATGTATCTGTATCTATCTATCTAATGGTCTGTCTGTCTATCTATGTTTCTACGTATGTATGTATGTATGTATCTATGTATCTATCTATCTATCTATCTTCCTATCATCTATCTATGATGTCTATCATCTATCAATCCATGTACCTATCTATCTATCTATCTTTCATCTGTCATCTGTGTACCTATCTATCTATGAATCAATCATCTTTTTGTCTGCCCATCTATCCTTCTGTACAGAACAGTTAACAACATAGCCTATGTCTCTTCCCTACATTATGCTTCCAGAAATCTTGCAAGGTAACTAAGCCATAAGGAGAGCACTGTGTTCACCGATACACTTTCAGGTAGAGTCAGCCGCGTGTGCTTACAAAACCAGTAAATGGAGGTGAAAGGACTTGAACCTGTATCTCTGTCCACTGTCCTCTCATAATTCCTGCTCGCTTGGTGACTTTATTTAGCCACATTCAGTGAGTAAGTGATCCCTGAAGACCACAAGTATCCTTCGTCTGGTCCGGTTGTCGAAAGAAAAGTGTACTTGCTTCTTTGCACACCACCATGTTTGAGGGACATCGGCGTGATCACTGCTGATAGGTGCAGGGACAATTATAAAGGAACAACTATTTCTGGACAGGAGCAGTTGGGAACAAAGAGTGTGTTGTGGAGTGAAGTGTTTATTTGAGGGTCCAAACTTCCCTCCTTAGGTGGGTATTACTTCTTTACATTCGTGAACATCATAAAAAGCAATGATTTTAGAAGCCCAGACGCATATTATTACAGCAATTCATTTGTTGAGGTGAGAGGAAATGAGAAGGAACTTGCTGCACCACTAAATCTATGCCTGAGCACTGCTGAAATCAAACAAAAAGAATTCACGGTGGCTAGATAGGGCCATTTTCTACTGACTCTCTCTGGGGACTCAAACAGAATTCATTTGTTTGTTTGTTTCTTATTTTCACTTGTATAGGTAATCTGTCCCCGCCCCTTCAGCTTGTAGTTTGTCTGTGTCCTTGGATCTCAAGTGAGTCTCCAGTAAGGGAGCACGTAGGAGATCTTGCGTTTTCATCAGTTCTTCTAACACTGGGTCTTTTGATTGAAGCACTCAAATCCTGTACTTTTATTTATTCTGATATTTGAGAGCTGTGCTCTTACTGCACTTTGAAATTCTTTTTGTTCTCATTAATATACAATCACATGCAGAACATTATGTTTTCCAGTCTACACCCTTCACCAAGTCCCCGGCAAAAGCCAGTTACAGTCGCTGTCCGTCAGCGTGTACTAAGATGCTGTAGAATCACTACATGTCTTCTCTGTGTTATGCAGCCGTACAAATGACCCCCCAAGTTACACACTATACATGCTAATCCTAATGCCCCCCATTCTTTTTCCCCGCCCTTATTACTCCCTTCCCAAAAACCCTCCCCAGTCCCTTTCTCTTTGGTAACTGTTAGTCCACTCTCGGGTTCTGTGAGTCTGCTGCTGTCTTTTCCTTCAGTTTTTCTTTGTTATCATACTCCACACATGAGTGAAATCATTTGGTACATGTATTTCTCCTCCTTGAATATTTGACTGAGCATAATACCCTCTAGCTCCATCCACGTTATTGCAAATAATAGGATTTGTTTTCTTCTTATGGCTGCCTACTGCACTTTTTAAACTGGATTTCATTCTTCTTTTTTGTTTGTAGTTTCGCTATGTGCTTTCACCATTGCTCTCCTGGTTATGAGCAGTAGCTTTGTGTTAATCGATATGTACCTATATCTATCTATCTGTCTGTCTATCTATTTATCAATCAATCAATCAATCAATCAATCATCTTTTTGTCTGCCCATCTGTCCTTGTGTACAGAACAGTTAACCATATATCCTATATCACTTTCCTACACTATGCTTCCAAAAATCCTGCAAAGTATCTAGGCTGTAGAGAGACCACTGGGTTCACCGAGACACTTGCAGTTCGAGGCGGCCGCGTGTACCTACAAAACCAGGAAATAGTTGTGCCGGGACTTGAACCCGTGTCTCTATCCTCTGTCTTCTTTCATCTCCTTCTAACTTACTGTCTGTATTTAGCCACATTCTTTGACTAAGTGCTCCCTGAAGACCACAAGTATCATTCCTCTGGGCCTGTTGTCTCGAGAAAAGAAAACTTGTTCTTTGCTCACCACCATGTTTGAAGGACATCAGCGTGATCACCGGCGATAGGACGGAGGGTCAAATAAAAAGGAACACCAATTTCTAGACAGGAGCAGTTGGGAGCTAAGAGTGTTTTGTGGGGTGACGTGTTTATTTGAGTGTCCAAACTTCCCTCTTTAGGTAGTTATTAGATCCTCCCATTCGTGAACATCATAAAACCCACTGATTTCAAAGGCCCAGACGCTTATTATTACAGCAACTCAGTTGTCGAGGTGAGAGAAAATGAGAAGTATGTTGCTGCACCACTAAATCAATGGCTGGGAACGGCTGAAACCAAACAAAAAGAATTCACGGAGGCCAGATAGGGCTATTTTCTTCTGACTGTCTCAATGGACTCACACAGAATCCATTTGTTTGATTGTTTGTTTTTCAGTTTCACTCGTGTAGGGTACTTGTCCACACACCTTCGGCTTGTAGTGTGTCTGTGTCCTTGGATCTCAAGTGAGTCTCCTGTAAGTAAGCACGTACGTGTCTTGAGTTTTCCTCCCTTCTTTTAACCCTGTGTCTTTTGTTTGCTGCACTCAGTGCCTGACCTTTTATTCTGATGATTCAGAGCTGTGCACTTATTGCACTTAAAGAATTTTTTTTATCATTAAGCTAAAATCAATTGAAGAACATTATGTTTACTATGCTCCCCCCTTCACCAAGTACATCTGAAAAACCTCTTCAGTCGCTGTCGATCTGCGTAGTTGGATGCTGTAGACCCCTTCACCATGTCCCTCCCAACAGACCCCATTACAGTCGCTGACCATCAGTGAGTAGTAAGATGCTATATGATCTCTACTAGCCTTCTCTGTGTTGTACAGCACTCCCCATGCCCCCTCGACCCCAAGCATTATACATGCTAAAACTAATGCCCCCATTCTTACTCCTCACACTTATCCCTCCCTTCAGACCCACCCTGCCCAGTCCTTTTCCCTTTGGTAACTTTTAGTCAACTCTCGGGTTCTGTGAGAATGCTGCTCTTTTTCTCCTTCAGTTTTTCTTTGTTGTTATACTAAATACATGAGTGAAAACACTTGGTACTTGTCTTTCTCGGCCTGGCCTATTTCTCTGAACATACTACCGTCTAGCTCCATCCAGGTCATTACAAATGGTAGGATTTGTTTTCTTCTTAAGGCTGCTTACTGCACTTTTAAAACTGGATTTCATTCTTCCTTTTTGTTTGTAGTTTAGCTATGTTATTCACCATTCAACTCCTGGTTATGAACAATAGCTTTGTGTCAATCGATATGTATCTGTATCTATCTATCTAATGGTCTGTCTGTCTATCTATGTTTCTACGTATGTATGTATGTATGTATCTATGTATCTATCTATCTATCTCTCTTCCTATCATCTATCAATGATGTCTATCATCTATCAATCCATGTACCTTCTATCTATCTTTCATCTGTCATCTGTGTACCTATCTATCTATGAATCAATCATCTTTTTGTCTGCCCATCTATCCTTCTGTACAGAACAGTTAACAACATAGCCTATGTCTCTTCCCTACATTATGCTTCCAGAAATCTTGCAAGGTAACTAAGCCATAAGGAGAGCACTGTGTTCACCGATACACTTTCAGGTAGAGTCAGCCGCGTGTGCTTACAAAACCAGTAAATGGAGGTGAAAGGACTTGAACCTGTATCTCTGTCCACTGTCCTCTCATACTTCCTGCTCGCTTGGTGACTTTATTTAGCCACATTCAGTGAGTAAGTGATCCCTGAAGACCACAAGTATCCTTCGTCTGGTCCGGTTGTCGAAAGAAAAGTGTACTTGCTTCTTTGCACACCACCATGTTTGAGGGACATCGGCGTGATCACTGCTGATAGGTGCAGGGACAATTATAAAGGAACACCTATTTCTGGACAGGAGCAGTTGGGAACAAAGAGTGTGTTGTGGAGTGAAGTGTTTATTTGAGGGTCCAAACTTCCCTCCTTAGGTGGTTATTACTTCTTTACATTCGTGAACATCATAAAAAGCAATGATTTTAGAAGCCCAGACGCATATTATTACAGCAATTCATTTGTTGAGGTGAGAGGAAATGAGAAGGAACTTGCTGCACCACTAAATCTATGCCTGAGCACTGCTGAAATCAAACAAAAAGAATTCACGGTGGCTAGATAGGGCTATTTTCTACTGACTCTCTCTGGGGACTCAAACAGAATTCATTTGTTTGTTTGTTTCTTATTTTCACTTGTATAGGTAATCTGTCCCCGCCCCTTCAGCTTGTAGTTTGTCTGTGTCCTTGGATCTCAAGTGAGTCTCCAGTAAGGGAGCACGTAGGAGATCTTGCGTTTTCATCAGTTCTTCTAACACTGGGTCTTTTGATTGAAGCACTCAAAGCCTGTACTTTTATTTATTCTGATATTTGAGAGCTGTGCTCTTACTGCACTTTGAAATTCTTTTTGTTCTCATTAATATACAATCACATGCAGAACATTATGTTTTCCAGTCTACACCCTTCACCAAATCCCCGGCAAAAGCCAGTTACAGTCGCTGTCCGTCAGCGTGTACTAAGATGCTGTAGAATCACTACATGTCTTCTCTGTGTTATGCAGCCGTACAAATGACCCCCCAAGTTACACACTATACATGCTAATCCTAATGCCCCCCATTCTTTTTCCCCGCCCTTATTACTCCCTTCCCAAAAACCCTCCCCAGTCCCTTTCTCTTTGGTAACTGTTAGTCCACTCTCGGGTTCTGTGAGTCTGCTGCTGTCTTTTCCTTCAGTTTTTCTTTGTTATCATACTCCACACATGAGTGAAATCATTTGGTACATGTATTTCTCCTCCTTGAATATTTGACTGAGCATAATACCCTCTAGCTCCATCCACGTTATTGCAAATAATAGGATTTGTTTTCTTCTTATGGCTGCCTACTGCACTTTTTAAACTGGATTTCATTCTTCTTTTTTGTTTGTAGTTTCGCTATGTGCTTTCACCATTGCTCTCCTGGTTATGAGCAGTAGCTTTGTGTTAATCGATATGTACCTATATCTATCTATCTGTCTGTCTATCTATTTATCAATCAATCAATCAATCAATCAATCATCTTTTTGTCTGCCCATCTGTCCTTGTGTACAGAACAGTTAACCATATATCCTATATCACTTTCCTACACTATGCTTCCAAAAATCCTGCAAAGTATCTAGGCTGTAGAGAGACCACTGGGTTCACCGAGACACTTGCAGTTCGAGGCGGCCGCGTGTACCTACAAAACCAGGAAATAGTTGTGCCGGGACTTGAACCCGTGTCTCTATCCTCTGTCTTCTTTCATCTCCTTCTAACTTACTGTCTGTATTTAGCCACATTCTTTGACTAAGTGCTCCCTGAAGACCACAAGTATCATTCCTCTGGGCCTGTTGTCTCGAGAAAAGAAAACTTGTTCTTTGCTCACCACCATGTTTGAAGGACATCAGCGTGATCACCGGCGATAGGACGGAGGGTCAAGTGAAAAGGAACACCAATTTCTAGACAGGAGCAGTTGGGAGCTAAGAGTGTTTTGTGGGGTGACGTGTTTATTTGAGTGTCCAAACTTCCCTCTTTAGGTAGTTATTAGATCCTCCCATTCGTGAACATCATAAAACCCACTGATTTCAAAGGCCCAGACGCTTATTATTACAGCAACTCAGTTGTCGAGGTGAGAGAAAATGAGAAGTATGTTGCTGCACCACTAAATCAATGGCTGGGAACGGCTGAAACCAAACAAAAAGAATTCACGGAGGCCAGATAGGGCTATTTTCTTCTGACTGTCTCAATGGACTCACACAGAATCCATTTGTTTGATTGTTTGTTTCTCAGTTTCACTCGTGTAGGGTACTTGTCCACACACCTTCGGCTTGTAGTGTGTCTGTGTCCTTGGATCTCAAGTGAGTCTCCTGTAAGTAAGCACGTACGTGTCTTGAGTTTTCATCCCTTCTTTTAACCCTGTGTCTTTTGTTTGCTGCACTCAGTGCCTGACCTTTTATTCTGATGATTCAGAGCTGTGCACTTATTGCACTTAAAGAATTTTTTTTATCATTAAGCTAAAATCAATTGAAGAACATTATGTTTACTATGCTCCCCCCTTCACCAAGTACATCTGAAAAACCTCTTCAGTCGCTGTCGATCTGCGTAGTTGGATGCTGTAGACCCCTTCACCATGTCCCTCCCAACAGACCCCATTACAGTCGCTGTCCATCAGTGAGTAGTAAGATGCTATATGATCTCTACTAGCCTTCTCTGTGTTGTACAGCACTCCCCATGACCCCTCGACCCAAAGCATTATACATGCTAAAACTAATGCCCCCATTCTTTCTCCTCACACTTATCCCTCCCTTCAGACCAACCCTGCCCAGTCCTTTTCCCTTTGGTAACTTTTAGTCAACTCTCGGGTTCTGTGAGTCTGCTGCTGTTTTTCTCCTTCAGTTTTTCTTTGTTGTTGTACTACAGACATGAGTGAAAACACTTGGTACTTGTCTTTCTCCGCCTGGCCTATTTCTCTGAACATACTACCGTCTAGCTTCATCCAGGTCATTACAAATGGTAGGATTTGTTTTCTTCTTAAGGCTGCTTACTGCACTTTTAAAACTGGATTTCATTCTTCCATTTTGTTTGTAGTTTAGCTATGTTATTCACCATTCAACTCCTGGTTATGAACAATAGCTTTGTGTCAATCGATATGTATCTGTATCTATCTATCTAATGGTCTGTCTGTCTATCTATGTTTCTACGTATGTATGTATGTATGTATCTATGTATCTATCTATCTCTCTCTCTTCCTATCATCTATCTATGATGTCTATCATCGATCAATCCATGTACCTATCTATCTATCTTTCATCTGTCATCTGTGTACCTATCTATCTATGAATCAATCATCTTTTTGTCTGCCCATCTATCCTTCTGTACAGAACAGTTAACAACATAGCCTATGTCTCTTCCCTACATTATGCTTCCAGAAATCTTGCAAGGTAACTAAGCCATAAGGAGAGCACTGTGTTCACCGATACACTTTCAGGTAGAGTCAGCCGCGTGTGCTTACAAAACCAGTAAATGGAGGTGAAAGGACTTGAACCTGTATCTCTGTCCACTGTCCTCTCATACTTCCTGCTCGCTTGGTGACTTTATTTAGCCACATTCAGTGAGTAAGTGATCCCTGAAGACCACAAGTATCCTTCGTCTGGTCCGGTTGTCGAAAGAAAAGTGTACTTGCTTCTTTGCACACCACCATGTTTGAGGGACATCGGCGTGATCACTGCTGATAGGTGCAGGGACAATTATAAAGGAACACCTATTTCTGGACAGGAGCAGTTGGGAACAAAGAGTGTGTTGTGGAGTGAAGTGTTTATTTGAGGGTCCAAACTTCCCTCCTTAGGTGGGTATTACTTCTTTACATTCGTGAACATGATAAAAAGCAATGATTTTAGTAGCCCAGACGCATATTATTACAGCAATTCATTTGTTGAGGTGAGAGGAAATGAGAAGGAACTTGCTGCACCACTAAATCTATGCCTGAGCACTGCTGAAATCAAACAAAAAGAATTCACGGTGGCTAGATAGGGCTATTTTCTACTGACTCTCTCTGGGGACTCAAACAGAATTCATTTGTTTGTTTGTTTCTTATTTTCACTTGTATAGGTAATCTGTCCCCACCCCTTCAGCTTGTAGTTTGTTTGTGTCCTTGGATCTCAAGTGAGTCTCCAGTAAGGGAGCACGTAGGAGATCTTGCGTTTTCATCAGTTCTTCTAACACTGGGTCTTTTGATTGAAGCACTCAAAGCCTGTACTTTTATTTATTCTGATATTTGAGAGCTGTGCTCTTACTGCACTTTGAAATTCTTTTTGTTCTCATTAATATACAATCACATGCAGAACATTATGTTTCCCAGTCTACACCCTTCACGAAGTCCCCGGCAAAAGCCAGTTACAGTCGCTGTCCGTCAGCGTGTACTAAGATGCTGTAGAATCACTACATGTCTTCTCTGTGTTATGCAGCCGTACAAATGACCCCCCAAGTTACACACTATACATGCTAATTCTAATGCCCCCCATTCTTTTTCCCCGCCCTTATTACTCCCTTCCCAAAAACCCTCCCCAGTCCCTTTCTCTTTGGTAACTGTTAGTCCACTCTCGGGTTCTGTGAGTCTGCTGCTGTCTTTTCCTTCAGTTTTTCTTTGTTATCATACTCCACACATGAGTGAAATCATTTGGTACATGTATTTCTCCTCCTTGAATATTTGACTGAGCATAATACCCTCTAGCTCCATCCACGTTATTGCAAATAATAGGATTTGTTTTCTTCTTATGGCTGCCTACTGCACTTTTTAAACTGGATTTCATTCTTCTTTTTTGTTTGTAGTTTCGCTATGTGCTTTCACCATTGCTCTCCTGGTTATGAGCAGTAGCTTTGTGTTAATCGATATGTACCTATATCTATCTATCTGTCTGTCTATCTATTTATCAATCAATCAATCAATCAATCAATCATCTTTTTGTCTGCCCATCTGTCCTTGTGTACAGAACAGTTAACCATATATCCTATATCACTTTCCTACACTGTGCTTCCAAAAATCCTGCAAAGTATCTAGGCTGTAGAGAGACCACTGGGTTCACCGAGACACTTGCAGTTCGAGGCGGCCGCGTGTACCTACAAAACCAGGAAATAGTTGTGCCGGGACTTGAACCCGTGTCTCTATCCTCTGTCTTCTTTCATCTCCTTCTAACTTACTGTCTGTATTTAGCCACATTCTTTGACTAAGTGCTCCCTGAAGACCACAAGTATCATTCCTCTGGGCCTGTTGTCTCGAGAAAAGAAAACTTGTTCTTTGCTCACCACCATGTTTGAAGGACATCAGCGTGATCACCGGCGATAGGACGGAGGGTCAAGTGAAAAGGAACACCAATTTCTAGACAGGAGCAGTTGGGAGCTAAGAGTGTTTTGTGGGGTGACGTGTTTATTTGAGTGTCCAAACTTCCCTCTTTAGGTAGTTATTAGATCCTCCCATTAGTGAACATCATAAAACCCACTGATTTCAAAGGCCCAGACGCTTATTATTACAGCAACTCAGTTGTCGAGGTGAGAGAAAATGAGAAGTATGTTGCTGCACCACTAAATCAATGGCTGGGAACGGCTGAAACCAAACAAAAAGAATTCACGGAGGCCAGATAGGGCTATTTTCTTCTGACTGTCTCAATGGACTCACACAGAATCCATTTGTTTGATTGTTTGTTTTTCAGTTTCACTCGTGTAGGGTACTTGTCCACACACCTTCGGCTTGTAGTGTGTCTGTGTCCTTGGATCTCAAGTGAGTCTCCTGTAAGTAAGCACGTACGTGTCTTGAGTTTTCATCCCTTCTTTTAACCCTGTGTCTTTTGTTTGCTGCACTCAGTGCCTGACCTTTTATTCTGATGATTCAGAGCTGTGCACTTATTGCACTTAAAGAATTTTTTTTATCATTAAGCTAAAATCAATTGAAGAACATTATGTTTACTATGCTCACCCCTTCACCAAGTACATCTGAAAAACCTCTTCAGTCGCTGTCGATCTGCGTAGTTGGATGCTGTAGACCCCTTCACCATGTCCCTCCCAACAGACCCCATTACAGTCGCTGTCCATCAGTGAGTAGTAAGATGCTATATGATCTCTACTAGCCTTCTCTGTGTTGTACAGCACTCCCCATGACCCCTCGACCCAAAGCATTATACATGCTAAAACTAATGCCCCCATTCTTTCTCCTCACACTTATCCCTCCCTTCAGACCAACCCTGCCCAGTCCTTTTCCCTTTGGTAACTTTTAGTCAGCTCTCGGGTTCTGTGAGTCTGCTGCTGTTTTTCTCCTTCAGTTTTTCTTTGTTTTTGTACTACAGACATGAGTGAAAACACTTGGTACTTGTCTTTCTCCGCCTGGCCTATTTCTCTGAACATACTACCGTCTAGCTCCATCCAGGTCATTACAAATGGTAGGATTTGTTTTCTTCTTAAGGCTGCTTACTGCACTTTTAAAACTGGATTTCATTCTTCCATTTTGTTTGTAGTTTAGCTATGTTATTCACCATTCAACTCCTGGTTATGAACAATAGCTTTGTGTCAATCGATATGTATCTGTATCTATCTATCTAATGGTCTGTCTGTCTATCTATGTTTCTACGTATGTATGTATGTATGTATCTATGTATCTATCTATCTCTCTCTCTTCCTATCATCTATCTATGATGTCTATCATCGATCAATCCATGTACCTATCTATCTATCTTTCATCTGTCATCTGTGTACCTATCTATCTATGAATCAATCATCTTTTTGTCTGCCCATCTATCCTTCTGTACAGAACAGTTAACAACATAGCCTATGTCTCTTCCCTACATTATGCTTCCAGAAATCTTGCAAGGTAACTAAGCCATAAGGAGAGCACTGTGTTCACCGATACACTTTCAGGTAGAGTCAGCCGCGTGTGCTTACAAAACCAGTAAATGGAGGTGAAAGGACTTGAACCTGTATCTCTGTCCACTGTCCTCTCATACTTCCTGCTCGCTTGGTGACTTTATTTAGCCACATTCAGTGAGTAAGTGATCCCTGAAGACCACAAGTATCCTTCGTCTGGTCCGGTTGTCGAAAGAAAAGTGTACTTGCTTCTTTGCACACCACCATGTTTGAGGGACATCGGCGTGATCACTGCTGATAGGTGCAGGGACAATTATAAAGGAACACCTATTTCTGGACAGGAGCAGTTGGGAACAAAGAGTGTGTTGTGGAGTGAAGTGTTTATTTGAGGGTCCAAACTTCCCTCCTTAGGTGGGTATTACTTCTTTACATTCGTGAACATCATAAAAAGCAATGATTTTAGAAGCCCAGACGCATATTATTACAGCAATTCATTTGTTGAGGTGAGAGGAAATGAGAAGGAACTTGCTGCACCACTAAATCTATGCCTGAGCACTGCTGAAATCAAACAAAAAGAATTCACGGTGGCTAGATAGGGCCATTTTCTACTGACTCTCTCTGGGGACTCAAACAGAATTCATTTGTTTGTTTGTTTCTTATTTTCACTTGTATAGGTAATCTGTCCCCGCCCCTTCAGCTTGTAGTTTGTCTGTGTCCTTGGATCTCAAGTGAGTCTCCAGTAAGGGAGCACGTAGGAGATCTTGCGTTTTCATCAGTTCTTCTAACACTGGGTCTTTTGATTGAAGCACTCAAAGCCTGTACTTTTATTTATTCTGATATTTGAGAGCTGTGCTCTTACTGCACTTTGAAATTCTTTTTGTTCTCATTAATATACAATCACATGCAGAACATTATGTTTCCCAGTCTACACCCTTCACCAAGTCCCCGGCAAAAGCCAGTTACAGTCGCTGTCCGTCAGCGTGTACTAAGATGCTGTAGAATCACTACATGTCTTCTCTGTGTTATGCAGCCGTACAAATGACCCCCCAAGTTACACACTATACATGCTAATCCTAATGCCCCCCATTCTTTTTCCCCGCCCTTATTACTCCCTTCCCAAAAACCCTCCCCAGTCCCTTTCTCTTTGGTAACTGTTAGTCCACTCTCGGGTTCTGTGAGTCTGCTGCTGTCTTTTCCTTCAGTTTTTCTTTGTTATCATACTCCACACATGAGTGAAATCATTTGGTACATGTATTTCTCCTCCTTGAATATTTGACTGAGCATAATACCCTCTAGCTCCATCCACGTTATTGCAAATAATAGGATTTGTTTTCTTCTTATGGCTGCCTACTGCACTTTTTAAACTGGATTTCATTCTTCTTTTTTGTTTGTAGTTTCGCTATGTGCTTTCACCATTGCTCTCCTGGTTATGAGCAGTAGCTTTGTGTTAATCGATATGTACCTATATCTATCTATCTGTCTGTCTATCTATTTATCAATCAATCAATCAATCAATCAATCATCTTTTTGTCTGCCCATCTGTCCTTGTGTACAGAACAGTTAACCATATATCCTATATCACTTTCCTACACTATGCTTCCAAAAATCCTGCAAAGTATCTAGGCTGTAGAGAGACCACTGGGTTCACCGAGACACTTGCAGTTCGAGGCGGCCGCGTGTACCTACAAAACCAGGAAATAGTTGTGCCGGGACTTGAACCCGTGTCTCTATCCTCTGTCTTCTTTCATCTCCTTCTAACTTACTGTCTGTATTTAGCCACATTCTTTGACTAAGTGCTCCCTGAAGACCACAAGTATCATTCCTCTGGGCCTGTTGTCTCGAGAAAAGAAAACTTGTTCTTTGCTCACCACCATGTTTGAAGGACATCAGCGTGATCACCGGCGATAGGACGGAGGGTCAAATAAAAAGGAACACCAATTTCTAGACAGGAGCAGTTGGGAGCTAAGAGTGTTTTGTGGGGTGACGTGTTTATTTGAGTGTCCAAACTTCCCTCTTTAGGTAGTTATTAGATCCTCCCATTCGTGAACATCATAAAACCCACTGATTTCAAAGGCCCAGACGCTTATTATTACAGCAACTCAGTTGTCGAGGTGAGAGAAAATGAGAAGTATGTTGCTGCACCACTAAATCAATGGCTGGGAACGGCTGAAACCAAACAAAAAGAATTCACGGAGGCCAGATAGGGCTATTTTCTTCTGACTGTCTCAATGGACTCACACAGAATCCATTTGTTTGATTGTTTGTTTTTCAGTTTCACTCGTGTAGGGTACTTGTCCACACACCTTCGGCTTGTAGTGTGTCTGTGTCCTTGGATCTCAAGTGAGTCTCCTGTAAGTAAGCAAGTACGTGTCTTGAGTTTTCCTCCCTTCTTTTAACCCTGTGTCTTTTGTTTGCTGCACTCAGTGCCTGACCTTTTATTCTGATGATTCAGAGCTGTGCACTTATTGCACTTAAAGAATTTTTTTTATCATTAAGCTAAAATCAATTGAAGAACATTATGTTTACTATGCTCCCCCCTTCACCAAGTACATCTGAAAAACCTCTTCAGTCGCTGTCGATCTGCGTAGTTGGATGCTGTAGACCCCTTCACCATGTCCCTCCCAACAGACCCCATTACAGTCGCTGTCCATCAGTGAGTAGTAAGATGCTATATGATCTCTACTAGCCTTCTCTGTGTTGTACAGCACTCCCCATGACCCCTCGACCCAAAGCATTATACATGCTAAAACTAATGCCCCCATTCTTTCTCCTCACACTTATCCCTCCCTTCAGACCAACCCTGCCCAGTCCTTTTCCCTTTGGTAACTTTTAGTCAGCTCTCGGGTTCTGTGAGTCTGCTGCTGTTTTTCTCCTTCAGTTTTTCTTTGTTGTTGTACTACACACATGAGTGAAAACACTTGGTACTTGTCTTTCTCCGCCTGGCCTATTTCTCTGAACATACTACCGTCTAGCTCCATCCAGGTCATTACAAATGGTAGGATTTGTTTTCTTCTTAAGGCTGCTTACTGCACTTTTAAAACTGGATTTCATTCTTCCTTTTTGTTTGTAGTTTAGCTATGTTATTCACCATTCAACTCCTGGTTATGAACAATAGCTTTGTGTCAATCGATATGTATCTGTATCTATCTATCTAATGGTCTGTCTGTCTATCTATGTTTCTACGTATGTATGTATGTATGTATCTATGTATCTATCTATCTATCTCTCTTCCTATCATCTATCAATGATGTCTATCATCTATCAATCCATGTACCTTCTATCTATCTTTCATCTGTCATCTGTGTACCTATCTATCTATGAATCAATCATCTTTTTGTCTGCCCATCTATCCTTCTGTACAGAACAGTTAACAACATAGCCTATGTCTCTTCCCTACATTATGCTTCCAGAAATCTTGCAAGGTAACTAAGCCATAAGGAGAGCACTGTGTTCACCGATACACTTTCAGGTAGAGTCAGCCGCGTGTGCTTACAAAACCAGTAAATGGAGGTGAAAGGACTTGAACCTGTATCTCTGTCCACTGTCCTCTCATACTTCCTGCTCGCTTGGTGACTTTATTTAGCCACATTCAGTGAGTAAGTGATCCCTGAAGACCACAAGTATCCTTCGTCTGGTCCGGTTGTCGAAAGAAAAGTGTACTTGCTTCTTTGCACACCACCATGTTTGAGGGACATCGGCGTGATCACTGCTGATAGGTGCAGGGACAATTATAAAGGAACACCTATTTCTGGACAGGAGCAGTTGGGAACAAAGAGTGTGTTGTGGAGTGAAGTGTTTATTTGAGGGTCCAAACTTCCCTCCTTAGGTGGTTATTACTTCTTTACATTCGTGAACATCATAAAAAGCAATGATTTTAGAAGCCCAGACGCATATTATTACAGCAATTCATTTGTTGAGGTGAGAGGAAATGAGAAGGAACTTGCTGCACCACTAAATCTATGCCTGAGCACTGCTGAAATTAAACAAAAAGAATTCACGGTGGCTAGATAGGGCTATTTTCTACTGACTCTCTCTGGGGACTCAAACAGAATTCATTTGTTTGTTTGTTTCTTATTTTCACTTGTATAGGTAATCTGTCCCCGCCCCTTCAGCTTGTAGTTTGTCTGTGTCCTTGGATCTCAAGTGAGTCTCCAGTAAGGGAGCACGTAGGAGATCTTGCGTTTTCATCAGTTCTTCTAACACTGGGTCTTTTGATTGAAGCACTCAAAGCCTGTACTTTTATTTATTCTGATATTTGAGAGCTGTGCTCTTACTGCACTTTGAAATTCTTTTTGTTCTCATTAATATACAATCACATGCAGAACATTATGTTTTCCAGTCTACACCCTTCACCAAGTCCCCGGCAAAAGCCAGTTACAGTCGTTGTCCGTCAGCGTGTACTAAGATGCTGTAGAATCACTACATGTCTTCTCTGTGTTATGCAGCCGTACAAATGACCCCCCAAGTTACACACTATACATGCTAATCCTAATGCCCCCCATTCTTTTTCCCCGCCCTTATTACTCCCTTCCCAAAAACCCTCCCCAGTCCCTTTCTCTTTGGTAACTGTTAGTCCACTCTCGGGTTCTGTGAGTCTGCTGCTGTCTTTTCCTTCAGTTTTTCTTTGTTATCATACTCCACACATGAGTGAAATCATTTGGTACATGTATTTCTCCTCCTTGAATATTTGACTGAGCATAATACCCTCTAGCTCCATCCACGTTATTGCAAATAATAGGATTTGTTTTCTTCTTATGGCTGCCTACTGCACTTTTTAAACTGGATTTCATTCTTCTTTTTTGTTTGTAGTTTCGCTATGTGCTTTCACCATTGCTCTCCTGGTTATGAGCAGTAGCTTTGTGTTAATCGATATGTACCTATATCTATCTATCTGTCTGTCTATCTATTTATCAATCAATCAATCAATCAATCAATCATCTTTTTGTCTGCCCATCTGTCCTTGTGTACAGAACAGTTAACCATATATCCTATATCACTTTCCTACACTATGCTTCCAAAAATCCTGCAAAGTATCTAGGCTGTAGAGAGACCACTGGGTTCACCGAGACACTTGCAGTTCGAGGCGGCCGCGTGTACCTACAAAACCAGGAAATAGTTGTGCCGGGACTTGAACCCGTGTCTCTATCCTCTGTCTTCTTTCATCTCCTTCTAACTTACTGTCTGTATTTAGCCACATTCTTTGACTAAGTGCTCCCTGAAGACCACAAATATCATTCCTCTGAGCCTGTTGTCTCGAGAAAAGAAAACTTGTTCTTTGCTCACCACCATGTTTGAAGGACATCAGCGTGATCACCGGCGATAGGACGGAGGGTCAAGTGAAAAGGAACACCAATTTCTAGACAGGAGCAGTTGGGAGCTAAGAGTGTTTTGTGGGGTGACGTGTTTATTTGAGTGTCCAAACTTCCCTCTTTAGGTAGTTATTAGATCCTCCCATTCGTGAACATCATAAAACCCACTGATTTCAAAGGCCCAGACGCTTATTATTACAGCAACTCAGTTGTCGAGGTGAGAGAAAATGAGAAGTATGTTGCTGCACCACTAAATCAATGGCTGGGAACGGCTGAAACCAAACAAAAAGAATTCACGGAGGCCAGATAGGGCTATTTTCTTCTGACTGTCTCAATGGACTCACACAGAATCCATTTGTTTGATTGTTTGTTTCTCAGTTTCACTCGTGTAGGGTACTTGTCCACACACCTTCGGCTTGTAGTGTGTCTGTGTCCTTGGATCTCAAGTGAGTCTCCTGTAAGTAAGCACGTACGTGTCTTGAGTTTTCATCCCTTCTTTTAACCCTGTGTCTTTTGTTTGCTGCACTCAGTGCCTGACCTTTTATTCTGATGATTCAGAGCTGTGCACTTATTGCACTTAAAGAATTTTTTTTATCATTAAGCTAAAATCAATTGAAGAACATTATGTTTACTATGCTCCCCCCTTCACCAAGTACATCTGAAAAACCTCTTCAGTCGCTGTCGATCTGCGTAGTTGGATGCTGTAGACCCCTTCACCATGTCCCTCCCAACAGACCCCATTACAGTCGCTGTCCATCAGTGAGTAGTAAGATGCTATATGATCTCTACTAGCCTTCTCTGTGTTGTACAGCACTCCCCATGACCCCTCGACCCAAAGCATTATACATGCTAAAACTAATGCCCCCATTCTTTCTCCTCACACTTATCCCTCCCTTCAGACCAACCCTGCCCAGTCCTTTTCCCTTTGGTAACTTTTAGTCAACTCTCGGGTTCTGTGAGTCTGCTGCTGTTTTTCTCCTTCAGTTTTTCTTTGTTGTTGTACTACACACATGAGTGAAAACACTTGGTACTTGTCTTTCTCCGCCTGGCCTATTTCTCTGAACATACTACCGTCTAGCTCCATCCAGGTCATTACAAATGGTAGGATTTGTTTTCTTCTTAAGGCTGCTTACTGCACTTTTAAAACTGGATTTCATTCTTCCTTTTTGTTTGTAGTTTAGCTATGTTATTCACCATTCAACTCCTGGTTATGAACAATAGCTTTGTGTCAATCGATATGTATCTGTATCTATCTATCTAATGGTCTGTCTGTCTATCTATGTTTCTACGTATGTATGTATGTATGTATGTATGTATCTATCTATCTATCTCTCTTCCTATCATCTATCTATGATGTCTATCATCTATCAATCCATGTACCTTCTATCTATCTTTCATCTGTCATCTGTGTACCTATCTATCTATGAATCAATCATCTTTTTGTCTGCCCATCTATCCTTCTGTACAGAACAGTTAACAACATAGCCTATGTCTCTTCCCTACATTATGCTTCCAGAAATCTTGCAAGGTAACTAAGCCATAAGGAGAGCACTGTGTTCACCGATACACTTTCAGGTAGAGTCAGCCGCGTGTGCTTACAAAACCAGTAAATGGAGGTGAAAGGACTTGAACCTGTATCTCTGTCCACTGTCCTCTCATACTTCCTGCTCGCTTGGTGACTTTATTTAGCCACATTCAGTGAGTAAGTGATCCCTGAAGACCACAAGTATCCTTCGTCTGGTCCGGTTGTCGAAAGAAAAGTGTACTTGCTTCTTTGCACACCACCATGTTTGAGGGACATCGGCGTGATCACTGCTGATAGGTGCAGGGACAATTATAAAGGAACACCTATTTCTGGACAGGAGCAGTTGGGAACAAAGAGTGTGTTGTGGAGTGAAGTGTTTATTTGAGGGTCCAAACTTCCCTCCTTAGGTGGTTATTACTTCTTTACATTCGTGAACATCATAAAAAGCAATGATTTTAGAAGCCCAGACGCATATTATTACAGCAATTCATTTGTTGAGGTGAGAGGAAATGAGAAGGAACTTGCTGCACCACTAAATCTATGCCTGAGCACTGCTGAAATCAAACAAAAAGAATTCACGGTGGCTAGATAGGGCTATTTTCTACTGACTCTCTCTGGGGACTCAAACAGAATTCATTTGTTTGTTTGTTTCTTATTTTCACTTGTATAGGTAATCTGTCCCCGCCCCTTCAGCTTGTAGTTTGTCTGTGTCCTTGGATCTCAAGTGAGTCTCCAGTAAGGGAGCACGTAGGAGATCTTGCGTTTTCATCAGTTCTTCTAACACTGGGTCTTTTGATTGAAGCACTCAAAGCCTGTACTTTTATTTATTCTGATATTTGAGAGCTGTGCTCTTACTGCACTTTGAAATTCTTTTTGTTCTCATTAATATACAATCACATGCAGAACATTATGTTTTCCAGTCTACACCCTTCACCAAGTCCCCGGCAAAAGCCAGTTACAGTCGCTGTCCGTCAGCGTGTACTAAGATGCTGTAGAATCACTACATGTCTTCTCTGTGTTATGCAGCCGTACAAATGACCCCCCAAGTTACACACTATACATGCTAATCCTAATGCCCCCCATTATTTTTCCCCGCCCTTATTACTCCCTTCCCAAAAACCCTCCCCAGTCCCTTTCTCTTTGGTAACTGTTAGTCCACTCTCGGGTTCTGTGAGTCTGCTGCTGTCTTTTCCTTCAGTTTTTCTTTGTTATCATACTCCACACATGAGTGAAATCATTTGGTACATGTATTTCTCCTCCTTGAATATTTGACTGAGCATAATACCCTCTAGCTCCATCCACGTTATTGCAAATAATAGGATTTGTTTTCTTCTTATGGCTGCCTACTGCACTTTTTAAACTGGATTTCATTCTTCTTTTTTGTTTGTAGTTTCGCTATGTGCTTTCACCATTGCTCTCCTGGTTATGAGCAGTAGCTTTGTGTTAATCGATATGTACCTATATCTATCTATCTGTCTGTCTATCTATTTATCAATCAATCAATCAATCAATCAATCATCTTTTTGTCTGCCCATCTGTCCTTGTGTACAGAACAGTTAACCATATATCCTATATCACTTTCCTACACTATGCTTCCAAAAATCCTGCAAAGTATCTAGGCTGTAGAGAGACCACTGGGTTCACCGAGACACTTGCAGTTCGAGGCGGCCGCGTGTACCTACAAAACCAGGAAATAGTTGTGCCGGGACTTGAACCCGTGTCTCTATCCTCTGTCTTCTTTCATCTCCTTCTAACTTACTGTCTGTATTTAGCCACATTCTTTGACTAAGTGCTCCCTGAAGACCACAAGTATCATTCCTCTGGGCCTGTTGTCTCGAGAAAAGAAAACTTGTTCTTTGCTCACCACCATGTTTGAAGGACATCAGCGTGATCACCGGCGATAGGACGGAGGGTCAAGTGAAAAGGAACACCAATTTCTAGACAGGAGCAGTTGGGAGCTAAGAGTGTTTTGTGGGGTGACGTGTTTATTTGAGTGTCCAAACTTCCCTCTTTAGGTAGTTATTAGATCCTCCCATTCGTGAACATCATAAAACCCACTGATTTCAAAGGCCCAGACGCTTATTATTACAGCAACTCAGTTGTCGAGGTGAGAGAAAATGAGAAGTATGTTGCTGCACCACTAAATCAATGGCTGGGAACGGCTGAAACCAAACAAAAAGAATTCACGGAGGCCAGATAGGGCTATTTTCTTCTGACTGTCTCAATGGACTCACACAGAATCCATTTGTTTGATTGTTTGTTTTTCAGTTTCACTCGTGTAGGGTACTTGTCCACACACCTTCGGCTTGTAGTGTGTCTGTGTCCTTGGATCTCAAGTGAGTCTCCTGTAAGTAAGCACGTACGTGTCTTGAGTTTTCCTCCCTTCTTTTAACCCTGTGTCTTTTGTTTGCTGCACTCAGTGCCTGACCTTTTATTCTGATGATTCAGAGCTGTGCACTTATTGCACTTAAAGAATTTTTTTTATCATTAAGCTAAAATCAATTGAAGAACATTATGTTTACTATGCTCCCCCCTTCACCAAGTACATCTGAAAAACCTCTTCAGTCGCTGTCGATCTGCGTAGTTGGATGCTGTAGACCCCTTCACCATGTCCCTCCCAACAGACCCCATTACAGTCGCTGTCCATCAGTGAGTAGTAAGATGCTATATGATCTCTACTAGCCTTCTCTGTGTTGTACAGCACTCCCCATGACCCCTCGACCCAAAGCATTATACATGCTAAAACTAATGCCCCCATTCTTTCTCCTCACACTTATCCCTCCCTTCAGACCAACCCTGCCCAGTCCTTTTCCCTTTGGTAACTTTTAGTCAACTCTCGGGTTCTGTGAGTCTGCTGCTGTTTTTCTCCTTCAGTTTTTCTTTGTTGTTGTACTACACACATGAGTGAAAACACTTGGTACTTGTCTTTCTCCGCCTGGCCTATTTCTCTGAACATACTACCGTCTAGCTCCATCCAGGTCATTACAAATGGTAGGATTTGTTTTCTTCTTAAGGCTGCTTACTGCACTTTTAAAACTGGATTTCATTCTTCCTTTTTGTTTGTAGTTTAGCTATGTTATTCACCATTCAACTCCTGGTTATGAACAATAGCTTTGTGTCAATCGATATGTATCTGTATCTATCTATCTAATGGTCTGTCTATCTATGTTTCTACGTATGTATGTATGTATGTATGTATCTATGTATCTATCTATCTATCTCTCTTCCTATCATCTATCTATGATGTCTATCATCTATCAATCCATGTACCTTCTATCTATCTTTCAACTGTCATCTGTGTACCTATCTATCTATGAATCAATCATCTTTTTGTCTGCCCATCTATCCTTCTGTACAGAACAGTTAACAACATAGCCTATGTCTCTTCCCTACATTATGCTTCCAGAAATCTTGCAAGGTAACTAAGCCATAAGGAGAGCACTGTGTTCACCAATACACTTTCAGGTAGAGTCAGCCGCGTGTGCTTACAAAACCAGTAAATGGAGGTGAAAGGACTTGAACCTGTATCTCTGTCCACTGTCCTCTCATACTTCCTGCTCGCTTGGTGACTTTATTTAGCCACATTCAGTGAGTAAGTGATCCCTGAAGACCACAAGTATCCTTCGTCTGGTCCGGTTGTCGAAAGAAAAGTGTACTTGCTTCTTTGCACACCACCATGTTTGAGGGACATCGGCGTGATCACTGCTGATAGGTGCAGGGACAATTATAAAGGAACACCTATTTCTGGACAGGAGCAGTTGGGAACAAAGAGTGTGTTGTGGAGTGAAGTGTTTATTTGAGGGTCCAAAATTCCCTCCTTAGGTGGGTATTACTTCTTTACATTCGTGAACATCATAAAAAGCAATGATTTTAGAAGCCCAGACGCATATTATTACAGCAATTCATTTGTTGAGGTGAGAGGAAATGAGAAGGAACTTGCTGCACCACTAAATCTATGCCTGAGCACTGCTGAAATCAAACAAAAAGAATTCACGGTGGCTAGATAGGGCTATTTTCTACTGACTCTCTCTGGGGACTCAAACAGAATTCATTTGTTTGTTTGTTTCTTATTTTCACTTGTATAGGTAATCTGTCCCCGCCCCTTCAGCTTGTAGTTTGTCTGTGTCCTTGGATCTCAAGTGAGTCTCCAGTAAGGGAGCACGTAGGAGATCTTGCGTTTTCATCAGTTCTTCTAACACTGGGTCTTTTGATTGAAGCACTCAAAGCCTGTACTTTTATTTATTCTGATATTTGAGAGCTGTGCTCTTACTGCACTTTGAAATTCTTTTTGTTCTCATTAATATACAATCACATGCAGAACATTATGTTTTCCAGTCTACACCCTTCACCAAGTCCCCGGCAAAAGCCAGTTACAGTCGCTGTCCGTCAGCGTGTACTAAGATGCTGTAGAATCACTACATGTCTTCTCTGTGTTATGCAGCCGTACAAATGACCCCCCAAGTTACACACTATACATGCTAATCCTAATGCCCCCCATTCTTTTTCCCCGCCCTTATTACTCCCTTCCCAAAAACCCTCCCCAGTCCCTTTCTCTTTGGTAACTGTTAGTCCACTCTCGGGTTCTGTGAGTCTGCTGCTGTCTTTTCCTTCAGTTTTTCTTTGTTATCATACTCCACACATGAGTGAAATCATTTGGTACATGTATTTCTCCTCCTTGAATATTTGACTGAGCATAATACCCTCTAGCTCCATCCACGTTATTGCAAATAATAGGATTTGTTTTCTTCTTATGGCTGCCTACTGCACTTTTTAAACTGGATTTCATTCTTCTTTTTTGTTTGTAGTTTCGCTATGTGCTTTCACCATTGCTCTCCTGGTTATGAGCAGTAGCTTTGTGTTAATCGATATGTACCTATATCTATCTATCTGTCTGTCTATCTATTTATCAATCAATCAATCAATCAATCAATCATCTTTTTGTCTGCCCATCTGTCCTTGTGTACAGAACAGTTAACCATATATCCTATATCACTTTCCTACACTATGCTTCCAAAAATCCTGCAAAGTATCTAGGCTGTAGAGAGACCACTGGGTTCACCGAGACACTTGCAGTTCGAGGCGGCCGCGTGTACCTACAAAACCAGGAAATAGTTGTGCCGGGACTTGAACCCGTGTCTCTATCCTCTGTCTTCTTTCATCTCCTTCTAACTTACTGTCTGTATTTAGCCACATTCTTTGACTAAGTGCTCCCTGAAGACCACAAGTATCATTCCTCTGGGCCTGTTGTCTCGAGAAAAGAAAACTTGTTCTTTGCTCACCACCATGTTTGAAGGACATCAGCGTGATCACCGGCGATAGGACGGAGGGTCAAGTGAAAAGGAACACCAATTTCTAGACAGGAGCAGTTGGGAGCTAAGAGTGTTTTGTGGGGTGACGTGTTTATTTGAGTGTCCAAACTTCCCTCTTTAGGTAGTTATTAGATCCTCCCATTCGTGAACATCATAAAACCCACTGATTTCAAAGGCCCAGACGCTTATTATTACAGCAACTCAGTTGTCGAGGTGAGAGAAAATGAGAAGTATGTTGCTGCACCACTAAATCAATGGCTGGGAACGGCTGAAACCAAACAAAAAGAATTCACGGAGGCCAGATAGGGCTATTTTCTTCTGACTGTCTCAATGGACTCACACAGAATCCATTTGTTTGATTGTTTGTTTTTCAGTTTCACTCGTGTAGGGTACTTGTCCACACACCTTCGGCTTGTAGTGTGTCTGTGTCCTTGGATCTCAAGTGAGTCTCCTGTAAGTAAGCACGTACGTGTCTTGAGTTTTCATCCCTTCTTTTAACCCTGTGTCTTTTGTTTGCTGCACTCAGTGCCTGACCTTTTATTCTGATGATTCAGAGCTGTGCACTTATTGCACTTAAAGAATTTTTTTTATCATTAAGCTAAAATCAATTGAAGAACATTATGTTTACTATGCTCCCCCCTTCACCAAGTACATCTGAAAAACCTCTTCAGTCGCTGTCGATCTGCGTAGTTGGATGCTGTAGACCCCTTCACCATGTCCCTCCCAACAGACCCCATTACAGTCGCTGTCCATCAGTGAGTAGTAAGATGCTATATGATCTCTACTAGCCTTCTCTGTGTTGTACAGCACTCCCCATGACCCCTCGACCCAAAGCATTATACATGCTAAAACTAATGCCCCCATTCTTTCTCCTCACACTTATCCCTCCCTTCAGACCAACCCTGCCCAGTCCTTTTCCCTTTGGTAACTTTTAGTCAACTCTCGGGTTCTGTGAGTCTGCTGCTGTTTTTCTCCTTCAGTTTTTCTTTGTTGTTGTACTACACACATGAGTGAAAACACTTGGTACTTGTCTTTCTCCGCCTGGCCTATTTCTCTGAACATACTACCGTCTAGCTCCATCCAGGTCATTACAAATGGTAGGATTTGTTTTCTTCTTAAGGCTGCTTACTGCACTTTTAAAACTGGATTTCATTCTTCCTTTTTGTTTGTAGTTTAGCTATGTTATTCACCATTCAACTCCTGGTTATGAACAATAGCTTTGTGTCAATCGATATGTATCTGTATCTATCTATCTAATGGTCTGTCTATCTATGTTTCTACGTATGTATGTATGTATGTATGTATCTATGTATCTATCTATCTCTCTTCCTATCATCTATCTATGATGTCTATCATCTATCAATCCATGTACCTTCTATCTATCTTTCATCTGTCATCTGTGTACCTATCTATCTATGAATCAATCATCTTTTTGTCTGCCCATCTATCCTTCTGTACAGAACAGTTAACAACATAGCCTATGTCTCTTCCCTACATTATGCTTCCAGAAATCTTGCAAGGTAACTAAGCCATAAGGAGAGCACTGTGTTCACCGATACACTTTCAGGTAGAGACAGCCGCGTGTGCTTACAAAACCAGTAAATGGAGGTGAAAGGACTTGAACCTGTATCTCTGTCCACTGTCCTCTCATACTTCCTGCTCGCTTGGTGACTTTATTTAGCCACATTCAGTGAGTAAGTGATCCCTGAAGACCACAAGTATCCTTCGTCTGGTCCGGTTGTCGAAAGAAAAGTGTACTTGCTTCTTTGCACACCACCATGTTTGAGGGACATCGGCGTGATCACTGCTGATAGGTGCAGGGACAATTATAAAGGAACACCTATTTCTGGACAGGAGCAGTTGGGAACAAAGAGTGTGTTGTGGAGTGAAGTGTTTATTTGAGGGTCCAAACTTCCCTCCTTAGGTGGGTATTAATTCTTTACATTCGTGAACATCATAAAAAGCAATGATTTTAGAAGCCCAGACGCATATTATTACAGCAATTCATTTGTTGAGGTGAGAGGAAATGAGAAGGAACTTGCTGCACCACTAAATCTATGCCTGAGCACTGCTGAAATCAAACAAAAAGAATTCACGGTGGCTAGATAGTGCTATTTTCTACTGACTCTCTCTGGGGACTCAAACAGAATTCATTTGTTTGTTTGTTTCTTATTTTCACTTGTATAGGTAATCTGTCCCCGCCCCTTCAGCTTATAGTTTGTCTGTGTCCTTGGATCTCAAGTGAGTCTCCAGTAAGGGAGCACGTAGGAGATCTTGCGTTTTCATCAGTTCTTCTAACACTGGGTCTTTTGATTGAAGCACTCAAAGCCTGTACTTTTATTTATTCTGATATTTGAGAGCTGTGCTCTTACTGCACTTTGAAATTCTTTTTGTTCTCATTAATATACAATCACATGCAGAACATTATGTTTTCCAGTCTACACCCTTCACCAAGTCCCCGGCAAAAGCCAGTTACAGTCGCTGTCCGTCAGCGTGTACTAAGATGCTGTAGAATCACTACATGTCTTCTCTGTGTTATGCAGCCGTACAAATGACCCCCCAAGTTACACACTATACATGCTAATCCTAATGCCCCCCATTATTTTTCCCCGCCCTTATTACTCCCTTCCCAAAAACCCTCCCCAGTCCCTTTCTCTTTGGTAACTGTTAGTCCACTCTCGGGTTCTGTGAGTCTGCTGCTGTCTTTTCCTTCAGTTTTTCTTTGTTATCATACTCCACACATGAGTGAAATCATTTGGTACATGTATTTCTCCTCCTTGAATATTTGACTGAGCATAATACCCTCTAGCTCCATCCACGTTATTGCAAATAATAGGATTTGTTTTCTTCTTATGGCTGCCTACTGCACTTTTTAAACTGGATTTCATTCTTCTTTTTTGTTTGTAGTTTCGCTATGTGCTTTCACCATTGCTCTCCTGGTTATGAGCAGTAGCTTTGTGTTAATCGATATGTACCTATATCTATCTATCTGTCTGTCTATCTATTTATCAATCAATCAATCAATCAATCAATCATCTTTTTGTCTGCCCATCTGTCCTTGTGTACAGAACAGTTAACCATATATCCTATATCACTTTCCTACACTATGCTTCCAAAAATCCTGCAAAGTATCTAGGCTGTAGAGAGACCACTGGGTTCACCGAGACACTTGCAGTTCGAGGCGGCCGCGTGTACCTACAAAACCAGGAAATAGTTGTGCCGGGACTTGAACCCGTGTCTCTATCCTCTGTCTTCTTTCATCTCCTTCTAACTTACTGTCTGTATTTAGCCACATTCTTTGACTAAGTGCTCCCTGAAGACCACAAGTATCATTCCTCTGGGCCTGTTGTCTCGAGAAAAGAAAACTTGTTCTTTGCTCACCACCATGTTTGAAGGACATCAGCGTGATCACCGGCGATAGGACGGAGGGTCAAGTGAAAAGGAACACCAATTTCTAGACAGGAGCAGTTGGGAGCTAAGAGTGTTTTGTGGGGTGACGTGTTTATTTGAGTGTCCAAACTTCCCTCTTTAGGTAGTTATTAGATCCTCCCATTCGTGAACATCATAAAACCCACTGATTTCAAAGGCCCAGACGCTTATTATTACAGCAACTCAGTTGTCGAGGTGAGAGAAAATGAGAAGTATGTTGCTGCACCACTAAATCAATGGCTGGGAACGGCTGAAACCAAACAAAAAGAATTCACGGAGGCCAGATAGGGCTATTTTCTTCTGACTGTCTCAATGGACTCACACAGAATCCATTTGTTTGATTGTTTGTTTTTCAGTTTCACTCGTGTAGGGTACTTGTCCACACACCTTCGGCTTGTAGTGTGTCTGTGTCCTTGGATCTCAAGTGAGTCTCCTGTAAGTAAGCACGTACGTGTCTTGAGTTTTCCTCCCTTCTTTTAACCCTGTGTCTTTTGTTTGCTGCACTCAGTGCCTGACCTTTTATTCTGATGATTCAGAGCTGTGCACTTATTGCACTTAAAGAATTTTTTTTATCATTAAGCTAAAATCAATTGAAGAACATTATGTTTACTATGCTCCCCCCTTCACCAAGTACATCTGAAAAACCTCTTCAGTCGCTGTCGATCTGCGTAGTTGGATGCTGTAGACCCCTTCACCATGTCCCTCCCAACAGACCCCATTACAGTCGCTGTCCATCAGTGAGTAGTAAGATGCTATATGATCTCTACTAGCCTTCTCTGTGTTGTACAGCACTCCCCATGACCCCTCGACCCAAAGCATTATACATGCTAAAACTAATGCCCCCATTCTTTCTCCTCACACTTATCCCTCCCTTCAGACCAACCCTGCCCAGTCCTTTTCCCTTTGGTAACTTTTAGTCAACTCTCGGGTTCTGTGAGTCTGCTGCTGTTTTTCTCCTTCAGTTTTTCTTTGTTGTTGTACTACACACATGAGTGAAAACACTTGGTACTTGTCTTTCTCCGCCTGGCCTATTTCTCTGAACATACTACCGTCTAGCTCCATCCAGGTCATTACAAATGGTAGGATTTGTTTTCTTCTTAAGGCTGCTTACTGCACTTTTAAAACTGGATTTCATTCTTCCTTTTTGTTTGTAGTTTAGCTATGTTATTCACCATTCAACTCCTGGTTATGAACAATAGCTTTGTGTCAATCGATATGTATCTGTATCTATCTATCTAATGGTCTGTCTATCTATGTTTCTACGTATGTATGTATGTATGTATGTATCTATGTATCTATCTATCTATCTCTCTTCCTATCATCTATCTATGATGTCTATCATCTATCAATCCATGTACCTTCTATCTATCTTTCATCTGTCATCTGTGTACCTATCTATCTATGAATCAATCATCTTTTTGTCTGCCCATCTATCCTTCTGTACAGAACAGTTAACAACATAGCCTATGTCTCTTCCCTACATTATGCTTCCAGAAATCTTGCAAGGTAACTAAGCCATAAGGAGAGCACTGTGTTCACCGATACACTTTCAGGTAGAGTCAGCCGCGTGTGCTTACAAAACCAGTAAATGGAGGTGAAAGGACTTGAACCTGTATCTCTGTCCACTGTCCTCTCATACTTCCTGCTCGCTTGGTGACTTTATTTAGCCACATTCAGTGAGTAAGTGATCCCTGAAGACCACAAGTATCCTTCGTCTGGTCCGGTTGTCGAAAGAAAAGTGTACTTGCTTCTTTGCACACCACCATGTTTGAGGGACATCGGCGTGATCACTGCTGATAGGTGCAGGGACAATTATAAAGGAACACCTATTTCTGGACAGGAGCAGTTGGGAACAAAGAGTGTGTTGTGGAGTGAAGTGTTTATTTGAGGGTCCAAACTTCCCTCCTTAGGTGGTTATTACTTCTTTACATTCGTGAACATCATAAAAAGCAATGATTTTAGAAGCCCAGACGCATATTATTACAGCAATTCATTTGTTGAGGTGAGAGGAAATGAGAAGGAACTTGCTGCACCACTAAATCTATGCCTGAGCACTGCTGAAATCAAACAAAAAGAATTCACGGTGGCTAGATAGTGCTATTTTCTACTGACTCTCTCTGGGGACTCAAACAGAATTCATTTGTTTGTTTGTTTCTTATTTTCACTTGTATAGGTAATCTGTCCCCGCCCCTTCAGCTTGTAGTTTGTCTGTGTCCTTGGATCTCAAGTGAGTCTCCAGTAAGGGAGCACGTAGGAGATCTTGCGTTTTCATCAGTTCTTCTAACACTGGGTCTTTTGATTGAAGCACTCAAAGCCTGTACTTTTATTTATTCTGATATTTGAGAGCTGTGCTCTTACTGCACTTTGAAATTCTTTTTGTTCTCATTAATATACAATCACATGCAGAACATTATGTTTTCCAGTCTACACCCTTCACCAAGTCCCCGGCAAAAGCCAGTTACAGTCGCTGTCCGTCAGCGTGTACTAAGATGCTGTAGAATCACTACATGTCTTCTCTGTGTTATGCAGCCGTACAAATGACCCCCCAAGTTACACACTATACATGCTAATCCTAATGCCCCCCATTCTTTTTCCCCGCCCTTATTACTCCCTTCCCAAAAACCCTCCCCAGTCCCTTTCTCTTTGGTAACTGTTAGTCCACTCTCGGGTTCTGTGAGTCTGCTGCTGTCTTTTCCTTCAGTTTTTCTTTGTTATCATACTCCACACATGAGTGAAATCATTTGGTACATGTATTTCTCCTCCTTGAATATTTGACTGAGCATAATACCCTCTAGCTCCATCCACGTTATTGCAAATAATAGGATTTGTTTTCTTCTTATGGCTGCCTACTGCACTTTTTAAACTGGATTTCATTCTTCTTTTTTGTTTGTAGTTTCGCTATGTGCTTTCACCATTGCTCTCCTGGTTATGAGCAGTAGCTTTGTGTTAATCGATATGTACCTATATCTATCTATCTGTCTGTCTATCTATTTATCAATCAATCAATCAATCAATCAATCATCTTTGTGTCTGCCCATCTGTCCTTGTGTACAGAACAGTTAACCATATATCCTATATCACTTTCCTACACTATGCTTCCAAAAATCCTGCAAAGTATCTAGGCTGTAGAGAGACCACTGGGTTCACCGAGACACTTGCAGTTCGAGGCGGCCGCGTGTACCTACAAAACCAGGAAATAGTTGTGCCGGGACTTGAACCCGTGTCTCTATCCTCTGTCTTCTTTCATCTCCTTCTAACTTACTGTCTGTATTTAGCCACATTCTTTGACTAAGTGCTCCCTGAAGACCACAAGTATCATTCCTCTGGGCCTGTTGTCTCGAGAAAAGAAAACTTGTTCTTTGCTCACCACCATGTTTGAAGGACATCAGCGTGATCACCGGCGATAGGACGGAGGGTCAAGTGAAAAGGAACACCAATTTCTAGACAGGAGCAGTTGGGAGCTAAGAGTGTTTTGTGGGGTGACGTGTTTATTTGAGTGTCCAAACTTCCCTCTTTAGGTAGTTATTAGATCCTCCCATTCGTGAACATCATAAAACCCACTGATTTCAAAGGCCCAGACGCTTATTATTACAGCAACTCAGTTGTCGAGGTGAGAGAAAATGAGAAGTATGTTGCTGCACCACTAAATCAATGGCTGGGAACGGCTGAAACCAAACAAAAAGAATTCACGGAGGCCAGATAGGGCTATTTTCTTCTGACTGTCTCAATGGACTCACACAGAATCCATTTGTTTGATTGTTTGTTTCTCAGTTTCACTCGTGTAGGGTACTTGTCCACACACCTTCGGCTTGTAGTGTGTCTGTGTCCTTGGATCTCAAGTGAGTCTCCTGTAAGTAAGCACGTACGTGTCTTGAGTTTTCATCCCTTCTTTTAACCCTGTGTCTTTTGTTTGCTGCACTCAGTGCCTGACCTTTTATTCTGATGATTCAGAGCTGTGCACTTATTGCACTTAAAGAATTTTTTTTATCATTAAGCTAAAATCAATTGAAGAACATTATGTTTACTATGCTCCCCCCTTCACCAAGTACATCTGAAAAACCTCTTCAGTCGCTGTCGATCTGCGTAGTTGGATGCTGTAGACCCCTTCACCATGTCCCTCCCAACAGACCCCATTACAGTCGCTGTCCATCAGTGAGTAGTAAGATGCTATATGATCTCTACTAGCCTTCTCTGTGTTGTACAGCACTCCCCATGACCCCTCGACCCAAAGCATTATACATGCTAAAACTAATGCCCCCATTCTTTCTCCTCACACTTATCCCTCCCTTCAGACCAACCCTGCCCAGTCCTTTTCCCTTTGGTAACTTTTAGTCAACTCTCGGGTTCTGTGAGTCTGCTGCTGTTTTTCTCCTTCAGTTTTTCTTTGTTGTTGTACTACACACATGAGTGAAAACACTTGGTACTTGTCTTTCTCCGCCTGGCCTATTTCTCTGAACATACTACCGTCTAGCTCCATCCAGGTCATTACAAATGGTAGGATTTGTTTTCTTCTTAAGGCTGCTTACTGCACTTTTAAAACTGGATTTCATTCTTCCTTTTTGTTTGTAGTTTAGCTATGTTATTCACCATTCAACTCCTGGTTATGAACAATAGCTTTGTGTCAATCGATATGTATCTGTATCTATCTATCTAATGGTCTGTCTGTCTACCTATGTTTCTACGTATGTATGTATGTATGTATCTATGTATCTATGTATCTATCTCTCTTCCTATCATCTATCTATGATGTCTATCATCTATCAATCCATGTACCTATCTATCTATCTTTCATCTGTTATCTGTGTACCTATCTATCTATGAATCAATCATCATTTTGTCTGCCCATCTATCCTTCTGTACAGAACAGTTAACAACATAGCCTATGTCTCATCCCTACATTATGCTTCCAGAAATCTTGCAAGGTAACTAAGCCATAAGGAGAGCACTGTGTTCACCGATACACTTTCAGGTAGAGTCAGCCGAGTGTGCTTACAAAACCAGTAAATGGAGGTGAAAGGACTTGAACCTGTATCTCTGTCCACTGTCCTCTCATAATTCCTGCTCGCTTGGTGACTTTATTTAGCCACATTCAGTGAGTAAGTGATCCCTGAAGACCACAAGTATCCTTCGTCTGGTCCGGTTGTCGAAAGAAAAGTGTACTTGCTTCTTTGCACACCACCATGTTTGAGGGACATCGGCGTGATCACTGCTGATAGGTGCAGGGACAATTATAAAGGAACACCTATTTCTGGACAGGAGCAGTTGGGAACAAAGAGTGTGTTGTGGAGTGAAGTGTTTATTTGAGGGTCCAAACTTCCCTCCTTAGGTGGTTATTACTTCTTTACATTCGTGAACATCATAAAAAGCAATGATTTTAGAAGCCCAGACGCATATTATTACAGCAATTCATTTGTTGAGGTGAGAGGAAATGAGAAGGAACTTGCTGCACCACTAAATCTATGCCTGAGCACTGCTGAAATCAAACAAAAAGAATTCACGGTGGCTAGATAGGGCTATTTTCTACTGACTCTCTCTGGGGACTCAAACAGAATTCATTTGTTTGTTTGTTTCTTATTTTCACTTGTATAGGTAATCTGTCCCCGCCCCTTCAGCTTGTAGTTTGTCTGTGTCCTTGGATCTCAAGTGAGTCTCCAGTAAGGGAGCACGTAGGAGATCTTGCGTTTTCATCAGTTCTTCTAACACTGGGTCTTTTGATTGAAGCACTCAAAGCCTGTACTTTTATTTATTCTGATATTTGAGAGCTGTGCTCTTACTGCACTTTGAAATTCTTTTTGTTCTCATTAATATACAATCACATGCAGAACATTATGTTTTCCAGTCTACACCCTTCACCAAGTCCCCGGCAAAAGCCAGTTACAGTCGCTGTCCGTCAGCGTGTACTAAGATGCTGTAGAATCACTACATGTCTTCTCTGTGTTATGCAGCCGTACAAATGACCCCCCAAGTTACACACTATACATGCTAATCCTAATGCCCCCCATTCTTTTTCCCCGCCCTTATTACTCCCTTCCCAAAAACCCTCCCCAGTCCCTTTCTCTTTGGTAACTGTTAGTCCACTCTCGGGTTCTGTGAGTCTGCTGCTGTCTTTTCCTTCAGTTTTTCTTTGTTATCATACTCCACACATGAGTGAAATCATTTGGTACATGTATTTCTCCTCCTTGAATATTTGACTGAGCATAATACCCTCTAGCTCCATCCACGTTATTGCAAATAATAGGATTTGTTTTCTTCTTATGGCTGCCTACTGCACTTTTTAAACTGGATTTCATTCTTCTTTTTTGTTTGTAGTTTCGCTATGTGCTTTCACCATTGCTCTCCTGGTTATGAGCAGTAGCTTTGTGTTAATCGATATGTACCTATATCTATCTATCTGTCTGTCTATCTATTTATCAATCAATCAATCAATCAATCAATCAATCATCTTTGTGTCTGCCCATCTGTCCTTGTGTACAGAACAGTTAACCATATATCCTATATCACTTTCCTACACTATGCTTCCAAAAATCCTGCAAAGTATCTAGGCTGTAGAGAGACCACTGGGTTCACCGAGACACTTGCAGTTCGAGGCGGCCGCGTGTACCTACAAAACCAGGAAATAGTTGTGCCGGGACTTGAACCCGTGTCTCTATCCTCTGTCTTCTTTCATCTCCTTCTAACTTACTGTCTGTATTTAGCCACATTCTTTGACTAAGTGCTCCCTGAAGACCACAAGTATCATTCCTCTGGGCCTGTTGTCTCGAGAAAAGAAAACTTGTTCTTTGCTCACCACCATGTTTGAAGGACATCAGCGTGATCACCGGCGATAGGACGGAGGGTCAAGTGAAAAGGAACACCAATTTCTAGACAGGAGCAGTTGGGAGCTAAGAGTGTTTTGTGGGGTGACGTGTTTATTTGAGTGTCCAAACTTCCCTCTTTAGGTAGTTATTAGATCCTCCCATTCGTGAACATCATAAAACCCACTGATTTCAAAGGCCCAGACGCTTATTATTACAGCAACTCAGTTGTCGAGGTGAGAGAAAATGAGAAGTATGTTGCTGCACCACTAAATCAATGGCTGGGAACGGCTGAAACCAAACAAAAAGAATTCACGGAGGCCAGATAGGGCTATTTTCTTCTGACTGTCTCAATGGACTCACACAGAATCCATTTGTTTGATTGTTTGTTTTTCAGTTTCACTCGTGTAGGGTACTTGTCCACACACCTTCGGCTTGTAGTGTGTCTGTGTCCTTGGATCTCAAGTGAGTCTCCTGTAAGTAAGCACGTACGTGTCTTGAGTTTTCATCCCTTCTTTTAACCCTGTGTCTTTTGTTTGCTGCACTCAGTGCCTGACCTTTTATTCTGATGATTCAGAGCTGTGCACTTATTGCACTTAAAGAATTTTTTTTATCATTAAGCTAAAATCAATTGAAGAACATTATGTTTACTATGCTCCCCCCTTCACCAAGTACATCTGAAAAACCTCTTCAGTCGCTGTCGATCTGCGTAGTTGGATGCTGTAGACCCCTTCACCATGTCCCTCCCAACAGACCCCATTACAGTCGCTGTCCATCAGTGAGTAGTAAGATGCTATATGATCTCTACTAGCCTTCTCTGTGTTGTACAGCACTCCCCATGACCCCTCGACCCAAAGCATTATACATGCTAAAACTAATGCCCCCATTCTTTCTCCTCACACTTATCCCTCCCTTCAGACCAACCCTGCCCAGTCCTTTTCCCTTTGGTAACTTTTAGTCAACTCTCGGGTTCTGTGAGTCTGCTGCTGTTTTTCTCCTTCAGTTTTTCTTTGTTGTTGTACTACACACATGAGTGAAAACACTTGGTACTTGTCTTTCTCCGCCTGGCCTATTTCTCTGAACATACTACCGTCTAGCTCCATCCAGGTCATTACAAATGGTAGGATTTGTTTTCTTCTTAAGGCTGCTTACTGCACTTTTAAAACTGGATTTCATTCTTCCTTTTTGTTTGTAGTTTAGCTATGTTATTCACCATTCAACTCCTGGTTATGAACAATAGCTTTGTGTCAATCGATATGTATCTGTATCTATCTATCTAATGGTCTGTCTGTCTATCTATGTTTCTACGTATGTATGTATGTATGTATCTATGTATCTATCTATCTATCTCTCTTCCTATCATCTATCTATGATGTCTATCATCTATCAATCCATGTACCTATCTATCTATCTATCTTTCATCTGTCATCTGTGTACCTATCTATCTATGAATCAATCATCTTTTTGTCTGCCCATCTATCCTTCTGTACAGAACAGTTAACAACATAGCCTATGTCTCTTCCCTACATTATGCTTCCAGAAATCTTGCAAGGTAACTAAGCCATAAGGAGAGCACAGTGTTCACCGATACACTTTCAGGTAGAGTCAGCCGCGTGTGCTTACAAAACCAGTAAATGGAGGTGAAAGGACTTGAACCTGTATCTCTGTCCACTGTCCTCTCATAATTCCTGCTCGCTTGGTGACTTTATTTAGCCACATTCAGTGAGTAAGTGATCCCTGAAGACCACAAGTATCCTTCGTCTGGTCCGGTTGTCGAAAGAAAAGTGTACTTGCTTCTTTGCACACCACCATGTTTGAGGGACATCGGCGTGATCACTGCTGATAGGTGCAGGGACAATTATAAAGGAACACCTATTTCTGGACAGGAGCAGTTGGGAACAAAGAGTGTGTTGTGGAGTGAAGTGTTTATTTGAGGGTCCAAACTTCCCTCCTTAGGTGGTTATTACTTCTTTACATTCGTGAACATCATAAAAAGCAATGATTTTAGAAGCCCAGACGCATATTATTACAGCAATTCATTTTTTGAGGTGAGAGGAAATGAGAAGGAACTTGCTGCACCACTAAATCTATGCCTGAGCACTGCTGAAATCAAACAAAAAGAATTCACGGTGGCTAGATAGGGCCATTTTCTACTGACTCTCTCTGGGGACTCAAACAGAATTCATTTGTTTGTTTGTTTCTTATTTTCACTTGTATAGGTAATCTGTCCCCGCCCCTTCAGCTTGTAGTTTGTCTGTGTCCTTGGATCTCAAGTGAGTCTCCAGTAAGGGAGCACGTAGGAGATCTTGCGTTTTCATCAGTTCTTCTAACACTGGGTCTTTTGATTGAAGCACTCAAAGCCTGTACTTTTATTTATTCTGATATTTGAGAGCTGTGCTCTTACTGCACTTTGAAATTCTTTTTGTTCTCATTAATATACAATCACATGCAGAACATTATGTTTTCCAGTCTACACCCTTCACCAAGTCCCCGGCAAAAGCCAGTTACAGTTGCTGTCCGTCAGCGTGTACTAAGATGCTGTAGAATCACTACATGTCTTCTCTGTGTTATGCAGCCGTACAAATGACCCCCCAAGTTACACACTATACATGCTAATCCTAATGCCCCCCATTCTTTTTCCCCGCCCTTATTACTCCCTTCCCAAAAACCCTCCCCAGTCCCTTTCTCTTTGGTAACTGTTAGTCCACTCTCGGGTTCTGTGAGTCTGCTGCTGTCTTTTCCTTCAGTTTTTCTTTGTTATCATACTCCACACATGAGTGAAATCATTTGGTACATGTATTTCTCCTCCTTGAATATTTGACTGAGCATAATACCCTCTAGCTCCATCCACGTTATTGCAAATAATAGGATTTGTTTTCTTCTTATGGCTGCCTACTGCACTTTTTAAACTGGATTTCATTCTTCTTTTTTGTTTGTAGTTTCGCTATGTGCTTTCACCATTGCTCTCCTGGTTATGAGCAGTAGCTTTGTGTTAATCGATATGTACCTATATCTATCTATCTGTCTGTCTATCTATTTATCAATCAATCAATCAATCAATCAATCATCTTTTTGTCTGCCCATCTGTCCTTGTGTACAGAACAGTTAACCATATATCCTATATCACTTTCCTACACTATGCTTCCAAAAATCCTGCAAAGTATCTAGGCTGTAGAGAGACCACTGGGTTCACCGAGACACTTGCAGTTCGAGGCGGCCGCGTGTACCTACAAAACCAGGAAATAGTTGTGCCGGGACTTGAACCCGTGTCTCTATCCTCTGTCTTCTTTCATCTCCTTCTAACTTACTGTCTGTATTTAGCCACATTCTTTGACTAAGTGCTCCCTGAAGACCACAAGTATCATTCCTCTGGGCCTGTTGTCTCGAGAAAAGAAAACTTGTTCTTTGCTCACCACCATGTTTGAAGGACATCAGCGTGATCACCGGCGATAGGACGGAGGGTCAAGTGAAAAGGAACACCAATTTCTAGACAGGAGCAGTTGGGAGCTAAGAGTGTTTTGTGGGGTGACGTGTTTATTTGAGTGTCCAAACTTCCCTCTTTAGGTAGTTATTAGATCCTCCCATTCGTGAACATCATAAAACCCACTGATTTCAAAGGCCCAGACGCTTATTATTACAGCAACTCAGTTGTCGAGGTGAGAGAAAATGAGAAGTATGTTGCTGCACCACTAAATCAATGGCTGGGAACGGCTGAAACCAAACAAAAAGAATTCACGGAGGCCAGATAGGGCTATTTTCTTCTGACTGTCTCAATGGACTCACACAGAATCCATTTGTTTGATTGTTTGTTTTTCAGTTTCACTCGTGTAGGGTACTTGTCCACACACCTTCGGCTTGTAGTGTGTCTGTGTCCTTGGATCTCAAGTGAGTCTCCTGTAAGTAAGCACGTACGTGTCTTGAGTTTTCATCCCTTCTTTTAACCCTGTGTCTTTTGTTTGCTGCACTCAGTGCCTGACCTTTTATTCTGATGATTCAGAGCTGTGCACTTATTGCACTTAAAGAATTTTTTTTATCATTAAGCTAAAATCAATTGAAGAACATTATGTTTACTATGCTCCCCCCTTCACCAAGTACATCTGAAAAACCTCTTCAGTCGCTGTCGATCTGCGTAGTTGGATGCTGTAGACCCCTTCACCATGTCCCTCCCAACAGACCCCATTACAGTCGCTGTCCATCAGTGAGTAGTAAGATGCTATATGATCTCTACTAGCCTTCTCTGTGTTGTACAGCACTCCCCATGACCCCTCGACCCAAAGCATTATACATGCTAAAACTAATGCCCCCATTCTTTCTCCTCACACTTATCCCTCCCTTCAGACCAACCCTGCCCAGTCCTTTTCCCTTTGGTAACTTTTAGTCAGCTCTCGGGTTCTGTGAGTCTGCTGCTGTTTTTCTCCTTCAGTTTTTCTTTGTTGTTGTACTACACACATGAGTGAAAACACTTGGTACTTGTCTTTCTCCGCCTGGCCTATTTCTCTGAACATACTACCGTCTAGCTCCATCCAGGTCATTACAAATGGTAGGATTTGTTTTCTTCTTAAGGCTGCTTACTGCACTTTTAAAACTGGATTTCATTCTTCCTTTTTGTTTGTAGTTTAGCTATGTTATTCACCATTCAACTCCTGGTTATGAACAATAGCTTTGTGTCAATCGATATGTATCTGTATCTATCTATCTAATGGTCTGTCTGTCTATCTATGTTTCTACGTATGTATGTATGTATGTATCTATGTATCTATCTATCTATCTCTCTTCCTATCATCTATCTATGATGTCTATCATCTATCAATCCATGTACCTATCTATCTATCTATCTTTCATCTGTCATCTGTGTACCTATCTATCTATGAATCAATCATCTTTTTGTCTGCCCATCTATCCTTCTGTACAGAACAGTTAACAACATAGCCTATGTCTCTTCCCTACATTATGCTTCCAGAAATCTTGCAAGGTAACTAAGCCATAAGTCATTTGTTGAGGTGAGAGGAAATGAGAAGGAACTTGCTGCACCACTAAATCTATGCCTGAGCACTGCTGAAATCAAACAAAAAGAATTCACGGTGGCTAGATAGGGCTATTTTCTACTGACTCTCTCTGGGGACTCAAACAGAATTCATTTGTTTGTTTGTTTCTTATTTTCACTTGTATAGGTAATCTGTCCCCGCCCCTTCAGCTTGTAGTTTGTCTGTGTCCTTGGATCTCAAGTGAGTCTCCAGTAAGGGAGCACGTAGGAGATCTTGCGTTTTCATCAGTTCTTCTAACACTGGGTCTTTTGATTGAAGCACTCAAAGCCTGTACTTTTATTTATTCTGATATTTGAGAGCTGTGCTCTTACTGCACTTTGAAATTCTTTTTGTTCTCATTAATATACAATCACATGCAGAACATTATGTTTTCCAGTCTACACCCTTCACCAAGTCCCCGGCAAAAGCCAGTTACAGTCGCTGTCCGTCAGCGTGTACTAAGATGCTGTAGAATCACTACATGTCTTCTCTGTGTTATGCAGCCGTACAAATGACCCCCCAAGTTACACACTATACATGCTAATCCTAATGCCCCCCATTATTTTTCCCCGCCCTTATTACTCCCTTCCCAAAAACCCTCCCCAGTCCCTTTCTCTTTGGTAACTGTTAGTCCACTCTCGGGTTCTGTGAGTCTGCTGCTGTCTTTTCCTTCAGTTTTTCTTTGTTATCATACTCCACACATGAGTGAAATCATTTGGTACATGTATTTCTCCTCCTTGAATATTTGACTGAGCATAATACCCTCTAGCTCCATCCACGTTATTGCAAATAATAGGATTTGTTTTCTTCTTATGGCTGCCTACTGCACTTTTTAAACTGGATTTCATTCTTCTTTTTTGTTTGTAGTTTCGCTATGTGCTTTCACCATTGCTCTCCTGGTTATGAGCAGTAGCTTTGTGTTAATCGATATGTACCTATATCTATCTATCTGTCTGTCTATCTATTTATCAATCAATCAATCAATCAATCAATCATCTTTTTGTCTGCCCATCTGTCCTTGTGTACAGAACAGTTAACCATATATCCTATATCACTTTCCTACACTATGCTTCCAAAAATCCTGCAAAGTATCTAGGCTGTAGAGAGACCACTGGGTTCACCGAGACACTTGCAGTTCGAGGCGGCCGCGTGTACCTACAAAACCAGGAAATAGTTGTGCCGGGACTTGAACCCGTGTCTCTATCCTCTGTCTTCTTTCATCTCCTTCTAACTTACTGTCTGTATTTAGCCACATTCTTTGACTAAGTGCTCCCTGAAGACCACAAGTATCATTCCTCTGGGCCTGTTGTCTCGAGAAAAGAAAACTTGTTCTTTGCTCACCACCATGTTTGAAGGACATCAGCGTGATCACCGGCGATAGGACGGAGGGTCAAGTGAAAAGGAACACCAATTTCTAGACAGGAGCAGTTGGGAGCTAAGAGTGTTTTGTGGGGTGACGTGTTTATTTGAGTGTCCAAACTTCCCTCTTTAGGTAGTTATTAGATCCTCCCATTCGTGAACATCATAAAACCCACTGATTTCAAAGGCCCAGACGCTTATTATTACAGCAACTCAGTTGTCGAGGTGAGAGAAAATGAGAAGTATGTTGCTGCACCACTAAATCAATGGCTGGGAACGGCTGAAACCAAACAAAAAGAATTTACGGAGGCCAGATAGGGCTATTTTCTTCTGACTGTCTCAATGGACTCACACAGAATCCATTTGTTTGATTGTTTGTTTTTCAGTTTCACTCGTGTAGGGTACTTGTCCACACACCTTCGGCTTGTAGTGTGTCTGTGTCCTTGGATCTCAAGTGAGTCTCCTGTAAGTAAGCACGTACGTGTCTTGAGTTTTCCTCCCTTCTTTTAACCCTGTGTCTTTTGTTTGCTGCACTCAGTGCCTGACCTTTTATTCTGATGATTCAGAGCTGTGCACTTATTGCACTTAAAGAATTTTTTTTATCATTAAGCTAAAATCAATTGAAGAACATTATGTTTACTATGCTCCCCCCTTCACCAAGTACATCTGAAAAACCTCTTCAGTCGCTGTCGATCTGCGTAGTTGGATGCTGTAGACCCCTTCACCATGTCCCTCCCAACAGACCCCATTACAGTCGCTGTCCATCAGTGAGTAGTAAGATGCTATATGATCTCTACTAGCCTTCTCTGTGTTGTACAGCACTCCCCATGACCCCTCGACCCAAAGCATTATACATGCTAAAACTAATGCCCCCATTCTTTCTCCTCACACTTATCCCTCCCTTCAGACCAACCCTGCCCAGTCCTTTTCCCTTTGGTAACTTTTAGTCAACTCTCGGGTTCTGTGAGTCTGCTGCTGTTTTTCTCCTTCAGTTTTTCTTTGTTGTTGTACTACACACATGAGTGAAAACACTTGGTACTTGTCTTTCTCCGCCTGGCCTATTTCTCTGAACATACTACCGTCTAGCTCCATCCAGGTCATTACAAATGGTAGGATTTGTTTTCTTCTTAAGGCTGCTTACTGCACTTTTAAAACTGGATTTCATTCTTCCTTTTTGTTTGTAGTTTAGCTATGTTATTCACCATTCAACTCCTGGTTATGAACAATAGCTTTGTGTCAATCGATATGTATCTGTATCTATCTATCTAATGGTCTGTCTATCTATGTTTCTACGTATGTATGTATGTATGTATGTATCTATGTATCTATCTATCTATCTCTCTTCCTATCATCTATCTATGATGTCTATCATCTATCAATCCATGTACCTTCTATCTATCTTTCATCTGTCATCTGTGTACCTATCTATCTATGAATCAATCATCTTTTTGTCTGCCCATCTATCCTTCTGTACAGAACAGTTAACAACATAGCCTATGTCTCTTCCCTACATTATGCTTCCAGAAATCTTGCAAGGTAACTAAGCCATAAGGAGAGCACTGTGTTCACCGATACACTTTCAGGTAGAGTCAGCCGCGTGTGCTTACAAAACCAGTAAATGGAGGTGAAAGGACTTGAACCTGTATCTCTGTCCACTGTCCTCTCATACTTCCTGCTCGCTTGGTGACTTTATTTAGCCACATTCAGTGAGTAAGTGATCCCTGAAGACCACAAGTATCCTTCGTCTGGTCCGGTTGTCGAAAGAAAAGTGTACTTGCTTCTTTGCACACCACCATGTTTGAGGGACATCGGCGTGATCACTGCTGATAGGTGCAGGGACAATTATAAAGGAACACCTATTTCTGGACAGGAGCAGTTGGGAACAAAGAGTGTGTTGTGGAGTGAAGTGTTTATTTGAGGGTCCAAACTTCCCTCCTTAGGTGGTTATTACTTCTTTACATTCGTGAACATCATAAAAAGCAATGATTTTAGAAGCCCAGACGCATATTATTACAGCAATTCATTTGTTGAGGTGAGAGGAAATGAGAAGGAACTTGCTGCACCACTAAATCTATGCCTGAGCACTGCTGAAATCAAACAAAAAGAATTCACGGTGGCTAGATAGGGCTATTTTCTACTGACTCTCTCTGGGGACTCAAACAGAATTCATTTGTTTGTTTGTTTCTTATTTTCACTTGTATAGGTAATCTGTCCCCGCCCCTTCAGCTTGTAGTTTGTCTGTGTCCTTGGATCTCAAGTGAGTCTCCAGTAAGGGAGCACGTAGGAGATCTTGCGTTTTCATCAGTTCTTCTAACACTGGGTCTTTTGATTGAAGCACTCAAAGCCTGTACTTTTATTTATTCTGATATTTGAGAGCTGTGCTCTTACTGCACTTTGAAATTCTTTTTGTTCTCATTAATATACAATCACATGCAGAACATTATGTTTTCCAGTCTACACCCTTCACCAAGTCCCCGGCAAAAGCCAGTTACAGTCGCTGTCCGTCAGCGTGTACTAAGATGCTGTAGAATCACTACATGTCTTCTCTGTGTTATGCAGCCGTACAAATGACCCCCCAAGTTACACACTATACATGCTAATCCTAATGCCCCCCATTCTTTTTCCCCGCCCTTATTACTCCCTTCCCAAAAACCCTCCCCAGTCCCTTTCTCTTTGGTAACTGTTAGTCCACTCTCGGGTTCTGTGAGTCTGCTGCTGTCTTTTCCTTCAGTTTTTCTTTGTTATCATACTCCACACATGAGTGAAATCATTTGGTACATGTATTTCTCCTCCTTGAATATTTGACTGAGCATAATACCCTCTAGCTCCATCCACGTTATTGCAAATAATAGGATTTGTTTTCTTCTTATGGCTGCCTACTGCACTTTTTAAACTGGATTTCATTCTTCTTTTTTGTTTGTAGTTTCGCTATGTGCTTTCACCATTGCTCTCCTGGTTATGAGCAGTAGCTTTGTGTTAATCGATATGTACCTATATCTATCTATCTGTCTGTCTATCTATTTATCAATCAATCAATCAATCAATCAATCATCTTTTTGTCTGCCCATCTGTCCTTGTGTACAGAACAGTTAACCATATATCCTATATCACTTTCCTACACTATGCTTCCAAAAATCCTGCAAAGTATCTAGGCTGTAGAGAGACCACTGGGTTCACCGAGACACTTGCAGTTCGAGGCGGCCGCGTGTACCTACAAAACCAGGAAATAGTTGTGCCGGGACTTGAACCCGTGTCTCTATCCTCTGTCTTCTTTCATCTCCTTCTAACTTACTGTCTGTATTTAGCCACATTCTTTGACTAAGTGCTCCCTGAAGACCACAAGTATCATTCCTCTGGGCCTGTTGTCTCGAGAAAAGAAAACTTGTTCTTTGCTCACCACCATGTTTGAAGGACATCAGCGTGATCACCGGCGATAGGACGGAGGGTCAAGTGAAAAGGAACACCAATTTCTAGACAGGAGCAGTTGGGAGCTAAGAGTGTTTTGTGGGGTGACGTGTTTATTTGAGTGTCCAAACTTCCCTCTTTAGGTAGTTATTAGATCCTCCCATTCGTGAACATCATAAAACCCACTGATTTCAAAGGCCCAGACGCTTATTATTACAGCAACTCAGTTGTCGAGGTGAGAGAAAATGAGAAGTATGTTGCTGCACCACTAAATCAATGGCTGGGAACGGCTGAAACCAAACAAAAAGAATTCACGGAGGCCAGATAGGGCTATTTTCTTCTGACTGTCTCAATGGACTCACACAGAATCCATTTGTTTGATTGTTTGTTTTTCAGTTTCACTCGTGTAGGGTACTTGTCCACACACCTTCGGCTTGTAGTGTGTCTGTGTCCTTGGATCTCAAGTGAGTCTCCTGTAAGTAAGCACGTACGTGTCTTGAGTTTTCCTCCCTTCTTTTAACCCTGTGTCTTTTGTTTGCTGCACTCAGTGCCTGACCTTTTATTCTGATGATTCAGAGCTGTGCACTTATTGCACTTAAAGAATTTTTTTTATCATTAAGCTAAAATCAATTGAAGAACATTATGTTTACTATGCTCCCCCCTTCACCAAGTACATCTGAAAAACCTCTTCAGTCGCTGTCGATCTGCGTAGTTGGATGCTGTAGACCCCTTCACCATGTCCCTCCCAACAGACCCCATTACAGTCGCTGTCCATCAGTGAGTAGTAAGATGCTATATGATCTCTACTAGCCTTCTCTGTGTTGTACAGCACTCCCCATGACCCCTCGACCCAAAGCATTATACATGCTAAAACTAATGCCCCCATTCTTTCTCCTCACACTTATCCCTCCCTTCAGACCAACCCTGCCCAGTCCTTTTCCCTTTGGTAACTTTTAGTCAACTCTCGGGTTCTGTGAGTCTGCTGCTGTTTTTCTCCTTCAGTTTTTCTTTGTTGTTGTACTACACACATGAGTGAAAACACTTGGTACTTGTCTTTCTCCGCCTGGCCTATTTCTCTGAACATACTACCGTCTAGCTCCATCCAGGTCATTACAAATGGTAGGATTTGTTTTCTTCTTAAGGCTGCTTACTGCACTTTTAAAACTGGATTTCATTCTTCCTTTTTGTTTGTAGTTTAGCTATGTTATTCACCATTCAACTCCTGGTTATGAACAATAGCTTTGTGTCAATCGATATGTATCTGTATCTATCTATCTAATGGTCTGTCTATCTATGTTTCTACGTATGTATGTATGTATGTATGTATCTATGTATCTATCTATCTATCTCTCTTCCTATCATCTATCTATGATGTCTATCATCTATCAATCCATGTACCTTCTATCTATCTTTCATCTGTCATCTGTGTACCTATCTATCTATGAATCAATCATCTTTTTGTCTGCCCATCTATCCTTCTGTACAGAACAGTTAACAACATAGCCTATGTCTCTTCCCTACATTATGCTTCCAGAAATCTTGCAAGGTAACTAAGCCATAAGGAGAGCACTGTGTTCACCGATACACTTTCAGGTAGAGTCAGCCGCGTGTGCTTACAAAACCAGTAAATGGAGGTGAAAGGACTTGAACCTGTATCTCTGTCCACTGTCCTCTCATACTTCCTGCTCGCTTGGTGACTTTATTTAGCCACATTCAGTGAGTAAGTGATCCCTGAAGACCACAAGTATCCTTCGTCTGGTCCAGTTGTCGAAAGAAAAGTGTACTTGCTTCTTTGCACACCACCATGTTTGAGGGACATCGGCGTGATCACTGCTGATAGGTGCAGGGACAATTATAAAGGAACACCTATTTCTGGACAGGAGCAGTTGGGAACAAAGAGTGTGTTGTGGAGTGAAGTGTTTATTTGAGGGTCCAAACTTCCCTCCTTAGGTGGGTATTAATTCTTTACATTCGTGAACATCATAAAAAGCAATGATTTTAGAAGCCCAGACGCATATTATTACAGCAATTCATTTGTTGAGGTGAGAGGAAATGAGAAGGAACTTGCTGCACCACTAAATCTATGCCTGAGCACTGCTGAAATCAAACAAAAAGAATTCACGGTGGCTAGATAGGGCTATTTTCTACTGACTCTCTCTGGGGACTCAAACAGAATTCATTTGTTTGTTTGTTTCTTATTTTCACTTGTATAGGTAATCTGTCCCCGCCCCTTCAGCTTGTAGTTTGTCTGTGTCCTTGGATCTCAAGTGAGTCTCCAGTAAGGGAGCACGTAGGAGATCTTGCGTTTTCATCAGTTCTTCTAACACTGGGTCTTTTGATTGAAGCACTCAAAGCCTGTACTTTTATTTATTCTGATATTTGAGAGCTGTGCTCTTACTGCACTTTGAAATTCTTTTTGTTCTCATTAATATACAATCACATGCAGAACATTATGTTTTCCAGTCTACACCCTTCACCAAGTCCCCGGCAAAAGCCAGTTACAGTCGCTGTCCGTCAGCGTGTACTAAGATGCTGTAGAATCACTACATGTCTTCTCTGTGTTATGCAGCCGTACAAATGACCCCCCAAGTTACACACTATACATGCTAATCCTAATGCCCCCCATTCTTTTTCCCCGCCCTTATTACTCCCTTCCCAAAAACCCTCCCCAGTCCCTTTCTCTTTGGTAACTGTTAGTCCACTCTCGGGTTCTGTGAGTCTGCTGCTGTCTTTTCCTTCAGTTTTTCTTTGTTATCATACTCCACACATGAGTGAAATCATTTGGTACATGTATTTCTCCTCCTTGAATATTTGACTGAGCATAATACCCTCTAGCTCCATCCACGTTATTGCAAATAATAGGATTTGTTTTCTTCTTATGGCTGCCTACTGCACTTTTTAAACTGGATTTCATTCTTCTTTTTTGTTTGTAGTTTCGCTATGTGCTTTCACCATTGCTCTCCTGGTTATGAGCAGTAGCTTTGTGTTAATCGATATGTACCTATATCTATCTATCTGTCTGTCTATCTATTTATCAATCAATCAATCAATCAATCAATCATCTTTGTGTCTGCCCATCTGTCCTTGTGTACAGAACAGTTAACCATATATCCTATATCACTTTCCTACACTATGCTTCCAAAAATCCTGCAAAGTATCTAGGCTGTAGAGAGACCACTGGGTTCACCGAGACACTTGCAGTTCGAGGCGGCCGCGTGTACCTACAAAACCAGGAAATAGTTGTGCCGGGACTTGAACCCGTGTCTCTATCCTCTGTCTTCTTTCATCTCCTTCTAACTTACTGTCTGTATTTAGCCACATTCTTTGACTAAGTGCTCCCTGAAGACCACAAGTATCATTCCTCTGGGCCTGTTGTCTCGAGAAAAGAAAACTTGTTCTTTGCTCACCACCATGTTTGAAGGACATCAGCGTGATCACCGGCGATAGGACGGAGGGTCAAATAAAAAGGAACACCAATTTCTAGACAGGAGCAGTTGGGAGCTAAGAGTGTTTAGTGGGGTGACGTGTTTATTTGAGTGTCCAAACTTCCCTCTTTAGGTAGTTATTAGATCCTCCCATTCGTGAACATCATAAAACCCACTGATTTCAAAGGCCCAGACGCTTATTATTACAGCAACTCAGTTGTCGAGGTGAGAGAAAATGAGAAGTATGTTGCTGCACCACTAAATCAATGGCTGGGAACGGCTGAAACCAAACAAAAAGAATTCATGGAAGCCTGATAGGGCTATTTTCTTCTGACTGTCTCAATGGACTCACACAGAATCCATTTGTTTGATTGTTTGTTTTTCAGTTTCACTCGTGTAGGGTACTTGTCCACACACCTTCGGCTTGTAGTGTGTCTGTGTCCTTGGATCTCAAGTGAGTCTCCTGTAAGTAAGCACGTACGTGTCTTGAGTTTTCATCCCTTCTTTTAACCCTGTGTCTTTTGTTTGCTGCACTCAGTGCCTGACCTTTTATTCTGATGATTCAGAGCTGTGCACTTATTGCACTTAAAGAATTTTTTTTATCATTAAGCTAAAATCAATTGAAGAACATTATGTTTACTATGCTCCCCCCTTCACCAAGTACATCTGAAAAACCTCTTCAGTCGCTGTCGATCTGCGTAGTTGGATGCTGTAGACCCCTTCACCATGTCCCTCCCAACAGACCCCATTACAGTCGCTGTCCATCAGTGAGTAGTAAGATGCTATATGATCTCTACTAGCCTTCTCTGTGTTGTACAGCACTCCCCATGACCCCTCGACCCAAAGCATTATACATGCTAAAACTAATGCCCCCATTCTTTCTCCTCACACTTATCCCTCCCTTCAGACCAACCCTGCCCAGTCCTTTTCCCTTTGGTAACTTTTAGTCAACTCTCGGGTTCTGTGAGTCTGCTGCTGTTTTTCTCCTTCAGTTTTTCTTTGTTGTTGTACTACACACATGAGTGAAAACACTTGGTACTTGTCTTTCTCCGCCTGGCCTATTTCTCTGAACATACTACCGTCTAGCTCCATCCAGGTCATTACAAATGGTAGGATTTGTTTTCTTCTTAAGGCTGCTTACTGCACTTTTAAAACTGGATTTCATTCTTCCTTTTTGTTTGTAGTTTAGCTATGTTATTCACCATTCAACTCCTGGTTATGAACAATAGCTTTGTGTCAATCGATATGTATCTGTATCTATCTATCTAATGGTCTGTCTGTCTACCTATGTTTCTACGTATGTATGTATGTATGTATCTATGTATCTATGTATCTATCTCTCTTCCTATCATCTATCTATGATGTCTATCATCTATCAATCCATGTACCTATCTATCTATCTTTCATCTGTTATCTGTGTACCTATTTATCTATGAATCAATCATCATTTTGTCTGCCCATCTATCCTTCTGTACAGAACAGTTAACAACATAGCCTATGTCTCTTCCCTACATTATGCTTCCAGAAATCTTGCAAGGTAACTAAGCCATAAGGAGAGCACTGTGTTCACCGATACACTTTCAGGTAGAGTCAGCCGCGTGTGCTTACAAAACCAGTAAATGGAGGTGAAAGGACTTGAACCTGTATCTCTGTCCACTGTCCTCTCATAATTCCTGCTCGCTTGGTGACTTTATTTAGCCACATTCAGTGAGTAAGTGATCCCTGAAGACCACAAGTATCCTTCGTCTGGTCCGGTTGTCGAAAGAAAAGTGTACTTGCTTCTTTGCACACCACCATGTTTGAGGGACATCGGCGTGATCACTGCTGATAGGTGCAGGGACAATTATAAAGGAACACCTATTTCTGGACAGGAGCAGTTGGGAACAAAGAGTGTGTTGTGGAGTGAAGTGTTTATTTGAGGGTCCAAACTTCCCTCCTTAGGTGGTTATTACTTCTTTACATTCGTGAACATCATAAAAAGCAATGATTTTAGAAGCCCAGACGCATATTATTACAGCAATTCATTTGTTGAGGTGAGAGGAAATGAGAAGGAACTTGCTGCACCACTAAATCTATGCCTGAGCACTGCTGAAATCAAACAAAAAGAATTCACGGTGGCTAGATAGGGCCATTTTCTACTGACTCTCTCTGGGGACTCAAACAGAATTCATTTGTTTGTTTGTTTCTTATTTTCACTTGTATAGGTAATCTGTCCCCGCCCCTTCAGCTTGTAGTTTGTCTGTGTCCTTGGATCTCAAGTGAGTCTCCAGTAAGGGAGCACGTAGGAGATCTTGCGTTTTCATCAGTTCTTCTAACACTGGGTCTTTTGATTGAAGCACTCAAAGCCTGTACTTTTATTTATTCTGATATTTGAGAGCTGTGCTCTTACTGCACTTTGAAATTCTTTTTGTTCTCATTAATATACAATCACATGCAGAACATTATGTTTTCCAGTCTACACCCTTCACCAAGTCCCCGGCAAAAGCCAGTTACAGTCGCTGTCCGTCAGCGTGTACTAAGATGCTGTAGAATCACTACATGTCTTCTCTGTGTTATGCAGCCGTACAAATGACCCCCCAAGTTACACACTATACATGCTAATCCTAATGCCCCCCATTCTTTTTCCCCGCCCTTATTACTCCCTTCCCAAAAACCCTCCCCAGTCCCTTTCTCTTTGGTAACTGTTAGTCCACTCTCGGGTTCTGTGAGTCTGCTGCTGTCTTTTCCTTCAGTTTTTCTTTGTTATCATACTCCACACATGAGTGAAATCATTTGGTACATGTATTTCTCCTCCTTAAATATTTGACTGAGCATAATACCCTCTAGCTCCATCCACGTTATTGCAAATAATAGGATTTGTTTTCTTCTTATGGCTGCCTACTGCACTTTTTAAACTGGATTTCATTCTTCTTTTTTGTTTGTAGTTTCGCTATGTGCTTTCACCATTGCTCTCCTGGTTATGAGCAGTAGCTTTGTGTTAATCGATATGTACCTATATCTATCTATCTGTCTGTCTATCTATTTATCAATCAATCAATCAATCAATCATCTTTTTGTCTGCCCATCTGTCCTTGTGTACAGAACAGTTAACCATATATCCTATATCACTTTCCTACACTATGCTTCCAAAAATCCTGCAAAGTATCTAGGCTGTAGAGAGACCACTGGGTTCACCGAGACACTTGCAGTTCGAGGCGGCCGCGTGTACCTACAAAACCAGGAAATAGTTGTGCCGGGACTTGAACCCGTGTCTCTATCCTCTGTCTTCTTTCATCTCCTTCTAACTTACTGTCTGTATTTAGCCACATTCTTTGACTAAGTGCTCCCTGAAGACCACAAGTATCATTCCTCTGGGCCTGTTGTCTCGAGAAAAGAAAACTTGTTCTTTGCTCACCACCATGTTTGAAGGACATCAGCGTGATCACCGGCGATAGGACGGAGGGTCAAGTGAAAAGGAACACCAATTTCTAGACAGGAGCAGTTGGGAGCTAAGAGTGTTTTGTGGGGTGACGTGTTTATTTGAGTGTCCAAACTTCCCTCTTTAGGTAGTTATTAGATCCTCCCATTCGTGAACATCATAAAACCCACTGATTTCAAAGGCCCAGACGCTTATTATTACAGCAACTCAGTTGTCGAGGTGAGAGAAAATGAGAAGTATGTTGCTGCACCACTAAATCAATGGCTGGGAACGGCTGAAACCAAACAAAAAGAATTCACGGAGGCCAGATAGGGCTATTTTCTTCTGACTGTCTCAATGGACTCACACAGAATCCATTTGTTTGATTGTTTGTTTTTCAGTTTCACTCGTGTAGGGTACTTGTCCACACACCTTCGGCTTGTAGTGTGTCTGTGTCCTTGGATCTCAAGTGAGTCTCCTGTAAGTAAGCACGTACGTGTCTTGAGTTTTCCTCCCTTCTTTTAACCCTGTGTCTTTTGTTTGCTGCACTCAGTGCCTGACCTTTTATTCTGATGATTCAGAGCTGTGCACTTATTGCACTTAAAGAATTTTTTTTATCATTAAGCTAAAATCAATTGAAGAACATTATGTTTACTATGCTCCCCCCTTCACCAAGTACATCTGAAAAACCTCTTCAGTCGCTGTCGATCTGCGTAGTTGGATGCTGTAGACCCCTTCACCATGTCCCTCCCAACAGACCCCATTACAGTCGCTGTCCATCAGTGAGTAGTAAGATGCTATATGATCTCTACTAGCCTTCTCTGTGTTGTACAGCACTCCCCATGACCCCTCGACCCAAAGCATTATACATGCTAAAACTAATGCCCCCATTCTTTCTCCTCACACTTATCCCTCCCTTCAGACCAACCCTGCCCAGTCCTTTTCCCTTTGGTAACTTTTAGTCAGCTCTCGGGTTCTGTGAGTCTGCTGCTGTTTTTCTCCTTCAGTTTTTCTTTGTTGTTGTACTACACACATGAGTGAAAACACTTGGTACTTGTCTTTCTCCGCCTGGCCTATTTCTCTGAACATACTACCGTCTAGCTCCATCCAGGTCATTACAAATGGTAGGATTTGTTTTCTTCTTAAGGCTGCTTACTGCACTTTTAAAACTGGATTTCATTCTTCCTTTTTGTTTGTAGTTTAGCTATGTTATTCACCATTCAACTCCTGGTTATGAACAATAGCTTTGTGTCAATCGATATGTATCTGTATCTATCTATCTAATGGTCTGTCTGTCTATCTATGTTTCTACGTATGTATGTATGTATGTATCTATGTATCTATCTATCTATCTCTCTTCCTATCATCTATCTATGATGTCTATCATCTATCAATCCATGTACCTATCTATCTATCTATCTTTCATCTGTCATCTGTGTACCTATCTATCTATGAATCAATCATCTTTTTGTCTGCCCATCTATCCTTCTGTACAGAACAGTTAACAACATAGCCTATGTCTCTTCCCTACATTATGCTTCCAGAAATCTTGCAAGGTAACTAAGCCATAAGGAGAGCACAGTGTTCACCGATACACTTTCAGGTAGAGTCAGCCGCGTGTGCTTACAAAACCAGTAAATGGAGGTGAAAGGACTTGAACCTGTATCTCTGTCCACTGTCCTCTCATAATTCCTGCTCGCTTGGTGACTTTATTTAGCCACATTCAGTGAGTAAGTGATCCCTGAAGACCACAAGTATCCTTCGTCTGGTCCGGTTGTCGAAAGAAAAGTGTACTTGGTTCTTTGCACACCACCATGTTTGAGGGACATCGGCGTGATCACTGCTGATAGGTGCAGGGACAATTATAAAGGAACACCTATTTCTGGACAGGAGCAGTTGGGAACAAAGAGTGTGTTGTGGAGTGAAGTGTTTATTTGAGGGTCCAAACTTCCCTCCTTAGGTGGTTATTACTTCTTTACATTCGTGAACATCATAAAAAGCAATGATTTTAGAAGCCCAGACGCATATTATTACAGCAATTCATTTGTTGAGGTGAGAGGAAATGAGAAGTAACTTGCTGCACCACTAAATCTATGCCTGAGCACTGCTGAAATCAAACAAAAAGAATTCACGGTGGCTAGATAGGGCTATTTTCTACTGACTCTCTCTGGGGACTCAAACAGAATTCATTTGTTTGTTTGTTTCTTATTTTCACTTGTATAGGTAATCTGTCCCCGCCCCTTCAGCTTGTAGTTTGTCTGTGTCCTTGGATCTCAAGTGAGTCTCCAGTAAGGGAGCACGTAGGAGATCTTGCGTTTTCATCAGTTCTTCTAACACTGGGTCTTTTGATTGAAGCACTCAAAGCCTGTACTTTTATTTATTCTGATATTTGAGAGCTGTGCTCTTACTGCACTTTGAAATTCTTTTTGTTCTCATTAATATCCAATCACATGCAGAACATTATGTTTTCCAGTCTACACCCTTCACCAAGTCCCCGGCAAAAGCCAGTTACAGTCGCTGTCCGTCAGCGTGTACTAAGATGCTCTAGAATCACTACATGTCTTCTCTGTGTTATGCAGCCGTACAAATGACCCCCCAAGTTACACACTATACATGCTAATCCTAATGCCCCCCATTCTTTTTCCCCGCCCTTATTACTCCCTTCCCTAAAACCCTCCCCAGTCCCTTTCTCTTTGGTAACTGTTAGTCCACTCTCGGGTTCTGTGAGTCTGCTGCTGTCTTTTCCTTCAGTTTTTCTTTGTTATCATACTCCACACATGAGTGAAATCATTTGGTACATGTATTTCTCCTCCTTGAATATTTGACTGAGCATAATACCCTCTAGCTCCATCCACGTTATTGCAAATAATAGGATTTGTTTTCTTCTTATGGCTGCCTACTGCACTTTTTAAACTGGATTTCATTCTTCTTTTTTGTTTGTAGTTTCGCTATGTGCTTTCACCATTGCTCTCCTGGTTATGAGCAGTAGCTTTGTGTTAATCGATATGTACCTATATCTATCTATCTGTCTGTCTATCTATTTATCAATCAATCAATCAATCAATCAATCATCTTTTTGTCTGCCCATCTGTCCTTGTGTACAGAACAGTTAACCATATATCCTATATCACTTTCCTACACTATGCTTCCAAAAATCCTGCAAAGTATCTAGGCTGTAGAGAGACCACTGGGTTCACCGAGACACTTGCAGTTCGAGGCGGCCGCGTGTACCTACAAAACCAGGAAATAGTTGTGCCGGGACTTGAACCCGTGTCTCTATCCTCTGTCTTCTTTCATCTCCTTCTAACTTACTGTCTGTATTTAGCCACATTCTTTGACTAAGTGCTCCCTGAAGACCACAAGTATCATTCCTCTGGGCCTGTTGTCTCGAGAAAAGAAAACTTGTTCTTTGCTCACCACCATGTTTGAAGGACATCAGCGTGATCACCGGCGATAGGACGGAGGGTCAAATAAAAAGGAACACCAATTTCTAGACAGGAGCAGTTGGGAGCTAAGAGTGTTTTGTGGGGTGACGTGTTTATTTGAGTGTCCAAACTTCCCTCTTTAGGTAGTTATTAGATCCTCCCATTCGTGAACATCATAAAACCCACTGATTTCAAAGGCCCAGACGCTTATTATTACAGCAACTCAGTTGTCGAGGTGAGAGAAAATGAGAAGTATGTTGCTGCACCACTAAATCAATGGCTGGGAACGGCTGAAACCAAACAAAAAGAATTCACGGAGGCCAGATAGGGCTATTTTCTTCTGACTGTCTCAATGGACTCACACAGAATCCATTTGTTTGATTGTTTGTTTTTCAGTTTCACTCGTGTAGGGTACTTGTCCACACACCTTCGGCTTGTAGTGTGTCTGTGTCCTTGGATCTCAAGTGAGTCTCCTGTAAGTAAGCACGTACGTGTCTTGAGTTTTCCTCCCTTCTTTTAACCCTGTGTCTTTTGTTTGCTGCACTCAGTGCCTGACCTTTTATTCTGATGATTCAGAGCTGTGCACTTATTGCACTTAAAGAATTTTTTTTATCATTAAGCTAAAATCAATTGAAGAACATTATGTTTACTATGCTCCCCCCTTCACCAAGTACATCTGAAAAACCTCTTCAGTCGCTGTCGATCTGCGTAGTTGGATGCTGTAGACCCCTTCACCATGTCCCTCCCAACAGACCCCATTACAGTCGCTGTCCATCAGTGAGTAGAAAGATGCTATATGATCTCTACTAGCCTTCTCTGTGTTGTACAGCACTCCCCATGACCCCTCGACCCAAAGCATTATACATGCTAAAACTAATGCCCCCATTCTTTCTCCTCACACTTATCCCTCCCTTCAGACCAACCCTGCCCAGTCCTTTACCCTTTGGTAACTTTTAGTCAACTCTCGGGTTCTGTGAGTCTGCTGCTGTTTTTCTCCTTCAGTTTTTCTTTGTTGTTGTACTACACACATGAGTGAAAACACTTGGTACTTGTCTTTCTCCGCCTGGCCCATTTCTCTGAACATACTACCGTCTAGCTCCATCCAGGTCATTACAAATGGTAGGATTTGTTTTCTTCTTAAGGCTGCTTACTGCACTTTTAAAACTGGATTTCATTCTTCCTTTTTGTTTGTAGTTTAGCTATGTTATTCACCATTCAACTCCTGGTTATGAACAATAGCTTTGTGTCAATCGATATGTATCTGTATCTATCTATCTAATGGTCTGTCTGTCTATCTATGTTTCTACGTATGTATGTATGTATGTATCTATGTATCTATCTATCTATCTCTCTTCCTATCATCTATCTATGATGTCTATCATCTATCAATCCATGTACCTATCTATCTATCTTTCATCTGTCATCTGTGTACCTATCTATCTATGAATCAATCATCTTTTTGTCTGCCCATCTATCCTTCTGTACAGAACAGTTAACAACATAGCCTATGTCTCTTCCCTACATTATGCTTCCAGAAATCTTGCAAGGTAACTAAGCCATAAGGAGAGCACTCTGTTCACCGATACACTTTCAGGTAGAGTCAGCCGCGTGTGCTTACAAAACCAGTAAATGGAGGTGAAAGGACTTGAACCTGTATCTCTGTCCACTGTTCTCTCATACTTCCTTCTCGCTTGGTGACTTTATTTAGCCACATTCAGTGATTAAGTGATCCCTGAAGACCACAAGTATCCTTCGTCTGGTCCGGTTCTCGAAAGAAAAGTGTACTTGCTTCTTTGCACACCACCATGTTTGAGGGACATCGGCGTGATCACTGCTGATAGGTGCAGGGACAATTATAAAGGAACACCTATTTCTGGACAGGAGCAGTTGGGAACAAAGAGTGTGTTGTGGAGTGAAGTGTTTATTTGAGGGTCCAAACTTCCCTCCTTAGGTGGTTATTACTTCTTTACATTCGTGAACATCATAAAAAGCAATGATTTTAGAAGCCCAGACGCATATTATTACAGCAATTCATTTGTTGAGGTGAGAGGAAATGAGAAGGAACTTGCTGCACCACTAAATCTATGCCTGAGCACTGCTGAAATCAAACAAAAAGAATTCACGGTGGCTAGATAGTGCTATTTTCTACTGACTCTCTCTGGGGACTCAAACAGAATTCATTTGTTTGTTTGTTTCTTATTTTCACTTGTATAGGTAATCTGTCCCCGCCCCTTCAGCTTGTAGTTTGTCTGTGTCCTTGGATCTCAAGTGAGTCTCCAGTAAGGGAGCACGTAGGAGATCTTGCGTTTTCATCAGTTCTTCTAACACTGGGTCTTTTGATTGAAGCACTCAAAGCCTGTACTTTTATTTATTCTGATATTTGAGAGCTGTGCTCTTACTGCACTTTGAAATTCTTTTTGTTCTCATTAATATACAATCACATGCAGAACATTATGTTTTCCAGTCTACACCCTTCACCAAGTCCCCGGCAAAAGCCAGTTACAGTCGCTGTCCGTCAGCGTGTACTAAGATGCTGTAGAATCACTACATGTCTTCTCTGTGTTATGCAGCCGTACAAATGACCCCCCAAGTTACACACTATACATGCTAATCCTAATGCCCCCCATTCTTTTTCCCCGCCCTTATTACTCCCTTCCCAAAAACCCTCCCCAGTCCCTTTCTCTTTGGTAACTGTTAGTCCACTCTCGGGTTCTGTGAGTCTGCTGCTGTCTTTTCCTTCAGTTTTTCTTTGTTATCATACTCCACACATGAGTGAAATCATTTGGTACATGTATTTCTCCTCCTTGAATATTTGACTGAGCATAATACCCTCTAGCTCCATCCACGTTATTGCAAATAATAGGATTTGTTTTCTTCTTATGGCTGCCTACTGCACTTTTTAAACTGGATTTCATTCTTCTTTTTTGTTTGTAGTTTCGCTATGTGCTTTCACCATTGCTCTCCTGGTTATGAGCAGTAGCTTTGTGTTAATCGATATGTACCTATATCTATCTATCTGTCTGTCTATCTATTTATCAATCAATCAATCAATCAATCAATCATCTTTTTGTCTGCCCATCTGTCCTTGTGTACAGAACAGTTAACCATATATCCTATATCACTTTCCTACACTATGCTTCCAAAAATCCTGCAAAGTATCTAGGCTGTAGAGAGACCACTGGGTTCACCGAGACACTTGCAGTTCGAGGCGGCCGCGTGTACCTACAAAACCAGGAAATAGTTGTGCCGGGACTTGAACCCGTGTCTCTATCCTCTGTCTTCTTTCATCTCCTTCTAACTTACTGTCTGTATTTAGCCACATTCTTTGACTAAGTGCTCCCTGAAGACCACAAGTATCATTCCTCTGGGCCTGTTGTCTCGAGAAAAGAAAACTTGTTCTTTGCTCACCACCATGTTTGAAGGACATCAGCGTGATCACCGGCGATAGGACGGAGGGTCAAGTGAAAAGGAACACCAATTTCTAGACAGGAGCAGTTGGGAGCTAAGAGTGTTTTGTGGGGTGACGTGTTTATTTGAGTGTCCAAACTTCCCTCTTTAGGTAGTTATTAGATCCTCCCATTCGTGAACATCATAAAACCCACTGATTTCAAAGGCCCAGACGCTTATTATTACAGCAACTCAGTTGTCGAGGTGAGAGAAAATGAGAAGTATGTTGCTGCACCACTAAATCAATGGCTGGGAACGGCTGAAACCAAACAAAAAGAATTCACGGAGGCCAGATAGGGCTATTTTCTTCTGACTGTCTCAATGGACTCACACAGAATCCATTTGTTTGATTGTTTGTTTTTCAGTTTCACTCGTGTAGGGTACTTGTCCACACACCTTCGGCTTGTAGTGTGTCTGTGTCCTTGGATCTCAAGTGAGTCTCCTGTAAGTAAGCACGTACGTGTCTTGAGTTTTCCTCCCTTCTTTTAACCCTGTGTCTTTTGTTTGCTGCACTCAGTGCCTGACCTTTTATTCTGATGATTCAGAGCTGTGCACTTATTGCACTTAAAGAATTTTTTTTATCATTAAGCTAAAATCAATTGAAGAACATTATGTTTACTATGCTCCCCCCTTCACCAAGTACATCTGAAAAACCTCTTCAGTCGCTGTCGATCTGCGTAGTTGGATGCTGTAGACCCCTTCACCATGTCCCTCCCAACAGACCCCATTACAGTCGCTGTCCATCAGTGAGTAGTAAGATGCTATATGATCTCTACTAGCCTTCTCTGTGTTGTACAGCACTCCCCATGACCCCTCGACCCAAAGCATTATACATGCTAAAACTAATGCCCCCATTCTTTCTCCTCACACTTATCCCTCCCTTCAGACCAACCCTGCCCAGTCCTTTTCCCTTTGGTAACTTTTAGTCAACTCTCGGGTTCTGTGAGTCTGCTGCTGTTTTTCTCCTTCAGTTTTTCTTTGTTGTTGTACTACACACATGAGTGAAAACACTTGGTACTTGTCTTTCTCCGCCTGGCCTATTTCTCTGAACATACTACCGTCTAGCTCCATCCAGGTCATTACAAATGGTAGGATTTGTTTTCTTCTTAAGGCTGCTTACTGCACTTTTAAAACTGGATTTCATTCTTCCATTTTGTTTGTAGTTTATCTATGTTTTTCACCATTCAACTCCTGGTTATGAACAATAGCTTTGTGTCAATCGATATGTATCTGTATCTATCTATCTAATGGTCTGTCTGTCTATCTATGTTCCTACGTATGTATGTATGTATGTATCTATGTATCTATCTATCTATCTCTCTTCCTATCATCTATCTATGATGTCTATCATCTATCAATCCATGTACTTATCTATCTATCTTTCATCTGTCATCTGTGTACCTATCTATCTATGAATCAATCATCTTTTTGTCTGCCCATCTATCCTTCAGTACAGAACAGTTAACAACATAGCCTATGTCTCTTCCCTACATTATGCTTCCAGAAATCTTGCAAGGTAACTAAGCCATAAGGAGAGCACTGTGTTCACCGATACACTTTCAGGTAGAGTCAGCCGCGTGTGCTTACAAAACCAGTAAATGGAGGTGAAAGGACTTGAACCTGTATCTCTGTCCACTGTCCTCTCATACTTCCTGCTCGCTTGGTGACTTTATTTAGCCACATTCAGTGAGTAAGTGATCCCTGAAGACCACAAGTATCCTTCGTCTGGTCCGGTTGTCGAAAGAAAAGTGTACTTGGTTCTTTGCACACCACCATGTTTGAGGGACATCGGCGTGATCACTGCTGATAGGTGCAGGGACAATTATAAAGGAACACCTATTTCTGGACAGGAGCAGTTGGGAACAAAGAGTGTGTTGTGGAGTGAAGTGTTTATTTGAGGGTCCAAACTTCCCTCCTTAGGTGGTTATTACTTCTTTACATTCGTGAACATCATAAAAAGCAATGATTTTAGAAGCCCAGACGCATATTATTACAGCAATTCATTTGTTGAGGTGAGAGGAAATGAGAAGGAACTTGCTGCACCACTAAATCTATGCCTGAGCACTGCTGAAATCAAACAAAAAGAATTCACGGTGGCTAGATAGTGCTATTTTCTACTGACTCTCTCTGGGGACTCAAACAGAATTCATTTGTTTGTTTGTTTCTTATTTTCACTTGTATAGGTAATCTGTCCCCGCCCCTTCAGCTTGTAGTTTGTCTGTGTCCTTGGATCTCAAGTGAGTCTCCAGTAAGGGAGCACGTAGGAGATCTTGCGTTTTCATCAGTTCTTCTAACACTGGGTCTTTTGATTGAAGCACTCAAAGCCTGTACTTTTATTTATTCTGATATTTGAGAGCTGTGCTCTTACTGCACTTTGAAATTCTTTTTGTTCTCATTAATATCCAATCACATGCAGAACATTATGTTTTCCAGTCTACACCCTTCACCAAGTCCCCGGCAAAAGCCAGTTACAGTCGCTGTCCGTCAGCGTGTACTAAGATGCTGTAGAATCACTACATGTCTTCTCTGTGTTATGCAGCCGTACAAATGACCCCCCAAGTTACACACTATACATGCTAATCCTAATGCCCCCCATTCTTTTTCCCCGCCCTTATTACTCCCTTCCCAAAAACCCTCCCCAGTCCCTTTCTCTTTGGTAACTGTTAGTCCACTCTCGGGTTCTGTGAGTCTGCTGCTGTCTTTTCCTTCAGTTTTTCTTTGTTATCATACTCCACACATGAGTGAAATCATTTGGTACATGTATTTCTCCTCCTTGAATATTTGACTGAGCATAATACCCTCTAGCTCCATCCACGTTATTGCAAATAATAGGATTTGTTTTCTTCTTATGGCTGCCTACTGCACTTTTTAAACTGGATTTCATTCTTCTTTTTTGTTTGTAGTTTCGCTATGTGCTTTCACCATTGCTCTCCTGGTTATGAGCAGTAGCTTTGTGTTAATCGATATGTACCTATATCTATCTATCTGTCTGTCTATCTATTTATCAATCAATCAATCAATCAATCAATCATCTTTTTGTCTGCCCATCTGTCCTTGTGTACAGAACAGTTAACCATATATCCTATATCACTTTCCTACACTATGCTTCCAAAAATCCTGCAAAGTATCTAGGCTGTAGAGAGACCACTGGGTTCACCGAGACACTTGCAGTTCGAGGCGGCCGCGTGTACCTACAAAACCAGGAAATAGTTGTGCCGGGACTTGAACCCGTGTCTCTATCCTCTGTCTTCTTTCATCTCCTTCTAACTTACTGTCTGTATTTAGCCACATTCTTTGACTAAGTGCTCCCTGAAGACCACAAGTATCATTCCTCTGGGCCTGTTGTCTCGAGAAAAGAAAACTTGTTCTTTGCTCACCACCATGTTTGAAGGACATCAGCGTGATCACCGGCGATAGGACGGAGGGTCAAGTGAAAAGGAACACCAATTTCTAGACAGGAGCAGTTGGGAGCTAAGAGTGTTTTGTGGGGTGACGTGTTTATTTGAGTGTCCAAACTTCCCTCTTTAGGTAGTTATTAGATCCTCCCATTCGTGAACATCATAAAACCCACTGATTTCAAAGGCCCAGACGCTTATTATTACAGCAACTCAGTTGTCGAGGTAAGAGAAAATGAGAAGTATGTTGCTGCACCACTAAATCAATGGCTGGGAACGGCTGAAACCAAACAAAAAGAATTCACGGAGGCCAGATAGGGCTATTTTCTTCTGACTGTCTCAATGGACTCACACAGAATCCATTTGTTTGATTGTTTGTTTTTCAGTTTCACTCGTGTAGGGTACTTGTCCACACACCTTCGGCTTGTAGTGTGTCTGTGTCCTTGGATCTCAAGTGAGTCTCCTGTAAGTAAGCACGTACGTGTCTTGAGTTTTCCTCCCTTCTTTTAACCCTGTGTCTTTTGTTTGCTGCACTCAGTGCCTGACCTTTTATTCTGATGATTCAGAGCTGTGCACTTATTGCACTTAAAGAATTTTTTTTATCATTAAGCTAAAATCAATTGAAGAACATTATGTTTACTATGCTCCCCCCTTCACCAAGTACATCTGAAAAACCTCTTCAGTCGCTGTCGATCTGCGTAGTTGGATGCTGTAGACCCCTTCACCATGTCCCTCCCAACAGACCCCATTACAGTCGCTGTCCATCAGTGAGTAGTAAGATGCTATATGATCTCTACTAGCCTTCTCTGTGTTGTACAGCACTCCCCATGACCCCTCGACCCAAAGCATTATACATGCTAAAACTAATGCCCCCATTCTTTCTCCTCACACTTATCCCTCCCTTCAGACCAACCCTGCCCAGTCCTTTTCCCTTTGGTAACTTTTAGTCAACTCTCGGGTTCTGTGAGTCTGCTGCTGTTTTTCTCCTTCAGTTTTTCTTTGTTGTTGTACTACACACATGAGTGAAAACACTTGGTACTTGTCTTTCTCCGCCTGGCCTATTTCTCTGAACATACTACCGTCTAGCTCCATCCAGGTCATTACAAATGGTAGGATTTGTTTTCTTCTTAAGGCTGCTTACTGCACTTTTAAAACTGGATTTCATTCTTCCATTTTGTTTGTAGTTTATCTATGTTTTTCACCATTCAACTCCTGGTTATGAACAATAGCTTTGTGTCAATCGATATGTATCTGTATCTATCTATCTAATGGTCTGTCTGTCTATCTATGTTCCTACGTATGTATGTATGTATGTATCTATGTATCTATCTATCTATCTCTCTTCCTATCATCTATCTATGATGTCTATCATCTATCAATCCATGTACTTATCTATCTATCTTTCATCTGTCATCTGTGTACCTATCTATCTATGAATCAATCATCTTTTTGTCTGCCCATCTATCCTTCTGTACAGAACAGTTAACAACATAGCCTATGTCTCTTCCCTACATTATGCTTCCAGAAATCTTGCAAGGTAACTAAGCCATAAGGAGAGCACTGTGTTCACCGATACACTTTCAGGTAGAGTCAGCCGCGTGTGCTTACAAAACCAGTAAATGGAGGTGAAAGGACTTGAACCTGTATCTCTGTCCACTGTCCTCTCATACTTCCTGCTCGCTTGGTGACTTTATTTAGCCACATTCAGTGAGTAAGTGATCCCTGAAGACCACAAGTATCCTTCGTCTGGTCCGGTTGTCGAAAGAAAAGTGTACTTGGTTCTTTGCACACCACCATGTTTGAGGGACATCGGCGTGATCACTGCTGATAGGTGCAGGGACAATTATAAAGGAACACCTATTTCTGGACAGGAGCAGTTGGGAACAAAGAGTGTGTTGTGGAGTGAAGTGTTTATTTGAGGTTCCAAACTTCCCTCCTTAGGTGGTTATTACTTCTTTACATTCGTGAACATCATAAAAAGCAATGATTTTAGAAGCCCAGACGCATATTATTACAGCAATTCATTTGTTGAGGTGAGAGGAAATGAGAAGGAACTTGCTGCACCACTAAATCTATGCCTGAGCACTGCTGAAATCAAACAAAAAGAATTCACGGTGGCTAGATAGGGCTATTTTCTACTGACTCTCTCTGGGGACTCAAACAGAATTCATTTGTTTGTTTGTTTCTTATTTTCACTTGTATAGGTAATCTGTCCCCGCCCCTTCAGCTTGTAGTTTGTCTGTGTCCTTGGATCTCAAGTGAGTCTCCAGTAAGGGAGCACGTAGGAGATCTTGCGTTTTCATCAGTTCTTCTAACACTGGGTCTTTTGATTGAAGCACTCAAAGCCTGTACTTTTATTTATTCTGATATTTGAGAGCTGTGCTCTTACTGCACTTTGAAATTCTTTTTGTTCTCATTAATATCCAATCACATGCAGAACATTATGTTTTCCAGTCTACACCCTTCACCAAGTCCCCGGCAAAAGCCAGTTACAGTCGCTGTCCGTCAGCGTGTACTAAGATGCTGTAGAATCACTACATGTCTTCTCTGTGTTATGCAGCCGTACAAATGACCCCCCAAGTTACACACTATATATGCTAATCCTAATGCCCCCCATTCTTTTTCCCCGCCCTTATTACTCCCTTCCCAAAAACACTCCCCAGTCCCTTTCTCTTTGGTAACTGTTAGTCCACTCTCGGGTTCTGTGAGTCTGCTGCTGTCTTTTCCTTCAGTTTTTCTTTGTTATCATACTCCACACATGAGTGAAATCATTTGGTACATGTATTTCTCCTCCTTGAATATTTGACTGAGCATAATACCCTCTAGCTCCATCCACGTTATTGCAAATAATAGGATTTGTTTTCTTCTTATGGCTGCCTACTGCACTTTTTAAACTGGATTTCATTCTTCTTTTTTGTTTGTAGTTTCGCTATGTGCTTTCACTATTGCTCTCCTGGTTATGAGCAGTAGCTTTGTGTTAATCGATATGTACCTATATCTATCTATCTGTCTGTCTATCTATTTATCAATCAATCAATCAATCAATCAATCATCTTTTTGTCTGCCCATCTGTCCTTGTGTACAGAACAGTTAACCATATATCCTATATCACTTTCCTACACTATGCTTCCAAAAATCCTGCAAAGTATCTAGGCTGTAGAGAGACCACTGGGTTCACCGAGACACTTGCAGTTCGAGGCGGCCGCGTGTACCTACAAAACCAGGAAATAGTTGTGCCGGGACTTGAACCCGTGTCTCTATCCTCTGTCTTCTTTCATCTCCTTCTAACTTACTGTCTGTATTTAGCCACATTCTTTGACTAAGTGCTCCCTGAAGACCACAAGTATCATTCCTCTGGGCCTGTTGTCTCGAGAAAAGAAAACTTGTTCTTTGCTCACCACCATGTTTGAAGGACATCAGCGTGATCACCGGCGATAGGACGGAGGGTCAAATGAAAAGGAACACCAATTTCTAGACAGGAGCAGTTGGGAGCTAAGAGTGTTTTGTGGGGTGACGTGTTTATTTGAGTGTCCAAACTTCCCTCTTTAGGTAGTTATTAGATCCTCCCATTCGTGAACATCATAAAACCCACTGATTTCAAAGGCCCAGACGCTTATTATTACAGCAACTCAGTTGTCGAGGTGAGAGAAAATGAGAAGTATGTTGCTGCACCACTAAATCAATGGCTGGGAACGGCTGAAACCAAACAAAAAGAATTCACGGAGGCCAGATAGGGCTATTTTCTTCTGACTGTCTCAATGGACTCACACAGAATCCATTTGTTTGATTGTTTGTTTTTCAGTTTCACTCGTGTAGGGTACTTGTCCACACACCTTCGGCTTGTAGTGTGTCTGTGTCCTTGGATCTCAAGTGAGTCTCCTGTAAGTAAGCACGTACGTGTCTTGAGTTTTCATCCCTTCTTTTAACCCTGTGTCTTTTGTTTGCTGCACTCAGTGCCTGACCTTTTATTCTGATGATTCAGAGCTGTGCACTTATTGCACTTAAAGAATTTTTTTTATCATTAAGCTAAAATCAATTGAAGAACATTATGTTTACTATGCTCCCCCCTTCACCAAGTACATCTGAAAAACCTCTTCAGTCGCTGTCGATCTGCGTAGTTGGATGCTGTAGACCCCTTCACCATGTCCCTCCCAACAGACCCCATTACAGTCGCTGTCCATCAGTGAGTAGTAAGATGCTATATGATCTCTACTAGCCTTCTCTGTGTTGTACAGCACTCCCCATGACCCCTCGACCCAAAGCATTATACATGCTAAAACTAATGCCCCCATTCTTTCTCCTCACACTTATCCCTCCCTTCAGACCAACCCTGCCCAGTCCTTTTCCCTTTGGTAACTTTTAGTCAACTCTCGGGTTCTGTGAGTCTGCTGCTGTTTTTCTCCTTCAGTTTTTCTTTGTTGTTGTACTACACACATGAGTGAAAACACTTGGTACTTGTCTTTCTCCGCCTGGCCTATTTCTCTGAACATACTACCGTCTAGCTCCATCCAGGTCATTACAAATGGTAGGATTTGTTTTCTTCTTAAGGCTGCTTACTGCACTTTTAAAACTGGATTTCATTCTTCCTTTTTGTTTGTAGTTTAGCTATGTTTTTCACCATTCAACTCCTGGTTATGAACAATAGCTTTGTGTCAATCGATGTGTATCTGTATCTATCTATCTAATGGTCTGTCTGTCTATCTATGTTTCTACGTATGTATGTATGTATGTATCTATGTATCTATCTATCTATCTCTCTTCCTATCATCTATCTATGATGTCTATCATCTATCAATCCATGTACCTATCTATCTATCTTTCATCTGTCATCTGTGTACCTATCTATCTATGAATCAATCATCTTTTTGTCTGCCCATCTATCCTTCTGTACAGAACAGTTAACAACATAGCCTATGTCTCTTCCCTACATTATGCTTCCAGAAATCTTGCAAGGTAACTAAGCCATAAGGAGAGCACTGTGTTCACCGATACACTTTCAGGTAGAGTCAGCCGCGTGTGCTTACAAAACCAGTAAATGGAGGTGAAAGGACTTGAACCTGTATCTCTGTCCACTGTCCTCTCATACTTCCTGCTCGCTTGGTGACTTTATTTAGCCACATTCAGTGAGTAAGTGATCCCTGAAGACCACAAGTATCCTTCGTCTGGTCCGGTTGTCGAAAGAAAAGTGTACTTGCTTCTTTGCACACCACCATGTTTGAGGGACATCGGCGTGATCACTGCTGATAGGTGCAGGGACAATTATAAAGGAACACCTATTTCTGGACAGGAGCAGTTGGGAACAAAGAGTGTGTTGTGGAGTGAAGTGTTTATTTGAGGGTCCAAACTTCCCTCCTTAGGTGGTTATTACTTCTTTACATTCGTGAACATCATAAAAAGCAATGATTTTAGAAGCCCAGATGCATATTATTACAGCAATTCATTTGTTGAGGTGAGAGGAAATGAGAAGGAACTTGCTGCACCACTAAATCTATGCCTGAGCACTGCTGAAATCAAACAAAAAGAATTCACAGTGGCTAGATTGGGCTATTTTCTACTGACTCTCTCTGGGGACTCAAACAGAATTCATTTGTTTGTTTGTTTCTTATTTTCACTTGTATAGGTAATCTGTCCCCGCCCCTTCAGCTTGTAGTTTGTCTGTGTCCTTGGATCTCATGTGAGTCTCCAGTAAGGGAGCACGTAGGAGGTCTTGAGTTTTCATCAGTTCTTCTAACACTGTGTCTTTTGATTGGAGCAGTCAAAGCCTGTAATTTTATTCTGATATTTGAGAGCTGTGCTCTTACTGCACTTTGAAATATTTTTTGTTCTCATTAATATACAATCACATGCAGAACATTATGTTTTCCAGTCTACACCCTTCACCAAGTCCCCGGCAAAAGCCAGTTACAGTCGCTGTCCGTCAGCGTGTACTAAGATGCTGTAGAATCACTACATGTCTTCTCTGTGTTATGCAGCCGTACAAATGACCTCCCAAGTTACACACTATTCATGCTAATCCTAATGCCCCCATTCGTTTTCCCCGCCCTTAATACTCCCTTCCCACAAACCCTCCCCAGTCCCTTTCTTTTTGGTATCTGTTAGACCACTCTCGGGTTCTGTGAGTCTGCTGCTGTTTTTTTTTTCAGTTTTTCTTTGTTATCATACTCCACACAAGAGTGAAATCATTTGGTACATGAATTTCTCCTCCTTGAATATTTGACTGAGCATAATAACCTCTAGCTCCATCCACGTCATTGCAAATGATAGGATTTGTTTTCTTCTTATGGCTGCCTACTGCACTTTTTAAACTGGATTTCATTCTTCATTTTTGTTTGTAGTTTCGCTATGTGCTTTCACCATTGCTCTCATGGTTATGAGCAGTAGCTATGTGTTAATCGATATGTACCTATATCTATCTATCTGTCTGTCTATCCATTTATCAATCAATCAATCAATCATCTTTTTGTCTGCCCATCTGTCCTTGTGTACAGAACAGTTAACCATATGTCCTATATCACTTTCCTAGACTATGCTTCCAAAAATCCTGCAAAGTATCTAGGCTGTAGAGAGACCACTGGGTTCACCGAGACACTTGCAGGTCGAGTCGGCCGCGTGTACCTACAAAACCAGGAAATGGTTGTGCCGGGACTTGAACCCGTGTCTCTATCCTCTGTCTTCTTTCATCTCCTTCTAACTTACTGTCTGTATTTAGCCACATTCTTTGACTAAGTGCTCCCTGAAGACCACAAGTATCATTCCTCTGAGCCTGTTGTCGCAAGAAGAGTAAACTTGTTCTTTGCTCACCACCATGTTTGAAGGACATCAGCGTGATCTCCGCCGATACGACGGAGGGTCAAATAAAAAGGAACACCAATTTCTAGATAGGTGAAGTTGGGATCTAAGAGTGTATTGTGGGGTGACGTGTTTATTTGAGTGTCCAAACTTCCCTCTTTAGGTAGTTATTAGATCTTCACATTCGTGAACATCATAAAACCCACTGATTTCAAAGGCCCAGATGCTTATTATTACAGCAACTCTGTTGACGATGTGAGAGAAAATGAGAAGTATGTTGCTGCACCACTAAATCAATGGCTGTGAACGGCTGAATCTAAACATAAAGAATTCACGGAGGCCAGATAGGGCTATTTTCTCCTGACTGTATCAGGGGACTCAAACAGAATTCATTTGTTTGATTGTTTGTTTTTCAGTTTCACTCGTGTAGCGTATTTGTCCACACACCTTCGGCTTGTAGTTTGTCTGTGTCCTTGGATCTCAAGTGAGTCTCCTGTAAGTAAGCACGTAGGTGTCTTGAGTTTTCATCCCTTCTTTTAACCCTGTGTCTTTTGTTTGCTGCACTCAGTGCCTGACCTTTTATTCTGATGATTCAGAGCTGTGCACTTATTGCACTTAAAGAATTTTTTTTATCATTAAGCTTAAATCACATGAAGAACATTATGTTTACTATGCTCCCCCCTTCACCAAGGACCCCTGAAAAACCTCTTCAGTCGCTGTCGATCTGCGTAGTTAGATGCTGTAGACCCCTTCACCATGTCCCTCCCAACAGTCCCCGTTACAGTCGCTGACCATCAGTGAGTAGTAAGATGCTATATGATCTCTACGAGCCTTCTCTGTGTTGTACAGCACTCCCCATGCCCCCTCGACCCCAAGCATTATACATGCTAAAACTAATGCCCCCATTCTTTCTCCTCACAATTATCCCTCCCTTCAGACCCACCCTGCCCAGTCCTTTTCCCTTTGGTAACTTTTAGTCAACTCTCGGGTTCTGTGAGTCTGCTGCTGTTTTTTTACTTCAGTTTTTCTTTGTTGTTATACTCCACACATGAGTGAAAACACTTGTTACTTGTCTTTCTCGGCCTGGCCTATTTCTCTGAACATACTACCGTCTAGCTCTATCCAGGTCATTGCAAATGGTAGTATATGTTTTCTTCTTAAGGCTGCTTACTGCACTTTTTAAACTGGATTTCATTCTTCCTTTTTGTTTGTAGTTTAGCTATGTTATTCACCATTCAACTCCTGGTTATGAACAATAGCTTTGTGTCAATCGATATGTATTTGTATCTATCTCTCTAATTGTCTGTCTGTCTATCTATGTATCTATGTATGTATGTATGTATCTATCTATCTTTCTATCTTCCTATCATCTATCTATGATGTCTATCATCTATCAATCTCTGTACCTATCTATCTACCTTTCATCTGTCATCTGTGTACCTATCTATCTATGAATCAATCATCTTTTTGTCTGCCCATCTATCCTTCTGTACAGAAGAGTTACAAACATAGCCTATGTCTCTTCCCTACATTATGCTTCCAGAAATCTTGCAAGGTAACTAAGCCATAAGGAGAGCACTGTGTTCACCGATACACTTTCAGGTAGAGTCAGCCGCGTGTGCTTACAAAACCGGTAAATGGAGGTGAAAGGACATGAACCTGTATCTCTGTCCTCTGTCCTCTTATACTTCCTGCTCGCTTGGTGACTTTATTTAGCCACATTCAGTGAATAAGTGATCCCTGAAGACCACAAGTATGCATCGTCTGGTCCTGTTGTCGAAAGAAAAGTGTACTTGGTTCTTTGCACACCACCATGTTTGAGGGACATCGGCGTGATCACTGCTGATAGGTGCAGGGACAAATATAAAGGAACACCTATGTCTGGACAGGAGCAGTTGGGAACAAAGAGTGTGTTGTGGAGTGAAGTGTTTATTTGAGGGTCCAAACTTCCCTCCTTAGGTGGTTATTACTTCTTTACATTCGTGAACATCATAAAAAGAATTGATTTTAAAAGCCCAGACTACATATTATTACAGCAATTCACTTGTTGAGGTGAGAGGAAATGAGAAGGAACTTGCTGCAACACTAAATCTATGCCTGAGCACTGCTGAAATCAAACAAAAAGAATTCACGGTGGCTAGATTGGGCTATTTTCTACTGACTCTCTCTGGGGACTCAAACAGAATTCATTTGTTTGTTTGTTTCTTATTTTCACTTGTATAGGTAATCTGTCCCCGCCCCTTCAGTTTGTAGTTTGTCTGTGTCCTTGGATCTCAAGTGAGTCTCCAGTAAGGGAGCACGTAAGAGGTCTTGAGTTTTCATCAGTTCTTCTAACTCTGGGTCTTTTGATTGGAGCTCTCAAAGCCTGTACTTTTATTCTGATATTTGAGAGCTGTGCTCTTACTGCACTTTGAAATATTTTTTGTTCTCATTAATATACAATCACATGCAGAACATTATGTTTTCCAGGCTACACCCTTCACCAAGACCCCGGCAAAAGCCAGTTACAGTCGCTGTCCGTCAGCGTGTACTAAGATGCTGTAGAATCACTACATGTCTTCTCTGTGTTATGCAGCCGTACAAATGACCTCCCAAGTTACACACTATTCATGCTAATCCTAATGCCGCCATTCTTTTTCCCAGCCCTTATTACTCCCTTCCCACAAACCCTCCCCAGTCCCTTTCTTTTTGATAACTGTTAGACCACTCTCGGGTTCTGTGAGTCTGCTGCTGTCTTTTCCTTCAGTTTTTCTTTGTTATCATACTCCACACAAGAGTGAAATCATTTGGTACATGTATTTCTCCTCATTGAATATTTGACTGAGCATAATACCCTCTAGCTCCATCCACGTTATTGCAAATTATAGGATATGTTTTCTTCTTATGGCTTCCTACTGCACTTTAAAAACTGGATTTCATTCTTCTTTTTTGTTTGTAATTTCGCTATGTGCTTTCACCATTGCTCTCCTGGTTATGAGCAGTAGCTTTGTGTTAATCGATATGTACCTATATCTATCTATCTGTCTTTCTATCTATTTATCAATCAATCAATCAATCAATCATCTTTTTGTCTGCCTATCTGTCCTTGTGTACAGAACAGTGAACCATATATCATATCTCACTTTCCTAGACTATGCTTCCAAAAATCCTGCAAAGTATCTAGGCTGTAGAGAGACCACTGGGTTCACCGAGACACTTGCAGGTCGAGTCGGCCGCGTGTACCTACAAAACCAGGAAATGGTTGTGCCGGGACTTGAACCCGTGTCTCTATCCTCTGTCCTCTTTCATCTCCTTCTAACTTACTGTCTGTATTTAGCCACATTCTTTGACTAAATGCTCCCTGAAGACCACAAGTATCATTCCTCTGGGCCTGTTGTCGCAAGAAGAGTAAACTTGTTCTTTACTCACCACCATGTTTGAAGGACATCAGCGTGATCACCGCCGATAGGACGGAGGGTCAAATAAAAAGGAACACCAATTTCTAGACAGGAGCAGTTGGGAGCTAAGAGTGTTTTGTGGGGTGACGTGTTTATTTGAGTTCCAAACTTCCCTCTTTAGGTAGTTATTAGATCCTCCCATTCGTGAACATCATAAAACCCACTGATTTCAAAGGCCCAGACGCTTATTATTACAGCAACTCAGTTGTCGAGGTGAGAGAAAATGAGAAGTATGTTGCTGCACCACTAAATCAATGGCTGGGAACAGCTGAAACCAAACAAAAAGAATTCACGGAGGCCAGATAGGGCTATTTTCTTCTGACTGTCTCAATGGACTCAGACAGAATCCATTTGTTTGATTGTTTGTTTTTCAGTTTCACTCGTGTAAGGTACTTGTCCACACACCTTAGGCTTGTAGTTTGTCTGTGTCCTTGGTTCTCGAGTGAGTCTCCTGTAAGTAAGCACGTAGGTGCCTTGAGTTTTCATCACTTCTTTTAACCCTGTGTCTTTTTTTGCTGCACTCAGTGCCTGACCTTTTATTCTGATGATTCAGAGCTGTGCACTTATTGCACTTAAAGAATTTTTTTTATCATTAAGCTAAAATCACTTGAAGAACATTATGTTTACTATGCTCCCCCTTCATTAAGTACCCCTGAAAAACCTCTTCATTCGCTGTCGATCTGCGTAGATGGATGGTGTAGACCACTTCACCATGTCCCTCCCAACAGATCCCGTTGCAGTCGCTGTCCATCAGTGAGTAGTAAGATGCTATATGATCTCTACTAGCCTTCTCTGTGTTGTACAGCTCTCCCCATGCCCCCTCGACCCCAAGCATTATACATGCTAAAACTAATGCCCCCATTCTTTCTCCTCACACTTATCCCTCCCTTCAGACCCACCCTGCCCAGACCTTTTCCCTTTGGTAACTTTTAGTCAACTCTCGCGTTCTGTGAGTCTGCTGCTGTTTTTTTCCTTCAGTTTTTCTTTTTTGTTATACTCCACACATGAGTGAAAACACTTGGTACTTGTCTTTCTCTGCCTGGCCTATTTCTCTGAACATCCTACCGTCTAGCTCCATCCAGGTCATTACAAATGGTAGGATTTGCTTTCTTCTTAAGGCTGCTTACTGCACTTTTTAAACTGGATTTCATTCTTCCTTTTTGTTTGTAGTTTAGCTATGTTATTCACCATTCAACTCCTGGTTATGAACAATAGCTTTGTGTCAATCCATATGTATCTGTATCTATCTATCTAATGGTCTGTCTGTCTATCTATGTTTCTACGTAAGTATGTATGTATGTATGTATGTATCTATCTATCTATCTCTCTTCCTATCATCTATCTATGATGTCTATCATCTATCAATCCATGTACCTATCTATCTATCTTTCATCTGTCATCTGTGTACCTATCTATCTATGAATCAGTCATCTTTTTGACTGCCCATCTATCCTTCTGTACAGAAGAGTTAACAACATAGCCTATGTCTCTTCCCTACATTATGCTTCCAGAAATCTTGCAAGGTAACTAAGCCATAAGGAGAGCACTGTGTTCACCGATACACTTTCAGGTAGAGTCAGCCGCGTGTGCTTAAAAAACCAGTAAATGGAGGTGAAAGGACTTGAACCTGTATCTCTGTCCTCTGTCCTCTCATACTTCCTGCTCGCTTGGTGACTTTATTTAGCCACATTCAGTGAGTAAGTGATCCCTGAAGATCACAAGTATCCTTCGTCTGGTCCGGTTGTCGAAAGAAAAGTGTACTTGATTCTTTGCACACCACCATGTTTGAGGGACATCGGCGTGATCACTGCTGATAGGTGCAGGGACAAACATAAAGGAACACCTATTTCTGGTCAGGAGCATTGGGAACAAAGAGTGTGTTGTGGAGTGAAGTGTTTATTTGAGGGTCCAATCTTCCCTCCTTAGGTGGTTATTACTTCTTTACATTCGTGAACATCATAAAAAGCAATGATTTTAAAAGCCCAGACGCATATTATTACAGCAATTCATTTGTTGAGGTGAGAGGAAATGAGAAGGAACTTGCTGCACCCCTAAATCTATGCCTGAGCACTGCTGAAATCAAACAAAAAGAATTCACGGTGGCTAGATAGGGCTAATTTCTACTGACTCTCTCTGGGGACTCAAACAGAATTCATTTGTTAGTTTGTTTCTTATTTTCACTTGTATAGGTAATCTGTCCCCGCCCCTTCAGCTTGTATTTTTTCTGTGTCCTTAGATCTCAAGTGAGTCTCCAGTAAGGGAGCACGTAGGAGGTCTTGAGTTTTCATCAGTTCTTCTAACACTGGGTCTTTTGATTGGAGCACTCAAAGCCTGTACTTTTACACTGATATTTGAGAGCTGTGCTCTTACTGCACTTTCAAATTGTTTTTGTTCTCATTAATATACAATCACATGCAGAACATTTTGTTTTCCAGTCTACAACCTTCACCAAGTCCCCGGCAAATGCCAGTTACAGTCGCTGTCCATAAGCGTGTACTAAGATGCTGTAGAATCACTACATGTCTTCTCTGTGTTATGCAGCCGTACAAATGACCTCCCAAGTTACACACTATATATGCTAATCCTAATGCCCCCATTCTTTTTCCCCGCCCTTATTACTCCCTTCCCACAAACCCTACCCAGTCCCTTTCTCTTTGGTAACTGTTAGTCCACTCTCGTGTTCTGTGAGTCTGCTGCTGTCTTTTCCTTCAGTTTTTCTTTGTTATAATACTCCACACATGAGTGAAATCATTTGTTACATGTATTTCTCTTCCTTGAATATTTGACTGAGCATAATACCCTCTAGCTCCATCCACGTTTTTGCAAATGATAGGATTTGTTTTCTTCTTATGGCTGCCTACTGCACTTTTTAAACTGGATTTCTTTCTTCTTTTTTGTTTGTAGTTTCGCTATGTGCTTTCACCATTGCTCTCCTGGTTATGAGCAGTAGCTTTGTGTTAATCGATATGTACCTATATCTATCTATCTGTCTGTCTATCTATTTATCAATCAATCAATCAATCAATCATCTTTTTGTCTGCCCATCTGTCCTTGTGTACAGAACAGTTAACCATATATTCTATATCACTTTCCAACACTATGCTTCCAAAAATCCTGCAAAGTATCTAGGCTGTAGAGAGACCACTGGGTTCACCGAGACACTTGCAGGTCGATTCGGCCGCGTGTACCTACAAAACCAGGAAATGGTTGTGCCGGGACTTGAACCCGTGTCTCTATCCTCTGTCTTCTTTCATCTCCTTCTAACTTACTGTCTGTATTTAGCCACATTCTTTGACTAAGTGCTCCCTGAAGACCACAAGTATCATTCCTCTGGGCCTGTTGTCGCAAGAAATGTAAACTTGTTCTTTGCTCACCACCATGTTTGAAGGACATCAGCGTGATCACCGCCGATAGGACGGAGGTTCAAATAAAAAGGAACACCAATTTCTAGACAGGAGCATTTGGGATTTAAGAGTGTATTGTGGGGTGACGTGTTTATTTGAGTGTCCAAACTTCCCTCTTTAGGTAGTTATTAGATCTTCCCATTCGTGAACATCATAAAACCCACTGATATCAAAGTCCCAGACACTTATTATTAGAGCAACTCAGTTGTTGACGTGAGAGAAAATGAGAAGTATGTTGCTGCACCACTAAATCAATGGCTGGGAACGGCTGAAAACAAACAAAAAGAATTCACGGAGGCCAGATAGGGCTATTTTCTTCTGACTGTCTCAATGCACTCAGACAGAATCCATTTGTTTGATTGTTTGTTTTTCAGTTTCCCTCGTGTAAGGTACTTGTCCACACACGTTCGGCTTGTAGTTTGTCTGTGTCCTTGGATCTCAAGTGAGTCTCCTGTAACTAAGCACGTAGGTGTCTTGAGTTTTCATCCCTTCTTTTAACCCTGTGTCTTTTTTTGCTGCACTCAGTGCCTGACCTTTTATTCTGATGATTCAGAGCTGTGCACTTATTGCACTTAAAGAATTTTTTTTATCATTAAGCTAAAATCACTTGAAGAACATTATGTTTACTATGTTCCCCTTCATCAAGTACCCCTGAAAAACCTCTTCATTCGCTGTCGATCTGCATAGTTGGATGCTGTAGACCCATTCACCATGTCCCTCCCAACAGACCCCGTTGCAGTCGCTGTCCATCAGTGAGTAGTAAGATGCTATATGATCTCTACTAGCCTTCTCTGTGTTGTACAGCTCTCCCCATGCCCCCTCGACCCCAAGCATTATACATGCTAAAACTAATGCCCCCATTCTTTCTCCTCACACTTATCCCTCCCTTCAGACCCACCGAGCCCAGTCCTTTTCCCTTTGGTAACTTTTAGTCAACTCTCGCGTTCTGTGAGTCTGCTGCTGTTTTTTTACTTCAGTTTTTCTTTGTTGTTATACTCCACACATGAGTGAAATCACTTGGTACTTGTCTTTCTCCGCCTGGCCTATTTCTCTGAACATACTACCGTCTAGCTCCATCCAGGTCATTACAAATGGTAGGATTTGTTTTCTTCTTAAGGCTGCTTACTGCACTTTTTAAACTGAATTTCATTCTTCATTTTTGTTTGTAGTTTATCTATGTTATTCACCATTCAACTCCTGGTTATGAACAATAGCTTTGTGTCAATCCATATGTATCTGTATCTATCTATCTAATGGTCTGTCTGTCTATCTATGTTTATACGTATGTATGTATGTATGTATCTATATATCTATCTATCTATCTCTCTTCCTATCATCTATCTATGATGTCTATCATCTATCAATCCATGTACCTATCTATCTATCTTTCATCTGTCATCTGTGTACCTATCTATCTATGAATCAGTCATCTTTTTGTCTGCCCATCTATCCTTCTGTACAGAAGAGTTAACAACATAGCCTATGTCTCTTCCCTACATTATGCTTCCAGAAATCTTGCAAGGTAACTAAGCCATAAGGAGAGCACTGTGTTCACCGATACACTTTCAGGTAGAGTCAGCCGCGTGTGCTTACAAAACCAGTAAATGGTGGTGAAAGGACTTGAACCTGTATCTCTGTCCTCTGTCCTCTCATACTTCCTGCTCGCTTGGTGACTTTATTTAGCCACATTAAGTGAGTAAGTGATCCCTGAAGACCACAAGTATCCTTCGTCTGGTCCGGTTGTCGAAAGAAAAGTGTACTTGGTTCTTTGCACACCACCATGTTTGAGGGACATCGGCGTGATCACTGCTGATAGGTGCAGGGACAATTATAAAGGAACACCTATTTCTGGAAAGGAGCAGTTGGGAACAAAGTGTGTTGTGGAGTGAAGTGTTTATTTGAGTGTCCAAACTTCCCTCCTTAGGTGGTTATTACATCTTTACATTCGTGAACATCATAAAAAGAATTGATTTTAAAAGCCCAGACGCATATTATTACAGCAATTCATTTGTTGAGGTGAGAGGAAATGAGAAGGAACTTGCTGCACCCCTAAATCTATGCCTGAGCACTGCTGAAATCAAAGAAAAGAATTCACGGTGGCTAGATAGGGCTATTTTCTACTGACTCTCTCTGGGGACTCAAACAGAATTCATTTGTTAGTTTGTTTCTTATTTTCACTTGTATAGGTAATCTGTCCCCGCCCCTTCAGCTTGTATTTTTTCTGTGTCCTTGGATCTCAAGTGAGTCTCCAGTAAGGGAGCACGTAGGAGGTCTTGAGTTTTCATCAGTTCTTCTAACACTGGGTCTTTTGATTGGAGCACTCAAAGCCTGTACTTTTACACTGATATTTGAGAGCTGTGCTCTTACTGCACTTTCAAATTCTTTTTGTTCTCATTAATATACAATCACATGCGGAACATTTTGTTTTCCAGTCTACACCCTTCACCAATTCCCCGGCAAAAGCCAGTTACAGTCGCTGTCCATCAGCGTGTACTAAGATGCTGTAGAATCACTACATGTCTTCTCTGTGTTATGCAGCCGTACAAATGACCCCCCAAGTTACACACTATATATGCTAATCCTAATGCCCCCATTCTTTTTCCCCGCCCTTATTACTCCCTTCCCACAAACCCTACCCAGTCCCTTTCTCTTTGGTAACTGTTAGTCCACTCTCGTGTTCTGTGAGTCTGCTGCTGTCTTTTCCTTCAGTTTTTCTTTGTTATCATACTCCACACATGAGTGAAATCATTTGTTACATGTATTTCTCTTCCTTGAATATTTGACTGAGCATAATACCCTCTAGCTCCATCCACGTTTTTGCAAATGATAGGATTTGTTTTCTTCTTATGGCTGCCTACTGCACTTTTTAAACTGGATTTCTTTCTTCTTTTTTGTTTGTAGTTTCGCTATGTGCTTTCACCATTGCTCTCCTGGTTATGAGCACTAGATTTGTGTTAATCGATATGTACCTATATCTATCTATCTGTCTGTCTATCTATTTATCAATCAATCAATCAATCAATCATCTTTTTGTCTGCCCATCTGTCCTTGTGTACAGAACAGTTAACCATATATTCTATATCACTTTCCAACACTATGCTTCCAAAAATCATGCAAAGTATCTAGGCTGTAGAGAGACCACTGGGTTCACCGAGACACTTGCAGGTCGATTCGGCCGCGTGTACCTACAAAACCAGGAAATGGTTGTGCCGGGACTTGAACCCGTGTCTCTATCCTCTGTCTTCTTTCATCTCCTTCTATCTTACTGTCTGTATTTAGCCACATTCTTTGACTAAGTGCTCCCTGAAGACCACAAGTATCATTCCTCTGGGCCTGTTGTCGCAAGAAATGTAAACTTGTTCTTTGCTCACCACCATGTTTGAAGGACATCAGCGTGATCACCGCCAATAGGACGGAGGTTCAAATAAAAAGGAACACCAATTTCTAGACAGGAGCATTTGGGATTTAAGAGTGTATTGTGGGGTGACGTGTTTTTTGAGTGTCCAAACTTCCCTCTTTAGGTAGTTATTAGATCTTCCCATTCGTGAACATCATAAAACCCACTGATTTCAAAGTCCCAGACACTTATTATTACAGCAACTCAGTTGTTGACGTGAGAGAAAATGAGAAGTATGTTGCTGCACCACTAAATCAATGGCTGTGAACGGCTGAAACCAAACAAAAAGAATTCACAGAGGCCAGATAGGGCTATTTTCTTCTGACTGTCTCAATGGACTCACACAGAATCCATTTGTTTGATTGTTTATTTTTCAGTTTCACTCGTGTAGGGTACTTGTCCACACACCTTCGGCTTGTAGTTTGTCTGTGTCCTTGGATCTCAAGTGAGTCTCCTGTAAGTAAGCACGTAGGTGTCTTGAGTTTTCATCCCTTCTTTTAACCCTGTGTCTTTTGTTTGCTGCACTCAGTGCCTGGCCTTTTATTCTGATGATTCAGAGCTGTGCACTTATTGCACTTAAAGAATTTTTTTTATCATTAAGCTAAAATCACTTGAAGAACATTATGTTTACTATGCTCCCTCTTCATCAAGTTCCCCTGAAAAACCTCTTCAGTCGCTGTCGATCTGCGTAGTTGGATGCTGTAGACCCCTTCACCATGTCCCTCCCAACAGACCCCGTTACAGTCGCTGACCATCAGTGAGTAGTAAGATGCTATATGATCTCTACTAGCCTTCTCTGTGTTGTACAGCACTCCCCATGCCCCCTCGACCATAAGCATTATACATGCTAAAACTAATGCCCCCATTCTTACTCCTCACACTTATCCCTCCCTTCAGACCCACCCTGCCCAGTCCTTTTCCCTTTGGTAACTTTTAGTCAACTCTCGGGTTCTGTGAGAATGCTGCTCTTTTTCTCCTTCAGTTTTTCTTTGTTGTTATACTAAACACATGAGTGAAAACACTTGGTACTTGTCTTTCTCGGCCTGGCCTATTTCTCTGAACATACTACCGTCTAGCTCCATCCAGGTCATTGCAAATGGTAGTATATGTTTTCTTCTTAAGGCTGCTTACGGCACTTTTTAAACTGGATTTCATTCTTCCTTTTTGTTTGTAGTTTAGCTATGTTATTCACCATTCAACTCCTGGTTATGAACAATAGCTTTGTGTCAATCGATATGTATCTGTATCTATCTATCTAATGGTCTGTCTGTCTATGTATGTATGTATGTATGTATCTATGTATCTATCTATCTATCTTCCTATCCTCTGTCTATGACGTCTATCATCTATCAATCTATGTACCTATCTATCTATCTTTCATCTCTCATCTGTGTACCTATCTATCTATGAATCAATCATCTTTTTGTCTGCCCATCTATCCTTCTGTCCAGAACAGTTAACAACATAGTTTATGTCTCTTCCCTACATTATGCTTCCAGAAATCTTGCAAGGTAACTAAGCCATAAGAGAGCACTGTGTTCACCGATACACTTTCATGTAGAGTCAGCCGCGTGTGCTTACAAAACCAGTAAATGAAGGTGAAAGGACTTGAACCTGTATCTCTGTCCTCTGTCCTCTTATACTTTCTGCTCGCTTGGTGACTTTATTTAGCCACATTCAGTGAGTAAGTGATCCCTGAAGACCACAAGTATCCTTCGTCTGGTCCGGTTGTCGAAAGAAAAGTGTACTTGGTTCTTTGCACAACACCATGTTTGAGGGACATCGGTGGGATCACTGCTGATAGGTGCAGGGACAAATATACAGGAACACCTATTTCTTTTCAGGAGCAGTTGGAACAAAGAGTGTGTTGTGGAGTGAAGTGTTTATTTGAGTGTCCAAACTTCCCTCCTTAGGTGGTTATTACATCTTTACATTCGTGAACATCATAAAAAGAATTGATTTTAAAAGCCCAGACGCATATTATTACAGCAATTCATTTGTTGAGTTGAGAGGAAATGAGAAGGAACTTGCTGCACCACTAAATCTATGCCTGAGCACTGCTGAAATCAAACAAAAGAATTCACGGTGGCTAGATAGGGCTATTTTCTACTGACTCTCTCTGGGGACACAAACAGAATTCATTTGTTTCTTTGTTTCTTATTTTCACTTGTATAGGTAATCTGTCCCCGCCCCTTCAGCTTGTAGTTTGTCTGTGTCCTTGGATCTCAAGTGAGTCTCCAGTAAGGGAGCACGTAGGAGGTCTTGAGTTTTCATCAGTTCTTCTAACACTGGGTCTTAGGATTGGAGCACTCAAAGCCTGTATTTTATTCTGATATTTGAGAGCTGTGCTCTTACTGCACTTTGAAATTCTTTTTGTTCTCATTAATATACAATCACATGCAGAACATTATGTTTTCCAGTCTACACCCTTCACCAAGTCCCCGGCAAAAGCCAGTTACAGTCGCTGTCTGTCAGCGTGTTCTAAGATGCTGTGGAATCACTACATGTTTTCTCTGTGTTATGCAGCCGTACAAATGAACCCCCTAGTTACACACTATACATGCTAATCCTAATGACCCCATTCTTTTCCCCGCCCTTATTACTCCCTTCCCACAAACCCTACCCAGTCCCTTTCTCTTTGGTAACTGTTAGTCCACTCTCGGGTTCTGTGAGTCTGCTGCTGTCTTTTCCTTCAGTTTTTCTTTGTTATCATACTCCACACATGAGTGAAATCATTTGGTACATGTATTTCTCCGCCTGGCCTATTTGACTGAGCATAATACCCTCTAGCTCCATCCACGTTATTGCAAATGATAGGAAATATTTTCTTCTTATGGCTGCTTACTGCACTTTTTAAACTGGATTTCATTCTTCTTTTTTGTTTGCAGTTTCTCTATGTGATTTCACCATTGCTCTCCTGGTTATGAGCAGTAGCTTTGTGTTAATCGATATGTACCTATATCTATCTATCTGTCTGTCTATCTATTTATCAATCAATCAATCAATCAATCATCTTTTTGTCTGCCCATCTGTCCTTGTGTACAGAACAGTTAACCATATATCCTATATCACTTTTATACACTATGTTTCCAAAAATCATGCAAAGTATCTAGGCTGTAGAGAGACCACTGGGTTCACCGAGACACTTGCAGATCGAGTCGGCCGCGTGTACCTACAAAACCAGGGAATGGTTGTGCTGGGACTTGAACCCGTGTTTCAATCCTCTGTCCTCTTTCATCTCCTTCTAACTTGCTGTCTGTATTTAGCCACATTCATTGACTAATTGCTCCCTGAAGATCTCAAGTATCATTCCTCTGGGCCTGTTGTCGACAGAAAAGTCAACTTGTTCCTTCGCTCACCACCATGTTTGAAGGACATCAGCGTGATCACCGCCGATATTATGGAGGGTCAAATAAAAAGGAACACCAGTTTCTAGACAGGAGCAGTTGGGAGCTAAGAGTGTGTTGTGGAGTGAAGTGTTTATTTGAGGGTCCAAACTTCCCTCCTTAGGTGGTTATTACTTCTTTACATTCGTGAACATCATAAAAAGCAATGATTTTAAAAGCCCAGACGCATATTATTACAGCAATTCATTTGTTGAGGTGAGAGGAAATGAGAAGGAAATTGCTGCACCACTAAATCTATGCCTGAGCACTGCTGAAATCAAACAAAAAGAATTCACGGTGGCTAGATAGGGCTATTTTCTACTGACTCTCTCTGGGGACTCAAACAGAATTCATTTGTTTGCTTGTTTCTTATTTTCAATTGTATAGGTAATCTGTCCCCGCCCCTTCAGCTTGTTGTTTGTCTGTGTCCTTGGATCACAAGTGAGTCTCCAGTAAGGGAGCACGTAGGAGGTCTTGAGTTTTCATCAGTTCTTCTAACACTGGGTCTTTTGATTGAAGCACTCAAAACCTGTACTTTTATTCTGATATTTGAGAGCTGTGCTCTTACTGCACTTTGAAATTCTTTTCGTTCTCATTAATATACAATCACATGCAGAACATTATGTTTTCCAGTCTACACCCTTCACCAAGTCCCCGGCAAAAGCCAGTTACAGTCGCTGTCCGTCAGCGTGTACTAAGATGCTGTAGAAACACTACATGTCTTCTCTGTGTTATGTAGCCGTACAAATGACCCCCCAAGTTACACACTATACATGCTAATCCTAATGCCCCATTCTTTTTCCCCGCCCTTATTACTCTCTTCCCACAAACCCTACCCAGTCCCTTTCTCTTTGGTAACTGTTAGTCCACTCTCGGGTTCTGTGAGTCTGCTGCTGTCTTTTCCTTCTGTTTTCTTTGTTATCATACTCTAAACACAGGAGTGAAATCATTTGGTACATGTATTTCTCCTCCTTGAATATTTGACTGAGCATAATACCCTCTAGCTCCATCCACGTTATTGCATATAATAGGATTTGTTTTCTTCTTACGGCTGCCTACTGCACTTTTTAAACTGGATTTCTTTCTTCTTTTTTGTTTGTAGTTTCGCTATGTGCTTTCACCATTGCTCTCCTGGTTATGAGCAGTAGCTTTGTGTTAATCGATATGTACCTATATCTATCTATCTGTCTGTCTATCTATTTATCAATCAATCAATCAATCAATCATCTTTATGTATGCCCAACTGACTTGTGTACAGAACAGTTAACCATATATCCTATATCACTTTCCTACACTATGCCTCCAAAAATTCCTGCAAAGTATCTAGGCTGCAGAGAGACCACTGGGTTCACCGAGGCACTTGCAGGTCGAGTCGGCCGCGTGTACCTACAAAACCAGGAAATGGTTGTGTCGGGACTTGAACCCGTGTCTCTATCCTCTGTCTTCTTTCATCTCCTTCTAACTTACTGTCTGTATTTAGCCACATTCTTTGACTAAGTGCTCCCTGAAGACCACAAGTATCATTCCTCTGGGCCTGTTGTCTCGAGAAAAGAAAACTTGTTCTTTGCTCACCACCATGTATGAAGGACATCAGCGTGATCACCGCCGATAGGACGGAGGGTCAAATAAAAAGAACACCAATTTCTAGACAGGAGCAGTTGGGAGCTAAGAGTGTATTGTTTGGTGACGTGTTTATTTGAGTGTCTAAACTTCCCTCTTTAGGTAGTTATTAGATCTTCCCATTCGTGAACATCATAAAACCCACTGATTTCAAAGTCCCAGACGCTTATTATTACAGCAACTCAGTGATTGAGGTGAGAGAAAATGAGAAGTATGTTGCTGCACCACTAAATCAATGGCTGTGAACGGCTGAAACCAAACAAAAAGAATTCACAGAGGCCAGATAGGGCTATTTTCTTCTGACTGTCTCAATGGACTCACACAGAATCCATTTGTTTGATTGTTTATTTTTCAGTTTCACTCGTGTAGGGTACTTGTCCACACACCTTCGGCTTGTAGTTTGTCTGTGTCCTTGGATCTCAAGTGAGTCTCCTGTAAGTAAGCACGTAGGTGTCTTGAGTTTTCATCCATTCTTTTAACCCTGTGTCTTTTGTTTGCTGCACTCAGTGCCTGACCTTTTATTCTGATGATTCAGAGCTGTGCACTTATTGCACTTAAAGAATTTTTTTTATCATTAAGTTAAAATCACTTGAAGAACATTATGTTTACTATGCTCCCCCCTTCACCAAGTACCCCTGAAAAACCTCTTCAGTTGCTGTCGATCTGCGTAGTTGGATGCTGTAGACCCCTTCACCATGTCCCTCCCAACAGACCCCGTTACAGTCGCTGTCTATCAGTGAGTAGTAAGATGCTATATGATCTCTACTAGCCTTCTCTGTGTTGTACAGCACTCCCCATGCCCCCTCGTCCCAAGCATTATACATGCTAAAACTAATGCCCCCATTCTTTCTCCCCACACTTATCCCTCCCTTGAGAACCACCCTGCCCAGTATTTTCCCTTTGGCAACTTTTAGTCAACTCTCGGTTCTGTGAGTGTGCTTCTGTTTTTTTCCTTCAGTTTTTCTTTGTTGTTATACTCCGCACATGAGTGAAATCATTTGATACTTGTCTTTCTCTGGCTGACCAATTTCTCTGAACATACTACCGTCTAGCTCCATCCACGTCATTGCAAACGATAGGATTTGTTTTCTTCTTATGGCTGCTTACTGCAGTTTGTAAACTGGATTTCATACTTCCTATTTGTTTGTAGTTTTGCTATTTGATTTCACCATTCATCTCCTGGTTATGAGCAACAGCTTTGTGTCATTCGATATGTATCTGTATCTACCGATCACTCTGTCTCTCTCTATATCTATTAATCTTTCTTTATATTTTTCTATCTATGACTCTATTCTTCTCTCTATTTATCTATCCATCTATCTAGCTTCCTGTCTTCTATCTATTATGTGTATCGTCTATCTCTCATCTTTCATCTATCTATCTGTCTATCTATGAATCAATCATCTTTCTGTCTGCCCAACTATACTTATGTAGAGAACAATTAACAGCATCACCTATGTCACTTTCATACATTATACTTCCAAAAACATTCCAAGGTCACTAGGCCGTAGGGAGAGCACTGGGCTCACTGAGACAATTGTAGATCTAGTCAGCCGCTTGTGCTTACTAAACCAGTAAATGGTGGTTCAGGGACTTGAGCACATATCTCTGTCCTCTGTCCTCTTAAACCTCCTTCTCGCTTGCTAACTGTATTTAGCCACATTCATTGACTAAGTGCTCACTGAAGACCACAAGTATACTTCCGCTGGGCCTGTTGTAGACAGAAAAGTATACTTGGTGCTTTACTCACCACCATGTTTGAGGGACATTGGCGTGTTCACCGCTGATAGGAGGAGGGACAAAATAAAAGGAACACCTGTTTCTATACAGGAGCATTTGGGAGCAAAGTGTGTGTTGTGGAGAGACGTGTTTGATTGAGTATCCAAACTTCCCTCTTTATGTGGTTATTACTTCTTTACAATCATGAACCTCATAAAACTCAGTGATTTCAAAAGCCCAGACACATATTATTACAGCAATTCATTTGTTGTTGTGAGAAAAAATGAGAAGAACATTGCAGTACCACTAAATCTATACCTGGGCACTGATGAAACCAAACGAAAAGAATTCATGGTGGCTAGGTAGGACTATTTTCTAGTGACTGTCTCTGGGGTCTCAAACAGAATCCATTTGTTTCTTTGTTTCTCAGATACACTTGTATAGGGTACCTGTCCCTGCCCCTTCAGCTTGTAGTTTGTCTGCGTCCTTGGATCTCAAGTGAGTCTAAAGTAAGGGAGCACTTAGGTGATCTTGAGTTTTCATCAGTTCTTCTAACCCTGTGTCATTTGATTGGAGCAGTGAAAGCCTGTACCTTTATTCTGATATTTGACAGCTATGCTCTTACTGCACTTTGACAATTTTTATTTTTCTCATTAATATACAATCACATGCAGAACATTATGTTTACTAGTCTACCCCCTTCACCAAGTCCTCACCAAATCACAGTTATAGTCGCTGTCCGTCAGCGTTTAGTAAGATGCTGTAGAATCACTACTTGTCTTCTCTCTGTTGTATAGACCTCCCCTTGCCCGTACACCCAACACATTATTCATGCTAATCCTAATGCCCCCATTCCTTTTCCCCGTCCTTATTACTCCCTTCCCACAAATCCTACCCAGTCCCTTTCTCTTTGGTAACTGTTACTCCACTCTCGGGTACTGTGTGTCTGCTGCTGTTTTTACCATCAGTTTTTCTTTGTTATCATACTCCACAAATGAGTGAAATCATTTGGTACATGTATATATCCGACTGGCCTATTTGACTGGGCATAATACCCACTAGATCCGTCCACGTTATTGAGAATGATAGGATTTGTTTTCTTCTTATGGCTGCTTACTGCACTTTTTAAACTGGATATTATTATTCTTTTTTCTTTGTATTTTCGCTATGTGCTTCAAACATTGCTCTCAAGGTTATGAGCAATATCTTTGTGTTAATCAATATGTACCTTTATCTATCTATCTGTCTGTTGATCTATCTATCTATCAAAAAATCAATCAATCTATCAGCTTTTTGTCTGCCCATCTGTCCTTGTGTACAGAACAGTTAACGACATAGCCTATGTCACTTTCCTCCATTATGCTTCCAAAAATCCTGCAATGTAACTAATATTTAGGGAGAGCACAGGATTCACTGAGACACTTGCAGATCGAGTCGGCCATGTGTACCTAGAAAAGCAGGAAATGGTTGAGCAGGGACTTGCAACCGTGTCTCTACCCACTGTCCTCTTTCATCCCGTTCTCATTTGCTGTCTGTATTTAGCCACATTCATTGACTAAGTGCTCCCTGAAGACCACAAGTATCCTTCCTCTGGGCCTGTTGTCGACAGAAAAGTAACCTTGTTGCTTTCCACACCACCATGTTTGAAGGACATCGGCGTGATCACTGCTGATAGGACGGATGGTCAAATAAAAAGGAACACCAATATCTAGACAGGAGCAGTTGGGAGCTAAGAGTGTATTGTGGAGTGACATGTTTATTTGAGTGTCCAAACTTCCCTCTTTAGGTGGTTATTACTTCACATTCGTGAAGATCATAAAACCCACCGATTTCAAATGCCCAGATGCTTATTATTACAGCAACTCAGTTGTTGAGGTGAGAGAAAACGAGAAGGACATTGCTGCACCACAAAATCTGTGGCTGGGAACTGCTGAAAACAAACAAAAAGAATTCACGGTGGCCAGATAGGGCTATTTTCTACTGAATGTCTCTGGGGGCTCAAAGAGAATCCATTTGTTTCATTGTTTTTTTTTCAGTTTCACTCGTGTAGGGTACTTGTCCCCACACCTTCAGTTTGCAGTTTGTCTGTGTCCTTGGATCTAAAGTGAGCCTCCTGTAAGGAAGCACATAGGTTTCTTGAGTTTTCATCCGTTCGTTTAACCCTGTGTCTTTTGTTTGCAGCACTCAGTGCCTGATCTTTTATTCTGATGATTCAGTGCTGTGCCCTTTTTGCACGTAAAAAATTTTTTTTGTTATCATTAGTCTACCATTACGTGACGAACATTATGTTTACTATGCTCCCCCTTCACCAAGTTCCCCGAAAATCCTCTTCAGTCGCTGTCCATCAGCGAGTAGTAAGATGCTATATAATCTCTAATAGACTTCTCTGTGTTGTACAGCACTCCCCATGCCGTCCCGACCCCATGCAATATACATGCTAATCCTAATGTCCCCATTCTTTCTCCCTAAACTTATCCCTCCCTTCAGAACCTCCCTGCTCAGTCCTTTTCCCTTTGGCAACTTTCAGTCAACTCTCGGGTTCTGTGAGTGTGCTGCTGTTTTTTTCCTTCAGTTTTTCTTTGTTGTTATACTCCACACATGAGTGAAATCATTTGATACTTGTCTTTCTCTGCCTGACCTATTTCTCTGAACATAATACCGTCTAGCTCCATCCACGTCATTGAAAATATTAGGATTTGTTTTCTTCTTATGGCTGCTTACTGCACTTTATAAACTGGATTTCATTTTTTCTTTTTCTTTGTAGATTAGCTATGTGCTTTAACCATTCATCTCATGGTTATGATGAACAGCTTTGTGTCAATCGATGTGTATCTGTATCTATTTATTGCTCTGTCTGTCTGTATATCTATCTTTCTATATATCCTTCTATCTCTCTGTCCTTCTCTCTATATATCTATCCATATATCTAGCTTCCTATCATCTATCATGTTTATCATCTATCTATCTCTCATCTGTCATCTATCTATCTGTTTATCTATGAATCAATCATCTTCCTGTCTGCCCATTTATCCTTATGTACAGAACATTTAAAACATCACCTATGTCACTTCCCTACATTATGCTTCCAAAAACATTGCAAGGTCACTAGGCCACAGGGAGAGCACTGGGCTCACTGAAACAGTTGCAGATCGAGTCAGCCGCGTGTTCATACAAAACCAGTAAATGGTGGTGCAGGGACTTGAACCCGTATCTCTGTCCTCTGTCCTCTTATAGCTCCATCTCGTTTGCTAACTGTATTTAGCCACATTCATTGACTAAGTGCTCTCTGAAGACCCCAAGTATACTTCCTCTCTGCCTGTTGTAGACAGAAAAGTATATTTGGTGCATTACTCACCACCATGTTTGAGGGACATTGGCGTGTTCACCATAGATAGGAGGAGGGACAAATAAAAAGGAACACCTATTTCAAGACAGGAGCATTTGGTAACAAATTGTTTGTTGTGGAGAGACGTGTTTGGTTGAGTGCCCAAACTTCCCTCTTTATGTGGTTTTTACTTCTTTACCGTCATGAACATCATAAAACACAGTGATTTCAAAAGCCAAGACAAATATTATTACAGCAATTCATCTGTTGATGTGAGAAAAAATGAGAAGGACATTGCAGTACTACTAAATCTATACCTGGGCACTGCTGAAACCAAACAAAAAGATTTCACGGTGGCTAGATAGGACTATTTTCTAGTGACTGTCTCTGGGGACTCAAACAGAATCTATTTGTTTCTCTGTTTCTCAGATTCACTTGTATAGGGTAACTCTCCGCGCCGCTTCAGCTTGTAGTTTGTCTGTGTCCTTGGATCTCCAGTGAGTCTAAAGTAAGGGAGCACATAGGTGATCTTGAGTTTTCATCAGGACTTCTAACCCTGTGTCTTTTGATTGGAGCAGTCAAAGCCTGTACTTTTAATCTGATATTTGAGAGCTATGCTCTTACAGCACTTTGAAATTTTTTTGTTCTCATTAATATACAATCACATGCAGAACAATATGTTAACTAGTCTAACCCCTTCACCAAGTCCTCGCCAAATCCGAGTTTCAGTCGCTGTCCGTCAGCGTGTCATAAGATGCTCTAGAATCACTACTTGTCTTCTCTGTGTTGTATAGCCCTCCCCATGACCCTATACCCTACACAGTATTCATGCTAATCCTAATGCCCCCATTCTTTTTCCCCTCCCTTATTACTCCATTCCCTAAAACCCTACCCAGTCACTTTCTCTTTGGTAACTGTTAGACCACTCTCTGGTACTGTGTGTCTGCTGCTGTTTCTTCCTTCAGTTTTTCTTTGTTATCGTACTCCACACATGAGTTAAATCATTTGGTACATGTATTTCTCCGAATGGCCTATTTGACTGAGCATAATACCCTGTAGCTCCATCCACGTTATTGCCAATGATAGGATTTGATTTCTTCTTATGGCTGCTTACTGCACTTTTTAAACTGTATTTCATTCTTCTTTTTCATTTGTAGTTTCGCTATGTGCTCCAACCATTGCTCCCATTGCTATGAGCAGTAGCTTTGTGTTAATCGATATGAACCTATATCTATCTATCTGTCTATCTATCAATCAATCTATCAATCAATCATCTTTTTGTCTGCTCATCTGTCCTTGTGTGCAGATCAGCTAACCACATAGCCTATGTCACTTTCCTGCATTATGCTTCCAAAAATCCTGCAAGGTAACTAGGCTGTAGGGAGAGCACTGGGTTCACTGAGACACTTGCAGGTTGTTTCTTCTGAGTGTACCTACAAAACCAGGAAATGGCTGTGCAGGGACTTGAACCCATGTCTCTATCCTCTGTCCTCTTTCATCTCCTTCTCACTTGCTGTCTGTATTTAGCCACATTCATTGTCTAAGTGCTCCCTGAAGACCACAAGTATACTTCCTCTGTGCCTGTTGTCGACAGAAAAGTCATCTTGTTTCTTTGCTCACCACCATGTTTGAAGTACATCTGCATGATCACTGCGGATAGGATGGAGGGTCAAATAAAATGGAACAACAATTTCTAGACAGTAGCAGTTGGGAGCTAAGAGTGTATTGTGGAGTGACATGTTTTTTTGAGTGTCCAAACTTCCCTCTTTAGGTGATTACTACTTCACATTCGTGAAGATCATAAATCCACCGATTTCATAGGCACAGATGTTTATTATTACAGCAACTCAGTTGTTGAGGTGAGAGAAAATGAGAAGGACGTTGCTGCACCACTAAATCTATGGCTGGGCCTTGCTGAAAACAAACAAAAAGAATTCACGGAGGCCAGATAGTGCTATTTCCTACTGACTGTCTCTGGGGGCTCAAACAGAATCCATTTGTTTGATTGTTTGTTTTTCAGTTTCACTCGTGTAGGGTACTTGTCCCCACACCTTCAGCTTGTAGTTTGTCTTTGTCCTTGGATCTCAAGTGAGTCTCCTGTAAGGAAGCACGTAGGTTTCTTGAGTTTTCATCCGTTCTTTTAACCCTGTGTCTTTTGTTTGCAGCACTCAGAGCCTGACCTTTTATTCTGATGATTCAGTGCTGTGCCCTTATTGCACTTAAAAAATTTTTTTTGTTATCATTAATCTACAATCACGTGAAGAACATTATGTTTACTATGCTCCCCCTTATCCAAGTCCACCAGCAAAAACCTCTTAAAGTCGCTGTCCATCAGCATAGTTGGATGCTTTAAACCCCTTCAGCATGTACCCCTTCAAAGACACCGATACAGTCGCTGTCAATCATGGAGTAGTAAGATGCTATATAACCTCTACTAGTCTTCTCTGTGTTGTACAGCACTCCCCATGTCCCGCGCGACCCCACGCAATATACATGGTAATCCTAATGCCCCCAATCTTTCTCCCCACACTTATCCCTCCCTTCAGAACCACCCTGCCAAGTCCTTTTCCCTTTGGCATCTTTTACTCAACTCTCGGGTTCTGTGAGTCTGCTGCTGTTTTTTTCCTTCAGTTTTTCTTTGTTTTTATACTCCACAAATGAGTGAAATCATTTGGTACTTTTCTTTCTCCGCCTGACCTATTTCTCTGAACATACTACCGTCTAGCTCCATTCATGTCATTGCAAATGGTAGGATTTGTTTTCTTCTTATGGCTGCTTTCTGCACTTTGTGAACTGGATTTCATTCATCCTTTTTGTTTGTGGTTTAGCTATGTGATTTCACCGTTCATCACTTGGTTATGAGTAACAGCTTTGTGTCAATCGATATGTATCTGTATCTATCTTTCGCTCTGTCTGTCTGCATATCTATATTTCTATATATCCTTCTATCTCTCTATCCTTCCTCGAGCTGTGAGCCCTCGTCCCCTATCACATAAATCTTAGAAATAAGTGGGTGTACTCCGCCCACTGTGGCCCTCAGGCGACAGCTTTGCCCTGTCTGTGGACCTGCGTGGCGCATGCGCGGTCAGGCCCCAGGACATCCTTCTGGCTCTGGCGGTAGCCGGGATTCCTAAGGCTCCCGTGCGGCACCGTCCAGGACACTGCCGTGTGCGGCCGCCGTGAAAGCTCGGTTTTCTGAGGAGCCACGGGACGGAAAGGTGAGGAGAGGCTCCCTGTGCGTCGCCTGCAGAGCACTCCCCTTTACGGTCCTGGGGAGGAAAGCCTGCGGAAGGGAAAGGGGTCTCAGTTGATCTTGGGGGAGCGGCTGACGCGACGGGTGGAGTTGAGGGGGCGGGTGAGTCCGGGACACAGCTGATTCCGTGCCGGGGCGAGTGAGCCTTGCCCAGCGCGTCCCCGGGAGCCCGTGCGGTGGGTGGATTGGCCGCACCTGCGGTAGGCCCTCCAAGCTCCAGGCGTCCTTCCTGACAAGGCTCTGAGACGGTAATGGAGCAGAGGGGACTTGGTTGCTGAATGACCTGCTTACCTGGGTTTCAGGTCTTGCGGTGTGCCGAGCACATAGGGTGGGTTCCTGAGAAGAGTCCCCTGTGTGGGGTCGGCCTGGGAGGCTCCCCCCAGGCTCAGCATGGAACTGACACAGCCCAGCTTCCCAAGGGCTGCCCCCAATCCGTGGCCTGTGCCAGGGCCTCGTGTGCTACCTCCAAGGGAAGAGCCGGATTGGTGAATCAGTGGGTGCCCCGTGTTCTGTTACCACACCCGCTTCTTCTTGGGTGCTACACGGGGTCTCAGTTGCTGCAACACTGCATTGTAATGGGATGAAAGGGCACCATGCTCCTGCTCCACTTTCCCAGGATGGCTGTGTGTTTGGGGTCCCGTGCAGTTCAACCAAGCCTGCAGGGTGTTTGCTTGATTTCTGTTAGAAGTGCGATGGAATTTTGGTGAGGGTCGCAGGGGTTGTGCACATTGCTGTGTGTGGAGGGACTTGTAACAACCTAACTCTTCCCGTCCACGTCTGCAGGGTCCACAATTTTCAGGTCTCCCACCTCCTCGGTTAAGTTTGTTCTTGGTACCTGTAACTTCTGGAGAAAATTCCTGAACTAAATACATTTGAGCCGAAATCAGTCAAAGGGAGAAATAAAGTGGGAGAAACCCGTTTGTTACTTACTACTAGTCATTCACTTCAGCTTGCCCGTGTCTGTCACCACCAGGCTTCAGAAGAAGGGGCCCCACAGAACTTCTCCAGTCCAAATATGCCCTCTCTCGCCCTCGTAATTACCTGTTGATAGAGAGATGGACTAATTCTCTCCACTTCTTAGAAGCACCTACTGATGTGGAGATGCACGAAGGCTAGGTGAGATACTTTGGAAATACTACAGTTTTTTCCACAGCACTTTAGTCTTATTTATTTATTTCTTTGGTATCATTAATCTACAATGACATGAGCAACGTTATGGTTACTAGTTTCCTCCCATCATCAAATCCTCAGCACACACCCCATTACAGTCACTGACCATCAGTGTAGTAAGATGCTGTAGAATCACTAGTCTTCTCTGTGTTGGACATCCCTCCCCATACCTCTCCTGGCACATTATGTGTGCTAATCATAATGCCTTTCCCCGCTTACCCTCCTTTCCCACCCTCCCTCCCCAGGGCCTTTCTCTTTGGTAACTGTTAGTCCATTCTTGTGTTCTGTGAATCTGCTGCTGGTTTGTTTCTTCCGTTTTTTTTTCTTTATTCGTACATTGAACTTATGAGTGAAATCATTTGGTACTTGACTTTTTCCGTCTGGCTTATTTCACTGAGCATAATACCTTCTAGCTCCATCCAAATTGTTGCAAATGGTAGGAATTGTGTTATTCTTACACAACACTTTCTTCTTTATGATGTACTTGTAATGGGCATTATTTTCTTAATCTCTGATGGTTCGTTATTAGTGAATACAAGCAAACGACTTTTATAAGTTGGTTTGGTATCTTACAAGTTTACTGAATTCATTTTTAGTTCTAACAGGTCTTTGGTTAATTAGGGCGTGAAATTGGAATTCCAAAATTCCACTTTTTGTACCCCAGGTCTTCCCAACATCCAAGGTCAAGTGGCTGCAGGGGAACCTCCCACAGGCCTTCTAATGAGCCCTGGACCCCTGCAAGGTGCCATTTGTTTGAACTGGGTGGAAGGGCTTGGCCTCTCTTGACAGGGTGTTATGTCTGCTGTGCTTTTCTTATGGTTATTTTGCAAACTAATTTACTTTCCAGCAATTTAAAATCTACAGAAAACTTGTAGTGTCAGTACAGATTCACTTTATACTGAATTTCCTAGCATCTCACTTTGCCACAGTATCCACTTCACACAAAATTTCTGTGGTGTCTACCCCAAACATTGACACGCTTCCAGGGAAACAACATCTGACTGCAAATGAGGGAAGTATTAGGGTCTCCACATGATAATCCAATGCACAGAACCACCACAGCTGTCACCATCCGCTCCAGCTTAGTGCACATGTCTTACTATCCTGATGCAGTTTCCTTTTTCTGGAACTGTTCCCGAGACTTTACCTCAGTTGGTTTCTCTGGGACCTTGAATAAGCAGGATCACATAATATTTGTCCTTCTTGGAGGGCCGCATTTCCATGAGCATAATGGCTTTGTGGGTCCATCTGTGCAGCAGGTTCTAGGACTCCTTGTTTACCCCACTGTGTAGACACCACATTGCTTTCATCTGTCTGTGGACACCCGGGTCGTCTCCACATTTTGGCTGTTGTGACTCATGCAGCTGTAAACAGAGGTGTGCAATATCTACGTCCCTGCTTTCCTGTCATTTGCGCAAATGCCCTGAAATGGAATTGCTAATTATATGTTAACTATGCTCGAGTTTTGGGGGACACTCTTCACACACAGTGTTTTCAAATCAGCTTTGGACCATTTTCCTTTATTTCTATATTTGGCAGAATAATGTAGTTTATGGATCAACCCTGTTTTGTTCATCTGTTCATCCCTTGATGGGCATTTGAGTTGTGTCTACCATTTTACTGTGGTGAGCAGTGCTGCTAAGAACTCTTGGGCCAGTTTCTGTTTGAACAGCATTTTCATTTCTTTGTGGTATTTATCTAGGATCGGTTCTTTACCCACAATTAGGTAACTGTATTATATATTATGAGGAAATGCCAAGCTGTTGTATACTAGCTGCATGTTTTATATTTCCACAAGCCAATGTTAGGGGCTCTAATTCCTATGCATCCTTGGTAACATGTGATTTTGAATTTTCCTGAGTATGGCCAATGCCATGTGCTTGCATTGGGTGGGGGTCTCTGTGGTCTAATTTGCATTTCCATAGCAACTAATGCTGTGTGAGACCTCTTCATGTGCTTGTTGAACATTTGTTTGTCTTACCTGGAATCTTAATCCACTTTAAACATTTGTCTTGTCTTGTTGCCTTGTACTAGTTTGTGGTGTTTCCTGGGTTACAGGCTCTTTTTAGATGTACAACGTGGAGATATTTCCTTTCATTCTGTGACTGTTTTTCACTTTCTGGTTGGTGACTTTTAACGCAGAAATGTTTTTAATTTTATGCTCTCTTCTGTAGCTTGTCCTTTGGTGTCAGATCTGAGAAATCATGGCTAAATCCAGGGTCATGAACGTTTATCCTCATGTTTTCTTCTAGACTCTGTTGTTTTTTACATATTATGTAAGCCCTTTGTCTGTTCTGAGTTAATTTTTGTATGTGATATGTGTTAAGGGTTCAGTTTCATTCATCTGCATATGGACAGCTATTTGCCCAGCACCGTTTGCAAGGAAGACAATTCTTTCCCTAATTAAATTTTGTCCACCCATGTCAGAAAGCAAGTGACTGTATATGGTTTGGGTCACTTCTGGGCTTTCTACTCAGTTCTGTTGATCTGTGCATACAGTTGAACCTTGAACAAAATGGGGGGTTGTATAGCTGACATCCCACAGAATCAGAATACACATAAAACATCTCACTCCCCCCAAACTTAAGTATTATCCTAATCATTGCTTATTTTTACTGGAAGACTTACCAATAATATAAACAGTTAACACACACTTTGTACATTACACATGTTTTGTGCTGTATTATAACTGTAAGGTAAGCTAGAAAAATCAAGTGTTTCTAATTGTCTTAAGTCTTATGTGAGAGGTACCCTCCCTATACCAAGAGGAAAGGAAAATCCTTTTCTTTGAAGACAAAGGGACAGAAAGAGGAATCTTAATGAGCAGGCCTTGATAAGTTCCCCCTATTTACAACACTATCTCATACTCCTGAACCTGTCATATTTCTCCACAAATGTCCACTCCTTATCAAACCCAGCACAAATTGCTCAGGGCCAACTGCTTCTCTGGGTCTTCACTTCCTTGTGAAGTCTCCCATATCACATAAAACCTATTAATAAATGGGTGTGCTTTTCTCTGGTTAATCTTTGTCAGTTTCATTTTCAGACCCAGCAACCCTAAGAGGGTCAAGAACAGCTCCACCAGCCCTTGCAGTGTTCCCAGTTGATACTAAGCACAGCACTCTACAGTGGGCATTATTCTATCTCTCAGATGAGTAAATTGAAGCTCCAAGCATTTAGATGACTGGCCTAAGATAGGGCTGCCAGTCTTGGGGTAAAAACACAGGATATAGTTCAGATGATATCAAGAATTATGTTAATATAAGTATGTCCAAAAAATTATTTGTTCTCTGAAATTCAAATTTAACTTGTGTTTTTATGGCAACTTTAGACCAAAGTCCCAGTTCTTTTGTAAGATAGACTTTTTCTCTGAGTCCAGGGTTCTTTCTCCTACTACATGGGAGGGGCCTACACTCCCCACCCAGACCTGCGAATGGACAGTCATAGAAACTGCCTCGGTCAGACCCTCAAATAGCTGTGGAAGCTTATACTTGTCACTACAGCCATATCAGCCTTTTAGTTGGAATCTAATCCATACACGTTAGGGTAAAACATTATAACATTTTAAAGAAGTAAACAGTTTTTGTTGTAAATCCTCCTTATCCTAGGATAGCAGAAGCAGAACTTCCTGACCCTCTTCCTTGGATGTGCCACTGTGAACACAGAAATACAACAGAAAACATATTCTGGTCTTTGCCTCATTCCTGATCCTGGGCTCCTAAATCCCTGGGAAATTCCTGGGTAAGAGATTCTTTAATACTAAGTAAGTGGTTCTGGGTGGGTTCTGCTCAGGTGTCTGACAGGCATAAAGCCATGCCATGATTAGAAAGGAATTTTCAGCCTCAACCCTCCATTCTCCAGAGAAAGGGGAAGAGATAAAAATGGAGTTAATAATACATCATTCAAGTGTCTCAAAATACGGATTTTCGGGAGCTTCCAGGTTGGCAAACACATCCATGTCGTGTACTGGGAGGGCGATGTGTTCCAACCCCACAGGGAAGAATGAAGCCTTCTCCTGGCCCAAGGTCAAAGCCTTCATAATTACAAAGAAGCTGTTAGAAACCACTTCTCATGTGGGGTACACCTGTGAGCACCAGTGATCAAGGCACCAGCTTCACTGGGCAAATAACTGTACATTTCACTGTACAAATTGTAGTGAAATGTAATGGATGTACCCCAATTTGCCAAAGCATTCATCTGCTGAAACACATCCTGATTTCTTTAAGTTTTTAGCCTTTATGAATAGAGCTATTATGTAAAACTGCATGGTGGCTTTTGTTGGGACATAGTTTATCAAAGCAGTTGTATAAATACTGGTGATGTAATTCTTGAATGTCATGGTGAGACCTTTTTTAATTGTAAAATATTTTTAATGGCTCATTTTTGTTTTATGTATCTTTGTATATCTTGAGTACAAATCCTTTATCAAAAATGTATTTTGCAAATATTTTCTTTTAGTTTGTGTCTTGTGTTTGGGTTCTCTGAGCAAGGTCTTTTAGAGTAGAAATTATAACTCTATAAAGCACATGTGATTATTTTTCTTTTGTGGATAGGCCTTTGGTGTTGGGTTCAGCAAGGTTTGTAGATTTTCTTGCTTTACCTACAAATTTTATAATTTTGCATCTAAAATTTGACTATGAAAATTTTTTTATGTGTGTACCACTAAAAATTTTTTAAAATTAAAGTATTATTGACATACACTCTTATGAAGGTTTCACATGAAAGAACACTTCGGTCACTACATCCACCCATATTATCAAGTCCCCTCCATGCCTCATTGCAGTCACTGTCCATCAGTGTAGTAAGATGCCGCAGAGTCACTTCTTGTCTTCTCTGTTCTACACTGTCTTCTCTGTGGTCCCCCACACCATGTGTGCCAATCATAATACCCCTCAATCCCCTTCTCCCTCCATTTAAACCTGCCCTCCCACACCCCTCCCCTTTGGTAACTGCTAGTCCCTTCTTGGAGTCTGTGAGTCCACTGCTGTTTTGGTCCTTCATTTTTACTTTGCCTTTATTTTCCAGAAATGAGGGAAATCATTTGGCATTTGTCTTTCTCCACATTGCTTATTTCATTGAGCATAATATCTTCCAGCTCCAACTATGTTGTTGCCTATGGTAGGATATGTTTTTTCTTATGACTAAGAAGTATTCCATTGTGTTTATGTACCACACCTTGTTTATTCATTGATCTCCTGATGGACACTTAGGTTGCTTCCATATCTTGGCTCTTGGAAAAAGTGCTGCAACAAATATAGTGGTGCATATGTCTTTTGGAATCTGAGAAACTATATTCTTTGGGTAAATTCCAAAGAGTGGAATTACCGGGTCAAATGGTATTTCTATTTTTAGTTTTCTAAGGAACATGCCTATAGGGAATTTTGAGTTAATTTTGGTGTAACTTGTAAAGCCTTTGCCTACTTCATTTCATTCATTTCACTCTCAATCAAAGTTGAGAAAACACAAGAAATTTGTGCCCATTGCGGCTTGAATTTCCAAAGATTTGTGGTTCATCAGTTTAGCCACAAGGGGGCACCACCTTCCCTGAACTGTAAGCACGCATCCTGCAATGCTCACCGTGAACCGGAAGCGGCGCCTCTGCCCTCTTTGTGGACCAGCAGGGCTCATGCGCGGTCAGGACGCAGGCCTTTTCTCCCAGCTCTGACTGGTGCCGGTATTGCTCCGGATCCCCTGCAGTTCCGTGCCACCGCGGGCCGCGTCCACAGGGGCACTTCGGTTTCCTGAGGAGCTGCAGTACGGAAAGGTAAGGAGAAGCTTTCCGTGCATCTCGTACTGAGCAATACTCTTCAGGGGCCGGGAGAGGAAGGCCTGCGATGGTTAACGGAGTATTTGCGGGGTCTGGGCCACGACGGGTGCAGCTGAGTTCAGGGTGTGGCGGACGGCACTCAGGGAGAGTTCGGGCCCAGGCTGAGACCGGGCTGGGGCGGGTATGTGGTGTCCAGCACTTCCCCGGCAGCCTGTGTCTCCACGCTGCGTGCCTCGGGCCCCTTGCAGTGGGTGGATTATGCACACCTGCGGGACACCTTCCATTCTGCAGGCATCTTTACTAACAAGGCTCTGAAATGGTAATGGGGGTGGAGGGGAGTTGGCTGCTTAAGGGGCTCGCTTACCTGTGCTTCAGCCTTTACTGAGAGCCAAGCACACAGGGTGGTTTCTTTCGAAGGGTCCCCGAAGTGGGGTCAACCTGGGAGGCCCCCCTGGGCACAGCATGGCGCTGACCCAGCCTGGCTCCCTGAGGGTGGCCAACACCCACTGCCTGCGACCGGTGCCTCGTGAGCCGGTTCATCATGCCGAGCATGTTGGGGGATGAAGGGCACTTGGTGTTCTGTTTAGACTCCCGCTTCTGCTTGGGCGAAACATGGGGTCTCCATTGCTACAGGTCCACAGTGTAGTGGGAGGTTAGGGCACGATGCCTGGGCTCTGCTTTCTCATGACGGCTGTGGGGATGGGGGTCCTGTGTGGTTCTATCCAGCCTGTTTGGTGTTTGCTTCTTTGTGAAGTGTGGTGGAATTTCGATGGGTGGATCCCACGGAGTCTGAAGGTTCCTGTTGGTGGACAAGACTTGTAATAACCTAACCCACCCCCTCCCCATCCTGGACTGCAGTGTCCACAGTGTTCAGGCCTCAAGCTACAAGCCTCCCGCCTCATTGGTTAGGCTTCTCCTTAGGTACTTCATTCTTTATGATGCAGTTGTAAAGGGCATTGTTTTCTTAATGTCTCTTCCTGACGGTTGGTTATTGGTGAACAGAAGCAAACAACTTATGTATGTTGATTTTGTATCCTGCAAGATTATTGAATTTATTTTTAGCTGTAACAGGTTTTTGGTGGAGCAGTGTGGAAATTGGAATTTAAAAATCCCAGTGTTCCACTCCAGGTCGTCCCAACACCCAAGCCCAGTGTCTGTAAGGGAATTTTACCACGTTCCTTGTAGTGACTCCCGCAGGCTAAGTAGTGGTCGACTTCGGGTGAACTGAATGGGGAGGGCTTGGCCTCTGTGACAGGGTGTGATGTCTGCTCTGCTTTTCTGGTGCAGGACTGACATGGTTGTTCTGTAAAGTAATTTACTTTCCAGCAATTTCAAGCACACAGAAAACTTGCAGTGTCAGTACAAACACTCTTTACACTAAATGTCCCATGGTCCCACTTTGCCACACCTGCCACTTCACACAAAATTCTCTTGGCCTCTACCCTAAATAGGGACAAGTTTATAGGGAGCCACCACCTGACCCTAAATGAGGGATTATGGTCTCCACATGATAATCCAGTGCACAGACCCAGCACAGCTGTTTCCATCTACCCCAGCTGTGTGCAAATGTCTTTCTATTCTGATCACATTTCCTTTTTCTGGAACTCTTCCAGGGACATTAGCTCAGATGGGCTCCACCAGATCTCACGTAAGTGGGATCACATAGTATTCATCCTTCTGTGACTGGCACATTTCACTGAGAAAATTGGCTTTAGGATCCATCCATGCAGCAGGTGCCAGGATGCCCTTATTCACTCCACTGTGTGGAGACGACACTTTGTTCATCCATTTGTCTGTGGACACGTGGGTCTTCTCCACCTTTTAACCATTGTGAGTCGTGCAGTTGTGAGCATAGGTGTCCAAATATCTAAGTCCCTGCTTTTGGCAGATTCCCTGTGGTTTGGGCAGATGCCCTGAAATGGAATTGCTGCTCATATATTAACTGTATCTTCAAGTTTCTGGGGACACCTTCCCCACGCTCCACACCGTTTTCCAGGAGGCTGTGGACCATTTTCCTTTCTTTCTGTATATGGCAGAAAAATGCAGTTTATGGATCAACGCGTTTTTATCCATCCATTCACCCCTTGATGGGCATTTGAGTTGTTTCTGACTTTTTGCTGTGGTGATCAATGCTGCCAAGAACTCGTGGGCCAGTTTCTGTTTGAACATCATAGTCATTTCTTTGCTGTATTATCTAGGAGTGGATGTAGAACCACAATTAAGTAATTGTATTTTATCTTTATGAGGAAACAACAAGTTGTTGTACACAGGCTGCACGTTTTACGTTTCCACAAGCAAAGTTTAGGGGCTCCAGTTCTTCTGCATCCTTGGCAATGTGTGATTTTCAGTTTTCCTGAATATAGCCATTCCCATGTGTGTGCAGGGAATTCTATGGGACACCTTTCCATGTGCTTGTTGGAGCATTTGTATGTCTTGGAGTCTCTCATCCATTTAAAAAGTTGGGATGTTGCCTTGTTGCACTGTACAAGTTCATGGTGTATTCTGGATAACAGGCTCTTGTCAGATGTACAGTGTGCAGATATTTTCTTCTATTCCGTGACTTTTTCACATCTTGGTTGGAATCTTTTGATGCAGAAAAGATTTTAATTTGGAGGAAATTAATTTATTCTTTCTCTTGTTGCTTGTACTTTGGTTTCAGATCTGAGAAACCATAGCTAAATCCAAGGTCATGAAGACTTATCCCCATGTTTTACCTATTACATGTAAGCCGTTATGTATTTTGAGTTAATTTTTGTATGTGATATAAGTTAGGATTCATTTTCATTCTTCTGCATGTGGACAGGAGGTTGCCAAGCACCATTTACTGGAAAGACACTTTCTCTCCATAAGTTAATGTTGTCCACCCTTGTCAGAAATCAAATGGATATTTCCATTCAGGTACGTTGATCTTTATATACAGTCGTCCCTTGAACAACATGGGGGCTAGTGGTGCTGACTCCCCCACAGAATCACAATCTACATAAAACATGTGACTCTGCCAAACCTTTGTTATCCTAAAACTGATTGTCTATTTTGACTGGAAGCCTTACCAATAATATAAACACTCAATTAACAATATTTTGTACATTATACCTATTATGTGCTGTATTCTTACAGTAAAGTAAGCTAGAGAAAAGGTAACGTTTCAAATTGTTGACTTAACATTTTCCCAGTATACTTGTGGGGGAAAATCAGTTTAAGTTGACCTGTGGAGTTCACATGGCCAACTGTGTATCTTTATGACAGTGTCACAGTGTTTCATTTACTGCTCACTTTGTACTAAGATTAGACTTTGGGAAGACTGTGCCTCCAGCTTTGATTTTCTTTTTCAAGATTCTGCTCAAGGGCTCATTGTGGTCCCTTGCAATTTAATATGTGACAGGATCAGCAGGAGCAATTCTTCCCAAAAAGCTTTGGGAATTTTCATAGGAACCACATTGAGTCTGTAGGGTGCATTTGTGCCATTGCCATCTTAGAGATATTAAGTCTGCCATCACCACAGCAGGACCTTACATTTATTTTGCTTTTCTTTATTTTTCCTATTATCAATGTTTTATAATTTTAAATGCATAATACTTGCACTTAAATTAAGTCTGTTCCCATGTATATTATTAATGTTGACATTATTTAGTAGAGAATTTAAAAATTCCTTTTTTGATTATTCATCGATAATGTATACAAGGAAAACATGTTTGTGTAATGTCCTTTTTTCTTGTAACTTCGCTTAGTTAACTTAGAAGCTTACATTTGGAATTTAAGGGTTCAGAGCGTTGGGATTTAATAATTTAGATATTTAGGATTAAAATAATACTGCCTAATATTTAATAAATGGAGGATTGGAACACAGTGAAGAATAGGGTTTGTCGTAGGGGTTTTGTTTGAAATAAGACAATAGGAAGAGAAGGGGTTAGAACTATGGATAGGGTACAGGAACGGGTTAGGGTACGGGAATGGGTTAGTGTTAGGGTTAGGGTATTGTGATAGAGTGAGGCTATCAAATACAGCTAGGAGGCTTCAAACAAAATCCAGCCTTTTTCGACATCTTCCTCAGACTTTGCAGGCATGAAAGTGGTCTCAGGCTGCCTGGTAGTTCTGCTGGGTTCAGAACCGTAGGTGGGAAATCTTTCTGGCCACCCAGATTTATTATCATCTGCTCTCCAGTGCTGCAGTGGAGAAGTCTGAGGTCGTTTTCCTTGATCTTTTGCATGTTTTTGTCATTTTCTTCTGTGCTAGTTTTTTAGGTCTCTTACTCATGTTTATCCTAGAAATTGTTGTTGAATTAACCACAATGTAAACTATTTTTCCTTCATTGAGTTGAGTGCTCAGTGGGTCCTTACAACCTAATAATTATTTAATTATCTAATAATTAAAAATATTTAATTAATAACTATCTAATAATTAAAAATTATTCTGAGTTATTTAATATGTTCTTATAGTATTTCCTTTGAAGATTTTCTCCTTTTTCCCTTTTTTTGACTGCATATTAATTTTGGTATAAAACTTTTTAACATTGATTTTCTAGTGTTCTTACCTTTTTTTTTGTATTGTCACCTTCTCTAAATTTTTGTTCTCCTTTCCGTGAGATTTCTTTAATCTCTGAATCCTTTCCTTGATTTTTTTGTTTCTTTTCCATTCTTTCTGATTTTTTTCTTTTTAATAATAGGCTTTTATGAGATGAATGCAGCATCTTAGCTCAATGGAGATACTAAATATGATTTCTTTGAAGTTTTCCTCTTTTACCAGTATTGTCTGTTTCCACTATTATACTTTTTTTCACGTTATTTTGGTCTGTTCTCCTAATTATTGTGGGCTTACTCAGATGTCTGGTGATCCTTCTCTTTCGCTTATTTAAGAGGTGAGGCACTGGAGATCTATCAAGAAATGGAGTGTGCCCATTTGTGGCACCTGCGCCTATATGTCTGTGGGCTTGTTTTCTGCCAGACTTTGTAGAGTGACTGGGTCCCCAGGTGGCATTCTCATTGCAGATACTGATAGTTTATCTGTAAGTCTTTTGAGTAGATGGGTTAATTTTCCCAGAGGATGGCCCCTTAGTCTCTTGTTTTGGGAATATCAGTCCAGATACTGGAGTTCTTGACCTGTGTGGATAGAGTTCCTGTAGGCCTGGAGGATCTCGTGCTCTGACATGCACATGTGTACTTTCTAACCTGGTTTTCACCCCTATTTTCTTCACTGCCGGTGTTAAGACATTGTTGCTCTACAAAAAAGGGGAAAGTGGAGTAGACTTGGAGTCTTACTGCTCCTTGCACAGGCTTTCAAATGGTCTCCTGTTTCTGCCTTTGCCCACAAGCCACCTTCACAGGTGGTCCTGCAGCCTGTTTATGTTGATGCTGCCTCCTCAGACACTGAGGTTTGGCCATCCTCTGTGTCTCACATTCATCACCATTTCAACATACATTTTGCATATGTTGTGGTGCAGGTATCTAGATGTCTCCTACTTTTACTTTAAAAAATGGATTTCAGTTTTTTCTAAAGGCTTGTTCTGTTGACTTTTCAAGAAAATAAAGGTGGTAGAGACATCTTTGCTCTATCATCATAGAAGTAGAAGCCCTTTGAACAGAGGAATTTCAAAGGATTTTGAGTAGAGAAATGTATTGAATGAAAAGAGAATGTAATGTTATGAAAGTCCTCTGTCCTTACTTTCACCTCTTTGTGACTTTCTAAATCTCTGTGCATCTTTGCCCTACAGTATCTGTGGGAGTTTGTTCATATAGCCTGGAAGCTGGTTAGAGGCTTTCATATTGACGAAACTGTGCCAGATAAATGGCATATTTTCTGCTTGGGTATTGTTAGCCCCATAATGCTGGGGTGTACACTCTGTCCTTACTCTGTTCTGGCATGAGTTTGGAAGGCAGTGTCTGCTCTCATCAAGGTCAAGCAGGTTTGACAGACAAAAGCAAAAGGCTTAGAGGGCAACTAACCATGGCCTCATTCATTCCACCTGCTTTTGTGCAGCTTGCTTAACCCATGATTGTCTATGACTAGTCTTATCTGGTGATAATGTGTGGAAACCTACCGCATCGCAAGTGGCAGGATCCAGTCAGCATGAAGATTCTGTTTCCTGGAACTCGCTGGAAACTTACTTATTTTAAACGGAATGAGCTAGACCTGTAGTCATAAAAGGCTACTAAGCTCCTTGGTATCCACTGTGGAAAATTGCCTTCTCTCTGTCCTCAGCATTTGAATATGCTGTCTATTGGGAGGAATTCTCCACTGAAAAGAAACTCCCTGGTATGCCCATTCGGTTCTTCCCACCCCAGAAACTGAACACTGAGGGAACAGTACAGAAACACAGGACCAGTTGGACGTGGTAGTAAGTGCACAGGGGTGATGGGCTGATCCTGGGTTAAGGCCAGGTGTGTTCTTGGGTACAGTCATGGAAATTCCTTCTAAGTAAACTGGTCCTCTGCCTTTAGTGTGAATTCTGAGACCTCCTACTGTACCGCCACAGTTTCCTTTCCCTTTTAAGTTGCCAGTGTTCATTTCTGTTGTTTGTAGTTAAGAACTGGATTTGCACAGACTGGTTGATCTTGCTATTTCCTTCTGGTGACCCACAGTGAGCTAGATTTCTCTCTTGAAATGGTGTCCCAACACCTAGTCTTTTCTGAGGAGCTTTAGTGACTGATTCGGACTTTAGGAAGCTCAGGTAATCATGTTCAAGGTTTTTATACTTTGTTGTTTCTCTGTGGAACTCGCATGTGTGGAATGCACCAGAAATGAAAACACACACATCTACTACACAAAAGGAGAATATTTGATCCCCTTTCTTTTCTTGTCTTACCTTTTCAGGGAAAAACTGATGTGGGTTTCATTAAATTTTTTTTTTAATTTTGTGTTTCATTAAAAATATTTCTTGTGATAAAAACATATTACGGAATTTACTATCTTAACTGCTTTTAATTGTACGTTTCAGTAATGTTAAGTTTATTCACATTGTAAAACACAGTTCCAGAATTTTTTCACGTAAGTCTTGTATGATTATAAAGAGAGGATGTCTCAGTTGAGAGAAAGAAGACTGTTTTTATAGAATAATAACTTTTTTGCCATTTTACATAAAGCAAGTTCAAAGATTATTTAGCTTTAAAAACTTTTGAATTTTTGTAATTTTAGATGATACTTGTGGAGTATTAACTTTGTACCTAAGCATTAGTTATATTGGTAACCAAATAAGTTTATATAAAAGTTTCCTTGTGTAAGTAATGATTTGGGGTCAACTGTGACAGCATTTCCCCATTTTACTTTGTTAATTGGAGCCTGAAGTAGACTGGAGATGGTTGCAGCTGGTCTTGAGGAGGTGCAGAAAGTCTCATTACCCAGCAGTGTTTCATTGTGGCATCTCTTCTAATTTTCTTTTCCATGAATAGAGACAAGATGTATTGGCATCTTGTAACCACTGGTGGAGGCTCAGAAGTGCACCACAAAATCTCCTACGTTTTATGAAGCTGTGTTGTTCCCAAGTGACGTGTTTATGTAAGACTTTTGGGAAGATCATTCTGAGGGATATATTTAGTGTATTTGGGGTTGTCTTTTGAAGCATGAGGAAACAACTCTTAATTAGCAGATTTTCAAATCCCTGATTCACACATATATTATTCAAAAGAAAGAGTTATTCATACGTATGTGTGTCACACACACACATACCCACACATAATTAAATGAAATGCTGTTTAGACAACGGTCTCACAGGAAGTTGTTAGAAACGGTTATTTAAAGTTTTCAAACTGAACTGGTTACTCAGTGGTCTTTTTGTCATTATTTCTTTTTCCCAGCACTAAAATGAATATGAAAGCAGAGAATATTAGAAAAATGAGAATGATAAAGAAGAGTGGGAGTAATCAGTTTTATCTTTCAAGGAAGACAGCAAACATTTCGTCTATGTGTTTTTTAAATATTAAGATATTACTGATATACAGTCTTATGAAGGTTTCACATGAAAAACAGTGTGTTTACTACAATCACCCATATTATTGAGTCCCCCCATACATCTTTTTTTTGGATCATTCTGTATTTACCATTTTGTGCCCTCCTTTGTTGTCTAACAAAAATAGTTTCCAAATACAGGTAACTTATTTTTAGATACATGTCATTCCTTTAAAGGATTATTATCGTTAATGTAATCATTTCTCTGCTATAGGCTATTTAGTTTGTTACTAGCCATATTAGTTTGCAACTGGCAAGCTATTCCAAAGAGTTTGTTAAATTGAATGTTATTTTAGAAAGTACATTTTCATATTAGGCTATTTCACTATTTGTTTTAGTAATCTGAAACAAAAAAAAAGTACTTTGGGGCATACTGTTGTCAGGCTATGATGGGTTATGTTGGTGGCCCCGGATGAGTTTAAGGTCAAGAAATAGTCACTTGGTGAAATGGAAACTAGGAAAAGTTAAGATGATTATTATCTGTGTTGCTGGCAAAACCATAATTGTTTTTCTCAGGGCCTAGGACTTCCCAAAGTCACAGAATAAAGACAGCTCTCTGCCCAGAGCATCCATTTGACTTGAGGATTTTGAATACATTGTGAAACATAACAAGTTTTAGTAGCAAGACAAACACTGATATATTGTGGGGCAGGACGCCTTGACTGATTTCCCTGAATTTTTTAAGATTAAAATGCCATATTCAATTTAAGAAATTTAAGATTTAAGAAGTTTTACATTAGCAAGGGCTATTTCAAAGTATATCCTCCAATCCCCTATATCATGAGTTGGGCCATTTGGTGAATACTTTAGACTTTGTGTGCCACATAGTTCTCTCCTGCATATTCTGTTTGGTTGTTTTGTTTTGGTTTCTAACCCTTTAAAAATGACAACAGCACACTTGCTCACAGGCTCCTCCATTGCTAACACCTGCTGTAGACAGTCCATTCACATTTCCTGCTACCTCCTTGGGCTCCTGAGTGATCACACATGAGAAACACAGTCTTGGCTCTTCCCAAACTCTCCTTCATTAAAATTAAGCATATATTTAGGCAGAATGGGAAAGAATGTAGTGATGGACAGAAATTTTGACCTATGTTGAAGCCCAACTGGGTGCAGCAGTTATGTGCTAATAGAACTCTTCAGAGACAAAAAGGGAAGCTAAAGTTACAAATTTCATTGTTGTTCACAGGAGATTTTGCTCTGTCTTTAAAATGAGGACATTATTAACATAGGGTTAATGGCTACATCTACAGAGTGAAGCCCTGCAAGTAGCCCCACCCCATTTGCGTCACCTCATTACCCAGTTGGTTGCCAAATCCTGTCTTTTCACCTCCTGCATAAGTCGGCACTGTTTCTGTCTCAAAACCCAATTTGAGCAGGCCTTGTTGTTGATCTTCCTCTAATTGACCAGGACTCTCATTATTTCTCTCTCCCCCGTGCCCAGAAAACCTTATTACTCTTAGGACATTTATTAACTTGGAATGTTTTTTTTTCGTGTCTTTGCCTTCAGCTAGGCTCTGAGTGCCTTGTGCTTGTCCTCAGCTAGCTCTGTGGTGTCTTTACTGTAGTGTCTGTCACCTGTTGTGATGCTAGGAACACAGAATGTACTCAACAAAAATTGTTATGTGAAGGGTCAATAGCTACAGGTGTTTTCAGCTGAGTGTGTGTAACCAGTTCTTTTGAGTCTCGCCTCATCCAGCATTTTCACACTTGTTCTAATAGCAGTCAGAGCCAAGAGTCTCCAAAGCAAGCTTACTGAACCTTCTGGTTTTTATGATGAAACCTGTTTGTGAAATTGCCTCAATTAGAAGCTCGCATATCCTGCAGTTAACATTTTCTTAGGAAATTTGATCTGAATTTAAAAATCAGTATTATTCTGTCTAAAACATCACTTACCTAATCAAGGAGGTCTTCACTTCTCTTACCTTCTGTCCGAATGTTTAGTCTTCCATTTTCACTTTACTTTGATGTCTGCCACAGTGTTCTACAGTGATGAGGCCCTGGGGCATGTCTTTCTTTAGAACAAGCCTTGTGCTGTGAATATTGAAAGGCCACCCCGTTGTGATTCCAGCCATTTATCTTGTGTAATCCAAACTGGTGATTTTCTTTCCATTAAAATTTTTCTCTCATTCTTAGCCTTATGCAGCAAAGAATGAAAAGGAAAGAGAACGCTTAAAATACTAGGGCCATGTTAATGCCAATGTTCACCCAGTAAAGCCTGTTGACAGGAGGGTCAAAGGTAACGAGTAAGTTTTCCTCTGCCCCTATTTTCATGTGACCTCTCCCAGGTCCCCAAGATGTATCTTCTTTATAAGGTTCTGCTTGCAGTTTTATGATCACCCTGTCCCTCATACTAGTGTCTATTATCCTTGATTTTAAATTTGGACAGTATTTACTTCTTTCTTTAAAAGATGACAAATTTGCATTCTGAGAACTTCTCTCATCTCACCCATTTGATTTATACACGGAAAATTGTTAGTTTTTAAGTCTCATTCTCTTCTGTAACTAATAACTATTATAAAGTAAAAATTCAATACATGTTATATTTGTATTGTTTTAGACAGGTAAATACTGTTCTCTACAGAGCTGTTCAGTTGTGTGAGCAGTGAGAGGAGGGCAAATAATCCTATTTTACTAAATTACTGTGGTTTAAGAAGGACATAAATGTCAATAGCCAAGAGATTATCTTTCTTAATTGATTTTGTTCTTTCCACTTACTCCTCTGATATTTCTTAAAATTTTATTACTGTTTTCTTTTCCTTTAGAGCACAAGAAAACTTTTCCCATGCAATTTCAGTTGGTGCTTGTAGACACACCTGCTTGCTATTCCATCTTGTACCAGTAATGTTTGAATTGGGAATTTAAAATCCTCAGCAGCATATTCTTTTTTTTTGTATTTGGCATAAAAATTGCTGAATGAAGCTGTTTCAGACAACTGCATTGCACATATCCTACCAGGATTAGAACTGCCAACTGTGTTTTCCTTCTATACTCAGATTCCATAAAATGGAGTATAGCATTAATGGTCCTTATCCACTAAATGAGGAAACTGCCCAGAGGCTACCCTCATGCTTAAAAGACATTTTTAGAAGGAGCCTGTGGTCATTTTCCACAGCTGCAGCAACTCATAGTCTTAGAAAGAATGTCTTTAAAAATTCTGTGGGAAACCAGGTTTGCTGTGGCTCAATGAGAACCCGTGTTTGCCACTGTTCACTCGGGCCTCATCCTTTTCTTGCTCCTTTTACCATCCTATCAGTGAATTGTCACAAGAGAGCATGGGAAGTGGGACAACCTTCCAGTGAGCCTGCTGTGGGCCTTCCTCACTGCTCCTGGGGCACTGGGTGAATGGAGCACATCCCTGTCTCTGTCTGAGATGGTTGTTGAGCCCATGTCCATCCCATTGTAGAACCGGTGAGTTCCTTAGTGAGCCCTGAAGAAAGGCTCTTGTGGGCTCTGCCAGTTGTAGATTTTATCAGGAGCTTATGAATGTCTCTCCCACTGGTTCTCACTGGAACACAAACAAGTACAGGTGAAGTAAGCTTTTTTCTTTTCCTTTTAAACAGCTGTTTAGCTTGCTTTATTCTTAAAATTGTAGTGTTTCGGTAAATGTGCCATTAAGAAAAGTGTCAGTTATGCTGATATCTATATAATTCAGAAATTTTCTTTTCATAGGCAGTTGGCACTACAAACAAAGTGAATTTATCATCCCATTTCCTAAATGAAATAAAAATGTGTTGTCATCTGAAATGTGGCAAATTTATCTTGAATACACTTTGTGTGTCTGTGCCTTCTCAAAAGACATATTACCTGATCATTGTTTTTATAGTTACAGAGGTTGATTGTCCAGAATGTGCAATTTGCAGGTGTGCATTTACAAGCACTTCAGAGACACTATCTTTGACCATAAGAAATTCAGCAAGTTTATCTAGAGACAATAGTGAGTTTTTAAAATACTGTATTTTTAATTTCCATAGTATGAACTCTAATATATATATTTAAAAATAGATGCCTGATAAGTGAAGTGAATATAAGAAAACAGATCTTCCTCTTTTATTGGGGAATGCCTCAGGACAAAATATAAGAATGTATATCTTAAAAAGATGTGATTTTTAAATTTCTATTTTAAGCTATTTCACATCATACTGTATATTATTATCTCTGAAAAGAGGTATTAACTATTAATAAATCCTAGATTTTAGATTATCACTCCCCTACTCTGCATAAATGTGACAAAGAAAACAATTTAACCTCTTATTTCAGATTCATCTGGACACTCAAAAACTTTTGAATGTCAGAAAGTATTTTTTTTACACAATTCTTTAAAACCTGTAGTTAATAGAGTAGAAATCGGATTTACTCAAATTATGTTACTAGCATGAGGTTAATCTAAAGCATGGCACATTGGAGAGGGGCGGAAGATGGTGACATGAGTAGAGCAGTGGAAATCCCCTCCCAAAACCACATATATCAATGAAAATATAATAAAGACAACACCTCCTAGAATAAAGACAACAGGACACAGGACAATATTCTGAGCACATCCGCACCAGAGAGAACCTAGCACTTCACGAAGGTGGTAAGAAACAAGCCACGGCCCAGTGGGAGCCTAGCGCCCATCCCCCCAACTCCTGGCGAGAGAAGAATAGGCAGAGCGGGAGGGAGACGGAGCGCAGGACTGTCAAACACCCAGCCCCAGCCATCCGGGCCAGAGTGCAGGGCCCTGGATACTAGGAAAACAGTGCAGCAAGAATAGTGAGCGGGCACCGGAGGCTGGGCCCCGGAGGACATAAGAAATTTTTTTTTCCTTTTTTGTTTTGGCTAGCGCTTTTTGGATGTCATAAAGGGATAGCGACATCAATGCTAGTGAAAGAGGGCAGCAAGAAAGGTGAGCAGATGCCTGAGGCTGGCACCAGAGAATAAAGAAAAACGAGCAGCCACATTTTTTTTTTAATTAAAAAATTTTTTTTTTCGTTGTTTGGTATTTAATCCCATCAGCACATCATTTTTTTTTTTCAGTTTCACTTATCTAGGGTACTGGTCCCCATCCCCTCAACTTGTAGTTTGTCTTCGTCCTTGGATCTCAAGTGCGTCTCCTGTAAGGGAGCACGTCGGTGGCCTTGAGTCCTCATCCCTTCTTTTAACCCTGTGTCTTTTGATTGGAGCACTCAGAGCCTGTCTTTTTATTCTGACAATTGAGAGCTGTGACCTTATTGCACTTAAAAATTATTTTTTGTTATCATGAACCTACAATCACATAAAGAACATTATGATCACCAAGTACATCAATTCCCGCCCTTAAAACCCTTTACAGTCGCTGTCCATCAGGGTGTAGTAAGATGCTGTAGAATCACTACTGACTTCTCTGTGATGTACAGCCCTGCCCATGACCCCCCCACCCAACGAATTATTCATGTTAATCCTAATACCCCCTTTCTTTCTCCAAGCCCTGATCCCACCCTTCCCACACTCCCTGGCCAGTCCCTTTCCCTTAGGTAACTATTAGTCCACTCTCGGGTTCTGTGAGTCTGCTGCTGTTTTTTTCCTTCAGTTTTTCTTTGTTGTTATACTCCACACATGAGTGAAATCATTTGGTACTTGTATTTCTCCGCCTGGCATATTTCACTGAGCATAATACCCTCTGGCTCGATCCACATCATTGCAAATGGTAGGATTTGTTTTCTTCTTATGGCTGCTTACTGTACTTTTTAAACTGGATTTCATTCTTCTTTTTGTTTGTAGTTTTACTGTGTGCTTTCACCCTTGCTCTACTTGTTAAGAGCAACAGCTTTGTCTTAATTGATATGTACCTATATCTATCTGTCGGTCTATCAATCCACCATCTATCATCTATCTATCTTTCCATCTATATATCTATGAATCAATCATCTTTTTGTCTCCCCATTTATCCTTGTGTACAGAAGAGTTAACAACATAGCCTATGTCACTTTCCTACATTATGCTTCCAAAAATCTTACAGGGTAACTAGGCCATAGGGAGAGCACAGGGTTCACTGAGACACTTGCAGGTCGAGTCAGAAGCGTATGCCTACAAAACCAAGAAATGGTGGTGCAGGGACTTGAACCTGTATATCTGTCCTCTGTCATCTTTTACCTCCTTCTCACTTAATGACTGTATTTAGCAAATTTCATTGACTAAGTGCTCTCTGAAGACCACATGTATCCTTCCTCTGGGACTGTTGTCAACAGAGAAGTGAAGATGGTACTTTTCTCACCACGATGTTTGAGGGACATCTGCATGATCACCGGTGATAGGACGAGGGACATATAAAAAGATAAACCAATTTATACACAGGAACATTTCAGAGCAAAGAGTGAGTTGTGGAGTGACGTGTTTATTTGAGTGTCTGAACTTCCCTCTTTATTTGGTTATTACTCCTTTACATTCGTAAACATCATAAAGCTCACTGATTTCAAAGGCCCAAATGCATATCATTACAGCAATTCAGTTGTTGAGGTGAGAGAAAATGAGAAGGACACTGCTGCACCACTTAATCTATGGCTGGGCACTGCTGAAACCAAACAAAAAGAATTCACGGTGGTCAGATAGGGCTACTTTTTAGTGAAAATGTCTGGGGACTCAAACAGAATCCATTTGTTTGATTGTTTCTCAGTTTCACTTGTGTAGGGTTCCTGTACCCACACCTTCGGCTTGTAGTTTGTCTGTGTCCTTGGATCTCAGGTGAGTCTCCTGTAAGGAAGCACGTAGGTGTCTTGAGTATCCATCCCATCTTGTAACCCTGTGTCTTTTTTATGGAGCACTCAAAGCCTGTTATTTTATTCTGATGAATTACAGCATTGCCCTTATTGCACTTAAAAAAATTTTTTAGTTATCATTAATCTACAATGACGTGAAGAACATTATGTTTACTAGGCTCCCCTATTCACCAAGTCCCCCCAAAAAACCTCTTACAGTTGATTTCAATCAGCAGAGTTGGATGCTGGAGACCCCTTCACCATGCACCCCCACACACACCACGTTACAGTCGCTATCAGCGTGTAGTAAGATGCTTTCGAATCTCTACTTGTCTTCTCTGTGTTGTACAGCCCTCCTTATGTCCCCCCGACCCCACGCATTATACATGCTAATCCAGTTGTCCACTTTCTTTCTCCCCGCCCTTATCCCTCCCTTCCCACCCACCCTGCCTAGACCCTTTCGCTTTGTTAACTGTTAGTCCACTTTCGGGTTCTGTGAGTCTGCTGCTGTTTTTTTCCTTCAGTGTTTTTTGTTGTTATACTCTACACATGAGTGAAATCATTTGGTACTTGTCTTTGTCCGCTTGCCATATTTCACGGAGCATACTACCGTCTAGCTAAATGCACGTCATTGCAAATGGTAGGATTTGTTTCCTTCTTATGGAAGCTTAGTTCACTTTTTAAACTGGACTTCATTCTTCCTTTTTGTTTGTAGTTTTGCTATGTGCTTTCACCATTGATCTCCTTTTTATGAGCAATAGCTTTCTGTTAATCAATATGTATCTGTATCTATCTATCTGTCTGTCTGTCTATCTATACATCTATCTATCTGTCTATCTATCTTCCTATGATTTATCTATGATGTCTATCATCTATCAATCTATGTACCTATCTATCTATCATTTGTCATCTATCTATCTATCTATCTATGAATCAATCATCTTTTTGTCCGCCCATCTATTCTTAGGTACAGAACAGTTAACAACATTGCCTATGTCACTTCCCTACATTATGCTTCCAAAAATCTTCCAAGGTATCTAGGCTGTACGGAGAGCACTGCGTTCACTGGACACTTCCAGGTCGAGTCAGCTGCATGTGCTTATAAAACCAGTAAATGGAGGTGCAGGGACTTGAACCCGTATATCTGTTCTCTGTCCTCTTATACTTTCTACTCGCTTGGTGACTGTATTTAGCCACATTCACTGACTAAGTGCTCCATGAAGACCACAAGTATCCTTCCTCTGGGCCTGTTGTAGACAGAAAAGTATACATGGTGGTCTGCTCATCCCCATGTTTGAGGGACATTGGTGTGATCACCGCTGATAGGAGGGACAAATAAAAAGGAACACCTATTTCTAGACAGGAGAAGTTGGGAACAAAGAGTGTATTGTGGAGTGACGTGTATATTTGAGTGCCCAAACTTCCCTCTTTATCTGGTTATTACAACTTTACATTCGTGAACATCATAAAACCCACTGATTTCAAAAGCCCAGACGCATATTACTACACCAATTCATTTGTTGAGGTGAGAGAAAATGAGAAGAAAGTTGCTTCATCACTAAATCTATGCCTGGGCACTGCTGAAACCAAACAAAAAGAATTCTTGGTGGCTAGATAGCGCTATTTTCTACTGACCATCTCTGTGAACTCAAACAGAATCCATTTGTTTCTTTGTTTGTTTTTCAGCTTCACTTGTGTAGGGTACCTGTCACCGCCCCTTTGGCTTGTAGTATGTCTTTGTCTTTGGATCTCAAGTGAGTCTCCTGTAAGGGAGCACGTAGATGGTCTTGAGTGAAATATAGCTTTGTTTAGTATGATGCTTTCCTACCTACCTACCTACCTATATCTTTATCTCTCTATATAATGTATTTACCTATCTATCTCTCTGTCATCTATCTATCTATGATCTATCATCTATCTAATATCATCTGTGTATTTATCTAATTAATCTATCATCTATATGTATGTATATCAGTCCAATCTATGTATCAATCATCTGTCTGTCTATGTATCTGTTTTCTCACGTTTGTCAACATTATGTCACTAGGTGCACTTTGATTCCTCTGTGTCTTTCTGAGTCTAATTTCTTGTGTTTGTTTATGTGAGTAAGCTGTGTTTTTGGATCTTGGGAGAAGTGTCCTTGGGTGGGAACTTCTCTTGCATAGGTGGCACTTGTCTGCTGGGTGTGGATGGTGTGGTTGGCATTCTGGGCTCTTGATCCTGTGTGGGAAAGGGCCTCCGGCTGTTCTGCCCCTGGGCCGTTAGTGCTGTGGTGGCTACATGAGCTTCCGGGCATATCAGAGGCCCCACACAGGGAGAAACCTGGGATTCCTGCGGGGTCCGAGGCAGGTGCATGCCCAGTAGTAGGACTTTTTGCCTGTGCACCGATGTCACCTCGGCGGTTCTTCTTGGTGGCCCATCTCCAGAGATCATTCCTGTAGTCACTGGTTAAGGGAACTGCATTTTGGTGACATGCAGGGTACCTGTGGGCTGGTGGCCCATGGGCTTGCTGAGGTGGCAGGCCAGCTAGCTTGTGGGGAAACTACTCCCCTCTGCTGTCAAGGTGTAGGTGGAGTTTCAGTGCACTTAGGCATTTAGATGTGAGTGAGGTCTATCTGAAATGGGATAGTAGTGTTGAGAGCTATGTTTCCGTTCGTATGAAAAGGGCACTTTGCATAAAGTGTTCCGTGATGATGGCAGGAATTCTAGGAATGTTTATGTCCCCACACTTATTTATTTTCTCTTAAGGGAGGTGTTTCTGAAGTAACTTTTTACTCACAGATGAAGGTGTTGCATAAGGTCATCCCACGTCAGCCATGGTGAGATGAAGTGGTGTAGTGGAATTAAAGTCTGTACACCTTGGCCTGATACGTAGGAGACACACCGTGGGTGCTCTTTGCTGCTCTCCTGTCCTGGCTTATTACCTTAAATAACTTGATTTTTCAGAGTGTTTCCAGCAACATTTCCAGCAAGATCTTCCTAAAAATGCCTAGAAACACTTGTCAAAGATATACCCAGAGGCTAGTGGAAAATTTTTCTCTTTCTGGTCATATTTTGCAAGATGTTTGCCCTATCCTGCGTTTCCTTGTTACTTTTGCATCTCCTGTGATTGTAGACCGATAGGGGCAGTGGTGGACACACGCACATGCACATGTGTGCGTGCACACACACACACACACATGGCTGAGAGTTATCGGAGACCCTAGTTATCGGAAACTGCAGCCCACACTTTAAAAAAGAAACGTGCATAATTTGTGTTCCTAGTGTTCCCCCCATAGGGAGCAGACTTCAAACTGCAGAGGTGGTTGGACAGAGATACCTACGCATTCACCTAAGCACCGATATCTATGCATAGACTCTCTCCATCCATCATCTAAGTGCATCTCTGTTTACCTATATATCTGTGTTAGTGTATTGAAGCTCATAACCAGAGTGTCATTGAGTTGGGTCTTAATCCATGGACACTGATTTCTCACCATTCTGGAACCAGAAGTCCAAGACCAAGGCATGTTTAGTTCCTGGTGAGGTCCCTTCCTCTGGCTTGCATATGGCCACATCCCTGCTCTGTACTCACTGGGCCGAGGGAGAAAGCTCTCTCCTCTGTTCCTCTTAATAGCACTGATTGCATAATTTCAGCTCCACCCACACCCTCATGATATCTTCCAAACCTAATTACCTCCAATGGCTCTACCTCTCAATACCATGACAGTGGGTTTAGGGCTTCAACCCTGACTCATTTCAAACATGAACTTGTGTGTGTGTGTTTGTGTGTATGTGTGTGTGTATGTGTGTGTGTGGTGTCGGCGGGGGTTTAGGAGGAGCGGAAGATGGTGAGGTGAGGGCCCAAAAATTCATTCCAAAACTTTGTAACTGTCATCTATCTATTGTTTATGAAATCTATCAATATCTATCATCTATCTGTCTAATCTAAACTACCTATGTCATTTATCCTATCTTGTCTATCATCTGTCATCTATATATTTCTTATCTATCATCACTGTCAATCTATTCATCTAATCTATGAATATCTTTCATCTATCTAATGTATCTATTTCTCATCTATCACCTATCACCTGTCATCTGTCTGTCATCATCTTTTTGTCTTCACATTTATCCTTATGTACAGAACAGTGTAAAATAAATTCTAGCTGAAATAAGCAGGTGAAGAGAGGCAACAAAGGGCCCGGTAATTTATTTGAATGTAAATACACGGCAAAATTTCCCCAGTCTACAGAAATGGAGGCTGGGGAATTCACACTAAGTGGACAGGCAGCAAGATTTTAAAGAAGGTAGGGGGAGGCAGAGCTTAGATTTACAGCAGTGCGAGGATTGGCTTGCCCAAGGCACATTTTTCAGGTTGGGAAGGGGCACCAGCCAAGAACTTTGGCACATCATCAGTGTCCAATGTGGGACTGGGCAGCAGCTGGAGACTTTGCACATCATCAGTGTCCAATGTGCTCACTTCTCCCATCAGTGCCCCCAGCCTTACAAAGAGTTAACAGCACTGCTATCTAACATGGCTATCTATCTATCAATCTGTCTATCTATCTGTTTTTCTATCTATCTATCTATCTATCTATCTATCTATTTATCTATCTATCTATCTATCGATCGATCGATCGATCGATCTATCAATCATCTACCTACCTATCACCTATCTATTCTATCTATCCATACCTATCATCTATCCTGTCTAATCTGTCATCAATTTATCTGTCTATCTCTCCTTTCATCATCTTTTTCTCTACCCATCTATCCTTATAAACAGAACAGTTCACATGATGGCTTATATGTCATTTCCCTACTTATGTTTCCAAAAGCCTGCAAGGTAACTAGGTCCTAGAGACAGACAGCACCAGGTACACTGAGACATTTGCACATCGAGTCAACAGCGTGTGACTACAAAACTTGCAAATGGTGGTGTGGGGACTTCAAACCATATCTCTGTCCCCTGTCCTCTTTGCCCTTCTTACTGACAGTATTCTAGCCACATTTGTTGACTGACTGCTCCCTGAAGACCACAAGCATCCTTCCTCTTGGCTTTATCAGTAATTTCTCCCACTGCATGGAATGCTTTTCCCTCAGATACCTGGTTCTCTCAGCTCCTGCTAGACTCTTCAAGTCCCACCTCCCTGGTGAGGCTTACCCTGTCCACTGTTTATTTTGAAATCCCTGCTTTTCTCTGCCTATAATCTCAGTCCTCCATATCCTGCTTTTTATTCTCCATAGTGTTTGTTAATGGCTAAGCTACCAGAAAACTTACAGATGTTCATTGCCTCTTTCCTACCCTCCAACTAGAACGTGGTCACCACAGGTTATGAATTCTGCATGTATTAATTCTGCTGGACACCGTGCAGGCTCTAGGGTCAGCAAGAAGTGGGCACAGTTGTAACTCAACATGGTTTGACATGTTAGCAGTTTAGGTTAGAGTCAAGCCAGGCAGTCATTAAAGAGGACCTTTTCTGATATTACTAAGCTACTTGATAAATTCTAAGTAAGCTTAAATTTCACGAGTCACACAGCAGGCAGAAGCACTTCCTTCTGTCCTTCCTTCAGAATCGAGGACCTAAATGCCAAATCCGTTCTCTCGTGAGGAAGTGGGAATGTGTGAGGATGATCAGCCAGAGTCTTAAGTCACACAAGGCACACACGTGCAGAAATAAACATGTTTAAAAACCAATATGATGAGTGTTTTCCTGTGTCACAGCAGGGATTCCCTAGCCTCCAGTGAGCTCAGAACAGTGGGAGAGGAGTGGGAAGCAGCCACAAATGCTAACCCGGTCTCCTTCCTCTGGATTTGCCTCCCCCTGGTTTGTCATCCATTAATCACTCAGCGCGCAGACCTCACGGTGAGCATGCAGTCATAAAACGCGGCTACTTCCACATCCCAGTCACTGGGGCATGGAACACGTTGCATAGTTAAGTGTGGCTTAGAACATTATCACTCATGTATGTGTGTTCTTCCTCTGTCGCCGAGTCAAAGAGTAAACAGAGCAGAGGCATACTAGCAAGAGCAGGATGTAGTGTGAATATATAATATACACACATATTGTGGGAAAGATTTTGTTAAATGGATACGTGGACATAGGCCTTGTCTGGAGCTGGGAGAGACCTGTAGGTGCCGTTGGCAAGGGCTGTGGGCTGTCCACCGGGTCAGAGGCCAAGTTAGGTGTAGGGCCGAGGCCATTGGCTGTGCCTCCTGTGGCATCATATGGGACCAGGGGAGAACAGAAAATCACTGCCTATACGGTGGTTGTCTGAGGTGCACAGGAGGCCGGTGGTGGTGCTGCCCATCTCCTCGTGTGGGGCCTGGGGAGACTGCAAATTCACAGATAGAAAGGGTGGCGTTATTTCCATTGATGTGTATTGAGCATCAGCGTCGGCCTTAAGGCCGGCTCTTGTACTGCCCATGTCCTTGTCTGGGGCCGGGCGTCATTTGTAGGTGCAATTCCCAAGGTTGTGGCATGCCCATCTGGTCATCGTCCGACTTGGGGGTAGGGCCGAGGCCGTCGCTGTGCCTCCCACGGCATCTTGTGGGTCCATGGGAGACCAGACGTTGACCGCCTTTGCGGTGGGTATCTGTGATGCACAGGAGGCCAGTGGTGGTGATGCCCACGGCTTGTTGTGCATCCTGCTTGGGACCGGAAGATGACAACTAGCGCCGGTTTTGTCGTGTAGATTGGCTCATCCTGAGAGTCAGAGTGAGCCTTTGGGCCGGTGCTTGTGATGCCCACTGCATGTAATGGGGCTCGGGGAGATGAATAGGTGCCTTTCCCAATGGCGGTGGCGTGAACATCAGGCCCTAGTCTGACTTGCGTGTATGTCCGAGGCCGTCGTCTGTGCCTCCCATGGCATTGTGTGGCCAGGGGAAATAGGACGATGATCGCCCGCATGGTGGGTTTCTGAGGTGTGCATGAGGACGGCGATGGTGCTGACCTTGACCTCGTGTTGGGCCCTGGGATGCTAGTAGGTGCGTTTCCCGAGGGCGGGGGCGTGCCCATCAAGTCATCGTCCGACTTGCAGGTAGGTCCTAGGCCGTCGCCTATGCCTCCCACGGCATCGTGTGGGTCCAGGGTAATCCGGAGGATGACTTCCCACACATTGGGTGGCTGAGGTGTGCAGGAGGCAGGCGGTGCTGCTTCCCACGGCCTCGTGTGGGGCTGGGGTTGACCGGAAGATGATGGCCATAGTGGGGTGTGTCGTGTCACATCGGCTCGTCTTGAGCGTCAGCGTCAGCCTTTGGGCCAGCGCTTGGGCTGCCCTGTGCCTTGTCTGGCGCTGGAGGGCAGGTGTAGGTGCCTTTCCCTAGGGTGGTGGAGTGCCCATCGGTTCCAAGGCTGACTTACGGGTAGGGCCGAGGCCGTCGCCTGTGCCTCCCACTGCATCGTAAGGGGCCAGGGGAGATCAGACAACGACCGCCTGCGCGGTGGTTGTCTGAGGTGCACAGGAGGCCAGCAGTTGTGCTGTGCATGGCCCCGTGTGGGGCCAGGGTCCACCGGAAGATGATGGCCATCGAGGAAGGTGTCGTGTCCATGGGCTCATGTTGAGTGTCATTGCCGGCCCTCGGACCGAAGGTGGAGCTGCCCACACCCTCGTGGAGGGCTGGGGGCAAATGGAAGATAACAGCCATTGAGGGTGGTGCGTGTCCATCGGCTCGTCTTGAGCATAAGCATTCAGGCTGGCGCCTGTGCAGGACACGGACTTCTCAGTGGCCAGGGGGCAGTTGTACGTGCCTTACCCTGAGGTGGTGGTGGGCCCTTCAGGTCATCGTACGCCTTGCAGTTAGGGCCGATGACGTCGTCTGTGCCTCCCACGGCATCGTATGGGGCCAGGGAAGACCAGACGACGACTGCCCATGCAGTGGTTTTCTGAGGCGCACAGGAGGCTGGCGGTGGTGCTGCCCACGGCATCATGTGGGGCCGGTGGAGACCAGAAGATGATGGCGAGCTTTGGTGGCGTCGTGTCCATCGGCTCGTCCCGAGCGTCAGAACAGGTCATCGGATCAGCGCTTGTGCTGACCAAGGCCTTGTCTGTTGGCTGACCCTGGATGTCGGTTTTGCAGAGGCAGGACATTTCGAGGTGGCTGGTAGTGGTGCCCGTGTGCACTGAAGAAGAGGAGCTCGTCTGGGTGGTCTCTCTCCAGCCATCTGCTGGGAGCCTAGGATGGTCCAGAGCCTAGGAGGTTCCCCGTGTAAGTGGGAACTCTGCAGGGAAAAGTGTATAAAGCCAGCCGCTAAAGGCAGAGGAGCCAGGTGGAACAGCCTGTGTCCAGGGGAGCAGGCAGGGGCAGGGTGCTCCCAGGCAGGAGGGATAGGGGGCTGTGTCCCGGGGACAGGAAAGACTGGCGGGCGATGTAGTTGGAGCTGGGGAGGTGGCGGGTGGAGTGGGGCACGATCCTTAGTAAGGAGGAAACTGTCCACATGGATAAATGTGTTGTGGTGGGTGCCAAACGATCTGAGAAATGGGTCTGAAGCTAGGGAGAGGGTCTCCTTTGCCACTAACTCCTTCTCAGGCCAACCACGGGTTGAGCTGCCCAGCAAGGGCCAGCCTGGTATGTATGTCAGCCAGCGGACACATCACAAATTGACCAGGGACACTGTGATGTCACCTAGGGGCCGCATCACCGAGCCCCCACTGCCTTAAGCACACCAGCGCTGCCCAGAGGAGACCCTGGCCAAGGCCACGGTGGGGCAAAAGGCCAACCCCAGTAGAATCCCTAGCCTCCGGGACTTCCCTCTGAGGGCTGTGCAGGTGTTCGGACAAACGAGGCCACCATACGGACCATCAAGGGCTGCGGTGCCCGCGTCTATCATAGCTCAGCCCACCCGGTTGCCGGTTCTGCATGGGCTTATCACCCGGGGTGCGGCAGGTGGCAAGTGCTTTGCTCCCCCACCCCCACGCTGCCGGAGGACAGTTCCTGCCCACGGCATGGCACGGAGCCACCCAGAGGCGGCCCGGGGCACAGCCCGACCTTTCCCGGGCCCTCCCATCTTCTCTGGGAAACCTGGAGCAAGGCATGCCTTCTCGGCCATGGCCAGCCAGGCGGCTGACTTCTGAGGAGGGCGCATACCCCATGACATGCCTTTCTAGCCAGAGGGCATGTTCGTTCTTTGCTTCTCACAGAAAGAATAGGTCGGGGACCACCTGGACTCAGCATAGCCACATCCCGCATTGTGACTGGACACGGCCGCCCAGGTTTTCTCTCTGATCTAGTTTTGGGGGCCTGTGTCTCGTACATGAATAACACAACACAGTAAACTGGGAAACACTTTTTATTTTTAAAATGCTTCTCCTTTAGACTCTTGTTCTCGATGGCATCACCGTTCTTCCCCGTCATCCAGGCTGGAAGCTTGGGGGCAACCTCGCCTCCTCTCAGCAGTCAGCCTTTCCTTTCCCAATCCTGACTGTTCATCCTTTATGTTATAACCTGTGAAGCTCGTGTCCCATGTCAGTAACTCTGTTTATAGTTTCTCAGGCCTTTCCTGGTGGACCTAGGCCCTGCTTGCTCACTGCTTCACTGTGGAAGCACTGACATTGTTACAGAATAAAATGTGAAATTCTCCAGCCCCAACTCACGGTGTGGCCTTCACTTTGTCTACATCTCCATCCCTATGAGACAAGCTCCCTGCTCCTTGAAAAGATCCTGTCTCGTGCCTTGTCGTCTCTGAACTATTTCCTATGGGGTTTCCCACCTCTTGCCTCTGGTTTTTAAGAATTTTCACCCCAGCAGAAGAACATGGATCGTTGAAGACCCACCTCTCTAGTCACCTCCTCACGGAGGCTTCCCGTGCACTCTGACTTAGACATGCCTTCCTCTCCCTTCTCCGTACTTGGTGAGAACCTCCCTTATCAAATGTGAGTGTGTCAGCTCGTGCAAATCACTCTTCAGGTCATAGTATCTGTTGAACAGTGGTGACAGAGAATGACTGGACTTGGCTTCAAAGCTCAGCTGCCCGTTCAGTGGTACCTGCTGCCGACTTTCGTTATTTTCCAAACAGTGCGGAACATAAATGCGGGCGAGAAGCCACCGACGACCCCTCAGTCCCCGCTGTGTATGCCTCCAGGTGCTTAGGGAGAGGCAAGGCGAGCCGAACCCACAACCTTATCTTTAACGGCGATGAGCGCAGAGCATGTGTGGCAGGCATCAGGTGCTGCTGCTGCTGATGCTGCTAGGATGAGTCCTTTCTCTGGCCCAGTGGGGTAAGATTCCAGATCTCTTATTGTTCTCTGCCTGTGCTTTCTCCGTACTGGTTTAGTATTGTTGCATGTGGGCGGCTGCTTTCTTGTCTCTGAAGGAATTAAGTATGGGTCTCAGAAGTCCCTTATGTCAGTTTTCATTGTACTGTACCATCTTTTATTTCTACGTCTTTGGGGTTTCTCCCGCTGCTACTGCTTTTCCTCTGAGAGGACCTGTACCACAAGCCTGTTGTAGACAGAAGAGTAAACTTGGTGCTTTGCTCACCACAATGTTTGAGGGACATTGGCATCGCCGCTGATAGGAGGAGGGACAGGTGAAAAGGAACACGGAGTTCTAGACGGGAGCAGTTGGGAGCAAAGAGTGTGTTGTGGAGTGACGTGTTCGTTTGAGCTTCCAAACTTACTTTGGTATCTGGTTATTGCTACTTTACATTCGTAAACATCATAATATCCACTGATTTCAAAATCTCAGATGCATATTATTACAGCAAGTCAGTTGTTGAGGTGAGAAAAAATGAGAAGGGCCTTGCTATACCACTGAATCTATGACTGTGCACTGCCAATACCTAAGAGAAAGCATCCATTGTGGCGGGAAGGGCTATTTCCTACTGTCTATCTGGGCAGTCAAACAGAATCTCTTTTTTTTTTGGTGTCAGTAATGTACAATTACATGAGCAACATTATGGTTACTAGACTCATCCTCTGCCCCCCTCCCCTCCATTATCAAGTCCGCAAACCATTATAGTAGCTGTCCATCAATGTAGTAAGATGCTATAGAATCACTATGTGTCTTGTGTGTGTTATACTGCAACACCCGTGGGCATCCACACCCTACATTATGTGTGCAGATCATAATGCCCCTTTTACCCCCATATCCCTATCTTCGCACCCATTCTCCCAGGTACCTTTCCCTTTGGAAACTGCAAGTCTATTCTTGGGTTTTGTGAGTCTGCTCCTGTTTTGTTCCTTTCCGTTTTTGCTTTGTTCTCATACCGCACAGAGGAGTGAAATCCTTGGATACTTGTCTTTCCCCACTGGGCTTATTTCACTGAGCATAACACCCTCTAGCTCCTTCCTTGTTGTTGCAAATGGTGGTAGGATTTGCTTTCTTCTTATGGCTTACTAATATTCCATAGCGTGTATGTACCACCTCTTCTTTATCCATTCATCTCCTGATGGACACTTAGGTTGCTTCCATTTCTTGGGTATTGTAAATAGGGCTGCGATCAATATAGGGGTTCACGTGACCCTTTCAAACTGGGCTCCTGCTCTCTTAGGGTAAATTCCTAGGAGACGAATTCCTGCGACAAATGGTATTTCTGTTTTTTGGTTTTTTGGGGAACCTCCATACTGCTTTCCACAATGGTTGTGCTGACTGACATTCCCACCAGCAGTGTAGGAGGGTTCCCCTTTCTCCACACCGTTCCCAACATCTGTTGTTGTCTGTCTTTCGGGTGCTGGCCATCCTAACTGGTGTGAGGTGATACGACATTGTGGTTTTAATGTGCTTTTCTCTGATGGTTATCGATGTTGAGCGTCTTTTCATGTGCCTGTCAGCCACCTAAAATTGCTTCTGTGGAGAAGTGTCTGTTAAGATCCACTGCCCATTTTGTAATTGTATTCATTTGCTTTTTGTGTGTTGAGGTTCGTGAGCTCTTGATACATGTTTTGGATGACAACACCTTATCAAGTATGTAATCAGTGAATATATTCTCCCGTACTGAAGGATGTCTTTTGGTTCTACTTATGTTGGTCAGACAGAATCTTTCTAAACCCCCTACCACTTCATTCCAAATCTGACTAATTTTTTTTTCCAGATCACCATCCAGCCAAGAAAACAGGAACAAAGAGGAGAAGCTGTGATGCAGGAACATCTAGCGTAAAACTAAGTCATGAAGTTTTGTGGAGACTGGTAGGATGCATCTTTCCATGTGCTGCTTTCAAGGGTCATAGGGAAAAAAGAATGCCAAGGAAATGAAGCCTGGGGTGTTGACGTCACCTCGTATCGGTGCAGCCTCGTAGCCTCTAGCCATTGATGTGAAGGCTTGCATGCGGCAATGTTGTCTTTCCTGCGGAGTTAGAAGTGCGGCGTCCTCCATTTGCACTTCAGTCAGAGCCTTTGTGGGACTGTCCTGGCACCGGCCATGGTGGACCAGAGAGCTGTGCCATTCCTACTGGGCTGTCGCAGCACCCCTCTCGGAACAGGGCCTCAGCAGCGCGCCCAGGAGTGAGAGAGAGAGAGAGAATTCCGCTCGAGAGACAGTGACAATTTTATTTTCTGTAGCTCCCTGAGCATGATCTCTTTCTCAGGAAAATTGAGTTGAGTCCAGTTATCAGGTTCCTTTGAAGGATCATATTTGTAGGTGGCGCCCTCTACCTCCCAGAAGTTTTAATGTCTGGAGATGCTCAGCCCTTGTGGGGATGGCAGGGGTCCCAGGGGAGCGGTGTCGGTGCCCACCCCCGCCTGGACTAAAGAGCTCTTTCCTGCTTCCCGGCCGCAGAGCCTGTCTCCACTGCCAGGGCTAGTTTGCAGAGCATGCAGGGAGAAGCTGATGCAGGTGCGGTCGGCCGTTTTGCAGGCCAGTGCCAGCGGGGAAGCACGCCATGTACTAGTCACAGCACGGTAAGGGGCCTTGGAGCTGCGAGGCAAGACAGGTTAATGGAGCGCCGGAGCTCCTGAAAGCTCCCCCGCCTGCCGAGCAGAGTGCACCTGGGCAGTTTGGCACACCTGTCCTTTCTCCTGAGCGGCATGCCCTGTGAGAGCCTTGCCCCTTTAGCAGTTCTCTCGCTGTTAGGAAGTCTCTCAGGCTGTCTGCCTTTCTTTTTCCCACACCGGCCGGATGTGGATACCTGGTTTGTCCCACAAGAGGCTGGAATCTCAAGTCTCTCGAAGTCTTCCACCTTTCTTTGCTTTCCAACCCCACCGATACTCCAGAAGGCAGCAAGTGCACGGTAGGTTCGTGCTCCTAGAGCACATCTCCAGGGCTATACGTCACACTTCTCCTTGAGGTGCCAGCCTGCCACAGCAGCGTTCTTCAATGCTGCTCTTCCAGGATTTGGTGTAGTTGTTCTATTTCCATACAATACGTATGTATGTGCTTTCGGTTTTGTAGGAGGTTTCTGCACCCCTCTCACATGAGCCGCCATCTTTAAACCCATCAGCATATCTTTTTTTTTTTCGTTTTTCTGTTTCACTTGTCTTGGGAACCTGTCCCCACCCCCTCAACTTATAGTTTGTCTTTGTTCTTGGATCTCAAGTGAGTCTCCTGTAAGGGAGCACGTAGGTGGTCTTGAGTTATCATACCTTCTTTTATCCCTGTGTCTTTTGATTGGAGTACTCAAAGCCTGTCCAATTATTCTGACAATTTAGAGCTGTGTCCTTATTGCACTAAAAAACATTTTTCCTGATCATTAATCTACAATCACCCGAAGAACATTATGTTCAGCAAGTACATCAAGTCCCCCCCAAAATCCCCGTCACAGTCGCTGTTCATCAGAGTAGTTGGATGCTGTAGACACCTTCACCATTTCAGCACACACACACCCCGTTACAGTTGGTGTCCGGCAGTGTAGTAAGATGCTCTAGAATCACTACCTGTCTTCTCTATGTTCTACAGCCCTCCCCATGCACCCCACACCCCACACATTATACTTGCTAAGCCTAATGTCCCCTTTATTTCTCACCGCCCTTATTACACCCTTCCCACCTACCCTGCCCAGACACTTTCCCTTTGCTAACTCTCAGTCCACTCTCGGGATCTGTGACTCTGCCGCTGTTTTTCCTTCAGTTTTTCTTTGTTATCAAACTCCACACATGAGGGAAATCATTTGGTACATGTCTTTCCACGCCTGACCTATTTGACTGAGCATAATACAATCTAGCTCCATCCACATTATTGCAAAAGATAGGATTTGTTTTCTTCTTATGGCTGCTTACAGTACTTTTTAAACTGGATTTCATTCTTCTTTTTTCTTTGTAGTTTCGCTATGTGCTTTCACCATTGCTCTCCTGGTTATGAGCAGTAGATTTGTGTTAATCGATATGTACTTATACCTATCTTTCTATCTGTCTATCTATTTATCAATAAATCAATCAATCAATCATCTTTTTGTCTGATCATCTGTCCTTGTGTACAGAACAGTTAACCATATATCCTATATCACTTTCCTACACTATGCCTCCATAAATCCTGCAAATTATCTAGGCTGTAGAGAGAGAACTGGGTTCACTGAGACACTTGCAGGTCGAGTCTACCGCGTGTACCAACAGAACCAGGAAATGGTTTTGCCAGGACTTGAACCCGTTTCTCTATCCTCTGTTCTCTTTCATCTCCTTCTAACTTGCGGTCTGTATTTAGCCACATTCATTGACTAAGTGCTCCCTAAAGACCACGAGAATCATTCCTCTGGGCCTGTTGTCGATAGAAAAGTAAACTTGTTGCTTTGCTCACCACCATGTTTGAAGGACATCAGCGTGATCAACGCCGATAGGACGGAGGGTCAAATAAAAAGGAACACCAATTACTAGACAGGAGCAGTAGGGACCTAAGAGTGTATTGTGGAGAGACGTGTTTATTTGAGTGTCCAAATAACCCTCTTTAAGTGGTTATTAGATCTTAACATTCGTGAACATCATAAAACCCACTGATTTCAAAGGCCCAGATGCTTATTATTACAGCAACTCAGTTGTTGAGGTGAGAGAAAATGAGAAGTATGTTACTGCACCACTAAATCTATGGATGGTAACTGCTGAAGCCAAACAAAAAGAATTCACGGTGGCCAGATAGGGCTATTTTCTGCTGAATGTCTCTGGGGTCTCAAACAGAATCCATTTGTTTGATTGTTTGTTTTTCAGTTTCACTCGTGTATGGTACTTGTCCACTCACCTTCGGCTTGTAGTTTGCCTGTGTCCTTGGATCTAAAGTGAGTCTCCTGTAAGTAAGCACGTAGGTGCCTTGAGTTTTCATCCCTTCTTTTAACCCTGTATCTTTTGTTTGCAGCACTCAGTGCCTGACCTTTTATTCTGTTGATTCAGAGCTGTGCACATATTGCGCTAAAAGAATTTTTTTTATCATTAAATTACAATCACGTGAAGAACATTATGTTTACTATGTTCCCCCCTTCACCAAGTTCCCCCGAAAAACGTCTTCAGTCGCTTTCGATCAGCGTAGTTGGATGCTGCAGACCTCTTCACCATGTCCCCCCCACAGACCCCGTAACAGTCGCTGTCCATCAGTGAGTAGTAAGAAGCTATATGAACTCTACTAGTCTTCTCTGTGTTGTACAGTACTCCCCATGCACACCCGACCCCATGCATTATACGTGCTAATCCTAATGGCCCCATTCTTTCTCCCCACACTTGTCCATCCCTTCAGACTCACCCAGCCCAGTCCTTTTCCCTTTGGTAACTTTTAGACAACTCCCCGATTCAGTGAGTCTGCTGTTGTTTTTTTCCTTCAGTTTTTCTTTGTTGTTATACTCCACACATGAATGAAATCATTTGGTACTTGTCTTTCTCCGCCTGGCCTATTTCTATGAACATACTACCGTCTAGCTCCATCCACGTTATTGCAAATAGTAGTATTTGTTTTCTTCTTAAGGCTGCTTACTGCACTTTTTAAACTGGATTTCATTCTTCCTTTTTGTTTGTACTTTAACTATGTTATTCACCATTCAACTAATGGATATGAACAATAGCTTTGTTTCAATCGATATGTATCTGTATCTATCTATCTAACGGACTGTCTGTCTATCTATGTATCTATGTATGCATGTATCTACGTATCTGTGTATCTTTCTATCTAAATATCTATCTTCCTTTAATCTATCTATGATATCTATCATCTATCAATCTATGTACCAACTATCTATCTTTCATCTGTTTTCTGTCTTCCTATCTATCTATGAATCAATCATCCTTTTGTCTGCCCTTCTATCCTTATGTTCAGAACAGTTAACAACATAGCCTATGTCTCTTCCCTACATTATGCTTCCAGAAATCTTGCAAGGTATCTAAGCCATAAGGAGAGCACTGTGTTCACCGATACACTTTCAGGTAGAGTCTGCCACGTGTGCTTACAAAAGCAGTAAATGGAGGTGAAAGGACTTGAACCCGTATCTCTGTCCTCTGTCCTCTTATACTTCCTGCTCGCTTGGTGACTTTATTTAGCCACATTCAGTGAGTAAGTGATCCCTGACGACCACAAGTATCCTTCGTCTGGGCCTGCTGTCGACAGAAAAGTGTACTTTTTTCTTTGCACAACACCTTGTTTCAGGGACATCGGCGTGATCACTGCTGATAGGTGGAGGGACAAGTATAAAGGAGCACCTATTTCTGGACAGGAGCAGTTGGGAACAAAGAGTGTGTTGTGGAGTGAAGTGTTTATTTGAGGGGAAAAACTTCTCTCTTTAGGTGGTTCTTACTTCTTTATATTCGTGAACATCATAAAAAGCAATGATTTTAAATCCCAGACGCATATTATTACAGCAATTCATTTGTTGAGGTGAGAGGGAATGAGAAGGAAGTTGCTGCACCACTAAATATATGCCTGAGCACTGCTGAAACCAAACAAAAAGAATTCACGGTGGCTAGATGGGGCTATTTTCTACTGACTCCCTCTGGGGATTCAAACAGAATCCATTTGTTTGTTTGTTTCTCAGTTTCACTTGTGTAGGGTACCTGTCCCCGCCCCTTCATCTTGTAGATTGTCTGGGTCCTTGGATCTCAAGTGAGTCTCAAGTAAGGGAACTCGTAGGTGGTCTTGAGTTTTCATCAGTTCTTCTAACCCTGTGTCTTTTGATTGGAGCACTCAATGCCTGTACTTTTATTCTGATATTTGAGAGCTGTGCTCTTACAGCACTTTGAAATATTTTGTTCTCATTAACGTACAATCACATTCATAACTTTATGATTTCCGGTCTACCCCCTTCACCAAGTCCCCCCCAAAATCCCATGTATAGTCGCTGTCTGTCTGCATGTACTAAGATGCTGTAGGATCACTACATGTCTTCTCTGTGTTGTACAGCCCTACCCATGACACCCCACCCTACACATTATACATGCTTATCCAAATGCCCCCATTCTTTTTCCCTGCCCTTATTACTCCCTTCCCACAAACCCTACACATTCCCTTTTTCCTTGTTAACTGTTAGTCCACTCTCGGGTTCTGTGAGTCTGCAGCTGTTTTTTCCTTCAGTTTTTCTTTGTTATCATACTCCACACATGAGTGAAATCATTTGGTACATGTATTTCTACACCTGGCCTACTTGACTGAGCATAATACCCTATAGCTCCATCCACGTTTTTGCAAATGATAGGATTTGTTTTCTTCTTATGGCTGCTTACTGCACTTTTTAAACTGGATTTCATTCTTCTTTTTTTTTGTATTTTTGTATTGTGCTTTCACCATTGCTCTCCTGGTTATGAGCAGTAGCTTTTTGTTAATCGATATGTACCTATAGCTATCTATCTGTCTGTCTATCTATTTATCAATCAATCAGTCATCTTTTTGACTGCCCATCTGTCCTTGTGTACAGAAATGTTAACCATATTTCCTATATCACTTTCCTACACTATGCTTCCAAAAATCCTGCAAAGTATCTAGGCTGTAGAGAGAGCACTGGGTTCACCGAAACAGTTGCAGTTCGAGTCGGCCGCGTGTACCTACAAATTCAGGAAATGGTTGTGCCGGGACTTGAACCCGTGTCTCTATCCTCTGTCCTCTATCATCTCCTTCTAACTTGCCGTCTGTATTTAGCCACATTCAGTGAGTAAGTGCTCGCTGAAGACCACCAGTATCATTCCGCTGGGATTGTTGTCGACAGAAAAGTAAACATGTTGCTTTGCTCACCAAAATGTTTGAAGGACATCAGCGTGATCAACGCCGATAGGACGGAGGGTCAAATAAAAATGAACACCGATTTCTAGGCAGGAGCAGTTGGAAGCTAAGAGTGTATTGTGGATTGACGTGTTTATTTGAGTGTCCAAACATCCCTCTTTAGGTGGTTATTAGATCCTCACATTCGTGAACATCATCAAAACCACTGATTTCAAAGGCCCAGATGCTTATTATTACTGCAACTCAGTTGTTGAGGTGAGAGAAAATGAGAAGTATGTTGCTGCACCACCAAATCTATGGCTGGGATCTGCTGAAACCAAACAAAAATAATTCACTGTGGCCAGATAGGGTTATTTTCTGCTGACTTTCTCTGGGAATTCAAACAAATTTCATTTGTTTGTTTGCTTCCCAGTTTCACTTTTGTAGGGTAATTGCCCCACACCTTTGGCATGTAGTTTGTGTCCTTGGATTTCAAGGGAGTCTCATGTACGAAAGCACGTAGGTGTCTTAAATTTTCATCCCTTCTTTTAACCCTGTGTCTTTTGTTTGCAGCACTCAGAGAGTGAACATTTATTCTGATGATTCAGACCTGTGCCCTTATTGCACAGAAAAATTTTTTTTTGTTATCATTAATCTACAATCACGTGAGGAACATTATGTTTACTATACTCCCCCTTTCACCAAGTCCCCCCGAAAAACCTCTTCAGTCGCCTTCGATTAGTGTAGTTGGATGCTATAGACCCCTTCACCATGACCCCATCCAAAGACCCCGTTACAGTCACTGTCAATCAGCGAGTAGTTAGATGCTATATAATATCTACTACTCTTCTCTGGGTTGTACAGCACACCCCATGTCCCGCGCGATCCCACACAATATACATGGTAACCCTAATGCCCCCAATCTTTCTCCCCACACTTATCCCTCCCTTCAGAACCACCCTGTGCAGTCCTTTTCCCTTTGGCAACTTTTAGTCAACTCTCGGGTTCTGTGAGTATCCTGCTGTTTTTTTCCTTCAGTTTCTCTTTGTTGTTATACTCCACACATGAGTGATATCATTTGATATTGTCTTTCTCCGCCTGACCTATTTTTCTGAACATACTACAGTCCAGCTCCATCCACGTCATTGCAAATGGTAGGATTTGTTTTCTTCTTATGGCTGCTTACTGCACTTTGTAAACTGGATTTCATTCTTCCTTTTTGTTTGTAGTTTAGCTATGTGATTTCACCATTCATCTCCTGGTTATGAGCAACAGCTTTGTGTCAATCGATATGTATCTGTATCTATCTATCGCTCTGTCTGTCTGTATATCTATCTATCTTACTATATATCCTTCTTTCTATCTCTCTATCCTCTCTATTTATCTATCCATCTATCTAGCTTCCTGTTTTCTATCATGTGTATAATCTATCGATCATCTGTCATCTATCTATCTGTCTATCTATGAAACAATCTTCTTTCTGTCTGTCCTTCTATACTTATGTACAGAACAGTTAACTACATCACCTATGTCACTTACCTACATTATGATTTCAAAAACAATGCAAGGTCACTAGGCCGTAGGGAGAGCACTGGGATCACTGAGACAATTGCAGATCGAATCAACCGCGTGTGCTTACAAAACCTAAATGGTGGTGCAGGGACTTGAACCCGTATCTCTATCCTCTCTCCTCTTAAAACTCCTTCTCGCTTGCTAACTGTATTTAGCCACATTCATTGACTAAGTCCTCACTGAAGACCCCAATTATACTTCCTCTGGGCCTGTTGTAGACAGAGAAGTATACTTGGTGCTTTACTCACCACCATGTTTGAGGGACATTGGCATGTTCACCACTGATAGGAGGAGGGACAAATAAAAAGGAACACCTATTTCTAGACAGGAGCATTTGGGAGCAAAGTGTGTGTTGTGGAGAGACGTGTTTGGTTGAGTGTCCAAACTTCCCTCTTTATGTGGTTATTACATCTTTACAATCGTGGATATCATAAAACCCAGTGATTTCAAAAGCCCAGACGCATATTATTAAAGCAATTTTTGTTGATGTGAAAAAAATGAGAAGGACATTGCAGTACCACTAAATCTATACCTGGGCACTGCTGATACCAAACAAAAGGAATTCACGGTGTCTAGGTAGGACTATTTTCTAGTGACTGTCTCTGGGGACTCAAACAGAATCCATTTGTTTCTTTGTTTCAAAGATTCACTTGTACAGGTTACCTGTCCCCGCCCCTTCAGCTTGTAGTTTGTCTGTGTCCTTGGATCACAAGTGAGTCTCCAGTAAGGGAGCACTTAGGTGATCTTAAGTTTTCATCCGTCCTTCTAACCCTGTGTCTTTTGATTGGAGCAGTGAAAGCCTGTACTTTTATTCTGATATTTGATAGCTAGGCTCTTACAGCACTTTGAAATTTTTTTATTCTCATTAATATACAACCACATGCAGAACAATATGTTTACTAGTCTAATCCCTTCACGAAGTCATCGCCAAATCCCAGTTTCAGTCGCTGTCCGTCAGCGTGTCGTAAGATGCTCTAGAATCTCTACTTGTCTTCTCTGTGTTGTATAGCCCTCCTAATGACCATTCACCCTACACATTATTCATGCTAATCCTAATGCCCCCATTCTTTTTCCCCGCCCTTATCAATCCCTTCCCACAAACACTACCCAGTCCCTTTCTCTTTGGTAACTGTTATTCCACTCTCGGGTACTGTGTATATGCTGCTGTTTCTTCCTTCAGTTTTTCTTTGTTATCGTACTCCACACATGAGTTAAATCATTTGGTACATGTATTTCTCCGACTGGCAGATTTGACTGAGCATAATACCCTCTAGCTCCATCCAAGTTATTGCCAATGATAGGATTTGTTTTCTTCTTATGGCTGCTTACTGCACTTTTTAAACTGGATTTTATTCTTCTTTTTCGTTTGTAGTTTGCTATGTGCTTCAACCATTGCTCTCATGGTTATGAGCAATAGCTTTGTGTTAATCGATATGAACCTATATCTATCTATCTGTCTGTCTATCTGTCAATCAATCAATCAATCAATCATCTTTCTGTCTGCCCATCTGTCCTTGTGTACAGAACTGGTAACCACATATCCTATGTCACTTTCCTACATTATGCTTCCAAAAATCCTGCTAGGTAACTAGGCTGTAGGGAGAGCACTGGGTTCACCGAGACACTTGCAGTTCGTGTCGGCCGAGTGTACCTAAAAAACCAGGAAATGGTTGTGCAGGGACTTGAACCCGTGTCTCTATCCTCTGTCCTCTTTCATCTCCTTCTCACTTCCTGTCTGTATATAGCCACATTCATTCACTAAGTGCTCCCTGAAGACCACAAGTATCCTTCCTCTGTGCCTGTGGACGACAGAAACGTAAAATTGTTGCTTTGCTCACCACCATGTTTGAAGGACATCTATGTGAACACCACTGATAGGATGGAGGGTCAAATAAAAAGGAACACCAATTTCTAGACAGGAGCAGTTGGGAGCTAAGAGTGTATTGTGGAGTGACATATTTATTTGAGTGTCCAAACTTCCCTCTTTAGGTGGTTATTACTTCACATTCGTGAAGATCATAAAACCCACAGATTTCAAAGGCCCAGATTCTTATTATTTCAGCAACCCAGTTGTTGAGGTGAGAGATAATGAGAAGGACGTTGCTCCACCACTAAATCTATGGCTGGGCCTTGCTGAAAACAAACAAAAAGAATTCACGGTTTCCGGATAGTGCTATTTTCTACTGACTCTCTCTGGGGGCTCAAACAGAATCCATTTGTTTGACTGTTTGTTTTTCAGTTTCACTCGTGTAGGGTACTTGTCCCCACACCTTCAGCTTGTAGTTTGTCTGTGTCCTTGGATCTCAAGTGAGTCTCCTGCAAGGAAGCACGTAGATTTCTTGAGTTTTCATCCGTTCTTTTAACCCTGTGTCTTTTGTTTGCAGCACTCAGAGCCTGACCTTTTATTCTGATGATTCAGTGCTGTGCCCTTATTGCACTTAAAAAATTTTTTTGTTATCATTAATCTACAATCACGTGAAGAACATTATGTTTACTATGCTCCCCCTTATCCAAGTCCACCATCAAAAATCTCTTAAGTCCCCTGTCCATCAGCATAGTTGGGTGCTTTAAACCCCTTCAGCATATACCCCTTCAAAGACACCGATACAGTCGCTGTCAATCATGGAGTAGTAAGATGCTATATAACCTCTACTAGTCTTCTCTGTGCTGTACAGCACTCCCCATGTCCCGCGCGACCCCACGCAATATACATGGTAATCCTAATGCCCCCAATCTTTCTCCCCACACTTATCCCTACCTTCAGAACCACCCTGTGCAGTCCTTTTCCCTTTGCCAACTTTTAGACAACTCTCGGGTTCTGTGAGTATCCTGCTCTTTTTTTCCTTCAGTTTCTCTTTGTTGTTATACTCCACACATGAGTGATATCATTTGATATTGTCTTTCTCCGCCTGACCTATTTTTCTGAACATACTACTGTCTAGCTCCATCCACGTCATTGCAAATGGTAGGATTTGTTTTCTTCTTATGGCTGCTTACTGCACTTTGTAAACTGGATTTCATTCTTCCTTTTTGTTTGTAGTTTAGCTATGTGATTTCACCATTCATCTCCTGGTTATGAGCAACAGCTTTGTGTCAATCGATATGTATCTGTATCTATCTATCGCTCTGTCTGTCTGTATATCTATCTATCTTTCTATATATCCTTCTTTCTATCTCTCTATCCTCTCTATTTATCTATCCATCTATCTAGCTTCCTGTCTTCTATCATGTGTATAATCTATCGATCATCTGTCATCTATCTATCTGTCTATCTATGAAACAATCTTCTTTCTGTCTGTCCATCTATCCTTATGTACAGAACAGTTAACTACATCAACTATGTCACTTCCCTACATTATGCTTTCAAAAACATTGCAAGGTCACTAGGCCGTAGGGAGAGCACTGGGCTCACTGAGACAATTGCAGATCGAATCAGCCGCGTGTGCTTACAAACCCAGTAAATGGTGGTGCAGGGACTTGAACCCGTATCTCTGTCCTCTGTCCTCTTAAAACTCCTTCTCGCTTGCTAACTGTATTTAGCCACATTCATTGACTAAGTCCTCACTGAAGACCCCAATTATACTTCCTCTTGGGCTGTTGTAGACAGAAAAGTATACTTGGTGCTTTACTCACCACCATGTTTGAGGGACATTGGCATGTTCTCCACTGATAGGAGTAGGGACAAATAAAAAGGAACACCTATTTCTAGACAGGAGCATTTGGAAGCAAAGTGTGTGTTGTGGAGAGACGTGTTTAGTTGAGTGTCCAAACTTCCCTCTTTATGTGGTTATTACTTGGTTACAATCGTGGATATCATAAAACCCAGTGATTTCAAAAGCCCAGACGCATATTATTACAGCAATTCATTTGTTGATGTGAGAAAAATGAGAAGGACATTGCAGTACCACTAAATCTATACGTGGGCACTGCTGATACCAAACAAAAGGAATTCACGGTGGCTAGTTAGGACTATTTTCTAGTGACTGTCTCTGGGGACTCAAACAGAATATATTTGTTTCTTTGTTTCAAAGATTCACTTGTATAGGGTACCTGTCCCCGCCCCTTCAGCTTGTAGTTTGTCTGTGTCCTTGGATCACAAGTGAGTCTCCAGTAAGGGAGCACTTAGGTGATCTTGAGTTTTCATCAGTTCTTCTAACCCTGTGTCTTTTGATTGGAGCAGTGAAAGCCTGTACTTTTATTCTGATATTTGATAGCTAGGCTCTTACTGCACTTTGAAATTTTTTTTGTTCTCATTAATATACAATCACATGCAGAACAATATGTTAACTAGTCTAACCCCTTCACCAAGTCCTCGCCAAATCCCAGTTTCAGTCGCTGTCCGTCAGCGTGTCGTAAGATTCTCTAGAATCACTACTTGTCTTCTCTGTGTTGTATAGCCCTCCCAATGACCCTTCACCCTACACATTATTCATGCTAATCCTAATGCCCCCATTCGTTTTCCCCGCCCTTATCAATCCCTTCCCACAAACACTACACAGTCCCTTTCTCTTTGGTAACTCTTAGTCCACTCTCGGGTACTGTGTATATGCTGCTGTTTCTTCCTTCAGTTTTTCTTTGTTATCGTACTCCACACATGAGTTAAATCATTTGGAACATGTATTTCTCCGACTGGACTATTTGACTGAGCATAATACCCTCTAGCTTCATCCAAGTTATTGCCAATGATAGGATTTGTTTTCTTCTTATGGCTGCTTACTGCACTTTTTAAAATTGATTTTATTCTTCTTTTTCGTTTGTAGTTTGCTATGTGCTTCAACCATTGCTCTCATGGTTATGAGCAATAGCTTTGTGTTAATGGATATGAACCTATATCTATCTATCTGTCTATCAATCAATCAATCAATCAATCAATCATCTTTATGTCTGCCCATCTGTCCTTGTGTACAGAACAGGTAACCACATATCCTATGTCACTTTCCTACATTATGCTTCCAAAAATCCTGCAAGGTAACTAGGCTGTAGGGAGAGTACTGGGTTCACCGAGACACATGCAGGTCGTGTCAGCCGAGTGTACCTACAAAACCAGGAAACGGTTGTGCAGGGACTTGAACCCGTGTCTCTATCCTCTGTCCTCTTTCATCTCCTTCTCACTTCCTGTCTGTATAAAGCCACATTCATTCACTAAGCGCTCCCTGAAGACCACAAGTATCCTTCCTCTGGGCCTGTGGACGACAGAAACGTAAAATTGTTGCTTTGCTCACCACCATGTTTGAAGGACGTCTATGTGAACACCACTGATAGGATGGAGGGTCAAATAAAAAGGAACACCAATTTCTAGACAGGAGCAGTTGGGAGCTAAGAGTGTATTGTGGAGTGACATATTTATTTGAGTGTCCAAACTTCCCTCTTTAGGTGGTTATTAGATTTTCACGTTCGTGAAGATCATAAAACCCACAGATTTCAAAGGCCCAGATTCTTATTATTTCAGCAACCCAGTTGTTGAGGTGAGAGAAAATGAGAAGGACGTTGCTCCACCACTAAATCTATGGCTGGGCCTTGCTGAAAACAAACAAAAAGAATTCACGGTGGCCAGATAGTGCTATTTTCTACTGACTGTCTCTGGGGGCTCAAACAGAATCCATTTGTTTGATTGTTTGTTTTTCAGTTCCACTCGTGTAGGGTACTTGTCCCCACACCTTCAGCTTGTATTTTGTCTTTGTCCTTGGATCTCAAGTGAGTCTCCTGTAAGGAAGCACGTAGGTTTCTTGAGTTTTCATCCGTTCTTTTAACCCTGTGTCTTTTGTTTGCAGCACTCAGAGCCTGACCTTTTATTCTGATGATTCAGTGCTGTGCCCTTATTGCACTTAAAAAATTTTTTTTGTTATCATTAATCTACAATCACGTGAAGATCATTATGTTTACTATGCTCCCCCTTATTCAAGTCCACCAGCAAAAACCTCTTAAAGTCGCTGTCCATCAGCATAGTTGGATGCTTTAAACCCCTTCAGCATGTACCCCTTCAAAGACACCGATACAGTCCTGTCAATCATGGAGTAGTAAGATGCTATATAACCTCTACTAGTCTTCTCTGTGTTGTACAGCACTCCCCATGTCCCGCGCGACCCCACGCAATATACATGGTAATCCTAATGCCCCCAATCTTTCTCCCCACACTTATCCCTCCCTTCAGAACCACCCTGTGCAGTCCTTTTCCCTTTGGCAACTTTTAGTCAACTCTCGGGTTCTGTGAGTATCCTGCTGTTTTTTTCCTTCAGTTTCTCTTTGTTGTTATACTCCACACATGAGTGATATCATTTGATATTGTCTTTCTCCGCCTGACCTATTTTTCTGAACATACTACTGTCTAGCTCCATCCACGTCATTGCAAATGGTAGGATATGTTTTCTTCTTATGGCTGCTTACTGCACTTTGTAAACTGGATTTCATTCTTCCTTTTTGTTTGTAGTTTAGCTATGTGATTTCACCATTCATCTCCTGGTTATGAGCAACAGCTTTGTGTCAATCGATATGTATCTGTATCTATCTATCGCTCTGTCTGTCTGTATATCTATCTATCTTTCTATATATCCTTCTTTCTATCTCTCTATCCTCTCTGTTTATCTATCCATCTATCTAGCTTCCTGTCTTCTATCATGTGTATAATCTATCGATCATCTGTCATCTATCTATCTGTCTATCTATGAAACAATCTTCTTTCTGTCTGTCCATCTATCCTTATGTACAGAACAGTTAACTACATCAACTATGTCACTTCCCTACATTATGCTTTCAAAAACATTGCAAGGTCACTAGGCCGTAGGGAGAGCACTGGGCTCACTGAGACAATTGCAGATCGAATCAGCCGCGTGTGCTTACAAACCCAGTAAATGGTGGTGCAGGGACTTGAACCCGTATCTCTGTCCTCTGTCCTCTTAAAACTCCTCGCTTGCTAACTGTATTTAGCCACATTCATTGACTAAGTCCTCACTGAAGACCCCAATTATACTTCCTCTTGGGCTGTTGTAGACAGAAAAGTATACTTGGTGCTTTACTCACCACCATGTTTGAGGGACATTGGCATGTTCTCCACTGATAGGAGGAGGGACAAATAAAAAGGAACACCTATTTCTAGACAGGAGCATTTGGGAGCAAAGTGTGTGTTGTGGAGAGACGTGTTTAGTTGAGTGTCCAAACTTCCCTCTTTATGTGGTTATTACTTGTTTACAATCGTGGATATCATAAAACCCAGTGATTTCAAAAGCCCAGACGCATATTATTACAGCAATTCATTTGTTGATGTGAGAAAAATGAGAAGGACATTGCAGTACCACTAAATCTATACCTGGGCACTGCTGATACAAAACAAAAGGAATTCACGGTGGCTAGGTAGGACTATTTTCTAGTGACTGTCTCTGGGGTCTCAAACAGAATCCATTTTTTTCTTTGTTTCAAAGATTCACTTGTATAGGGTACCTGTCCCCGCCCCTTCAGCTTGTAGTTTGTCTGTGTCCTTGGATCACAAGTGAGTCTCCAGTAAGGGAGAACTTAGGTGATCTTGAGTTTTCATCAGTTCTTCTAACCCTGTGTCTTTTGATTGGAGCAGTGAAAGCCTGTACTTTTATTCTGATATTTGATAGCTAGGCTCTTACTGCACTTTGAAATTTTTTTTGTTCTCATTAATATACAATCACATGCAGAACAATATGTTAACTAGTCTAACCCCTTCACCAAGTCCTCGCCAAATCCCAGTTTCAGTCACTGTCCGTCAGCGTGTCGTAAGATGCTCTAGAATCACTACTTCTCTTCTCTGTGTTGTATAGCCCTCACAATGACCCTTCACCCTACACATTATTCATGCTAATCCTAATGCCCCCATTCTTTTTCCCCGCCCTTATCAATCCCTTCCCACAAACACTACCCAGTCCCTTTCTCTTTGGTAACTCTTAGTCCACTCTCGGGTACTGTGTATATGCTGCTGTTTCTTCCTTCAGTTTTTCTTTGTTATCGTACTCCACACATGAGTTAAATCATTTGGTACATGTATTTCTCCGACTGGCCTATTTGACTGAGCATAATACCCTCCAGCTCCATCCAAGTTTTTGCCAATGATAGGACTTGTTTTCTTCTTATGGCTGCTTACTGCACTTTTTAAACTGGATTTTATACTTCTTTTTCGTTTGTAGTTTGCTATGTGCTTCAACCATTGCTCTCATGGTTATGAGCAATAGCTTTGTGTTAATGGATATGAACCTATATCTATCTATCTGTCTGTCTATCAATCAATCAATCAATCAATCAATCATGTTTCTGTCTGCCCATCTGTCCTTGTGTACAGAACTGGTAACCACATATCCTATGTCACTTTCCTACATTAATCTTCCAAAAATCCTGCAAGGTAACTAGGCTGTAGGGAGAGTACTGGGTTCACCGAGACACTTGCAGGTCGTGTCGGCCGAGTGTACCTACAAAACCAGGAAATGGTTGTGCAGGGACTTGAACCCCTGTCTCTATCCTCTGTCCTCTTTCATCTCCTTCTCACTTCCTGTCTGTATATAGCCACATTCATTCACTAAGTGCTCCCTGAAGACCACAAGTATCCTTCCTCTGGGCCTGTGGACGACAGAAACGTAAAATTGTTGCTTTGCTCACCACCATGTTTGAAGGACGTCTATGTGAACACCACTGATAGGATGGAGGGTCAAATAAAAAGGAACACCAATTTCTAGACAGGAGCAGTTGGGAGCTAAGAGTGTATTGTGGAGTGACATATTTATTTGAGTGTCCAAACTTCCCTCTTTACGTGGTTATTACTTCACATTCGTGAAGATCATAAAACCCACAGATTTCAAAGGCCCAGATTCTTATTATTTCAGCAACCCAGTTGTTGAGGTGAGAGAAAATGAGAAGGACGTTGCTCCACCACTAAATCTATGGCTGAGCCTTGCTGAAAACAAACAAAAAGAATTCACGGTGGCCAGATAGTGCTATTTTCTACTGACTGTCTCTGGGGGCTCAAACAGAATCCATTTGTTTGATTGTTTGTTTTTCAGTTTCACTCGTGTAGGGTACTTCTCCCCACACCTTCAGCTTTTAGTTTGTCTTTGTCCTTGGATCTCAAGTGAGTCTCCTGTAAGGAAGCACGTAGGTTTCTTGAGTTTTCATCCGTTCTTTTAACCCTGTGTCTTTTGTTTGCAGCACTCAGAGCCTGACCTTTTATTCTGATGATTCAATGCTGTGCCCTTATTGCACTTAAAAAATTTTTTTTGTTATCATTAATCTACAATCACGTGAAGATCATTATGTTTACTATGCTCCCCCTTATTCAAGTCCACCAGCAAAAACCTCTTAAAGTCGCTGTCCATCAGCATAGTTGGATGCTTTAAACCCCTTCAGCATGTACCCCTTCAAAGACACCGATACAGTCCTGTCAATCATGGAGTAGTAAGATGCTATATAACCTCTACTAGTCTTCTCTGTGTTGTACAGCACTCCCCATGTCCCGCGCGACCCCACGCAATATACATGGTAATCCTAATGCCCCCAATCTTTCTCCCCACACTTATCCCTCCCTTCAGAACCACCCTGTGCAGTCCTTTTCCCTTTGGCAACTTTTAGTCAACTCTCGGGTTCTGTGAGTATCCTGCTGTTTTTTTCCTTCAGTTTCTCTTTGTTGTTATACTCCACACATGAGTGATATCATTTGATATTGTCTTTCTCCGCCTGACCTATTTTTCTGAACATACTACTGTCTAGCTCCATCCACGTCATTGCAAATGGTAGGATTTATTTTCTTCTTATGGCTGCTTACTGCACTTTGTAAACTGGATTTCATTCTTCCTTTTTGTTTGTAGTTTAGCTATGTGATTTCACCATTCATCTCCTGGTTATGAGCAACAGCTTTGTGTCAATCGATATGTATCTGTATCTATCTATCGCTCTGTCTGTCTGTATATCTATCTATCTTTCTATATATCCTTCTTTCTATCTCTCTATCCTCTCTATTTATCTATCCATCTATCTAGCTTCCTGTCTTCTATCATGTGTATAATCTATCGATCATCTGTCATCTATCTATCTGTCTATCTATGAAACAATCTTCTTTCTGTCTGTCCATCTATCCTTATGTACAGAACAGTTAACTACATCAACTATGTCACTTCCCTACATTATGCTTTCAAAAACATTGCAAGGTCACTAGGCCGTAGGGAGAGCACTGGGCTCACTGAGACAATTGCAGATCGAATCAGCCGCGTGTGCTTACAAACCCAGTAAATGGTGGTGCAGGGACTTGAACCCGTATCTCTGTCCTCTGTCCTCTTAAAACTCCTCGCTTGCTAACTGTATTTAGCCACATTCATTGACTAAGTCCTCACTGAAGACCCCAATTATACTTCCTCTTGGGCTGTTGTAGACAGAAAAGTATACTTGGTGCTTTACTCACCACCATGTTTGAGGGACATTGGCATGTTCTCCACTGATAGGAGGAGGGACAAATAAAAAGGAACACCTATTTCTAGACAGGAGCATTTGGGAGCAAAGTGTGTGTTGTGGAGAGACGTGTTTAGTTGAGTGTCCAAACTTCCCTCTTTATGTGGTTATTACTTGTTTACAATCGTGGATATCATAAAACCCAGTGATTTCAAAAGCCCAGACGCATATTATTACAGCAATTCATTTGTTGATGTGAGAAAAATGAGAAGGACATTGCAGTACCACTAAATCTATACCTGGGCACTGCTGATACAAAACAAAAGGAATTCACGGTGGCTAGGTAGGACTATTTTCTAGTGACTGTCTCTGGGGTCTCAAACAGAATCCATTTTTTTCTTTGTTTCAAAGATTCACTTGTATAGGGTACCTGTCCCCGCCCCTTCAGCTTGTAGTTTGTCTGTGTCCTTGGATCACAAGTGAGTCTCCAGTAAGGGAGAACTTAGGTGATCTTGAGTTTTCATCAGTTCTTCTAACCCTGTGTCTTTTGATTGGAGCAGTGAAAGCCTGTACTTTTATTCTGATATTTGATAGCTAGGCTCTTACTGCACTTTGAAATTTTTTTTGTTCTCATTAATATACAATCACGTGCAGAACAATATGTTAACTAGTCTAACCCCTTCACCAAGTCCTCGCCAAATCCCAGTTTCAGTCACTGTCCGTCAGCGTGTCGTAAGATGCTCTAGAATCACTACTTGTCTTCTCTGTGTTGTATAGCCCTCACAATGACCCTTCACCCTACACATTATTCATGCTAATCCTAATGCCCCCATTCTTTTTCCCCGCCCTTATCAATCCCTTCCCACAAACACTACCCAGTCCCTTTCTCTTTGGTAACTCTTAGTCCACTCTCGGGTACTGTGTATATGCTGCTGTTTCTTCCTTCAGTTTTTCTTTGTTATCGTACTCCACACATGAGTTAAATCATTTGGTACATGTATTTCTCCGACTGGCCTATTTGACTGAGCATAATACCCTCCAGCTCCATCCAAGTTTTTGCCAATGATAGGACTTGTTTTCTTCTTATGGCTGCTTACTGCACTTTTTAAACTGGATTTTATACTTCTTTTTCGTTTGTAGTTTGCTATGTGCTTCAACCATTGCTCTCATGGTTATTAGCAATAGCTTTGTGTTAATGGATATGAACCTATATCTATCTATCTGTCTGTCTATCAATCAATCAATCAATCAATCAATCATGTTTCTGTCTGCCCATCTGTCCTTGTGTACAGAACTGGTAACCACATATCCTATGTCACTTTCCTACATTAATCTTCCAAAAATCCTGCAAGGTAACTAGGCTGTAGGGAGAGTACTGGGTTCACCGAGACACTTGCAGGTCGTGTCGGCCGAGTGTACCTACAAAACCAGGAAATGGTTGTGCAGGGACTTGAACCCCTGTCTCTATCCTCTGTCCTCTTTCATCTCCTTCTCACTTCCTGTCTGTATATAGCCACATTCATTCACTAAGTGCTCCCTGAAGACCACAAGTATCCTTCCTCTGGGCCTGTGGACGACAGAAACGTAAAATTGTTGCTTTGCTCACCACCATGTTTGAAGGACGTCTATGTGAACACCACTGATAGGATGGAGGGTCAAATAAAAAGGAACACCAATTTCTAGACAGGAGCAGTTGGGAGCTAAGAGTGTATTGTGGAGTGACATATTTATTTGAGTGTCCAAACTTCCCTCTTTACGTGGTTATTACTTCACATTCGTGAAGATCATAAAACCCACAGATTTCAAAGGCCCAGATTCTTATTATTTCAGCAACCCAGTTGTTGAGGTGAGAGAAAATGAGAAGGACGTTGCTCCACCACTAAATCTATGGCTGAGCCTTGCTGAAAACAAACAAAAAGAATTCACGGTGGCCAGATAGTGCTATTTTCTACTGACTGTCTCTGGGGGCTCAAACAGAATCCATTTGTTTGATTGTTTGTTTTTCAGTTTCACTCGTGTAGGGTACTTCTCCCCACACCTTCAGCTTTTAGTTTGTCTTTGTCCTTGGATCTCAAGTGAGTCTCCTGTAAGGAAGCACGTAGGTTTCTTGAGTTTTCATCCGTTCTTTTAACCCTGTGTCTTTTGTTTGCAGCACTCAGAGCCTGACCTTTTATTCTGATGATTCAATGCTGTGCCCTTATTGCACTTAAAAAATTTTTTTTGTTATCATTAATCTACAATCACGTGAAGATCATTATGTTTACTATGCTCCCCCTTATTCAAGTCCACCAGCAAAAACCTCTTAAAGTCGCTGTCCATCAGCATAGTTGGATGCTTTAAACCCCTTCAGCATGTACCCCTTCAAAGACACCGATACAGTCCTGTCAATCATGGAGTAGTAAGATGCTATATAACCTCTACTAGTCTTCTCTGTGTTGTACAGCACTCCCCATGTCCCGCGCGACCCCACGCAATATACATGGTAATCCTAATGCCCCCAATCTTTCTCCCCACACTTATCCCTCCCTTCAGAACCACCCTGTGCAGTCCTTTTCCCTTTGGCAACTTTTAGTCAACTCTCGGGTTCTGTGAGTATCCTGCTGTTTTTTTCCTTCAGTTTCTCTTTGTTGTTATACTCCACACATGAGTGATATCATTTGATATTGTCTTTCTCCGCCTGACCTATTTTTCTGAACATACTACTGTCTAGCTCCATCCACGTCATTGCAAATGGTAGGATTTATTTTCTTCTTATGGCTGCTTACTGCACTTTGTAAACTGGATTTCATTCTTCCTTTTTGTTTGTAGTTTAGCTATGTGATTTCACCATTCATCTCCTGGTTATGAGCAACAGCTTTGTGTCAATCGATATGTATCTGTATCTATCTATCGCTCTGTCTGTCTGTATATCTATCTATCTTTCTATATATCCTTCTTTCTATCTCTCTATCCTCTCTATTTATCTATCCATCTATCTAGCTTCCTGTCTTCTATCATGTGTATAATCTATCGATCATCTGTCATCTATCTATCTGTCTATCTATGAAACAATCTTCTTTCTGTCTGTCCATCTATCCTTATGTACAGAACAGTTAACTACATCAACTATGTCACTTCCCTACATTATGCTTTCAAAAACATTGCAAGGTCACTAGGCCGTAGGGAGAGCACTGGGCTCACTGAGACAATTGCAGATCGAATCAGCCGCGTGTGCTTACAAACCCAGTAAATGGTGGTGCAGGGACTTGAACCCGTATCTCTGTCCTCTGTCCTCTTAAAACTCCTCGCTTGCTAACTGTATTTAGCCACATTCATTGACTAAGTCCTCACTGAAGACCCCAATTATACTTCCTCTTGGGCTGTTGTAGACAGAAAAGTATACTTGGTGCTTTACTCACCACCATGTTTGAGGGACATTGGCATGTTCTCCACTGATAGGAGGAGGGACAAATAAAAAGGAACACCTATTTCTAGACAGGAGCATTTGGGAGCAAAGTGTGTGTTGTGGAGAGACGTGTTTAGTTGAGTGTCCAAACTTCCCTCTTTATGTGGTTATTACTTGTTTACAATCGTGGATATCATAAAACCCAGTGATTTCAAAAGCCCAGACGCATATTATTACAGCAATTCATTTGTTGATGTGAGAAAAATGAGAAGGACATTGCAGTACCACTAAATCTATACCTGGGCACTGCTGATACAAAACAAAAGGAATTCACGGTGGCTAGGTAGGACTATTTTCTAGTGACTGTCTCTGGGGTCTCAAACAGAATCCATTTTTTTCTTTGTTTCAAAGATTCACTTGTATAGGGTACCTGTCCCCGCCCCTTCAGCTTGTAGTTTGTCTGTGTCCTTGGATCACAAGTGAGTCTCCAGTAAGGGAGAACTTAGGTGATCTTGAGTTTTCATCAGTTCTTCTAACCCTGTGTCTTTTGATTGGAGCAGTGAAAGCCTGTACTTTTATTCTGATATTTGATAGCTAGGCTCTTACTGCACTTTGAAATTTTTTTTGTTCTCATTAATATACAATCACGTGCAGAACAATATGTTAACTAGTCTAACCCCTTCACCAAGTCCTCGCCAAATCCCAGTTTCAGTCACTGTCCGTCAGCGTGTCGTAAGATGCTCTAGAATCACTACTTGTCTTCTCTGTGTTGTATAGCCCTCACAATGACCCTTCACCCTACACATTATTCATGCTAATCCTAATGCCCCCATTCTTTTTCCCCGCCCTTATCAATCCCTTCCCACAAACACTACCCAGTCCCTTTCTCTTTGGTAACTCTTAGTCCACTCTCGGGTACTGTGTATATGCTGCTGTTTCTTCCTTCAGTTTTTCTTTGTTATCGTACTCCACACATGAGTTAAATCATTTGGTACATGTATTTCTCCGACTGGCCTATTTGACTGAGCATAATACCCTCCAGCTCCATCCAAGTTTTTGCCAATGATAGGACTTGTTTTCTTCTTATGGCTGCTTACTGCACTTTTTAAACTGGATTTTATACTTCTTTTTCGTTTGTAGTTTGCTATGTGCTTCAACCATTGCTCTCATGGTTATGAGCAATAGCTTTGTGTTAATGGATATGAACCTATATCTATCTATCTGTCTGTCTATCAATCAATCAATCAATCAATCAATCATCTTTCTGTCTGCCCATCTGTCCTTGTGTACAGAACTGGTAACCACATATCCTATGTCACTTTCCTACATTAATCTTCCAAAAATCCTGCAAGGTAACTAGGCTGTAGGGAGAGTACTGGGTTCACCGAGACACTTGCAGGTCGTGTCGGCCGAGTGTACCTACAAAACCAGGAAATGGTTGTGCAGGGACTTGAACCCCTGTCTCTATCCTCTGTCCTCTTTCATCTCCTTCTCACTTCCTGTCTGTATATAGCCACATTCATTCACTAAGTGCTCCCTGAAGACCACAAGTATCCTTCCTCTGGGCCTGTGGACGACAGAAACGTAAAATTGTTGCTTTGCTCACCACCATGTTTGAAGGACGTCTATGTGAACACCACTGATAGGATGGAGGGTCAAATAAAAAGGAACACCAATTTCTAGACAGGAGCAGTTGGGAGCTAAGAGTGTATTGTGGAGTGACATATTTATTTGAGTGTCCAAACTTCCCTCTTTACGTGGTTATTACTTCACATTCGTGAAGATCATAAAACCCACAGACTTCAAAGGCCCAGATTCTTATTATTTCAGCAACCCAGTTGTTGAGGTGAGAGAAAATGAGAAGGACGTTGCTCCACCACTAAATCTATGGCTGAGCCTTGCTGAAAACAAACAAAAAGAATTCACGGTGGCCAGATAGTGCTATTTTCTACTGACTGTCTCTGGGGGCTCAAACAGAATCCATTTGTTTGATTGTTTGTTTTTCAGTTTCACTCGTGTAGGGTACTTCTCCCCACACCTTCAGCTTTTAGTTTGTCTTTGTCCTTGGATCTCAAGTGAGTCTCCTGTAAGGAAGCACGTAGGTTTCTTGAGTTTTCATCCGTTCTTTTAACCCTGTGTCTTTTGTTTGCAGCACTCAGAGCCTGACCTTTTATTCTGATGATTCAATGCTGTGCCCTTATTGCACTTAAAAGAATTTTTTTTGTTATCATTAATCTACAATCACGTGAAGATCATTATGTTTACTATGCTCCCCCTTATCCAAGTCCACCAGCAAAAACCTCTTAAAGTCGCTGTCCATCAGCATAGTTGGATGCTTTAAACCCCTTCAGCATGTACCCCTTCAAAGACACCGATACAGTCCTGTCAATCATGGAGTAGTAAGATGCTATATAACCTCTACTAGTCTTCTCTGTGTTGTACAGCACTCCCCATGTCCCGCGCGACCCCACGCAATATACATGGTAATCCTAATGCCCCCAATCTTTCTCCCCACACTTATCCCTCCCTTCAGAACCACCCTGTGCAGTCCTTTTCCCTTTGGCAACTTTTAGTCAACTCTCGGGTTCTGTGAGTATCCTGCTGTTTTTTTCCTTCAGTTTCTCTTTGTTGTTATACTCCACACATGAGTGATATCATTTGATATTGTCTTTCTCCGCCTGACCTATTTTTCTGAACATACTACTGTCTAGCTCCATCCACGTCATTGCAAATGGTAGGATTTGTTTTCTTCTTATGGCTGCTTACTGCACTTTGTAAACTGGATTTCATTCTTCCTTTTTGTTTGTAGTTTAGCTATGTGATTTCACCATTCATCTCCTGGTTATGAGCAACAGCTTTGTGTCAATCGATATGTATCTGTATCTATCTATCGCTCTGTCTGTCTGTATATCTATCTATCTTTCTATATATCCTTCTTTCTATCTCTCTATCCTCTCTATTTATCTATCCATCTATCTAGCTTCCTGTCTTCTATCATGTGTATAATCTATCGATCATCTGTCATCTATCTATCTGTCTATCTATGAAACAATCTTCTTTCTGTCTGTCCATCTATCCTTATGTACAGAACAGTTAACTACATCAACTATGTCACTTCCCTACATTATGCTTTCAAAAACATTGCAAGGTCACTAGGCCGTAGGGAGAGCACTGGGCTCACTGAGACAATTGCAGATCGAATCAGCCGCGTGTGCTTACAAACCCAGTAAATGGTGGTGCAGGGACTTGAACCCGTATCTCTGTCCTCTGTCCTCTTAAAACTCCTCGCTTGCTAACTGTATTTAGCCACATTCATTGACTAAGTCCTCACTGAAGACCCCAATTATACTTCCTCTTGGGCTGTTGTAGACAGAAAAGTATACTTGGTGCTTTACTCACCACCATGTTTGAGGGACATTGGCATGTTCTCCACTGATAGGAGGAGGGACAAATAAAAAGGAACACCTATTTCTAGACAGGAGCATTTGGGAGCAAAGTGTGTGTTGTGGAGAGACGTGTTTAGTTGAGTGTCCAAACTTCCCTCTTTATGTGGTTATTACTTGTTTACAATCGTGGATATCATAAAACCCAGTGATTTCAAAAGCCCAGACGCATATTATTACAGCAATTCATTTGTTGATGTGAGAAAAATGAGAAGGACATTGCAGTACCACTAAATCTATACCTGGGCACTGCTGATACAAAACAAAAGGAATTCACGGTGGCTAGGTAGGACTATTTTCTAGTGACTGTCTCTGGGGTCTCAAACAGAATCCATTTTTTTCTTTGTTTCAAAGATTCACTTGTATAGGGTACCTGTCCCCGCCCCTTCAGCTTGTAGTTTGTCTGTGTCCTTGGATCACAAGTGAGTCTCCAGTAAGGGAGAACTTAGGTGATCTTGAGTTTTCATCAGTTCTTCTAACCCTGTGTCTTTTGATTGGAGCAGTGAAAGCCTGTACTTTTATTCTGATATTTGATAGCTAGGCTCTTACTGCACTTTGAAATTTTTTTTGTTCTCATTAATATACAATCACGTGCAGAACAATATGTTAACTAGTCTAACCCCTTCACCAAGTCCTCGCCAAATCCCAGTTTCAGTCACTGTCCGTCAGCGTGTCGTAAGATGCTCTAGAATCACTACTTGTCTTCTCTGTGTTGTATAGCCCTCACAATGACCCTTCACCCTACACATTATTCATGCTAATCCTAATGCCCCCATTCTTTTTCCCCGCCCTTATCAATCCCTTCCCACAAACACTACCCAGTCCCTTTCTCTTTGGTAACTCTTAGTCCACTCTCGGGTACTGTGTATATGCTGCTGTTTCTTCCTTCAGTTTTTCTTTGTTATCGTACTCCACACATGAGTTAAATCATTTGGTACATGTATTTCTCCGACTGGCCTATTTGACTGAGCATAATACCCTCCAGCTCCATCCAAGTTTTTGCCAATGATAGGACTTGTTTTCTTCTTATGGCTGCTTACTGCACTTTTTAAACTGGATTTTATACTTCTTTTTCGTTTGTAGTTTGCTATGTGCTTCAACCATTGCTCTCATGGTTATGAGCAATAGCTTTGTGTTAATGGATATGAACCTATATCTATCTATCTGTCTGTCTATCAATCAATCAATCAATCAATCAATCATCTTTCTGTCTGCCCATCTGTCCTTGTGTACAGAACTGGTAACCACATATCCTATGTCACTTTCCAACATTAATCTTCCAAAAATCCTGCAAGGTAACTAGGCTGTAGGGAGAGTACTGGGTTCACCGAGACACTTGCAGGTCGTGTCGGCCGAGTGTACCTACAAAACCAGGAAATGGTTGTGCAGGGACTTGAACCCCTGTCTCTATCCTCTGTCCTCTTTCATCTCCTTCTCACTTCCTGTCTGTATATAGCCACATTCATTCACTAAGTGCTCCCTGAAGACCACAAGTATCCTTCCTCTGGGCCTGTGGACGACAGAAACGTAAAATTGTTGCTTTGCTCACCACCATGTTTGAAGGACGTCTATGTGAACACCACTGATAGGATGGAGGGTCAAATAAAAAGGAACACCAATTTCTAGACAGGAGCAGTTGGGAGCTAAGAGTGTATTGTGGAGTGACATATTTATTTGAGTGTCCAAACTTCCCTCTTTACGTGGTTATTACTTCACATTCGTGAAGATCATAAAACCCACAGATTTCAAAGGCCCAGATTCTTATTATTTCAGCAACCCAGTTGTTGAGGTGAGAGAAAATGAGAAGGACGTTGCTCCACCACTAAATCTATGGCTGAGCCTTGCTGAAAACAAACAAAAAGAATTCACGGTGGCCAGATAGTGCTATTTTCTACTGACTGTCTCTGGGGGCTCAAACAGAATCCATTTGTTTGATTGTTTGTTTTTCAGTTTCACTCGTGTAGGGTACTTCTCCCCACACCTTCAGCTTTTAGTTTGTCTTTGTCCTTGGATCAAAAGTGAGTCTCCTGTAAGGAAGCACGTAGGTTTCTTGAGTTTTCATCCGTTCTTTTAACCCTGTGTCTTTTGTTTGCAGCACTCAGAGCCTGACCTTTTATTCTGATGATTCAATGCTGTGCCCTTATTGCACTTAAAAAATTTTTTTTGTTATCATTAATCTACAATCACGTGAAGATCATTATGTTTACTATGCTCCCCCTTATCCAAGTCCACCAGCAAAAACCTCTTAAAGTCGCTGTCCATCAGCATAGTTGGATGCTTTAAACCCCTTCAGCATGTACCCCTTCAAAGACACCGATACAGTCCTGTCAATCATGGAGTAGTAAGATGCTATATAACCTCTACTAGTCTTCTCTGTGTTGTACAGCACTCCCCATGTCCCGCGTGACCCCACGCAATATACATGGTAATCCTAATGCCCCCAATCTTTCTCCCCACACTTATCCCTCCCTTCAGAACCACCCTGTGCAGTCCTTTTCCCTTTGGCAACTTTTAGTCAACTCTCGGGTTCTGTGAGTATCCTGCTGTTTTTTTCCTTCAGTTTCTCTTTGTTGTTATACTCCACACATGAGTGATATCATTTGATATTGTCTTTCTCCGCCTGACCTATTTTTCTGAACATACTACTGTCTAGCTCCATCCACGTCATTGCAAATGGTAGGATTTGTTTTCTTCTTATGGCTGCTTACTGCACTTTGTAAACTGGATTTCATTCTTCCTTTTTGTTTGTAGTTTAGCTATGTGATTTCACCATTCATCTCCTGGTTATGAGCAACAGCTTTGTGTCAATCGATATGTATCTGTATCTATCTATCGCTCTGTCTGTCTGTATATCTATCTATCTTTCTATATATCCTTCTTTCTATCTCTCTATCCTCTCTATTTATCTATCCATCTATCTAGCTTCCTGTCTTCTATCATGTGTATAATCTATCGATCATCTGTCATCTATCTATCTGTCTATCTATGAAACAATCTTCTTTCTGTCTGTCCATCTATCCTTATGTACAGAACAGTTAACTACATCAACTATGTCACTTCCCTACATTATGCTTTCAAAAACATTGCAAGGTCACTAGGCCGTAGGGAGAGCACTGGGCTCACTGAGACAATTGCAGATCGAATCAGCCGCGTGTGCTTACAAACCCAGTAAATGGTGGTGCAGGGACTTGAACCCGTATCTCTGTCCTCTGTCCTCTTAAACTCCTCGCTTGCTAACTGTATTTAGCCACATTCATTGACTAAGTCCTCACTGAAGACCCCAATTTTACTTCCTCTTGGGCTGTTGTAGACAGAAAAGTATACTTGGTGCTTTACTCACCACCATGTTTGAGGGACATTGGCATGTTCTCCACTGATAGGAGGAGGGACAAATAAAAAGGAACACCTATTTCTAGACAGGAGCATTTGGGAGCAAAGTGTGTGTTGTGGAGAGACGTGTTTAGTTGAGTGTCCAAACTTCCCTCTTTATGTGGTTATTACTTGTTTACAATTGTGGATATCATAAAACCCAGTGATTTCAAAAGCCCAGACGCATATTATTACAGCAATTCATTTGTTGATGTGAGAAAAATGAGAAGGACATTGCAGTACCACTAAATCTATACCTGGGCACTGCTGATACAAAACAAAAGGAATTCACGGTGGCTAGGTAGGACTATTTTCTAGTGACTGTCTCTGGGGTCTCAAACAGAATCCATTTTTTTCTTTGTTTCAAAGATTCACTTGTATAGGGTACCTGTCCCCGCCCCTTCAGCTTGTAGTTTGTCTGTGTCCTTGGATCACAAGTGAGTCTCCAGTAAGGGAGAACTTAGGTGATCTTGAGTTTTCATCAGTTCTTCTAACCCTGTGTCTTTTGATTGGAGCAGTGAAAGCCTGTACTTTTATTCTGATATTTGATAGCTAGGCTCTTACTGCACTTTGAAATTTTTTTTGTTCTCATTAATATACAATCACGTGCAGAACAATATGTTAACTAGTCTAACCCCTTCACCAAGTCCTCGCCAAATCCCAGTTTCAGTCACTGTCCGTCAGCGTGTCGTAAGATGCTCTAGAATCACTACTTGTCTTCTCTGTGTTGTATAGCCCTCACAATGACCCTTCACCCTACACATTATTCATGCTAATCCTAATGCCCCCATTCTTTTTCCCCGCCCTTATCAATCCCTTCCCACAAACACTACCCAGTCCCTTTCTCTTTGGTAACTCTTAGTCCACTCTCGGGTACTGTGTATATGCTGCTGTTTCTTCCTTCAGTTTTTCTTTGTTATCGTACTCCACACATGAGTTAAATCATTTGGTACATGTATTTCTCCGACTGGCCTATTTGACTGAGCATAATACCCTCCAGCTCCATCCAAGTTTTTGCCAATGATAGGACTTGTTTTCTTCTTATGGCTGCTTACTGCACTTTTTAAACTGGATTTTATACTTCTTTTTCGTTTGTAGTTTGCTATGTGCTTCAACCATTGCTCTCATGGTTATGAGCAATAGCTTTGTGTTAATGGATATGAACCTATATCTATCTATCTGTCTGTCTATCAATCAATCAATCAATCAATCAATCATCTTTCTGTCTGCCCATCTGTCCTTGTGTACAGAACTGGTAACCACATATCCTATGTCACTTTCCTACATTAATCTTCCAAAAATCCTGCAAGGTAACTAGGCTGTAGGGAGAGTACTGGGTTCACCGAGACACTTGCAGGTCGTGTCGGCCGAGTGTACCTACAAAACCAGGAAATGGTTGTGCAGGGACTTGAACCCCTGTCTCTATCCTCTGTCCTCTTTCATCTCCTTCTCACTTCCTGTCTGTATATAGCCACATTCATTCACTAAGTGCTCCCTGAAGACCACAAGTATCCTTCCTCTGGGCCTGTGGACGACAGAAACGTAAAATTGTTGCTTTGCTCACCACCATGTTTGAAGGACGTCTATGTGAACACCACTGATAGGATGGAGGGTCAAATAAAAAGGAACACCAATTTCTAGACAGGAGCAGTTGGGAGCTAAGAGTGTATTGTGGAGTGACATATTTATTTGAGTGTCCAAACTTCCCTCTTTACGTGGTTATTACTTCACATTCGTGAAGATCATAAAACCCACAGACTTCAAAGGCCCAGATTCTTATTATTTCAGCAACCCAGTTGTTGAGGTGAGAGAAAATGAGAAGGACGTTGCTCCACCACTAAATCTATGGCTGAGCCTTGCTGAAAACAAACAAAAAGAATTCACGGTGGCCAGATAGTGCTATTTTCTACTGACTGTCTCTGGGGGCTCAAACAGAATCCATTTGTTTGATTGTTTGTTTTTCAGTTTCACTCGTGTAGGGTACTTCTCCCCACACCTTCAGCTTTTAGTTTGTCTTTGTCCTTGGATCTCAAGTGAGTCTCCTGTAAGGAAGCACGTAGGTTTCTTGAGTTTTCATCCGTTCTTTTAACCCTGTGTCTTTTGTTTGCAGCACTCAGAGCCTGACCTTTTATTCTGATGATTCAATGCTGTGCCCTTATTGCACTTAAAAAATTTTTTTTGTTATCATTAATCTACAATCACGTGAAGATCATTATGTTTACTATGCTCCCCCTTATCCAAGTCCACCAGCAAAAACCTCTTAAAGTCGCTGTCCATCAGCATAGTTGGATGCTTTAAACCCCTTCAGCATGTACCCCTTCAAAGACACCGATACAGTCCTGTCAATCATGGAGTAGTAAGATGCTATATAACCTCTACTAGTCTTCTCTGTGTTGTACAGCACTCCCCATGTCCCGCGCGACCCCACGCAATATACATGGTAATCCTAATGCCCCCAATCTTTCTCCCCACACTTATCCCTCCCTTCAGAACCACCCTGTGCAGTCCTTTTCCCTTTGGCAACTTTTAGTCAACTCTCGGGTTCTGTGAGTATCCTGCTGTTTTTTTCCTTCAGTTTCTCTTTGTTGTTATACTCCACACATGAGTGATATCATTTGATATTGTCTTTCTCCGCCTGACCTATTTTTCTGAACATACTACTGTCTAGCTCCATCCACGTCATTGCAAATGGTAGGATTTGTTTTCTTCTTATGGCTGCTTACTGCACTTTGTAAACTGGATTTCATTCTTCCTTTTTGTTTGTAGTTTAGCTATGTGATTTCACCATTCATCTCCTGGTTATGAGCAACAGCTTTGTGTCAATCGATATGTATCTGTATCTATCTATCGCTCTGTCTGTCTGTATATCTATCTATCTTTCTATATATCCTTCTTTCTATCTCTCTATCCTCTCTATTTATCTATCCATCTATCTAGCTTCCTGTCTTCTATCATGTGTATAATCTATCGATCATCTGTCATCTATCTATCTGTCTATCTATGAAACAATCTTCTTTCTGTCTGTCCATCTATCCTTATGTACAGAACAGTTAACTACATCAACTATGTCACTTCCCTACATTATGCTTTCAAAAACATTGCAAGGTCACTAGGCCGTAGGGAGAGCACTGGGCTCACTGAGACAATTGCAGATCGAATCAGCCGCGTGTGCTTACAAACCCAGTAAATGGTGGTGCAGGGACTTGAACCCGTATCTCTGTCCTCTGTCCTCTTAAAACTCCTCGCTTGCTAACTGTATTTAGCCACATTCATTGACTAAGTCCTCACTGAAGACCCCAATTATACTTCCTCTTGGGCTGTTGTAGACAGAAAAGTATACTTGGTGCTTTACTCACCACCATGTTTGAGGGACATTGGCATGTTCTCCACTGATAGGAGGAGGGACAAATAAAAAGGAACACCTATTTCTAGACAGGAGCATTTGGGAGCAAAGTGTGTGTTGTGGAGAGACGTGTTTAGTTGAGTGTCCAAAACTTCCCTCTTTATGTGGTTATTACTTGGTTACAATCGTGGATATCATAAAACCCAGTGATTTCAAAAGCCCAGACGCATATTATTACAGCAATTCATTTGTTGATGTGAGAAAAATGAGAAGGACATTGCAGTACCACTAAATCTATACCTGGGCACTGCTGATACAAAACAAAAGGTATTCACGGTGGCTAGGTAGGACTATTTTCTAGTGACTGTCTCTGGGGTCTCAAACAGAATCCATTTTTTTCTTTGTTTCAAAGATTCACTTGTATAGGGTACCTGTCCCCGCCCCTTCAGCTTGTAGTTTGTCTGTGTCCTTGGATCACAAGTGAGTCTCCAGTAAGGGAGAACTTAGGTGATCTTGAGTTTTCATCAGTTCTTCTAACCCTGTGTCTTTTGATTGGAGCAGTGAAAGCCTGTACTTTTATTCTGATATTTGATAGCTAGGCTCTTACTGCACTTTGAAATTTTTTTTGTTCTCATTAATATACAATCACATGCAGAACAATATGTTAACTAGTCTAACCCCTTCACCAAGTCCTCACCAAATCCCAGTTTCAGTCACTGTCCGTCAGCGTGTCGTAAGATGCTCTAGAATCACTACTTGTCTTCTCTGTGTTGTATAGCCCTCACAATGACCCTTCACACTACACATTATTCATGCTAATCCTAATGCCCCCATTCTTTTTCCCCGCCCTTATCAATCCCTTCCCACAAACACTACCCAGTCCCTTTCTCTTTGGTAACTCTTAGTCCACTCTCGGGTACTGTGTATATGCTGCTGTTTCTTCCTTCAGTTTTTCTTTGTTATCGTACCCCACACATGAGTTAAATCATTTGGTACATGTATTTCTCCGACTGGCCTATTTGACTGAGCATAATACCCTCTAGCTCCATCCAAGTTTTTGCCAATGATAGGACTTGTTTTCTTCTCATGGCTGCTTACTGCACTTTTTAAACTGGATTTTATACTTCTTTTTCGTTTGTAGTTTGCTATGTGCTTCAACCATTGCTCTCATGGTTATGAGCAATAGCTTTGTGTTAATGGATATGAACCTATATCTATCTATCTGTCTGTCTATCAATCAATCAATCAATCAATCAATCATCTTTCTGTCTGCCCATCTGTCCTTGTGTACAGAACTGGTAACCACATATCCTATGTCACTTTCCTACATTATGCTTCCAAAAATCCTGCAAGGTAACTAGGCTGTAGGGAGAGTACTGGGTTCACCGAGACACTTGCAGGTCGTGTCGGCCGAGTGTACCTACAAAACCAGGAAATGGTTGTGCAGGGACTTGAACCCGTGTCTCTATCCTCTGTCCTCTTTCATCTCCTTCTCACTTCCTGTCTGTATATAGCCACATTCATTCACTAAGTGCTCCCTGAAGACCAAAAGTATCCTTCCTCTGGGCCTGTGGACGACAGAAACGTAAAATTGTTGCTTTGCTCACCACCATGTTTGAAGGACGTCTATGTGAACACCACTGATAGGATGGAGGGTCAAATAAAAAGGAACACCAATTTCTAGACAGGAGCAGTTGGGAGCTAAGAGTGTATTGTGGAGTGACATATTTATTTGAGTGTCCAAACTTCCCTCTTTAGGTGGTTATTACATCACATTCGTGAAGATCATAAAACCCACAGATTTCAAAGGCCCAGATTCTTATTATTTCAGCAACCCAGTTGTTGAGGTGAGAGAAAATGAGAAGGACGTTGCTCCACCACTAAATCTATGGCTGGGCCTTGCTGAAAACAAACAAAAAGAATTCACGGTGGCCAGATTGTGCTATTTTCTACTGACTGTCTCTGGGGGCTCAAACAGAATCCATTTGTTTGATTGTTTGTTTTTCAGTTTCACTCGTGTAGGGTACTTGTCCCCACACCTTCAGCTTGTAGTTTGTCTTTGTCCTTGGATCTCAAGTGAGTCTCCTGTAAGGAAGCACGTAGGTTTCTTGAGTTTTCATCCGTTCTTTTAACCCTGTGTCTTTTGTTTGCAGCACTCAGAGCCTGACCTTTTATTCTGATGATTCAGTGCTGTGCCCTTATTGCACTTAAAAAATTTTTTTTGTTATCATTAATCTACAATCACGTGAAGAACATTATGTTTACTATGCTCCCCCTTATCCAAGTCCACCAGCAAAAACCTCTTAAAGTCGCTGTCCATCAGCATAGTTGGATGCTTTAAACCCCTTCAGCATGTAACCCTTCAAAGACACCGATACAGTCCTGTCAATCATGGAGTAGTAAGATGCTATATAACCTCTACTAGTCTTCTCTGTGTTGTACAGCACTCCCCATGTCCCGCGCGACCCCACGCAATATACATGGTAATCCTAATGCCCCCAATCTTTCTCTCCAAACTTATCCCTCCCTTCAGAACCACCCTGTGCAGTCCTTTTCCCTTTGGCAACTTTTAGTCAACTCTCGGGTTCTGTGAGTATCCTGCTGTTTTTTTCCTTCAGTTTCTCTTTGTTGTTATACTCCACACATGAGTGATATCATTTGATATTGTCTTTCTCCGCCTGACCTATTTTTCTGAACATACTACTGTCTAGCTCCATCCACGTCATTGCAAATGGTAGGATTTGTTTTCTTCTTATGGCTGCTTACTGCACTTTGTAAACTGGATTTCATTCTTCCTTTTTGTTTGTAGTTTAGCTATGTGATTTCACCATTCATCTCCTGGTTATGAGCAACAGCTTTGTGTCAATCGATATGTATCTGTATCTATCTATCGCTCTGTCTGTCTGTATATCTATCTATCTTTCTATATATCCTTCTTTCTATCTCTCTATCCTCTCTATTTATCTATCCATCTATCTAGCTTCCTGTCTTCTATCATGTGTATAATCTATCGATCATCTGTCATCTATCTATCTATCTATGAAACAATCTTCTTTCTGTCTGTCCATCTATCCTTATGTACAGAACAGTTAACTACATCAACTATGTCACTTCCCTACATTATGCTTTCAAAAACATTGCAAGGTCACTAGGCCGTAGGGAGAGCACTGGGTTCACTGAGACAATTGCAGATCGAATCAGCCGCGTGTGCTTACAAACCCAGTAAATGGTGGTGCAGGGACTTGAACCCGTATCTCTGTCCTCTGTCCTCTGAAAACTCCTTCTCGCTTGCTAACTGTATTTAGCCACATTCATTGACTAAGTCCTCACTGAAGACCCCAATTATACTTCCTCTTGGGCTGTTGTAGACAGAAAAGTATACTTGGTGCTTTACTCACCACCATGTTTGAGGGACATTGGCATGTTCTCCACTGATAGGAGGAGGGACAAATAAAAAGGAACACCTATTTCTAGACAGGAGCATTTGGGAGCAAAGTGTGTGTTGTGGAGAGACGTGTTTAGTTGAGTGTCCAAACTTCCCTCTTTATGTGGTTATTACTTGTTTACAATCGTGGATATCATACAACCCAGTGATTTCAAAAGCCCAGACGCATATTATTACAGCAATTCATTTGTTGATGTGAGAAAAATGAGAAGGACATTGCAGTACCACTAAATCTATACCTGGGCACTGCTGATACCAAACAAAAGGAATTCACGGTGGCTAGGTAGGACTATTTCTAGTGACTGTCTCTGGGGTCTCAAACAGAATCCATTTGTTTCTTTGTTTCAAAGATTCACTTGTATAGGGTACCTGTCCCCGCCCCTTCAGCTTGTAGTTTGTCTGTGTCCTTGGATCACAAGTGAGTCTCCAGTAAGGGAGAACTTAGGTGATCTTGAGTTTTCATCAGTTCTTCTAACCCTGTGTCTTTTGATTGGAGCAGTGAAAGCCTGTACTTTTATTCTGATATTTGATAGCTAGGCTCTTACTGCACTTTGAAATTTTTTTTGTTCTCATTAATATACAATCACATGCAGAACAATATGTTAACTAGTCTAACCCCTTCACCAAGTCCTTGCCAAATCCCAGTTTCAGTCACTGTCCGTCAGCGTGTCGTAAGATGCTCTAGAATCACTACTTGTCTTCTCTGTGTTGTATAGCCCTCACAATGACCCTTCACCCTACACATTATTCATGCTAATCGTAATGCCCCCATTCTTTTTCCACGCCCTTATCAATCCCTTCCCACAAACACTACCCAGTCACTTTCTCTTTGGTAACTCTTAGTCCACTCTCGGGTACTGTGAATATGCTGCTGTTTCTTCCTTCAGTTTTTCTTTGTTATCATACTCCACACATGAGTTAAATCATTTGGTACATGTATTTCTCCGACTGGCCTGTTTGACTGAGCATAATACCCTCTAGCTCCATCCAAGTTTTTGCCAATGATAGGACTTGTTTTCTTCTTATGGCTGCTTACTGCACTTTTTAAACTGGATTTTATACTTCTTTTTCGTTTGTAGTTTGCTATGTGCTTCAACCATTGCTCTCATGGTTATGAGCAATAGCTTTGTGTTAATGGATATGAACCTATATCTATCTATCTGTCTGTCTATCAATCAATCAATCAATCAATCAATCATCTTTCTGTCTGCCCATCTGTCCTTGTGTACAGAACTGGTAACCACATATCCTATGTCACTTTCCTACATTATGCTTCCAAAAATCCTGCAAGGTAACTAGGCTGTAGGGAGAGTACTGGGTTCACCGAGACACTTACAGGTCGTGTCGGCCGAGTGTACCTACAAAACCAGGAAATGGTTGTGCAGGGACTTGAACCCGTGTCTCTATCCTCTGTCCTCTTTCATCTCCTTCTCACTTCCTGTCTGTATATAGCCACATTCATTCACTAAGTGCTTCCTGAAGACCACAAGTATCCTTCATCTGGGCCTGTGGACGACAGAAACGTAAAATTGTTGCTTTGCTCACCACCATGTTTGAAGGACGTCTATGTGAACACCACTGATAGGATGGAGGGTCAAATAAAAAGGAACACCAATTTCTAGACAGGAGCAGTTGGGAGCTAAGAGTGTATTGTGGAGTGACATATTTATTTGAGTGTCCAAACTTCCCTCTTTAGGTGGTTATTACTTCACATTCGTGAAGATCATAAAACCCACAGATTTCAAAGGCCCAGATTCTTATTATTTCAGCAACCCAGTTGTTGAGGTGAGAGAAAATGAGAAGGACGTTGCTCCACCACTAAATCTATGGCTGGGCCTTGCTGAAAACAAACAAAAAGAATTCACGGTGGCCAGATAGTGCTATTTTCTACTGACTGTCTCTGGGGGCTCAAACAGAATCCATTTGTTTGATTGTTTGTTTTTCAGTTTCACTCGTGTAGGGTACTTCTCCCCACACCTTCAGCTTTTAGTTTGTCTTTGTCCTTGGATCTCAAGTGAGTCTCCTGTAAGGAAGCACGTAGGTTTCTTGAGTTTTCATCTGTTCTTTTAACCCTGTGTCTTTTGTTTGCAGCACTCAGAGCCTGACCTTTTATTCTGATGATTCAATGCTGTGCCCTTATTGCACTTAAAAAATTTTTTTTGTTATCATTAATCTACAATCACGTGAAGAACATTATGTTTACTATGCTCCCCCTTATCCAAGTCCACCAGCAAAAACCTCTTAAAGTCGCTGTCCATCAGCATATTTGGATGCTTTAATCCCCTTCAGCATGTACCCCTTCAAAGACACCGATACAGTCCTGTCAATCATGGAGTAGTAAGATGCTATATAACCTCTACTAGTCTTCTCTGTGTTGTACAGCACTCCCCATGTCCCGCTCGACCCCACGCAATATACATGGTAATCCTAATGCCCCCAATCTTTCTCCCCACACTTATCCCTCCCTTCAGAACCACCCTGTGCAGTCCTTTTCCCTTTGGCAACTTTTAGTCAACTCTCGGGTTCTGTGAGTATCCTGCTGTTTTTTTCCTTCAGTTTCTCTTTGTTGTTATACTCCACACATGAGTGATATCATTTGATATTGTCTTTCTCCGCCTGACCTATTTTTCTGAACATACTACTGTCTAGCTCAATCCACGTCATTGCAAATGGTAGGATTTGTTTTCTTCTTATGGCTGCTTACTGCACTTTGTAAACTGGATTTCATTCTTCCTTTTTGTTTGTAGTTTAGCTATGTGATTTCACCATTCATCTCCTGGTTATGAGCAACAGCTTTGTGTCAATCGATATGTATCTGTATCTATCTATCGCTCTGTCTGTCTGTATATCTATCTATCTTTCTATATATCCTTCTTTCTATCTCTCTATCCTCTCTATTTATCTATCCATCTATCTAGCTTCCTGTCTTCTATCATGTGTATAATCTATCGATCATCTGTCATCTATCTATCTGTCTATCTATGAAACAATCTTCTTTCTGTCTGTCCATCTATCCTTATGTACAGAACAGTTAACTACATCAACTATGTCACTTCCCTACATTATGCTTTCAAAAACATTGCAAGGTCACTAGGCCGTAGGGAGAGCACTGGGCTCACTGAGACAATTGCAGAACGAATCAGCCGCATGTGCTTACAAACCCAGTAAATGGTGGTGCAGGGACTTGAACCCGTATCTCTGTCCTCTGTCCTCTTAAAACTCCTTCTCGCTTGCTAACTGTATTTAGCCACATTCATTGAATAAGTCCTCACTGAAGACCCCAATTATACTTCCTCTTGGGCTGTTGTAGACAGAAAAGTATACTTGGAGCTTTACTCACCACCATGTTTGAGGGACGTTGGCATGTTCTCCACTGATAGGAGGAGTTACAAATAAAAAGGAACACCTATTTCTAGACAGGAGCATTTGGGAGCAAAGTGTGTGTTGTGGAGAGACGTGTTTAGTTGAGTGTCCAAACTTCCCTCTTTATGTGGTTATTACTTGTTTACAATCGTGGATATCATACAACCCAGTGATTTCAAAAGCCCAGACGCATATTATTACAGCAATTCATTTGTTGATGTGAGAAAAATGAGAAGGACATTGCAGTACCACTAAATCTATACCTGGGCACTGCTGATACCAAACAAAAGGAATTCACGGTGGCTAGGTAGGACTATTTTCTAGTGACTGTCTCTGGGGTCTCAAACAGAATCCATTTGTTTCTTTGTTTCAAAGATTCACTTGTATAGGGTACCTGTCCCCGCCCCTTCAGCTTGTAGTTTGTCTGTGTCCTTGGATCACAAGTGAGTCTCCAGTAAGGGAGCACTTAGGTGATCTTGAGTTTTCATCAGTTCTTCTAACCCTGTGTCTTTTGATTGGAGCAGTGAAAGCCTGTACTTTTATTCTGATATTTGATAGCTAGGCTCTTACTGCACTTTGAAATTTTTTTTGTTCTCATTAATATACAATCACATGCAGAACAATATGTTAACTAGTCTAACCCCTTCACCAAGTCCTCGCCAAATCCCAGTTTCAGTCACTGTCCGTCAGCGTGTCGTAAGATGCTCTAGAATCACTACTTGTCTTCTCTGTGTTGTATAGCCCTCACAATGACCCTTCACCCTACACATTATTCATGCTAATCCTAATGCCCCCATTCTTTTTCCCCGCCCTTATCAATCCCTTCCCACAAACACTACCCAGTCCCTTTCTCTTTGGTAACTCTTAGTCCACTCTCGGGTACTGTGTATATGCTGCTGTTTCTTCCTTCAGTTTTTCTTTGTTATCGTACTCCACACATGAGTTAAATCATTTGGTACATGTATTTCTCCGACTGGCCTATTTGACTGAGCATAATACACTCTAGCTCCATCCAAGTTTTTGCCAATGATAGGACTTGTTTTCTTCTTATGGCTGCTTACTGCACTTTTTAAACTGGATTTTATACTTCTTTTTCGTTTGTAGTTTGCTATGTGCTTCAACCATTGCTCTCATGGTTATGAGCAATAGCTTTGTGTTAATGGATATGAACCTATATCTATCTATCTCTCTGTCTATCAATCAATCAATCAATCAATCATCTTTCTGTCTGCCCATCTGTCCTTGTGTACAGAACTGGTAACCACATATCCTATGTCACTTTCCTACATTATGCTTCCAAAAATCCTGCAAGGTAACTAGGCTGTAGGGAGAGTACTGGGTTCACCGAGACACTTGCAGGTCGTGTCGGCCGAGTGTACCTACAAAACCAGGAAATGGTTGTGCAGGGACTTGAACCCGTGTCTCTATCCTCTGTCCTCTTTCATCTCCTTCTCACTTCCTGTCTGTATATAGCCACATTCATTCACTAAGTGCTTCCTGAAGACCACAAGTATCCTTCCTCTGGGCCTGTGGACGACAGAAACGTAAAATTGTTGCTTTGCTCACCACCATGTTTGAAGGACGTCTATGTGAACACCACTGATAGGATGGAGGGTCAAATAAAAAGGAACACCAATTTCTAGACAGGAGCAGTTGGGAGCTAAGAGTGTATTGTGGAGTGACATATTTATTTGAGTGTCCAAACTTCCCTCTTTAGGTGGTTATTACATCACATTCGTGAAGATCATAAAACCCACAGATTTCAAAGGCCCATATTCTTATTATTTCAGCAACCCAGTTGTTGAGGTGAGAGAAAATGAGAAGGACGTTGCTCCACCACTAAATCTATGGCTGGGCCTTGCTGAAAACAAACAAAAAGAATTCACGGTGGCCAGATAGTGCTATTTTCTACTGACTGTCTCTGGGGGCTCAAACAGAATCCATTTGTTTGATTGTTTGTTTTTCAGTTTCACTCGTGTAGGGTACTTGTCCCCACACCTTCAGCTTGTAGTTTGTCTTTGTCCTTGCATCTCAAGTGAGTCTCCTGTAAGGAAGCACGTAGGTTTCTTGAGTTTTCATCCGTTCTTTTAACCCTGTGTCTTTTGTTTGCAGCACTCAGAGCCTGACCTTTTATTCTGATGATTCAGTGCTGTGCCCTTATTGCACTTAAAAAATTTTTTTTGTTATCATTAATCTACAATCACGTGAAGAACATTATGTTTACTATGCTCCCCCTTATCCAAGTCCACCAGCAAAAACCTCTTAAAGTCGCTGTCCATCAGCATAGTTGGATGCTTTAAACCCCTTCAGCATGTACCCCTTCAAAGACACCGATACAGTCCTGTCAATCATGGAGTAGTAAGATGCTATATAACCTCTACTAGTCTTCTCTGTGTTGTACAGCACTCCCCATGTCCCGCGCGACCCCACGCAATATACATGGTAATCCTAATGCCCCCAATCTTTCTCCCCACACTTATCCCTCCCTTCAGAACCACCCTGTGCAGTCCTTTTCCCTTTGGCAACTTTTAGTCAACTCTCGGGTTCTGTGAGTATCCTGCTGTTTTTTTCCTTCAGTTTCTCTTTGTTGTTATACTCCACACATGAGTGATATCATTTGATATTGTCTTTCTCCGCCTGACCTATTTTTCTGAACATACTACTGTCTAGCTCCATCCACGTCATTGCAAATGGTAGGATTTGTTTTCTTCTTATGGCTGCTTACTGCACTTTGTAAACTGGATTTCATTCTTCCTTTTTGTTTGTAGTTTAGCTATGTGATTTCACCATTCATCTCCTGGTTATGAGCAACAGCTTTGTGTCAATCGATATGTATCTGTATCTATCTATCGCTCTGTCTGTCTGTATATCTATCTATCTTTCTATATATCCTTCTTTCTATCTCTCTATCCTCTCTATTTATCTATCCATCTATCTAGCTTCCTGTCTTCTATCATGTGTATAATCTATCGATCATCTGTCATCTATCTATCTGTCTATCTATGAAACAATCTTCTTTCTGTCTGTCCATCTATCCTTATGTACAGAACAGTTAACTACATCAACTATGTCACTTCCCTACATTATGCTTTCAAAAACATTGCAAGGTCACTAGGCCGTAGGGAGAGCACTGGGCTCACTGAGACAATTGCAGAACGAATCAGCCGCATGTGCTTACAAACCCAGTAAATGGTGGTGCAGGGACTTGAACCCGTATCTCTGTCCTCTGTCCTCTTAAAACTCCTTCTCGCTTGCTAACTGTATTTAGCCACATTCATTGAATAAGTCCTCACTGAAGACCCCAATTATACTTCCTCTTGGGCTGTTGTAGACAGAAAAGTATACTTGGAGCTTTACTCACCACCATGTTTGAGGGACGTTGGCATGTTCTCCACTGATAGGAGGAGGGACAAATAAAAAGGAACACCTATTTCTAGACAGGAGCATTTGGGAGCAAAGTGTGTGTTGTGGAGAGACGTGTTTAGTTGAGTGTCCAAACTTCCCTCTTTATGTGGTTATTACTTGTTTACAATCGTGGATATCATAAAACCCAGTGATTTCAAAAGCCCAGACGCATATTATTACAGCAATTCATTTGTTGATGTGAGAAAAATGAGAAGGACATTGCAGTACCACTAAATCTATACCTGGGCACTGCTGATACCAAACAAAAGGAATTCACGGTGGCTAGGTAGGACTATTTTCTAGTGACTGTCTCTGGGGTCTCAAACAGAATCCATTTGTTTCTTTGTTTCAAAGATTCACTTGTATAGGGTACCTGTCCCCGCCCCTTCAGCTTGTAGTTTGTCTGTGTCCTTGGATCACAAGTGAGTCTCCAGTAAGGGAGCACTTAGGTGATCTTGAGTTTTCATCAGTTCTTCTAACCCTGTGTCTTTTGATTGGAGCAGTGAAAGCCTGTACTTTTATTCTGATATTTGATAGCTAGGCTCTTACTGCACTTTGAAATTTTTTTTGTTCTCATTAATATACAATCACATGCAGAACAATATGTTAACTAGTCTAACCCCTTCACCAAGTCCTCGCCAAATCCCAGTTTCAGTCACTGTCCGTCAGCGTGTCGTAAGATGCTCTAGAATCACTACTTCTCTTCTCTGTGTTGTATAGCCCTCACAATGACCCTTCACCCTACACATTATTCATGCTAATCCTAATGCCCCCATTCTTTTTCCCCGCCCTTATCAATCCCTTCCCACAAACACTACCCAGTCCCTTTCTCTTTGGTAACTCTTAGTCCACTCTCGGGTACTGTGTATATGCTGCTGTTTCTTCCTTCAGTTTTTCTTTGTTATCGTACTCCACACATGAGTTAAATCATTTGGTACATGTATTTCTCCGACTGGCCTATTTGACTGAGCATAATACACTCTAGCTCCATCCAAGTTTTTGCCAATGATAGGACTTGTTTTCTTCTTATGGCTGCTTACTGCACTTTTTAAACTGGATTTTATACTTCTTTTTCGTTTGTAGTTTGCTATGTGCTTCAACCATTGCTCTCATGGTTATGAGCAATAGCTTTGTGTTAATGGATATGAACCTATATCTATCTATCTCTCTGTCTATCAATCAATCAATCAATCAATCATCTTTCTGTCTGCCCATCTGTTCTTGTGTACAGAACTGGTAACCACATATCCTATGTCACTTTCCTACATTATGCTTCCAAAAATCCTGCAAGGTAACTAGGCTGTAGGGAGAGTACTGGGTTCACCGAGACACTTGCAGGTCGTGTCGGCCGAGTGTACCTACAAAACCAGGAAATGGTTGTGCAGGGACTTGAACCCGTGTCTCTATCCTCTGTCCTCTTTCATCTCCTTCTCACTTCCTGTCTGTATATAGCCACATTCATTCACTAAGTGCTTCCTGAAGACCACAAGTATCCTTCCTCTGGGCCTGTGGACGACAGAAACGTAAAATTGTTGCTTTGCTCACCACCATGTTTGAAGGACGTCTATGTGAACACCACTGATAGGATGGAGGGTCAAATAAAAAGGAACACCAATTTCTAGACAGGAGCAGTTGGGAGCTAAGAGTGTATTGTGGAGTGACATATTTATTTGAGTGTCCAAACTTCCCTCTTTAGGTGGTTATTACATCACATTCGTGAAGATCATAAAACCCACAGATTTCAAAGGCCCATATTCTTATTATTTCAGCAACCCAGTTGTTGAGGTGAGAGAAAATGAGAAGGACGTTGCTCCACCACTAAATCTATGGCTGGGCCTTGCTGAAAACAAACAAAAAGAATTCACGGTGGCCAGATAGTGCTATTTTCTACTGACTGTCTCTGGGGGCTCAAACAGAATCCATTTGTTTGATTGTTTGTTTTTCAGTTTCACTCGTGTAGGGTACTTGTCCCCACACCTTCAGCTTGTAGTTTGTCTTTGTCCTTGCATCTCAAGTGAGTCTCCTGTAAGGAAGCACGTAGGTTTCTTGAGTTTTCATCCGTTCTTTTAACCCTGTGTCTTTTGTTTGCAGCACTCAGAGCCTGACCTTTTATTCTGATGATTCAGTGCTGTGCCCTTATTGCACTTAAAAAATTTTTTTTGTTATCATTAATCTACAATCACGTGAAGAACATTATGTTTACTATGCTCCCCCTTATCCAAGTCCACCAGCAAAAACCTCTTAAAGTCGCTGTCCATCAGCATAGTTGGATGCTTTAAACCCCTTCAGCATGTACCCCTTCAAAGACACCGATACAGTCCTGTCAATCATGGAGTAGTAAGATGCTATATAACCTCTACTAGTCTTCTCTGTGTTGTACAGCACTCCCCATGTCCCGCGCGACCCCACGCAATATACATGGTAATCCTAATGCCCCCAATCTTTCTCCCCACACTTATCCCTCCCTTCAGAACCACCCTGTGCGGTCCTTTTCCCTTTGGCAACTTTTAGTCAACTCTCGGGTTCTGTGAGTATCCTGCTGTTTTTTTCCTTCAGTTTCTCTTTGTTGTTATACTCCACACATGAGTGATATCATTTGATATTGTCTTTCTCCGCCTGACCTATTTTTCTGAACATACTACTGTCTAGCTCCATCCACGTCATTGCAAATGGTAGGATTTGTTTTCTTCTTATGGCTGCTTACTGCACTTTGTAAACTGGATTTCATCCTTCCTTTTTGTTTGTAGTTTAGCTATGTGATTTCACCATTCATCTCCTGGTTATGAGCAACAGCTTTGTGTCAATCGATATGTATCTGTATCTATCTATCGCTCTGTCTGTCTGTATATCTATCTATCTTTCTATATATCCTTCTATCTCTCTATCCTCTCTATTTATCTATCCATCTATCTAGCTTCCTGTCTTCTATCATGTGTATAATCTATCGATCATCTGTCATCTATCTATCTGTCTATCTATGAAACAATCTTCTTTCTGTCTGTCCATTTATCCTTATGTACAGAAGAGTTAACTACATCAACTATGTCACTTCCCTACATTATGCTTTCAAAAACATTGCAAGGTCACTAGGCCGTAGGGAGAGCACTGGGCTCACTGAGACAATTGCAGAACGTATCAGCCGCGTGTGCTTACAAAACCAGTAAATGGTGGTGCAGGGACTTGAACCCGTATCTCTGTCCTCTGTCCTCTTAAACCTCCTTCTCGCTTGCTAACTGTATTTAGCCACATTCATTGACTAAGTCCTCACTGAAGACCCCAATTATACTTACTCTGGGCCTGTTGTAGACAGAAAAGTATACTTGGTGCTTTACTCACCACCATGTTTGAGGGACATTGGCATGTTCACCACTGATAGGAGGAGGGACAAATAAAAAGGAACACCTATTTCTAGACAGGAGCATTTGGGAGCAAAGTGTGTGTTGTGGAGAGACGTGTTTGGTTGAGTGTCCAAACTTCCCTCTTTATGTGGTTATTACTTCTTTACAATCGTGGATATCATAAAACCCAGTGATTTCAAAAGCCCAGACGCATATTATTACAGCAATTCATTTGTTGATGTGAGAAAAATGAGAAGGACATTGCAGTACCACTAAATCTATACCTGGGCACTGCTGATACCAAACAAAAGGAATTCACGGTGGCTAGGTAGGACTATTTTCTAGTGACTGTCTCTGGGGTCTCAAACAGAATCCATTTGTTTCTTTGTTTCAAAGATTCACTTGTATAGGGTACCTGTCCCCGCCCCTTCAGCTTGTAGTTTGTCTGTGTCCTTGGATCACAAGTGAGTCTCCAGTAAGGGAGCACTTAGGTGATCTTGAGTTTTCATCAGTTCTTCTAACCCTGTGTCTTTTGATTGGAGCAGTGAAAGCCTGTACTTTTATTCTGATATTTGATAGCTAGGCTCTTACTGCACTTTGAAATCTTTTTTGTTCTCATTAATATACAATCACATGCAGAACAATATGTTAACTAGTCTAACCCCTTCACCAAGTCCTCGCCAAATCCCAGTTTCAGTCGCTGTCCGTCAGCGTGTCGTAAGATGCTCTAGAATCACTACTTGTCTTCTCTGTGTTGTATAGCCCTCACAATGACCCTTCACCCTACACATTATTCATGCTAATCATAATGCCCCCATTCTTTTTCCCCGCCCTTATCAATCCCTTCCCACAAACACTACCCAGTCCCTTTCTCTTTGGTAACTCTTAGTCCACTCTCGGGTACTGTGTATATGCTGCTGTTTCTTCCTTCAGTTTTTCTTTGTTATCGTACTCCACACATGAGTTAAATCATTTGGTACATGTATTTCTCCGACTGGACTATTTGACTGAGCATAATACCCTCTAGCTCCATCCAAGTTATTGCCAATGATAGGATTTGTTTTCTTCTTATGGCTGCTTACTGCACTTTTTAAACTGGATTTTATTCTTCTTTTTCGTTTGTAGTTTGCTATGTGCTTCAACCATTGCTCTCATGGTTATGAGCAATAGCTTTGTGTTAATCGATATGAACCTATATCTATCTATCTGTCTGTCTATCAATCAATCAATCAATCAATCAATCATCTTTCTGTCTGCCCATCTGTCCTTGTGTACAGAACAGGTAACCACATATCCTATGTCACTTTCCTACATTATGCTTCCAAAAATCCTGCAAGGTAACTAGGCTGTAGGGAGAGTACTGGGTTCACCGAGACACTTGCAGGTCGTGTCGGCCGAGTGTACCTACAAAACCAGGAAATGGTTGTGCAGGGACTTGAACCCGTATCTCTATCCTCTGTCCTCTTTCATCTCCTTCTCACTTCCTGTCTGTATATAGCCACATTCATTCAATAAGTGCTCCCTGAAGACCACAAGTATCCTTCCTCTGGGCCTGTGGACGACAGAAACGTAAAATTGTTGCTTTGCTCACCACCATGTTTGAAGGACATCTATGTGAACACCACTGATAGGATGTAGGGTCAAATAAAAAGGAACACCAATTTCTAGACAGGAGCAGTTGGGAGCTAAGAGTGTATTGTGGAGTGACATATTTATTTGAGTATCCAAACTTCCCTCTTTAGGTGGTTATTACTTCACATTCGTGAAGATCATAAAACCCACAGATTTCAAAGGCCCAGATTCTTATTATTTCAGCAACCCAGTTGTTGAGGTGAGAGAAAATGAGAAGGACGTTGCTCCACCACTAAATCTATGGCTGGGCCTTGCTGAAAACAAACAAAAAGAATTCACGGTGGCCAGATAGTGCTATTTCCTACAGACTGTCTCTGGGGGCTCAAACAGAATCCATTTGTTTGATTGTTTGTTTTTCAGTTTCACTCGTGTAGGGTACTTGTCCCCACACCTTCAGCTTGTAGGTTGTCTTTGTCCTTGGATCTCAAGTGAGTCTCCTGTAAGGAAGCACGTAGGTTTCTTGAGTTTTCATCCTTTATTTTAACCCTGTGTCTTTTGTTTGCAGCACTCAGAGCCTGACCTTTTATTCTGATGATTCAGTGCTGTGCCCTTATTGCACTTAAAAAATTTTTTTGTTATCATTAATCTACAATCACGTGAAAAACGTTATGTTTACTATGCTCCCCCTTATCCAAGTCCACCAGCAAAAACCTCTTAAAGTCGCTGTCCATCAGCATAGTTGGATGCTTTAAACCCCTTCAGCATGTACCCCTTCAAAGACACCGATACAGTCGCTGTCAATCATGGAGTAGTAAGATGCTATATAACCTCTACTAGTCTTCTCTGTGTTGTACAGCACTCCCCATGTCCCGCGCGACCCCACGCATTATACATGGTAATCCTAATGCCCCCAATCTTTCTCCCCACACTTATCCCTCCCTTCAGAACCACCCTGTGCAGTCCTTTTCCCTTTGGCAACTTTTAGTCAACTCTCGGGTTCTGTGAGTATCCTGCTGTTTTTTACCTTCAGTTTCTCTTTGTTGTTATACTCCACACGTGAGTGATATCATTTGATATTGTCTTTCTCCGCCTGACCTATTTTTCTGAACATACTACTGTCTAGCTCCATCCACGTCATTGCAAATGGTAGGATTTGTTTTCTTCTTATGGCTGCTTACTGCACTTTGTAAACTGGATTTCATTCTTCCTTTTTGTTTGTAGTTTAGCTATGTGATTTCACCATTCATCTCCTGGTTATGAGCAACAGCTTTGTGTCAATCGATATGTATCTGTATCTATCTATCGCTCTGTCTGTCTGTATATCTATCTATCTTTCTATATATCCTTCTTTCTATCTCTCTATCCTCTCTATTTATCTATCCATCTATCTAGCTTCCTGTCTTCTATCATGTGTATAATCTATCGATCATCTGTCATCTATCTATCTGTCTATCTATGAAACAATCTTCTTTCTGTCTGTCCATCTATCCTTATGTACAGAACAGTTAACTACATCAACTATGTCACTTCCCTACATTATGCTTTCAAAAACATTGCAAGGTCACTAGGCCGTAGGGAGAGCACTGGGCTCACTGAGACAATTGCAGAACGAATCAGCCGCGTGTGCTTACAAAACCAGTAAATGGTGGTGCAGGGACTTGAACCCGTATCTCTGTCCTCTGTCCTCTTAAACCTCCTTCTCGCTTGCTAACTGTACTTAGCCACATTCATTGACTAAGTCCTCACTGAAGACCCCAATTATACTTCCTCTGGGCCTGTTGTAGACAGAAAAGTATACTTGGTGCTTTACTCACCACCATGTTTGAGGGACATTGGCATGTTCACCACTGATAGGAGGAGGGACAAATAAAAAGGAACACCTATTTCTAGACAGGAGCATTTGGGAGCAAAGTGTGTGTTGTGGAGAGACGTGTTTGGTTGAGTGTCCAAACTTCCCTCTTTATGTGGTTATTACTTCTTTACAATCGTGGATATCATAAAACCCAGTGATTTCAAAAGCCCAGACGCATATTATTACAGCAATTCATTTGTTGATGTGAGAAAAATGAGAAGGACATTGCAGTACCACTAAATCTATACCTGGGCACTGCTGATACCAAACAAAAGGAATTCACGGTGGCTAGGTAGGACTATTTTCTAGTGACTGTCTCTGGGGTCTCAAACAGAATCCATTTGTTTATTTGTTTCAAAGATTCACTTGTATAGGGTACCTGTCCCCGCCCCTTCAGCTTGTAGTTTGTCTGTGTCCTTGGATCACAAGTGAGTCTCCAGTAAGGGAGCACTTAGGTGATCTTGAGTTTTCATCAGTTCTTCTAACCCTGTGTCTTTTGATTGGAGCAGTGAAAGCCTGTACTTTTATTCTGATATTTGATAGCTAGGCTCTTACTGCACTTTGAAATTTTTTTTGTTCTCATTAATATACAATCACATGCAGAACAATATGTTAACTAGTCTAACCCCTTCACCAAGTCCTCGCCAAATCCCAGTTTCAGTCGCTGTCCGTCAGCGTGTCGTAAGATGCTCTAGAATCACTACTTGTCTTCTCTGTGTTGTATAGCCCTCCCAATGACCCTTCACCCTACACATTATTCATGCTAATCCTAATGCCCCCATTCTTTTTCCCCGCCCTTATCAATCCCTTCCCACAAACACTACCCAGTCCCTTTCTCTTTGGTAACTCTTAGTCCACTCTCGGGTACTGTGTATATGCTGCTGTTTCTTCCTTCAGTTTTTCTTTGTTATCGTACTCCACACATGAGTTAAATCATTTGGTACATGTATTTCTCCGACTGGACTATTTGACTGAGCATAATACCCTCGAGCTCCATCCAAGTTATTGCCAATGATAGGATTTGTTTTCTTCTTATGGCTGCTTACTGCACTTTTTAAACTGGATTTTATTCTTCTTTTTCGTTTGTAGTTTGCTATGTGCTTCAACCATTGCTCTCATGGTTATGAGCAATAGCTTTGTGTTAATGGATATGAACCTATATCTATCTATCTGTCTGTCTATCAATCAATCAATCAATCAATCAATCATCTTTCTGTTTGCCCATCTGTCCTTGTGTACAGAACAGGTAACCACATATCCTATGTCACTTTCCTACATTATGCTTCCAAAAATCCTGCAAGGTAACTAGGCTGTAGGGAGAGTACTGGGTTCACCGAGACACTTGCAGGTCGTGTCGGCCGAGTGTACCTACAAAAGCAGGAAATGGTTGTGCAGGGACTTGAACCCGTGTCTCTATCCTCTGTCCTCTTTCATCTCCTTCTCACTTCCTGTCTGTATATAGCCACATTCATTCACTAAGTGCTCCCTGAAGACCACAAGTATCCTTCCTCTGGGCCTGTGGACGACAGAAACGTAAAATTGTTGCTTTGCTCACCACCATGTTTGAAGGACATCTATGTGAACACCACTGATAGGATGGAGGGTCAAATAAAAAGGAACACCAATTTCTAGACAGGAGCAGTTGGGAGCTAAGAGTGTATTGTGGAGTGACATATTTATTTGAGTGTCCAAACTTCCCTCTTTAGGTGGTTATTACTTCACATTCGTGAAGATCATAAAACCCACAGATTTCAAAGGCCCAGATTCTTATTATTTCAGCAACCCAGTTGTTGAGGTGAGAGAAAATGAGAAGGACGTTGCTCCACCACTAAATCTATGGCTGGGCCTTGCTGAAAACAAACAAAAAGTATTCACGGAGGCCAGATAGTGCTATTTTCTACTGACTGTCTCTGGGGGCTCAAACAGAATCCATTTGTTTGATTGTTTGTTTTTCAGTTTCACTCGTGTAGGGTACTTGTCCCCACACCTTCAGCTTGTAGTTTGTCTTTGTCCTTGGATCTCAAGTGAGTCTCCTGTAAGGAAGCACGTAGGTTTCTTGAGTTTTCATCCGTTCTTTTAACCCTGTGTCTTTTGTTTGCAGCACTCAGAGCCTGACCTTTTATTCTGATGATTCAGTGCTGTGCCCTTATTAGACTTAAAAAATTTTTTTGTTATCATTAATCTACAATCACGTGAAGAACATTATGTTTACTATGCTCCCCCTTATCCAAGTCCACCAGCAAAAACCTCTTAAAGTCGCTGTCCATCAGCATAGTTGGATGCTTTAAACCCCTTCAGCATGTACCCCTTCAAAGACACCGATACAGTCGCTGTCAATCATGGAGTAGTAAGATGCTATATAACCTCTACTAGTCTTCTCTGTGTTGTACAGCACTCCCCATGTCCCACGCGACTCCACGCAATATACATGGTAATCCTAATGCCCCCAATCTTTCTCCCCACACTTATCCCTCCCTTCAGAACCACCCTGTGCAGTCCTTTTCCCTTTGGCAACTTTTAGTCAACTCTCGGGTTCTGTGAGTATCCTGCTGTTTTTTTCCTTCAGTTTCTCTTTGTTGTTATACTCCACACATGAGTGATATCATTTGATATTGTCTTTCTCCGCCTGACCTATTTTTCTGAACATACTACTGTCTAGCTCCATCCACGTCATTGCAAATGGTAGGATTTGTTTTCTTCTTATGGCTGCTTACTGCACTTTGTAAACTGGATTTCATTCTTCCTTTTTGTTTGTAGTTTAGCTATGTGATTTCACCATTCATCTCCTGGTTATGAGCAACAGCTTTGTGTCAATCGATATGTATCTGTATCTATCTATCGCTCTGTCTGTCTGTATATCTATCTATCTTTCTATATATCCTTCTTTCTATCTCTCTATCCTCTCTATTTATCTATCCATCTATCTAGCTTCCTGTCTTCTATCATGTGTATAATCTATCGATCATCTGTCATCTATCTATCTGTCTATCTATGAAACAATCTTCTTTCTGTCTGTCCATCTATCCTTATGTACAGAACAGTTAACTACATCAACTATGTCACTTCCCTACATTATGCTTTCAAAAACATTGCAAGGTCACTAGGCCGTAGGGAGAGCACTGGGCTCACTGAGACAATTGCAGAACGAATCAGCCGCGTGTGCTTACAAAACCAGTAAATGGTGGTGCAGGGACTTGAACCCGTATCTCTGTCCTCTGTCCTCTTAAACCTCCTTCTCGCTTGCTAACTGTACTTAGCCACATTCATTGACTAAGTCCTCACTGAAGACCCCAATTATACTTCCTCTGGGCCTGTTGTAGACAGAAAAGTATACTTGGTGCTTTACTCACCACCATGTTTGAGGGACATTGGCATGTTCACCACTGATAGGAGGAGGGACAAATAAAAAGGAACACCTATTTCTAGACAGGAGCATTTGGGAGCAAAGTGTGTGTTGTGGAGAGACGTGTTTGGTTGAGTGTCCAAACTTCCCTCTTTATGTGGTTATTACTTCTTTACAATCGTGGATATCATAAAACCCAGTGATTTCAAAAGCCCAGACGCATATTATTACAGCAATTCATTTGTTGATGTGAGAAAAATGAGAAGGACATTGCAGTACCACTAAATCTATACCTGGGCACTGCTGATACCAAACAAAAGGAATTCACGGTGGCTAGGTAGGACTATTTTCTAGTGACTGTCTCTGGGGTCTCAAACAGAATCCATTTGTTTATTTGTTTCAAAGATTCACTTGTATAGGGTACCTGTCCCCGCCCCTTCAGCTTGTAGTTTGTCTGTGTCCTTGGATCACAAGTGAGTCTCCAGTAAGGGAGCACTTAGGTGATCTTGAGTTTTCATCAGTACTTCTAACCCTGTGTCTTTTGATTGGAGCAGTGAAAGCCTGTACTTTTATTCTGATATTTGATAGCTAGGCTCTTACTGCACTTTGAAATTTTTTTTGTTCTCATTAATATACAATCACATGCAGAACAATATGTTAACTAGTCTAACCCCTTCACCAAGTCCTCGCCAAATCCCAGTTTCAGTCGCTGTCCGTCAGCGTGTCGTAAGATGCTCTAGAATCACTACTTGTCTTCTCTGTGTTGTATAGCCCTCCCAATGACCCTTCACCCTACACATTATTCATGCTAATCCTAATGCCCCCATTCTTTTTCCCCGCCCTTATCAATCCCTTCCCACAAACACTACCCAGTCCCTTTCTCTTTGGTAACTCTTAGTCCACTCTCGGGTACTGTGTATATGCTGCTGTTTCTTCCTTCAGTTTTTCTTTGTTATCGTACTCCACACATGAGTTAAATCATTTGGTACATGTATTTCTCCGACTGGACTATTTGACTGAGCATAATACCCTCGAGCTCCATCCAAGTTATTGCCAATGATAGGATTTGTTTTCTTCTTATGGCTGCTTACTGCACTTTTTAAACTGGATTTTATTCTTCTTTTTCGTTTGTAGTTTGCTATGTGCTTCAACCATTGCTCTCATGGTTATGAGCAATAGCTTTGTGTTAATGGATATGAACCTATATCTATCTATCTGTCTGTCTATCAATCAATCAATCAATCAATCAATCATCTTTCTGTCTGCCCATCTGTCCTTGTGTACAGAACAGGTAACCACATATCCTATGTCACTTTCCTACATTATGCTTCCAAAAATCCTGCAAGGTAACTAGGCTGTAGGGAGAGTACTGGGTTCACCGAGACACTTGCAGGTCGTGTCGGCCGAGTGTACCTACAAAAGCAGGAAATGGTTGTGCAGGGACTTGAACCCGTGTCTCTATCCTCTGTCCTCTTTCATCTCCTTCTCACTTCCTGTCTGTATATAGCCACATTCATTCACTAAGTGCTCCCTGAAGACCACAAGTATCCTTCCTCTGGGCCTGTGGACGACAGAAACGTAAAATTGTTGCTTTGCTCACCACCATGTTTGAAGGACATCTATGTGAACACCACTGATAGGATGGAGGGTCAAATAAAAAGGAACACCAATTTCTAGACAGGAGCAGTTGGGAGCTAAGAGTGTATTGTGGAGTGACATATTTATTTGAGTGTCCAAACTTCCCTCTTTAGGTGGTTATTACTTCACATTCGTGAAGATCATAAAACCCACAGATTTCAAAGGCCCAGATTCTTATTATTTCAGCAACCCAGTTGTTGAGGTGAGAGAAAATGAGAAGGACGTTGCTCCACCACTAAATCTATGGCTGGGCCTTGCTGAAAACAAACAAAAAGTATTCACGGAGGCCAGATAGTGCTATTTTCTACTGACTGTCTCTGGGGGCTCAAACAGAATCCATTTGTTTGATTGTTTGTTTTTCAGTTTCACTCGTGTAGGGTACTTGTCCCCACACCTTCAGCTTGTAGTTTGTCTTTGTCCTTGGATCTCAAGTGAGTCTCCTGTAAGGAAGCACGTAGGTTTCTTGAGTTTTCATCCGTTCTTTTAACCCTGTGTCTTTTGTTTGCAGCACTCAGAGCCTGACCTTTTATTCTGATGATTCAGTGCTGTGCCCTTATTAGACTTAAAAAATTTTTTTGTTATCATTAATCTACAATCACGTGAAGAACATTATGTTTACTATGCTCCCCCTTATCCAAGTCCACCAGCAAAAACCTCTTAAAGTCGCTGTCCATCAGCATAGTTGGATGCTTTAAACCCCTTCAGCATGTACCCCTTCAAAGACACCGATACAGTCGCTGTCAATCATGGAGTAGTAAGATGCTATATAACCTCTACTAGTCTTCTCTGTGTTGTACAGCACTCCCCATGTCCCACGCGACTCCACGCAATATACATGGTAATCCTAATGCCCCCAATCTTTCTCCCCACACTTATCCCTCCCTTCAGAACCACCCTGTGCAGTCCTTTTCCCTTTGGCAACTTTTAGTCAACTCTCGGGTTCTGTGAGTATCCTGCTGTTTTTTTCCTTCAGTTTCTCTTTGTTGTTATACTCCACACATGAGTGATATCATTTGATATTGTCTTTCTCCGCCTGACCTATTTTTCTGAACATACTACTGTCTAGCTCCATCCACGTCATTGCAAATGGTAGGATTTGTTTTCTTCTTATGGCTGCTTACTGCACTTTGTAAACTGGATTTCATTCTTCCTTTTTGTTTGTAGTTTAGCTATGTGATTTCACCATTCATCTCCTGGTTATGAGCAACAGCTTTGTGTCAATCGATATGTATCTGTATCTATCTATCGCTCTGTCTGTCTGTATATCTATCTATCTTTCTATATATCCTTCTTTCTATCTCTCTATCCTCTCTATTTATCTATCCATCTATCTAGCTTCCTGTCTTCTATCATGTGTATAATCTATCGATCATCTGTCATCTATCTATCTGTCTATCTATGAAACAATCTTCTTTCTGTCTGTCCATCTATCCTTATGTACAGAACAGTTAACTACATCAACTATGTCACTTCCCTACATTATGCTTTCAAAAACATTGCAAGGTCACTAGGCCGTAGGGAGAGCACTGGGCTCACTGAGACAATTGCAGAACGAATCAGCCGCGTGTGCTTACAAAACCAGTAAATGGTGGTGCAGGGACTTGAACCCGTATCTCTGTCCTCTGTCTTCTTAAACCTCCTTCTCGCTTGCTAACTGTACTTAGCCACATTCATTGACTAAGTCCTCACTGAAGACCCCAATTATACTTCCTCTGGGCCTGTTGTAGACAGAAAAGTATACTTGGTGCTTTACTCACCACCATGTTTGAGGGACATTGGCATGTTCACCACTGATAGGAGGAGGGACAAATAAAAAGGAACACCTATTTCTAGACAGGAGCATTTGGGAGCAAAGTGTGTGTTGTGGAGAGACGTGTTTGGTTGAGTGTCCAAACTTCCCTCTTTATGTGGTTATTACTTCTTTACAATCGTGGATATCATAAAACCCAGTGATTTCAAAAGCCCAGACGCATATTATTACAGCAATTCATTTGTTGATGTGAGAAAAATGAGAAGGACATTGCAGTACCACTAAATCTATACCTGGGCACTGCTGATACCAAACAAAAGGAATTCACGGTGGCTAGGTAGGACTATTTTCTAGTGACTGTCTCTGGGGTCTCAAACAGAATCCATTTGTTTCTTTGTTTCAAAGATTCACTTGTATAGGGTACCTGTCCCCGCCCCTTCAGCTTGTAGTTTGTCTGTGTCCTTGGATCACAAGTGAGTCTCCAGTAAGGGAGCACTTAGGTGATCTTGAGTTTTCATCAGTTCTTCTAACCCTGTGTCTTTTGATTGGAGCAGTGAAAGCCTGTACTTTTATTCTGATATTTGATAGCTAGGCTCTTACTGCACTTTGAAATTTTTTTTGTTCTCATTAATATACAATCACATGCAGAACAATATGTTAACTAGTCTAACCCCTTCACCAAGTCCTCGCCAAATCCCAGTTTCAGTCGCTGTCCGTCAGCGTGTCGTAAGATGCTCTAGAATCACTACTTGTCTTCTCTGTGTTGTATAGCCCTCCCAATGACCCTTCACCCTACACATTATTCATGCTAATCCTAATGCCCCCATTCTTTTTCCCCGCCCTTATCAATCCCTTCCCACAAACACTACCCAGTCCCTTTCTCTTTGGTAACTCTTAGTCCACTCTCGGGTACTGTGTATATGCTGCTGTTTCTTCCTTCAGTTTTTCTTTGTTATCGTACTCCACACATGAGTTAAATCATTTGGTACATGTATTTCTCCGACTGGACTATTTGACTGAGCATAATACCCTCGAGCTCCATCCAAGTTATTGCCAATGATAGGATTTGTTTTCTTCTTATGGCTGCTTACTGCACTTTTTAAACTGGATTTTATTCTTCTTTTTCGTTTGTAGTTTGCTATGTGCTTCAACCATTGCTCTCATGGTTATGAGCAATAGCTTTGTGTTAATGGATATGAACCTATATCTATCTATCTGTCTGTCTATCAATCAATCAATCAATCAATCAATCATCTTTCTGTCTGCCCATCTGTCCTTGTGTACAGAACAGGTAACCACATATCCTATGTCACTTTCCTACATTATGCTTCCAAAAATCCTGCAAGGTAACTAGGCTGTAGGGAGAGTACTGGGTTCACCGAGACACTTGCAGGTCGTGTCGGCCGAGTGTACCTACAAAAGCAGGAAATGGTTGTGCAGGGACTTGAACCCGTGTCTCTATCCTCTGTCCTCTTTCATCTCCTTCTCACTTCCTGTCTGTATATAGCCACATTCATTCACTAAGTGCTCCCTGAAGACCACAAGTATCCTTCCTCTGGGCCTGTGGACGACAGAAACGTAAAATTGTTGCTTTGCTCACCACCATGTTTGAAGGACATCTATGTGAACACCACTGATAGGATGGAGGGTCAAATAAAAAGGAACACCAATTTCTAGACAGGAGCAGTTGGGAGCTAAGAGTGTATTGTGGAGTGACATATTTATTTGAGTGTCCAAACTTCCCTCTTTAGGTGGTTATTACTTCACATTCGTGAAGATCATAAAACCCACAGATTTCAAAGGCCCAGATTCTTATTATTTCAGCAACCCAGTTGTTGAGGTGAGAGAAAATGAGAAGGACGTTGCTCCACCACTAAATCTATGGCTGGGCCTTGCTGAAAACAAACAAAAAGTATTCACGGAGGCCAGATAGTGCTATTTTCTACTGACTGTCTCTGGGGGCTCAAACAGAATCCATTTGTTTGATTGTTTGTTTTTCAGTTTCACTCGTGTAGGGTACTTGTCCCCACACCTTCAGCTTGTAGTTTGTCTTTGTCCTTGGATCTCAAGTGAGTCTCCTGTAAGGAAGCACGTAGGTTTCTTGAGTTTTCATCCGTTCTTTTAACCCTGTGTCTTTTGTTTGCAGCACTCAGAGCCTGACCTTTTATTCTGATGATTCAGTGCTGTGCCCTTATTAGACTTAAAAAATTTTTTTGTTATCATTAATCTACAATCACGTGAAGAACATTATGTTTACTATGCTCCCCCTTATCCAAGTCCACCAGCAAAAACCTCTTAAAGTCGCTGTCCATCAGCATAGTTGGATGCTTTAAACCCCTTCAGCATGTACCCCTTCAAAGACACCGATACAGTCGCTGTCAATCATGGAGTAGTAAGATGCTATATAACCTCTACTAGTCTTCTCTGTGTTGTACAGCACTCCCCATGTCCCACGCGACTCCACGCAATATACATGGTAATCCTAATGCCCCCAATCTTTCTCCCCACACTTATCCCTCCCTTCAGAACCACCCTGTGCAGTCCTTTTCCCTTTGGCAACTTTTAGTCAACTCTCGGGTTCTGTGAGTATCCTGCTGTTTTTTTCCTTCAGTTTCTCTTTGTTGTTATACTCCACACATGAGTGATATCATTTGATATTGTCTTTCTCCGCCTGACCTATTTTTCTGAACATACTACTGTCTAGCTCCATCCACGTCATTGCAAATGGTAGGATTTGTTTTCTTCTTATGGCTGCTTACTGCACTTTGTAAACTGGATTTCATTCTTCCTTTTTGTTTGTAGTTTAGCTATGTGATTTCACCATTCATCTCCTGGTTATGAGCAACAGCTTTGTGTCAATCGATATGTATCTGTATCTATCTATCGCTCTGTCTGTCTGTATATCTATCTATCTTTCTATATATCCTTCTTTCTATCTCTCTATCCTCTCTATTTATCTATCCATCTATCTAGCTTCCTGTCTTCTATCATGTGTATAATCTATCGATCATCTGTCATCTATCTATCTGTCTATCTATGAAACAATCTTCTTTCTGTCTGTCCATCTATCCTTATGTACAGAACAGTTAACTACATCAACTATGTCACTTCCCTACATTATGCTTTCAAAAACATTGCAAGGTCACTAGGCCGTAGGGAGAGCACTGGGCTCACTGAGACAATTGCAGAACGAATCAGCCGCGTGTGCTTACAAAACCAGTAAATGGTGGTGCAGGGACTTGAACCCGTATCTCTGTCCTCTGTCCTCTTAAACCTCCTTCTCGCTTGCTAACTGTACTTAGCCACATTCATTGACTAAGTCCTCACTGAAGACCCCAATTATACTTCCTCTGGGCCTGTTGTAGACAGAAAAGTATACTTGGTGCTTTACTCACCACCATGTTTGAGGGACATTGGCATGTTCACCACTGATAGGAGGAGGGACAAATAAAAAGGAACACCTATTTCTAGACAGGAGCATTTGGGAGCAAAGTGTGTGTTGTGGAGAGACGTGTTTGGTTGAGTGTCCAAACTTCCCTCTTTATGTGGTTATTACTTCTTTACAATCGTGGATATCATAAAACCCAGTGATTTCAAAAGCCCAGACGCATATTATTACAGCAATTCATTTGTTGATGTGAGAAAAATGAGAAGGACATTGCAGTACCACTAAATCTATACCTGGGCACTGCTGATACCAAACAAAAGGAATTCACGGTGGCTAGGTAGGACTATTTTCTAGTGACTGTCTCTGGGGTCTCAAACAGAATCCATTTGTTTCTTTGTTTCAAAGATTCACTTGTATAGGGTACCTGTCCCCGCCCCTTCAGCTTGTAGTTTGTCTGTGTCCTTGGATCACAAGTGAGTCTCCAGTAAGGGAGCACTTAGGTGATCTTGAGTTTTCATCAGTTCTTCTAACCCTGTGTCTTTTGATTGGAGCAGTGAAAGCCTGTACTTTTATTCTGATATTTGATAGCTAGGCTCTTACTGCACTTTGAAATTTTTTTTGTTCTCATTAATATACAATCACATGCAGAACAATATGTTAACTAGTCTAACCCCTTCACCAAGTCCTCGCCAAATCCCAGTTTCAGTCGCTGTCCGTCAGCGTGTCGTAAGATGCTCTAGAATCACTACTTGTCTTCTCTGTGTTGTATAGCCCTCCCAATGACCCTTCACCCTACACATTATTCATGCTAATCCTAATGCCCCCATTCTTTTTCCCCGCCCTTATCAATCCCTTCCCACAAACACTACCCAGTCCCTTTCTCTTTGGTAACTCTTAGTCCACTCTCGGGTACTGTGTATATGCTGCTGTTTCTTCCTTCAGTTTTTCTTTGTTATCGTACTCCACACATGAGTTAAATCATTTGGTACATGTATTTCTCCGACTGGACTATTTGACTGAGCATAATACCCTCTAGCTCCATCCAAGTTATTGCCAATGATAGGATTTGTTTTCTTCTTATGGCTGCTTACTGCACTTTTTAAACTGGATTTTATTCTTCTTTTTCGTTTGTAGTTTGCTATGTGCTTCAACCATTGCTCTCATGGTTATGAGCAATAGCTTTGTGTTAATGGATATGAACCTATATCTATCTATCTGTCTGTCTATCAATCAATCAATCAATCAATCAATCAATCATCTTTCTGTCTGCCCATCTGTCCTTGTGTACAGAACAGGTAACCACATATCCTATGTCACTTTCCTACATTATGCTTCCAAAAATCCTGCAAGGTAACTAGGCTGTAGGGAGAGTACTGGGTTCACCGAGACACTTGCAGGTCGTGTCGGCCGAGTGTACCTACAAAAGCAGGAAATGGTTGTGCAGGGACTTGAACCCGTGTCTCTATCCTCTGTCCTCTTTCATCTCCTTCTCACTTCCTGTCTGTATATAGCCACATTCATTCACTAAGTGCTCCCAGAAGACCACAAGTATCCTTCCTCTGGGCCTGTGGACGACAGAAACGTAAAATTGTTGCTTTGCTCTCCACCATGTTTGAAGGACATCTATGTGAACACCACTGATAGGATGGAGGGTCAAATAAAAAGGAACACCAATTTCTAGACAGGAGCAGTTGGGAGCTAAGAGTGTATTGTGGAGTGACATATTTATTTGAGTGTCCAAACTTCCCTCTTTAGGTGGTTATTACTTCACATTCGTGAAGATCATAAAACCCACAGATTTCAAAGGCCCAGATTCTTATTATTTCAGCAACCCAGTTGTTGAGGTGAGAGAAAATGAGAAGGACGTTGCTCCACCACTAAATCTATGGCTGGGCCTTGCTGAAAACAAACAAAAAGTATTCACGGAGGCCAGATAGTGCTATTTTCTACTGACTGTCTCTGGGGGCTCAAACAGAATCCATTTGTTTGATTGTTTGTTTTTCAGTTTCACTCGTGTAGGGTACTTGTCCCCACACCTTCAGCTTGTAGTTTGTCTTTGTCCTTGGATCTCAAGTGAGTCTCCTGTAAGGAAGCACGTAGGTTTCTTGAGTTTTCATCCGTTCTTTTAACCCTGTGTCTTTTGTTTGCAGCACTCAGAGCCTGACCTTTTATTCTGATGATTCAGTGCTGTGCCCTTATTAGACTTAAAAAATTTTTTTGTTATCATTAATCTACAATCACGTGAAGAACATTATGTTTACTATGCTCCCCCTTATCCAAGTCCACCAGCAAAAACCTCTTAAAGTCGCTGTCCATCAGCATAGTTGGATGCTTTAAACCCCTTCAGCATGTACCCCTTCAAAGACACCGATACAGTCGCTGTCAATCATGGAGTAGTAAGATGCTATATAACCTCTACTAGTCTTCTCTGTGTTGTACAGCACTCCCCATGTCCCACGCGACTCCACGCAATATACATGGTAATCCTAATGCCCCCAATCTTTCTCCCCACACTTATCCCTCCCTTCAGAACCACCCTGTGCAGTCCTTTTCCCTTTGGCAACTTTTAGTCAACTCTCGGGTTCTGTGAGTATCCTGCTGTTTTTTTCCTTCAGTTTCTCTTTGTTGTTATACTCCACACATGAGTGATATCATTTGATATTGTCTTTCTCCGCCTGACCTATTTTTCTGAACATACTACTGTCTAGCTCCATCCACGTCATTGCAAATGGTAGGATTTGTTTTCTTCTTATGGCTGCTTACTGCACTTTGTAAACTGGATTTCATTCTTCCTTTTTGTTTGTAGTTTAGCTATGTGATTTCACCATTCATCTCCTGGTTATGAGCAACAGCTTTGTGTCAATCGATATGTATCTGTATCTATCTATCGCTCTGTCTGTCTGTATATCTATCTATCTTTCTATATATCCTTCTTTCTATCTCTCTATCCTCTCTATTTATCTATCCATCTATCTAGCTTCCTGTCTTCTATCATGTGTATAATCTATCGATCATCTGTCATCTATCTATCTGTCTATCTATGAAACAATCTTCTTTCTGTCTGTCCATCTATCCTTATGTACAGAACAGTTAACTACATCAACTATGTCACTTCCCTACATTATGCTTTCAAAAACATTGCAAGGTCACTAGGCCGTAGGGAGAGCACTGGGCTCACTGAGACAATTGCAGAACGAATCAGCCGCGTGTGCTTACAAAACCAGTAAATGGTGGTGCAGGGACTTGAACCCGTATCTCTGTCCTCTGTCCTCTTAAACCTCCTTCTCGCTTGCTAACTGTACTTAGCCACATTCATTGACTAAGTCCTCACTGAAGACCCCAATTATACTTCCTCTGGGCCTGTTGTAGACAGAAAAGTATACTTGGTGCTTTACTCACCACCATGTTTGAGGGACATTGGCATGTTCACCACTGATAGGAGGAGGGACAAATAAAAAGGAACACCTATTTCTAGACAGGAGCATTTGGGAGCAAAGTGTGTGTTGTGGAGAGACGTGTTTGGTTGAGTGTCCAAACTTCCCTCTTTATGTGGTTATTACTTCTTTACAATCGTGGATATCATAAAACCCAGTGATTTCAAAAGCCCAGACGCATATTATTACAGCAATTCATTTGTTGATGTGAGAAAAATGAGAAGGACATTGCAGTACCACTAAATCTATACCTGGGCACTGCTGATACCAAACAAAAGGAATTCACGGTGGCTAGGTAGGACTATTTTCTAGTGACTGTCTCTGGGGTCTCAAACAGAATCCATTTGTTTCTTTGTTTCAAAGATTCACTTGTATAGGGTACCTGTCCCCGCCCCTTCAGCTTGTAGTTTGTCTGTGTCCTTGGATCACAAGTGAGTCTCCAGTAAGGGAGCACTTAGGTGATCTTGAGTTTTCATCAGTTCTTCTAACCCTGTGTCTTTTGATTGGAGCAGTGAAAGCCTGTACTTTTATTCTGATATTTGATAGCTAGGCTCTTACTGCACTTTGAAATTTTTTTTGTTCTCATTAATATACAATCACATGCAGAACAATATGTTAACTAGTCTAACCCCTTCACCAAGTCCTCGCCAAATCCCAGTTTCAGTCGCTGTCCGTCAGCGTGTCGTAAGATGCTCTAGAATCACTACTTGTCTTCTCTGTGTTGTATAGCCCTCCCAATGACCCTTCACCCTACACATTATTCATGCTAATCCTAATGCCCCCATTCTTTTTCCCCGCCCTTATCAATCCCTTCCCACAAACACTACCCAGTCCCTTTCTCTTTGGTAACTCTTAGTCCACTCTCGGGTACTGTGTATATGCTGCTGTTTCTTCCTTCAGTTTTTCTTTGTTATCGTACTCCACACATGAGTTAAATCATTTGGTACATGTATTTCTCCGACTGGACTATTTGACTGAGCATAATACCCTCTAGCTCCATCCAAGTTATTGCCAATGATAGGATTTGTTTTCTTCTTATGGCTGCTTACTGCACTTTTTAAACTGGATTTTATTCTTCTTTTTCGTTTGTAGTTTGCTATGTGCTTCAACCATTGCTCTCATGGTTATGAGCAATAGCTTTGTGTTAATGGATATGAACCTATATCTATCTATCTGTCTGTCTATCAATCAATCAATCAATCAATCAATCAATCATCTTTCTGTCTGCCCATCTGTCCTTGTGTACAGAACAGGTAACCACATATCCTATGTCACTTTCCTACATTATGCTTCCAAAAATCCTGCAAGGTAACTAGGCTGTAGGGAGAGTACTGGGTTCACCGAGACACTTGCAGGTCGTGTCGGCCGAGTGTACCTACAAAACCAGGAAATGGTTGTGCAGGGACTTGAACCCGTGTCTCTATCCTCTGTCCTCTTTCATCTCCTTCTCACTTCCTGTTTGTATATAGCCACATTCATTCACTAAGTGCTCCCTGAAGACCACAAGTATCCTTCCTCTGGGCCTGTGGACGACAGAAACGTAAAATTGTTGCTTTGCTCACCACCATGTTTGAAGGACATCTATGTGAACACCACTGATAGGATGGAGGGTCAAATTAAAAGGAACACCAATTTCTAGACAGGAGCAGTTGGGAGCTAAGAGTGTATTGTGGAGTGACATATTTATTTGAGTGTCCAAACTTCCCTCTTTAGGTGGTTATTACTTCACATTCGTGAAGATCATAAAACCCACAGATTTCAAAGGCCCAGATTCTTATTATTTCAGCAACCCAGTTGTTGAGGTGAGAGAAAATGAGAAGGACGTTGCTCCACCACTAAATCTATGGCTGGGCCTTGCTGAAAACAAACAAAAAGAATTCACGGTGGCCAGATAGTGCTATTTTCTACTGACTGTCTCTGGGGGCTCAAACAGAATCCATTTGTTTGATTGTTTGTTTTTCAGTTTCACTCGTGTAGGGTACTTGTCCCCACACCTTCAGCTTGTAGTTTGTCTTTGTCCTTGGATCTCAAGTGAGTCTCCTGTAAGGAAGCACGTAGGTTTCTTGAGTTTTCATCCGTTCTTTTAACCCTGTGTCTTTTGTTTGCAGCACTCAGAGCCTGACCTTTTATTCTGATGATTCAGTGCTGTGCCCTTATTGCACTTAAAAATTTTTTTTTGTTATCATTAATCTACAATCACGTGAAGAACATTATGTTTACTATGCTCCCCCTTATCCAAGTCCACCAGCAAAAACCTCTTAAAGTCGCTGTCCATCAGCATAGTTGGATGCTTTAAACCCCTTCAGCATGTACCCCTTCAAAGACACCGATACAGTCGCTGTCAATCATGGAGTAGTAAGATGCTATATAACCTCTACTAGTCTTCTCTGTGTTGTACAGCACTCCCCATGTCCCGCGCGACCCCACGCAATATACATGGTAATCCTAATGCCCCCAGTCTTTCTCCCCACACTTATCCCTCCCTTCAGAACCACATTGTGCAGTCCTTTTCCCTTTGGCAACTTTTAGTCAACTCTCGGGTTCTGTGAGTATCCTGCTGTTTTTTTCCTTCAGTTTCTCTTTGTTGTTATACTCCACACATGAGTGATATCATTTGATATTGTCTTTCTCCGCCTGACCTATTTTTCTGAACATACTACTGTCTAGCTCCATCCACGTCATTGCAAATGGTAGGATTTGTTTTCTTCTTATGGCTGCTTACTGCACTTTGTAAACTGGATTTCATTCTTCCTTTTTGTTTGTAGTTTAGCTATGTGATTTCACCATTCATCTCCTGGTTATGAGCAACAGCTTTGTGTCAATCGATATGTATCTGTATCTATCTATCGCTCTGTCTGTCTGTATATCTATCTACCTTTCTATATATCCTTCTTTCTATCTCTCTATCCTCTCTATTTATCTATCCATCTATCTAGCTTCCTGTCTTCTATCATGTGTATAATCTATCGATCATCTGTCATCTATCTATCTGTCTATCTATGAAACAATCTTCTTTCTGTCTGTCCATCTATCCTTATGTACAGAACAGTTAACTACATCAACTATGTCACTTCCCTACATTATGCTTTCAAAAACATTGCAAGGTCACTAGGCCGTAGGGAGAGCACTGGGCTCACTGAGACAATTGCAGAACGAATCAGCCGCGTGTGCTTACAAAACCAGTAAATGGTGGTGCAGGGACTTGAACCCGTATCTCTGTCCTCTGTCCTCTTAAACCTCCTTCTCGCTTGCTAACTGTACTTAGCCACATTCATTGACTAAGTCCTCACTGAAGACCCCAATTATACTTCCTCTGGGCCTGTTGTAGACAGAAAAGTATACTTGGTGCTTTACTCACCACCATGTTTGAGGGACATTGGCATGTTCACCACTGATAGGAGGAGGGACAAATAAAAAGGAACACCTATTTCTAGACAGGAGCATTTGGGAGCAAAGTGTGTGTTGTGGAGAGACGTGTTTGGTTGAGTGTCCAAACTTCCCTCTTTATGTGGTTATTACTTCTTTACAATCGTGGATATCATAAAACCCAGTGATTTCAAAAGCCCAGACGCATATTATTACAGCAATTCATTTGTTGATGTGAGAAAAATGAGAAGGACATTGCAGTACCACTAAATCTATACCTGGGCACTGCTGATACCAAACAAAAGGAATTCACGGTGGCTAGGTAGGACTATTTTCTAGTGACTGTCTCTGGGGTCTCAAACAGAATCCATTTGTTTCTTTGTTTCAAAGATTCACTTGTATAGGGTACCTGTCCCCGCCCCTTCAGCTTGTAGTTTGTCTGTGTCCTTGGATCACAAGTGAGTCTCCAGTAAGGGAGCACTTAGGTGATCTTGAGTTTTCATCAGTTCTTCTAACCCTGTGTCTTTTGATTGGAGCAGTGAAAGCCTGTACTTTTATTCTGATATTTGATAGCTAGGCTCTTACTGCACTTTGAAATCTTTTTTGTTCTCATTAATATACAATCACATGCAGAACAATATGTTAACTAGTCTAACCCCTTCACCAAGTCCTCGCCAAATCCCAGTTTCAGTCGCTGTCCGTCAGCGTGTCGTAAGATGCTCTAGAATCACTACTTGTCTTCTCTGTGTTGTATAGCCCTCCCAATGACCCTTCACCCTACACATTATTCATGCTAATCCTAATGCCCCCATTCTTTTTCCCCGCCCTTATCAATCCCTTCCCACAAACACTACCCAGTCCCTTTCTCTTTGGTAACTCTTAGTCCACTCTCGGGTACTGTGTATATGCTGCTGTTTCTTCCTTCAGTTTTTCTTTGTTATCGTACTCCACACATGAGTTAAATCATTTGGTACATGTATTTCTCCGACTGGACTATTTGACTGAGCATAATACCCTCTAGCTCCATCCAAGTTATTGCCAATGATAGGATTTGTTTTCTTCTTATGGCTGCTTACTGCACTTTTTAAACTGGATTTTATTCTTCTTTTTCGTTTGTAGTTTGCTATGTGCTTCAACCATTGCTCTCATGGTTATGAGCAATAGCTTTGTGTTAATGGATATGAACCTATATCTATCTATCTGTCTGTCTATCAATCAATCAATCAATCAATCAATCATCTTTCTGTCTGCCCATCTGTCCTTGTGTACAGAACAGGTAACCACATATCCTATGTCACTTTCCTACATTATGCTTCCAAAAATCCTGCAAGGTAACTAGGCTGTAGGGAGAGTACTGGGTTCACCGAGACACTTGCAGGTCGTGTCGGCCGAGTGTACCTACAAAACCAGGAAATGGTTGTGCAGGGACTTGAACCCGTGTCTCTATCCTCTCTCCTCTTTCATCTCCTTCTCACTTCCTGTCTGTATATAGCCACATTCATTCACTAAGTGCTCCCTGAAGACCACAAGTATCCTTCCTCTGGGCCTGTGGACGACAGAAACGTAAAATTGTTGCTTTGCTCACCACCATGTTTGAAGGACATCTATGTGAACACCACTGATAGGATGGAGGGTCAAATAAAAAGGAACACCAATTTCTAGACAGGAGCAGTTGGGAGCTAAGAGTGTATTGTGGATTGACATATTTATTTGAGTGTCCAAACTTCCCTCTTTAGGTGGTTATTACTTCACATTCGTGAAGATCATAAAACCCACAGATTTCAAAGGCCCAGATTCTTATTATTTCAGCAACCCAGTTGTTGAGGTGAGAGAAAATGAGAAGGACGTTGCTCCACCACTAAATCTATGGCTGGGCCTTGCTGAAAACAAACAAAAAGAATTCACGGTGGCCAGATAGTGCTATTTTCTACTGACTGTCTCTGGGGGCTCAAACAGAATCCATTTGTTTGATTGTTTGTTTTTCAGTTTCACTCGTGTAGGGTACTTGTCCCCACACCTTCAGCTTGTAGTTTGTCTTTGTCCTTGGATCTCAAGTGAGTCTCCTGTAAGGAAGCACGTAGGTTTCTTGAGTTTTCATCCTTTCTTTTAACCCTGTGTCTTTTGTTTGCAGCACTCAGAGCCTGACCTTTTATTCTGATGATTCAGTGCTGTGCCCTTATTGCACTTAAAAAATTTTTTTGTTATCATTAATCTACAATCACGTGAAGAACATTATGTTTACTATGCTCCCCCTTATCCAAGTCCACCAGCAAAAACCTCTTAAAGTCGCTGTCCATCAGCATAGTTGGATGCTTTAAACCCCTTCAGCATGTACCCCTTCAAAGACACCGATACAGTCGCTGTCAATCATGGAGTAGTAAGATGCTATATAACCTCTACTAGTCTTCTCTGTGTTGTACAGCACTCCCCATGTCCCGCGCGACCCCACGCAATATACATGGTAATCCTAATGCCCCCAATCTTTCTCCCCACACTTATCCCTCCCTTCAGAACCACCCTGTGCAGTCCTTTTCCCTTTGGCAACTTTTAGTCAACTCTCGGGTTCTGTGAGTATCCTGCTGTTTTTTTCCTTCAGTTTCTCTTTGTTGTTATACTCCACACATGAGTGATATCATTTGATATTGTCTTTCTCCGCCTGACCTATTTTTCTGAACATACTACTGTCTAGCTCCATCCACGTCATTGCAAATGGTAGGATTTGTTTTCTTCTTATGGCTGCTTACTGCACTTTGTAAACTGGATTTCATTCTTCCTTTTTGTTTGTAGTTTAGCTATGTGATTTCACCATTCATCTCCTGGTTATGAGCAACAGCTTTGTGTCAATCGATATGTATCTGTATCTATCTATCGCTCTGTCTGTCTGTATATCTATCTACCTTTCTATATATCCTTCTTTCTATCTCTCTATCCTCTCTATTTATCTATCCATCTATCTAGCTTCCTGTCTTCTATCATGTGTATAATCTATCGATCATCTGTCATCTATCTATCTGTCTATCTATGAAACAATCTTCTTTCTGTCTGTCCATCTATCCTTATGTACAGAACAGTTAACTACATCAACTATGTCACTTCCCTACATTATGCTTTCAAAAACATTGCAAGGTCACTAGGCCGTAGGGAGAGCACTGGGCTCACTGAGACAATTGCAGAACGAATCAGCCGCGTGTGCTTACAAAACCAGTAAATGGTGGTGCAGGGACTTGAACCCGTATCTCTGTCCTCTGTCCTCTTAAACCTCCTTCTCGCTTGCTAACTGTACTTAGCCACATTCATTGACTAAGTCCTCACTGAAGACCCCAATTATACTTCCTCTGGGCCTGTTGTAGACAGAAAAGTATACTTGGTGCTTTACTCACCACCATGTTTGAGGGACATTGGCATGTTCACCACTGATAGGAGGAGGGACAAATAAAAAGGAACACCTATTTCTAGACAGGAGCATTTGGGAGCAAAGTGTGTGTTGTGGAGAGACGTGTTTGGTTGAGTGTCCAAACTTCCCTCTTTATGTGGTTATTACTTCTTTACAATCGTGGATATCATAAAACCCAGTGATTTCAAAAGCCCAGACGCATATTATTACAGCAATTCATTTGTTGATGTGAGAAAAATGAGAAGGACATTGCAGTACCACTAAATCTATACCTGGGCACTGCTGATACCAAACAAAAGGAATTCACGGTGGCTAGGTAGGACTATTTTCTAGTGACTGTCTCTGGGGTCTCAAACAGAATCCATTTGTTTCTTTGTTTCAAAGATTCACTTGTATAGGGTACCTGTCCCCGCCCCTTCAGCTTGTAGTTTGTCTGTGTCCTTGGATCACAAGTGAGTCTCCAGTAAGGGAGCACTTAGGTGATCTTGAGTTTTCATCAGTTCTTCTAACCCTGTGTCTTTTGATTGGAGCAGTGAAAGCCTGTACTTTTATTCTGATATTTGATAGCTAGGCTCTTACTGCACTTTGAAATTTTTTTTGTTCTCATTAATATACAATCACATGCAGAACAATATGTTAACTAGTCTAACCCCTTCACCAAGTCCTCGCCAAATCCCAGTTTCAGTCGCTGTCCGTCAGCGTGTCGTAAGATGCTCTAGAATCACTACTTGTCTTCTCTGTGTTGTATAGCCCTCCCAATGACCCTTCACCCTACACATTATTCATGCTAATCCTAATGCCCCCATTCTTTTTCCCCGCCCTTATCAATCCCTTCCCACAAACACTACCCAGTCCCTTTCTCTTTGGTAACTCTTAGTCCACTCTCGGGTACTGTGTATATGCTGCTGTTTCTTCCTTCAGTTTTTCTTTGTTATCGTACTCCACACATGAGTTAAATCATTTGGTACATGTATTTCTCCGACTGGACTATTTGACTGAGCATAATACCCTCTAGCTCCATCCAAGTTATTGCCAATGAGAGGATTTGTTTTCTTCTTATGGCTGCTTACTGCACTTTTTAAACTGGATTTTATTCTTCTTTTTCGTTTGTAGTTTGCTATGTGCTTCAACCATTGCTCTCATGGTTATGAGCAATAGCTTTGTGTTAATCGATATGAACCTATATCTATCTATCTGTCTGTCTATCAATCAATCAATCAATCAATCAATCATCTTTCTGTCTGCCCATCTGTCCTTGTGTACAGAACAGGTAACCACATATCCTATGTCACTTTCCTACATTATGCTTCCAAAAATCCTGCAAGGTAACTAGGCTGTAGGGAGAGTACTGGGTTCACCGAGACACTTGCAGGTCGTGTCGGCCGAGTGTACCTACAAAACCAGGAAATGGTTGTGCAGGGACTTGAACCCGTGTCTCTATCCTCTGTCCTCTTTCATCTCCTTCTCACTTCCTGTCTGTATATAGCCACATTCATTCACTAAGTGCTCCCTGAAGACCACAAGTATCCTTCCTCTGGGCCTGTGGACGACAGAAACGTAAAATTGTTGCTTTGCTCACCACCATGTTTGAAGGACATCTATGTGAACACCACTGATAGGATGGAGGGTCAAATAAAAAGGAACACCAATTTCTAGACAGGAGCAGTTGGGAGCTAAGAGTGTATTGTGGAGTGACATATTTATTTGAGTGTCCAAACTTCCCTCTTTAGGTGGTTATTACTTCACATTCGTGAAGATCATAAAACCCACAGATTTCAAAGGCCCAGATTCTTATTATTTCAGCAACCCAGTTGTTGAGGTGAGAGAAAATGAGAAGGACGTTGCTCCACCACTAAATCTATGGCTGGGCCTTGCTGAAAACAAACAAAAAGAATTCACGTTGGCCAGATAGTGCTATTTTCTACTGACTGTCTCTGGGGGCTCAAACAGAATCCATTTGTTTGATTGTTTGTTTTTCAGTTTCACTCGTGTAGGGTACTTGTCCCCACACCTTCAGCTTGTAGTTTGTCTTTGTCCTTGGATCTCAAGTGAGTCTCCTGTAAGGAAGCACGTAGGTTTCTTGAGTTTTCATCCGTTCTTTTAACCCTGTGTCTTTTGTTTGCAGCACTCAGAGCCTGACCTTTTATTCTGATGATTCAGTCCTGTGCCCTTATTGCACTTAAAAATTTTTTTTTGTTATCATTAATCTACAATCACGTGAAGAACATTATGTTTACTATGCTCCCCCTTATCCAAGTCCACCAGCAAAAACCTCTTAAAGTCGCTGTCCATCAGCATAGTTGGATGCTTTAAACCCCTTCAGCATGTACCCCTTCAAAGACACCGATACAGTCGCTGTCAATCATGGAGTAGTAAGATGCTATATAACCTCTACTAGTCTTCTCTGTGTTGTACAGCACTCCCCATGTCCCGCGCGACCCCACGCAATATACATGGTAATCCTAATGCCCCCAGTCTTTCTCCCCACACTTATCCCTCCCTTCAGAACCACCCTGTGCAGTCCTTTTCCCTTTGGCAACTTTTAGTCAACTCTCGGGTTCTGTGAGTATCCTGCTGTTTTTTTCCTTCAGTTTCTCTTTGTTGTTATACTCCACACATGAGTGATATCATTTGATATTGTCTTTCTCCGCCTGACCTATTTTTCTGAACATACTACTGTCTAGCTCCATCCACGTCATTGCAAATGGTAGGATTTGTTTTCTTCTTATGGCTGCTTACTGCACTTTGTAAACTGGATTTCATTCTTCCTTTTTGTTTGTAGTTTAGCTATGTGATTTCACCATTCATCTCCTGGTTATGAGCAACAGCTTTGTGTCAATCGATATGTATCTGTATCTATCTATCGCTCTGTCTGTCTGTATATCTATCTACCTTTCTATATATCCTTCTTTCTATCTCTCTATCCTCTCTATTTATCTATCCATCTATCTAGCTTCCTGTCTTCTATCATGTGTATAATCTATCGATCATCTGTCATCTATCTATCTGTCTATCTATGAAACAATCTTCTTTCTGTCTGTCCATCTATCCTTATGTACAGAACAGTTAACTACATCAACTATGTCACTTCCCTACATTATGCTTTCAAAAACATTGCAAGGTCACTAGGCCGTAGGGAGAGCACTGGGCTCACTGAGACAATTGCAGAACGGATCAGCCGCGTGTGCTTACAAAACCAGTAAATGGTGGTGCAGGGACTTGAACCCGTATCTCTGTCCTCTGTCCTCTTAAACCTCCTTCTCGCTTGCTAACTGTACTTAGCCACATTCATTGACTAAGTCCTCACTGAAGACCCCAATTATACTTCCTCTGGGCCTGTTGTAGACAGAAAAGTATACTTGGTGCTTTACTCACCACCATGTTTGAGGGACATTGGCATGTTCACCACTGATAGGAGGAGGGACAAATAAAAAGGAACACCTATTTCTAGACAGGAGCATTTGGGAGCAAAGTGTGTGTTGTGGAGAGACGTGTTTGGTTGAGTGTCCAAACTTCCCTCTTTATGTGGTTATTACTTCTTTACAATCGTGGATATCATAAAACCCAGTGATTTCAAAAGCCCAGACGCATATTATTACAGCAATTCATTTGTTGATGTGAGAAAAATGAGAAGGACATTGCAGTACCACTAAATCTATACCTGGGCACTGCTGATACCAAACAAAAGGAATTCACGGTGGCTAGGTAGGACTATTTTCTAGTGACTGTCTCTGGGGTCTCAAACAGAATCCATTTGTTTCTTTGTTTCAAAGATTCACTTGTATAGGGTACCTGTCCCCGCCCCTTCAGCTTGTAGTTTGTCTGTGTCCTTGGATCACAAGTGAGTCTCCAGTAAGGGAGCACTTAGGTGATCTTGAGTTTTCATCAGTTCTTCTAACCCTGTGTCTTTTGATTGGAGCAGTGAAAGCCTGTACTTTTATTCTGATATTTGATAGCTAGGCTCTTACTGCACTTTGAAATTTTTTTTGTTCTCATTAATATACAATCACATGCAGAACAATATGTTAACTAGTCTAACCCCTTCACCAAGTCCTCGCCAAATCCCAGTTTCAGTCGCTGTCCGTCAGCGTGTCGTAAGATGCTCTAGAATCACTACTTGTCTTCTCTGTGTTGTATAGCCCTCCCAATGACCCTTCACCCTACACATTATTCATGCTAATCCTAATGCCCCCATTCTTTTTCCCCGCCCTTATCAATCCCTTCCCACAAACACTACCCAGTCCCTTTCTCTTTGGTAACTCTTAGTCCACTCTCGGGTACTGTGTATATGCTGCTGTTTCTTCCTTCAGTTTTTCTTTGTTATCGTACTCCACACATGAGTTAAATCATTTGGTACATGTATTTCTCCGACTGGACTATTTGACTGAGCATAATACCCTCTAGCTCCATCCAAGTTATTGCCAATGAGAGGATTTGTTTTCTTCTTATGGCTGCTTACTGCACTTTTTAAACTGGATTTTATTCTTCTTTTTCGTTTGTAGTTTGCTATGTGCTTCAACCATTGCTCTCATGGTTATGAGCAATAGCTTTGTGTTAATCGATATGAACCTATATCTATCTATCTGTCTGTCTATCAATCAATCAATCAATCAATCAATCATCTTTCTGTCTGCCCATCTGTCCTTGTGTACAGAACAGGTAACCACATATCCTATGTCACTTTCCTACATTATGCTTCCAAAAATCCTGCAAGGTAACTAGGCTGTAGGGAGAGTACTGGGTTCACCGAGACACTTGCAGGTCGTGTCGGCCGAGTGTACCTACAAAACCAGGAAATGGTTGTGCAGGGACTTGAACCCGTGTCTCTATCCTCTGTCCTCTTTCATCTCCTTCTCACTTCCTGTCTGTATATAGCCACATTCATTCACTAAGTGCTCCCTGAAGACCACAAGTATCCTTCCTCTGGGCCTGTGGACGACAGAAACGTAAAATTGTTGCTTTGCTCACCACCATGTTTGAAGGACATCTATGTGAACACCACTGATAGGATGGAGGGTCAAATTAAAAGGAACACCAATTTCTAGACAGGAGCAGTTGGGAGCTAAGAGTGTATTGTGGAGTGACATATTTATTTGAGTGTCCAAACTTCCCTCTTTAGGTGGTTATTACTTCACATTCGTGAAGATCATAAAACCCACAGATTTCAAAGGCCCAGATTCTTATTATTTCAGCAACCCAGTTGTTGAGGTGAGAGAAAATGAGAAGGACGTTGCTCCACCACTAAATCTATGGCTGGGCCTTGCTGAAAACAAACAAAAAGAATTCATGGTGGCCAGATAGTGCTATTTTCTACTGACTGTCTCTGGGGGCTCAAACAGAATCCATTTGTTTGATTGTTTGTTTTTCAGTTTCACTCGTGTAGGGTACTTGTCCCCACACCTTCAGCTTGTAGTTTGTCTTTGTCCTTGGATCTCAAGTGAGTCTCCTGTAAGGAAGCACGTAGGTTTCTTGAGTTTTCATCCGTTCTTTTTACCCTGTGTCTTTTGTTTGCAGCACTCAGAGCCTGACCTTTTATTCTGATGATTCAGTCCTGTGCCCTTATTGCACTTAAAAATTTTTTTTTGTTATCATTAATCTACAATCACGTGAAGAACATTATGTTTACTATGCTCCCCCTTATCCAAGTCCACCAGCAAAAACCTCTTAAAGTCGCTGTCCATCAGCATAGTTGGATGCTTTAAACCCCTTCAGCATGTACCCCTTCAAAGACACCGATACAGTCGCTGTCAATCATGGAGTAGTAAGATGCTATATAACCTCTACTAGTCTTCTCTGTGTTGTACAGCACTCCCCATGTCCCGCGCGACCCCACGCAATATACATGGTAATCCTAATGCCCCCAGTCTTTCTCCCCACACTTATCCCTCCCTTCAGAACCACCCTGTGCAGTCCTTTTCCCTTTGGCAACTTTTAGTCAACTCTCGGGTTCTGTGAGTATCCTGCTGTTTTTTTCCTTCAGTTTCTCTTTGTTGTTATACTCCACACATGAGTGATATCATTTGATATTGTCTTTCTCCGCCTGACCTATTTTTCTGAACATACTACTGTCTAGCTCCATCCACGTCATTGCAAATGGTAGGATTTGTTTTCTTCTTATGGCTGCTTACTGCACTTTGTAAACTGGATTTCATTCTTCCTTTTTGTTTGTAGTTTAGCTATGTGATTTCACCATTCATCTCCTGGTTATGAGCAACAGCTTTGTGTCAATCGATATGTATCTGTATCTATCTATCGCTCTGTCTGTCTGTATATCTATCTATCTTTCTATATATCCTTCTTTCTATCTCTCTATCCTCTCTATTTATCTATCCATCTATCTAGCTTCCTGTCTTCTATCATGTGTATAATCTATCGATCATCTGTCATCTATCTATCTGTCTATCTATGAAACAATCTTCTTTCTGTCTGTCCATCTATCCTTATGTACAGAACAGTTAACTACATCAACTATGTCACTTCCCTACATTATGCTTTCAAAAACATTGCAAGGTCACTAGGCCGTAGGGAGAGCACTGGGCTCACAGAGACAATTGCAGAACGAATCAGCCGCGTGTGCTTACAAAACCAGTAAATGGTGGTGCAGGGACTTGAACCCGTATCTCTGTCCTCTGTCCTCTTAAACCTCCTTCTCGCTTGCTAACTGTACTTAGCCACATTCATTGACTAAGTCCTCACTGAAGACCCCAATTATACTTCCTCTGGGCCTGTTGTAGACAGAAAAGTATACTTGGTGCTTTACTCACCACCATGTTTGAGGGACATTGGCATGTTCACCACTGATAGGAGGAGGGACAAATAAAAAGGAACACCTATTTCTAGACAGGAGCATTTGGGAGCAAAGTGTGTGTTGTGGAGAGACGTGTTTGGTTGAGTGTCCAAACTTCCCTCTTTATGTGGTTATTACTTCTTTACAATCGTGGATATCATAAAACCCAGTGATTTCAAAAGCCCAGACGCATATTATTACAGCAATTCATTTGTTGATGTGAGAAAAATGAGAAGGACATTGCAGTACCACTAAATCTATACCTGGGCACTGCTGATACCAAACAAAAGGAATTCACGGTGGCTAGGTAGGACTATTTTCTAGTGACTGTCTCTGGGGTCTCAAACAGAATCCATTTGTTTCTTTGTTTCAAAGATTCACTTGTATAGGGTACCTGTCCCCGCCCCTTCAGCTTGTAGTTTGTCTGTGTCCTTGGATCACAAGTGAGTCTCCAGTAAGGGAGCACTTAGGTGATCTTGAGTTTTCATCAGTTCTTCTAACCCTGTGTCTTTTGATTGGAGCAGTGAAAGCCTGTACTTTTATTCTGATATTTGATAGCTAGGCTCTTACTGCACTTTGAAATTTTTTTTGTTCTCATTAATATACAATCACATGCAGAACAATATGTTAACTAGTCTAACCCCTTCACCAAGTCCTCGCCAAATCCCAGTTTCAGTCGCTGTCCGTCAGCGTGTCGTAAGATGCTCTAGAATCACTACTTGTCTTCTCTGTGTTGTATAGCCCTCCCAATGACCCTTCACCCTACACATTATTCATGCTAATCCTAATGCCCCCATTCTTTTTCCCCGCCCTTATCAATCCCTTCCCACAAACACTACCCAGTCCCTTTCTCTTTGGTAACTCTTAGTCCACTCTCGGGTACTGTGTATATGCTGCTGTTTCTTCCTTCAGTTTTTCTTTGTTATCGTACTCCACACATGAGTTAAATCATTTGGTACATGTATTTCTCCGACTGGACTATTTGACTGAGCATAATACCCTCGAGCTCCATCCAAGTTATTGCCAATGAGAGGATTTGTTTTCTTCTTATGGCTGCTTACTGCACTTTTTAAACTGGATTTTATTCTTCTTTTTCGTTTGTAGTTTGCTATGTGCTTCAACCATTGCTCTCATGGTTATGAGCAATAGCTTTGTGTTAATCGATATGAACCTATATCTATCTATCTGTCTGTCTATCAATCAATCAATCAATCAATCAATCATCTTTCTGTCTGCCCATCTGTCCTTGTGTACAGAACAGGTAACCACATATCCTATGTCACTTTCCTACATTATGCTTCCAAAAATCCTGCAAGGTAACTAGGCTGTAGGGAGAGTACTGGGTTCACCGAGACACTTGCAGGTCGTGTCGGCCGAGTGTACCTACAAAACCAGGAAATGGTTGTGCAGGGACTTGAACCCGTGTCTCTATCCTCTGTCCTCTTTCATCTCCTTCTCACTTCCTGTCTGTATATAGCCACATTCATTCACTAAGTGCTCCCTGAAGACCACAAGTATCCTTCCTCTGGGCCTGTGGACGACAGAAACGTAAAATTGTTGCTTTGCTCACCACCATGTTTGAAGGACATCTATGTGAACACCACTGATAGGATGGAGGGTCAAATAAAAAGGAACACCAATTTCTAGACAGGAGCAGTTGGGAGCTAAGAGTGTATTGTGGAGTGACATATTTATTTGAGTGTCCAAACTTCCCTCTTTAGGTGGTTATTACTTCACATTCGTGAAGATCATAAAACCCACAGATTTCAAAGGCCCAGATTCTTATTATTTCAGCAACCCAGTTGTTGAGGTGAGAGAAAATGAGAAGGACGTTGCTCCACCACTAAATCTATGGCTGGGCCTTGCTGAAAACAAACAAAAAGAATTCACGTTGGCCAGATAGTGCTATTTTCTACTGACTGTCTCTGGGGGCTCAAACAGAATCCATTTGTTTGATTGTTTGTTTTTCAGTTTCACTCGTGTAGGGTACTTGTCCCCACACCTTCAGCTTGTAGTTTGTCTTTGTCCTTGGATCTCAAGTGAGTCTCCTGTAAGGAAGCACGTAGGTTTCTTGAGTTTTCATCCGTTCTTTTAACCCTGTGTCTTTTGTTTGCAGCACTCAGAGCCTGACCTTTTATTCTGATGATTCAGTCCTGTGCCCTTATTGCACTTAAAAATTTTTTTTTGTTATCATTAATCTACAATCACGTGAAGAACATTATGTTTACTATGCTCCCCCTTATCCAAGTCCACCAGCAAAAACCTCTTAAAGTCGCTGTCCATCAGCATAGTTGGATGCTTTAAACCCCTTCAGCATGTACCCCTTCAAAGACACCGATACAGTCGCTGTCAATCATGGAGTAGTAAGATGCTATATAACCTCTACTAGTCTTCTCTGTGTTGTACAGCACTCCCCATGTCCCGCGCGACCCCACGCAATATACATGGTAATCCTAATGCCCCCAGTCTTTCTCCCCACACTTATCCCTCCCTTCAGAACCACCCTGTGCAGTCCTTTTCCCTTTGGCAACTTTTAGTCAACTCTCGGGTTCTGTGAGTATCCTGCTGTTTTTTTCCTTCAGTTTCTCTTTGTTGTTATACTCCACACATGAGTGATATCATTTGATATTGTCTTTCTCCGCCTGACCTATTTTTCTGAACATACTACTGTCTAGCTCCATCCACGTCATTGCAAATGGTAGGATTTGTTTTCTTCTTATGGCTGCTTACTGCACTTTGTAAACTGGATTTCATTCTTCCTTTTTGTTTGTAGTTTAGCTATGTGATTTCACCATTCATCTCCTGGTTATGAGCAACAGCTTTGTGTCAATCGATATGTATCTGTATCTATCTATCGCTCTGTCTGTCTGTATATCTATCTATCTTTCTATATATCCTTCTTTCTATCTCTCTATCCTCTCTATTTATCTATCCATCTATCTAGCTTCCTGTCTTCTATCATGTGTATAATCTATCGATCATCTGTCATCTATCTATCTGTCTATCTATGAAACAATCTTCTTTCTGTCTGTCCATCTATCCTTATGTACAGAACAGTTAACTACATCAACTATGTCACTTCCCTACATTATGCTTTCAAAAACATTGCAAGGTCACTAGGCCGTAGGGAGAGCACTGGGCTCACTGAGACAATTGCAGAACGGATCAGCCGCGTGTGCTTACAAAACCAGTAAATGGTGGTGCAGGGACTTGAACCCGTATCTCTGTCCTCTGTCCTCTTAAACCTCCTTCTCGCTTGCTAACTGTACTTAGCCACATTCATTGACTAAGTCCTCACTGAAGACCCCAATTATACTTCCTCTGGGCCTGTTGTAGACAGAAAAGTATACTTGGTGCTTTACTCACCACCATGTTTGAGGGACATTGGCATGTTCACCACTGATAGGAGGAGGGACAAATAAAAAGGAACACCTATTTCTAGACAGGAGCATTTGGGAGCAAAGTGTGTGTTGTGGAGAGACGTGTTTGGTTGAGTGTCCAAACTTCCCTCTTTATGTGGTTATTACTTCTTTACAATCGTGGATATCATAAAACCCAGTGATTTCAAAAGCCCAGACGCATATTATTACAGCAATTCATTTGTTGATGTGAGAAAAATGAGAAGGACATTGCAGTACCACTAAATCTATACCTGGGCACTGCTGATACCAAACAAAAGGAATTCACGGTGGCTAGGTAGGACTATTTTCTAGTGACTGTCTCTGGGGTCTCAAACAGAATCCATTTGTTTCTTTGTTTCAAAGATTCACTTGTATAGGGTACCTGTCCCCGCCCCTTCAGCTTGTAGTTTGTCTGTGTCCTTGGATCACAAGTGAGTCTCCAGTAAGGGAGCACTTAGGTGATCTTGAGTTTTCATCAGTTCTTCTAACCCTGTGTCTTTTGATTGGAGCAGTGAAAGCCTGTACTTTTATTCTGATATTTGATAGCTAGGCTCTTACTGCACTTTGAAATTTTTTTTGTTCTCATTAATATACAATCACATGCAGAACAATATGTTAACTAGTCTAACCCCTTCACCAAGTCCTCGCCAAATCCCAGTTTCAGTCGCTGTCCGTCAGCGTGTCGTAAGATGCTCTAGAATCACTACTTGTCTTCTCTGTGTTGTATAGCCCTCCCAATGACCCTTCACCCTACACATTATTCATGCTAATCCTAATGCCCCCATTCTTTTTCCCCGCCCTTATCAATCCCTTCCCACAAACACTACCCAGTCCCTTTCTCTTTGGTAACTCTTAGTCCACTCTCGGGTACTGTGTATATGCTGCTGTTTCTTCCTTCAGTTTTTCTTTGTTATCGTACTCCACACATGAGTTAAATCATTTGGTACATGTATTTCTCCGACTGGACTATTTGACTGAGCATAATACCCTCTAGCTCCATCCAAGTTATTGCCAATGAGAGGATTTGTTTTCTTCTTATGGCTGCTTACTGCACTTTTTAAACTGGATTTTATTCTTCTTTTTCGTTTGTAGTTTGCTATGTGCTTCAACCATTGCTCTCATGGTTATGAGCAATAGCTTTGTGTTAATCGATATGAACCTATATCTATCTATCTGTCTGTCTATCAATCAATCAATCAATCAATCAATCATCTTTCTGTCTGCCCATCTGTCCTTGTGTACAGAACAGGTAACCACATATCCTATGTCACTTTCCTACATTATGCTTCCAAAAATCCTGCAAGGTAACTAGGCTGTAGGGAGAGTACTGGGTTCACCGAGACACTTGCAGGTCGTGTCGGCCGAGTGTACCTACAAAACCAGGAAATGGTTGTGCAGGGACTTGAACCCGTGTCTCTATCCTCTGTCCTCTTTCATCTCCTTCTCACTTCCTGTCTGTATATAGCCACATTCATTCACTAAGTGCTCCCTGAAGACCACAAGTATCCTTCCTCTGGGCCTGTGGACGACAGAAACGTAAAATTGTTGCTTTGCTCACCACCATGTTTGAAGGACATCTATGTGAACACCACTGATAGGATGGAGGGTCAAATTAAAAGGAACACCAATTTCTAGACAGGAGCAGTTGGGAGCTAAGAGTGTATTGTGGAGTGACATATTTATTTGAGTGTCCAAACTTCCCTCTTTAGGTGGTTATTACTTCACATTCGTGAAGATCATAAAACCCACAGATTTCAAAGGCCCAGATTCTTATTATTTCAGCAACCCAGTTGTTGAGGTGAGAGAAAATGAGAAGGACGTTGCTCCACCACTAAATCTATGGCTGGGCCTTGCTGAAAACAAACAAAAAGAATTCATGGTGGCCAGATAGTGCTATTTTCTACTGACTGTCTCTGGGGGCTCAAACAGAATCCATTTGTTTGATTGTTTGTTTTTCAGTTTCACTCGTGTAGGGTACTTGTCCCCACACCTTCAGCTTGTAGTTTGTCTTTGTCCTTGGATCTCAAGTGAGTCTCCTGTAAGGAAGCACGTAGGTTTCTTGAGTTTTCATCCGTTCTTTTTACCCTGTGTCTTTTGTTTGCAGCACTCAGAGCCTGACCTTTTATTCTGATGATTCAGTCCTGTGCCCTTATTGCACTTAAAAATTTTTTTTTGTTATCATTAATCTACAATCACGTGAAGAACATTATGTTTACTATGCTCCCCCTTATCCAAGTCCACCAGCAAAAACCTCTTAAAGTCGCTGTCCATCAGCATAGTTGGATGCTTTAAACCCCTTCAGCATGTACCCCTTCAAAGACACCGATACAGTCGCTGTCAATCATGGAGTAGTAAGATGCTATATAACCTCTACTAGTCTTCTCTGTGTTGTACAGCACTCCCCATGTCCCGCGCGACCCCACGCAATATACATGGTAATCCTAATGCCCCCAGTCTTTCTCCCCACACTTATCCCTCCCTTCAGAACCACCCTGTGCAGTCCTTTTCCCTTTGGCAACTTTTAGTCAACTCTCGGGTTCTGTGAGTATCCTGCTGTTTTTTTCCTTCAGTTTCTCTTTGTTGTTATACTCCACACATGAGTGATATCATTTGATATTGTCTTTCTCCGCCTGACCTATTTTTCTGAACATACTACTGTCTAGCTCCATCCACGTCATTGCAAATGGTAGGATTTGTTTTCTTCTTATGGCTGCTTACTGCACTTTGTAAACTGGATTTCATTCTTCCTTTTTGTTTGTAGTTTAGCTATGTGATTTCACCATTCATCTCCTGGTTATGAGCAACAGCTTTGTGTCAATCGATATGTATCTGTATCTATCTATCGCTCTGTCTGTCTGTATATCTATCTATCTTTCTATATATCCTTCTTTCTATCTCTCTATCCTCTCTATTTATCTATCCATCTATCTAGCTTCCTGTCTTCTATCATGTGTATAATCTATCGATCATCTGTCATCTATCTATCTGTCTATCTATGAAACAATCTTCTTTCTGTCTGTCCATCTATCCTTATGTACAGAACAGTTAACTACATCAACTATGTCACTTCCCTACATTATGCTTTCAAAAACATTGCAAGGTCACTAGGCCGTAGGGAGAGCACTGGGCTCACAGAGACAATTGCAGAACGAATCAGCCGCGTGTGCTTACAAAACCAGTAAATGGTGGTGCAGGGACTTGAACCCGTATCTCTGTCCTCTGTCCTCTTAAACCTCCTTCTCGCTTGCTAACTGTACTTAGCCACATTCATTGACTAAGTCCTCACTGAAGACCCCAATTATACTTCCTCTGGGCCTGTTGTAGACAGAAAAGTATACTTGGTGCTTTACTCACCACCATGTTTGAGGGACATTGGCATGTTCACCACTGATAGGAGGAGGGACAAATAAAAAGGAACACCTATTTCTAGACAGGAGCATTTGGGAGCAAAGTGTGTGTTGTGGAGAGACGTGTTTGGTTGAGTGTCCAAACTTCCCTCTTTATGTGGTTATTACTTCTTTACAATCGTGGATATCATAAAACCCAGTGATTTCAAAAGCCCAGACGCATATTATTACAGCAATTCATTTGTTGATGTGAGAAAAATGAGAAGGACATTGCAGTACCACTAAATCTATACCTGGGCACTGCTGATACCAAACAAAAGGAATTCACGGTGGCTAGGTAGGACTATTTTCTAGTGACTGTCTCTGGGGTCTCAAACAGAATCCATTTGTTTCTTTGTTTCAAAGATTCACTTGTATAGGGTACCTGTCCCCGCCCCTTCAGCTTGTAGTTTGTCTGTGTCCTTGGATCACAAGTGAGTCTCCAGTAAGGGAGCACTTAGGTGATCTTGAGTTTTCATCAGTTCTTCTAACCCTGTGTCTTTTGATTGGAGCAGTGAAAGCCTGTACTTTTATTCTGATATTTGATAGCTAGGCTCTTACTGCACTTTGAAATTTTTTTTGTTCTCATTAATATACAATCACATGCAGAACAATATGTTAACTAGTCTAACCCCTTCACCAAGTCCTCGCCAAATCCCAGTTTCAGTCGCTGTCCGTCAGCGTGTCGTAAGATGCTCTAGAATCACTACTTGTCTTCTCTGTGTTGTATAGCCCTCCCAATGACCCTTCACCCTACACATTATTCATGCTAATCCTAATGCCCCCATTCTTTTTCCCCGCCCTTATCAATCCCTTCCCACAAACACTACCCAGTCCCTTTCTCTTTGGTAACTCTTAGTCCACTCTCGGGTACTGTGTATATGCTGCTGTTTCTTCCTTCAGTTTTTCTTTGTTATCGTACTCCACACATGAGTTAAATCATTTGGTACATGTATTTCTCCGACTGGACTATTTGACTGAGCATAATACCCTCGAGCTCCATCCAAGTTATTGCCAATGAGAGGATTTGTTTTCTTCTTATGGCTGCTTACTGCACTTTTTAAACTGGATTTTATTCTTCTTTTTCGTTTGTAGTTTGCTATGTGCTTCAACCATTGCTCTCATGGTTATGAGCAATAGCTTTGTGTTAATCGATATGAACCTATATCTATCTATCTGTCTGTCTATCAATCAATCAATCAATCAATCAATCATCTTTCTGTCTGCCCATCTGTCCTTGTGTACAGAACAGGTAACCACATATCCTATGTCACTTTCCTACATTATGCTTCCAAAAATCCTGCAAGGTAACTAGGCTGTAGGGAGAGTACTGGGTTCACCGAGACACTTGCAGGTCGTGTCGGCCGAGTGTACCTACAAAACCAGGAAATGGTTGTGCAGGGACTTGAACCCGTGTCTCTATCCTCTGTCCTCTTTCATCTCCTTCTCACTTCCTGTCTGTATATAGCCACATTCATTCACTAAGTGCTCCCTGAAGACCACAAGTATCCTTCCTCTGGGCCTGTGGACGACAGAAACGTAAAATTGTTGCTTTGCTCACCACCATGTTTGAAGGACATCTATGTGAACACCACTGATAGGATGGAGGGTCAAATAAAAAGGAACACCAATTTCTAGACAGGAGCAGTTGGGAGCTAAGAGTGTATTGTGGAGTGACATATTTATTTGAGTGTCCAAACTTCCCTCTTTAGGTGGTTATTACTTCACATTCGTGAAGATCATAAAACCCACAGATTTCAAAGGCCCAGATTCTTATTATTTCAGCAACCCAGTTGTTGAGGTGAGAGAAAATGAGAAGGACGTTGCTCCACCACTAAATCTATGGCTGGGCCTTGCTGAAAACAAACAAAAAGAATTCACGGTGGCCAGATAGTGCTATTTTCTACTGACTGTCTCTGGGGGCTCAAACAGAATCCATTTGTTTGATTGTTTGTTTTTCAGTTTCACTCGTGTAGGGTACTTGTCCCCACACCTTCAGCTTGTAGTTTGTCTTTGTCCTTGGATCTCAAGTGAGTCTCCTGTAAGGAAGCACGTAGGTTTCTTGAGTTTTCATCCGTTCTTTTAACCCTGTGTCTTTTGTTTGCAGCACTCAGAGCCTGACCTTTTATTCTGATGATTCAGTGCTGTGCCCTTATTGCACTTAAAAAATTTTTTTGTTATCATTAATCTACAATCACGTGAAGAACATTATGTTTACTATGCTCCCCCTTATCCAAGTCCACCAGCAAAAACCTCTTAAAGTCGCTGTCCATCAGCATAGTTGGATGCTTTAAACCCCTTCAGCATGTACCCCTTCAAAGACACCGATACAGTCGCTGTCAATCATGGAGTAGTAAGATGCTATATAACCTCTACTAGTCTTCTCTGTGTTGTACAGCACTCCCCATGTCCCGCGCGACCCCACGCAATATACATGGTAATCCTAATGCCCCCAATCTTTCTCCCCACACTTATCCCTCCCTTCAGAACCACCCTGTGCAGTCCTTTTCCCTTTGGCAACTTTTAGTCAACTCTCGGGTTCTGTGAGTATCCTGCTGTTTTTTTCCTTCAGTTTCTCTTTGTTGTTATACTCCACACATGAGTGATATCATTTGATATTGTCTTTCTCCGCCTGACCTATTTTTCTGAACATACTACTGTCTAGCTCCATCCACGTCATTGCAAATGGTAGGATTTGTTTTCTTCTTATGGCTGCTTACTGCACTTTGTAAACTGGATTTCATTCTTCCTTTTTGTTTGTAGTTTAGCTATGTGATTTCACCATTCATCTCCTGGTTATGAGCAACAGCTTTGTGTCAATCGATATGTATCTGTATCTATCTATCGCTCTGTCTGTCTGTATATCTATCTACCTTTCTATATATCCTTCTTTCTATCTCTCTATCCTCTCTATTTATCTATCCATCTATCTAGCTTCCTGTCTTCTATCATGTGTATAATCTATCGATCATCTGTCATCTATCTATCTGTCTATCTATGAAACAATCTTCTTTCTGTCTGTCCATCTATCCTTATGTACAGAACAGTTAACTACATCAACTATGTCACTTCCCTACATTATGCTTTCAAAAACATTGCAAGGTCACTAGGCCGTAGGGAGAGCACTGGGCTCACTGAGACAATTGCAGAACGAATCAGCCGCGTGTGCTTACAAAACCAGTAAATGGTGGTGCAGGGACTTGAACCCGTATCTCTGTCCTCTGTCCTCTTAAACCTCCTTCTCGCTTGCTAACTGTACTTAGCCACATTCATTGACTAAGTCCTCACTGAAGACCCCAATTATACTTCCTCTGGGCCTGTTGTAGACAGAAAAGTATACTTGGTGCTTTACTCACCACCATGTTTGAGGGACATTGGCATGTTCACCACTGATAGGAGGAGGGACAAATAAAAAGGAACACCTATTTCTAGACAGGAGCATTTGGGAGCAAAGTGTGTGTTGTGGAGAGACGTGTTTGGTTGAGTGTCCAAACTTCCCTCTTTATGTGGTTATTACTTCTTTACAATCGTGGATATCATAAAACCCAGTGATTTCAAAAGCCCAGACGCATATTATTACAGCAATTCATTTGTTGATGTGAGAAAAATGAGAAGGACATTGCAGTACCACTAAATCTATACCTGGGCACTGCTGATACCAAACAAAAGGAATTCACGGTGGCTAGGTAGGACTATTTTCTAGTGACTGTCTCTGGGGTCTCAAACAGAATCCATTTGTTTCTTTGTTTCAAAGATTCACTTGTATAGGGTACCTGTCCCCGCCCCTTCAGCTTGTAGTTTGTCTGTGTCCTTGGATCACAAGTGAGTCTCCAGTAAGGGAGCACTTAGGTGATATTGAGTTTTCATCAGTTCTTCTAACCCTGTGTCTTTTGATTGGAGCAGTGAAAGCCTGTACTTTTATTCTGATATTTGATAGCTAGGCTCTTACTGCACTTTGAAATTTTTTTTGTTCTCATTAATATACAATCACATGCAGAACAATATGTTAACTAGTCTAACCCCTTCACCAAGTCCTCGCCAAATCCCAGTTTCAGTCGCTGTCCGTCAGCGTGTCGTAAGATGCTCTAGAATCACTACTTGTCTTCTCTGTGTTGTATAGCCCTCCCAATGACCCTTCACCCTACACATTATTCATGCTAATCCTAATGCCCCCATTCTTTTTCCCCGCCCTTATCAATCCCTTCCCACAAACACTACCCAGTCCCTTTCTCTTTGGTAACTCTTAGTCCACTCTCGGGTACTGTGTATATGCTGCTGTTTCTTCCTTCAGTTTTTCTTTGTTATCGTACTCCACACATGAGTTAAATCATTTGGTACATGTATTTCTCCGACTGGACTATTTGACTGAGCATAATACCCTCTAGCTCCATCCAAGTTATTGCCAATGAGAGGATTTGTTTTCTTCTTATGGCTGCTTACTGCACTTTTTAAACTGGATTTTATTCTTCTTTTTCGTTTGTAGTTTGCTATGTGCTTCAACCATTGCTCTCATGGTTATGAGCAATAGCTTTGTGTTAATCGATATGAACCTATATCTATCTATCTGTCTGTCTATCAATCAATCAATCAATCAATCAATCATCTTTCTGTCTGCCCATCTGTCCTTGTGTACAGAACAGGTAACCACATATCCTATGTCACTTTCCTACATTATGCTTCCAAAAATCCTGCAAGGTAACTAGGCTGTAGGGAGAGTACTGGGTTCACCGAGACACTTGCAGGTCGTGTCGGCCGAGTGTACCTACAAAACCAGGAAATGGTTGTGCAGGGACTTGAACCCGTGTCTCTATCCTCTGTCCTCTTTCATCTCCTTCTCACTTCCTGTCTGTATATAGCCACATTCATTCACTAAGTGCTCCCTGAAGACCACAAGTATCCTTCCTCTGGGCCTGTGGACGACAGAAACGTAAAATTGTTGCTTTGCTCACCACCATGTTTGAAGGACATCTATGTGAACACCACTGATAGGATGGAGGGTCAAATAAAAAGGAACACCAATTTCTAGACAGGAGCAGTTGGGAGCTAAGAGTGTATTGTGGAGTGACATATTTATTTGAGTGTCCAAACTTCCCTCTTTAGGTGGTTATTACTTCACATTCGTGAAGATCATAAAACCCACAGATTTCAAAGGCCCAGATTCTTATTATTTCAGCAACCCAGTTGTTGAGGTGAGAGAAAATGAGAAGGACGTTGCTCCACCACTAAATCTATGGCTGGGCCTTGCTGAAAACAAACAAAAAGAATTCACGGTGGCCAGATAGTGCTATTTTCTACTGACTGTCTCTGGGGGCTCAAACAGAATCCATTTGTTTGATTGTTTGTTTTTCAGTTTCACTCGTGTAGGGTACTTGTCCCCACACCTTCAGCTTGTAGTTTGTCTTTGTCCTTGGATCTCAAGTGAGTCTCCTGTAAGGAAGCACGTAGGTTTCTTGAGTTTTCATCCGTTCTTTTAACCCTGTGTCTTTTGTTTGCAGCACTCAGAGCCTGACCTTTTATTCTGATGATTCAGTGCTGTGCCCTTATTGCACTTAAAAAATTTTTTTGTTATCATTAATCTACAATCACGTGAAGAACATTATGTTTACTATGCTCCCCCTTATCCAAGTCCACCAGCAAAAACCTCTTAAAGTCGCTGTCCATCAGCATAGTTGGATGCTTTAAACCCCTTCAGCATGTACCCCTTCAAAGACACCGATACAGTCGCTGTCAATCATGGAGTAGTAAGATGCTATATAACCTCTACTAGTCTTCTCTGTGTTGTACAGCACTCCCCATGTCCCGCGCGACCCCACGCAATATACATGGTAATCCTAATGCCCCCAATCTTTCTCCCCACACTTATCCCTCCCTTCAGAACCACCCTGTGCAGTCCTTTTCCCTTTGGCAACTTTTAGTCAACTCTCGGGTTCTGTGAGTATCCTGCTGTTTTTTTCCTTCAGTTTCTCTTTGTTGTTATACTCCACACATGAGTGATATCATTTGATATTGTCTTTCTCCGCCTGACCTATTTTTCTGAACATACTACTGTCTAGCTCCATCCACGTCATTGCAAATGGTAGGATTTGTTTTCTTCTTATGGCTGCTTACTGCACTTTGTAAACTGGATTTCATTCTTCCTTTTTGTTTGTAGTTTAGCTATGTGATTTCACCATTCATCTCCTGGTTATGAGCAACAGCTTTGTGTCAATCGATATGTATCTGTATCTATCTATCGCTCTGTCTGTCTGTATATCTATCTACCTTTCTATATATCCTTCTTTCTATCTCTCTATCCTCTCTATTTATCTATCCATCTATCTAGCTTCCTGTCTTCTATCATGTGTATAATCTATCGATCATCTGTCATCTATCTATCTGTCTATCTATGAAACAATCTTCTTTCTGTCTGTCCATCTATCCTTATGTACAGAACAGTTAACTACATCAACTATGTCACTTCCCTACATTATGCTTTCAAAAACATTGCAAGGTCACTAGGCCGTAGGGAGAGCACTGGGCTCACTGAGACAATTGCAGAACGGATCAGCCGCGTGTGCTTACAAAACCAGTAAATGGTGGTGCAGGGACTTGAACCCGTATCTCTGTCCTCTGTCCTCTTAAACCTCCTTCTCGCTTGCTAACTGTACTTAGCCACATTCATTGACTAAGTCCTCACTGAAGACCCCAATTATACTTCCGCTGGGCCTGTTGTAGACAGAAAAGTATACTTGGTGCTTTACTCACCACCATGTTTGAGGGACATTGGCATGTTCACCACTGATAGGAGGAGGGACAAATAAAAAGGAACACCTATTTCTAGACAGGAGCATTTGGGAGCAAAGTGTGTGTTGTGGAGAGACGTGTTTGGTTGAGTGTCCAAACTTCCCTCTTTATGTGGTTATTACTTCTTTACAATCGTGGATATCATAAAACCCAGTGATTTCAAAAGCCCAGACGCATATTATTACAGCAATTCATTTTTTGATGTGAGAAAAATGAGAAGGACATTGCAGTACCACTAAATCTATACCTGGGCACTGCTGATACCAAACAAAAGGAATTCACGGTGGCTAGGTAGGACTATTTTCTAGTGACTGTCTCTGGGGTCTCAAACAGAATCCATTTGTTTCTTTGTTTCAAAGATTCACTTGTATAGGGTACCTGTCCCCGCCCCTTCAGCTTGTAGTTTGTCTGTGTCCTTGGATCACAAGTGAGTCTCCAGTAAGGGAGCACTTAGGTGATATTGAGTTTTCATCAGTTCTTCTAACCCTGTGTCTTTTGATTGGAGCAGTGAAAGCCTGTACTTTTATTCTGATATTTGATAGCTAGGCTCTTACTGCACTTTGAAATTTTTTTTGTTCTCATTAATATACAATCACATGCAGAACAATATGTTAACTAGTCTAACCCCTTCACCAAGTCCTCGCCAAATCCCAGTTTCAGTCGCTGTCCGTCAGCGTGTCGTAAGATGCTCTAGAATCACTACTTGTCTTCTCTGTGTTGTATAGCCCTCCCAATGACCCTTCACCCTACACATTATTCATGCTAATCCTAATGCCCCCATTCTTTTTCCCCGCCCTTATCAATCCCTTCCCACAAACACTACCCAGTCCCTTTCTCTTTGGTAACTCTTAGTCCACTCTCGGGTACTGTGTATATGCTGCTGTTTCTTCCTTCAGTTTTTCTTTGTTATCGTACTCCACACATGAGTTAAATCATTTGGTACATGTATTTCTCCGACTGGACTATTTGACTGAGCATAATACCCTCTAGCTCCATCCAAGTTATTGCCAATGATAGGATTTGTTTTCTTCTTATGGCTGCTTACTGCACTTTTTAAACTGGATTTTATTCTTCTTTTTCGTTTGTAGTTTGCTATGTGCTTCAACCATTGCTCTCATGGTTATGAGCAATAGCTTTGTGTTAATCGATATGAACCTATATCTATCTATCTGTCTGTCTATCAATCAATCAATCAATCAATCAATCATCTTTCTGTCTGCCCATCTGTCCTTGTGTACAGAACAGGTAACCACATATCCTATGTCACTTTCCTACATTATGCTTCCAAAAATCCTGCAAGGTAACTAGGCTGTAGGGAGAGTACTGGGTTCACCGAGACACTTGCAGGTCGTGTCGGCCGAGTGTACCTACAAAACCAGGAAATGGTTGTGCAGGGACTTGAACCCGTGTCTCTATCCTCTGTCCTCTTTCATCTCCTTCTCACTTCCTGTCTGTATATAGCCACATTCATTCACTAAGTGCTCCCTGAAGACCACAAGTATCCTTCCTCTGGGCCTGTGGACGACAGAAACGTAAAATTGTTGCTTTGCTCACCACCATGTTTGAAGGACATCTATGTGAACACCACTGATAGGATGGAGGGTCAAATTAAAAGGAACACCAATTTCTAGACAGGAGCAGTTGGGAGCTAAGAGTGTATTGTGGAGTGACATATTTATTTGAGTGTCCAAACTTCCCTCTTTAGGTGGTTATTACTTCACATTCGTGAAGATCATAAAACCCACAGATTTCAAAGGCCCAGATTCTTATTATTTCAGCAACCCAGTTGTTGAGGTGAGAGAAAATGAGAAGGACGTTGCTCCACCACTAAATCTATGGCTGGGCCTTGCTGAAAACAAACAAAAAGAATTCACGGTGGCCAGATAGTGCTATTTTCTACTGACTGTCTCTGGGGGCTCAAACAGAATCCATTTGTTTGATTGTTTGTTTTTCAGTTTCACTCGTGTAGGGTACTTGTCCCCACACCTTCAGCTTGTAGTTTGTCTTTGTCCTTGGATCTCAAGTGAGTCTCCTGTAAGGAAGCACGTAGGTTTCTTGAGTTTTCATCCGTTCTTTTAACCCTGTGTCTTTTGTTTGCAGCACTCAGAGCCTGACCTTTTATTCTGATGATTCAGTCCTGTGCCCTTATTGCACTTAAAAATTTTTTTTTGTTATCATTAATCTACAATCACGTGAAGAACATTATGTTTACTATGCTCCCCCTTATCCAAGTCCACCAGCAAAAACCTCTTAAAGTCGCTGTCCATCAGCATAGTTGGATGCTTTAAACCCCTTCAGCATGTACCCCTTCAAAGACACCGATACAGTCGCTGTCAATCATGGAGTAGTAAGATGCTATATAACCTCTACTAGTCTTCTCTGTGTTGTACAGCACTCCCCATGTCCCGCGCGACCCCACGCAATATACATGGTAATCCTAATGCCCCCAGTCTTTCTCCCCACACTTATCCCTCCCTTCAGAACCACCCTGTGCAGTCCTTTTCCCTTTGGCAACTTTTAGTCAACTCTCGGGTTCTGTGAGTATCCTGCTGTTTTTTTCCTTCAGTTTCTCTTTGTTGTTATACTCCACACATGAGTGATATCATTTGATATTGTCTTTCTCCGCCTGACCTATTTTTCTGAACATACTACTGTCTAGCTCCATCCACGTCATTGCAAATGGTAGGATTTGTTTTCTTCTTATGGCTGCTTACTGCACTTTGTAAACTGGATTTCATTCTTCCTTTTTGTTTGTAGTTTAGCTATGTGATTTCACCATTCATCTCCTGGTTATGAGCAACAGCTTTGTGTCAATCGATATGTATCTGTATCTATCTATCGCTCTGTCTGTCTGTATATCTATCTATCTTTCTATATATCCTTCTTTCTATCTCTCTATCCTCTCTATTTATCTATCCATCTATCTAGCTTCCTGTCTTCTATCATGTGTATAATCTATCGATCATCTGTCATCTATCTATCTGTCTATCTATGAAACAATCTTCTTTCTGTCTGTCCATCTATCCTTATGTACAGAACAGTTAACTACATCAACTATGTCACTTCCCTACATTATGCTTTCAAAAACATTGCAAGGTCACTAGGCCGTAGGGAGAGCACTGGGCTCACTGAGACAATTGCAGAACGAATCAGCCGCGTGTGCTTACAAAACCAGTAAATGGTGGTGCAGGGACTTGAACCCGTATCTCTGTCCTCTGTCCTCTTAAACCTCCTTCTCGCTTGCTAACTGTACTTAGCCACATTCATTGACTAAGTCCTCACTGAAGACCCCAATTATACTTCCTCTGGGCCTGTTGTAGACAGAAAAGTATACTTGGTGCTTTACTCACCACCATGTTTGAGGGACATTGGCATGTTCACCACTGATAGGAGGAGGGACAAATAAAAAGGAACACCTATTTCTAGACAGGAGCATTTGGGAGCAAAGTGTGTGTTGTGGAGAGACGTGTTTGGTTGAGTGTCCAAACTTCCCTCTTTATGTGGTTATTACTTCTTTACAATCGTGGATATCATAAAACCCAGTGATTTCAAAAGCCCAGACGCATATTATTACAGCAATTCATTTGTTGATGTGAGAAAAATGAGAAGGACATTGCAGTACCACTAAATCTATACCTGGGCACTGCTGATACCAAACAAAAGGAATTCACGGTGGCTAGGTAGGACTATTTTCTAGTGACTGTCTCTGGGGTCTCAAACAGAATCCATTTGTTTCTTTGTTTCAAAGATTCACTTGTATAGGGTACTTGTCCCCGCCCCTTCAGCTTGTAGTTTGTCTGTGTCCTTGGATCACAAGTGAGTCTCCAGTAAGGGAGCACTTAGGTGATCTTGAGTTTTCATCAGTTCTTCTAACCCTGTGTCTTTTGATTGGAGCAGTGAAAGCCTGTACTTTTATTCTGATATTTGATAGCTAGGCTCTTACTGCACTTTGAAATTTTTTTTGTTCTCATTAATATACAATCACATGCAGAACAATATGTTAACTAGTCTAACCCCTTCACCAAGTCCTCGCCAAATCCCAGTTTCAGTCGCTGTCCGTCAGCGTGTCGTAAGATGCTCTAGAATCACTACTTGTCTTCTCTGTGTTGTATAGCCCTCCCAATGACCCTTCACCCTACACATTATTCATGCTAATCCTAATGCCCCCATTCTTTTTCCCCGCCCTTATCAATCCCTTCCCACAAACACTACCCAGTCCCTTTCTCTTTGGTAACTCTTAGTCCACTCTCGGGTACTGTGTATATGCTGCTGTTTCTTCCTTCAGTTTTTCTTTGTTATCGTACTCCACACATGAGTTAAATCATTTGGTACATGTATTTCTCCGACTGGACTATTTGACTGAGCATAATACCCTCTAGCTCCATCCAAGTTATTGCCAATGATAGGATTTGTTTTCTTCTTATGGCTGCTTACTGCACTTTTTAAACTGGATTTTATTCTTCTTTTTCGTTTGTAGTTTGCTATGTGCTTCAACCATTGCTCTCATGGTTATGAGCAATAGCTTTGTGTTAATGGATATGAACCTATATCTATCTATCTGTCTGTCTATCAATCAATCAATCAATCAATCAATCAATCATCTTTCTGTCTGCCCATCTGTCCTTGTGTACAGAACAGGTAACCACATATCCTATGTCACTTTCCTACATTATGCTTCCAAAAATCCTGCAAGGTAACTAGGCTGTAGGGAGAGTACTGGGTTCACCGAGACACTTGCAGGTCGTGTCGGCCGAGTGTACCTACAAAACCAGGAAATGGTTGTGCAGGGACTTGAACCCGTGTCTCTATCCTCTGTCCTCTTTCATCTCCTTCTCACTTCCTGTCTGTATATAGCCACATTCATTCACTAAGTGCTCCCTGAAGACCACAAGTATCCTTCCTCTGGGCCTGTGGACGACAGAAACGTAAAATTGTTGCTTTGCTCACCACCATGTTTGAAGGACATCTATGTGAACACCACTGATAGGATGGAGGGTCAAATTAAAAGGAACACCAATTTCTAGACAGGAGCAGTTGGGAGCTAAGAGTGTATTGTGGAGTGACATATTTATTTGAGTGTCCAAACTTCCCTCTTTAGGTGATTATTAATTCACATTCGTGAAGATCATAAAACCCACAGATTTCAAAGGCCCAGATTCTTATTATTTCAGCAACCCAGTTGTTGAGGTGAGAGAAAATGAGAAGGACGTTGCTCCACCACTAAATCTATGGCTGGGCCTTGCTGAAAACAAACAAAAAGAATTCACGGTGGCCAGATAGTGCTATTTTCTACTGACTGTCTCTGGGGGCTCAAACAGAATCCATTTGTTTGATTGTTTGTTTTTCAGTTTCACTCGTGTAGGGTACTTTTCCCCACACCTTCAGCTTGTAGTTTGTCTTTGTCCTTGGATCTCAAGTGAGTCTCCTGTAAGGAAGCACGTAGGTTTCTTGAGTTTTCATCCGTTCTTTTAACCCTGTGTCTTTTGTTTGCAGCACTCAGAGCCTGACCTTTTATTCTGATGATTCAGTGCTGTGCCCTTATTGCACTTAAAAATTTTTTTTTGTTATCATTAATCTACAATCACGTGAAGAACATTATGTTTACTATGCTCCCCCTTATCCAAGTCCACCAGCAAAAACCTCTTAAAGTCGCTGTCCATCAGCATAGTTGGATGCTTTAAACCCCTTCAGCATGTACCCCTTCAAAGACACCGATACAGTCGCTGTCAATCATGGAGTAGTAAGATGCTATATAACCTCTACTAGTCTTCTCTGTGTTGTACAGCACTCCCCATGTCCCGCGCGACCCCACGCAATATACATGGTAATCCTAATGCCCCCAGTCTTTCTCCCCACACTTATCCCTCCCTTCAGAACCACCCTGTGCAGTCCTTTTCCCTTTGGCAACTTTTAGTCAACTCTCGGGTTCTGTGAGTATCCTGCTGTTTTTTTCCTTCAGTTTCTCTTTGTTGTTATACTCCACACATGAGTGATATCATTTGATATTGTCTTTCTCCGCCTGACCTATTTTTCTGAACATACTACTGTCTAGCTCCATCCACGTCATTGCAAATGGTAGGATTTGTTTTCTTCTTATGGCTGCTTACTGCACTTTGTAAACTGGATTTCATTCTTCCTTTTTGTTTGTAGTTTAGCTATGTGATTTCACCATTCATCTCCTGGTTATGAGCAACAGCTTTGTGTCAATCGATATGTATCTGTATCTATCTATCGCTCTGTCTGTCTGTATATCTATCTATCTTTCTATATATCCTTCTTTCTATCTCTCTATCCTCTCTATTTATCTATCCATCTATCTAGCTTCCTGTCTTCTATCATGTGTATAATCTATCGATCATCTGTCATCTATCTATCTGTCTATCTATGAAACAATCTTCTTTCTGTCTGTCCATCTATCCTTATGTACAGAACAGTTAACTACATCAACTATGTCACTTCCCTACATTATGCTTTCAAAAACATTGCAAGGTCACTAGGCCGTAGGGAGAGCACTGGGCTCACTGAGACAATTGCAGAACGAATCAGCCGCGTGTGCTTACAAAACCAGTAAATGGTGGTGCAGGGACTTGAACCCGTATCTCTGTCCTCTGTCCTCTTAAACCTCCTTCTCGCTTGCTAACTGTACTTAGCCACATTCATTGACTAAGTCCTCACTGAAGACCCCAATTATACTTCCTCTGGGCCTGTTGTAGACAGAAAAGTATACTTGGTGCTTTACTCACCACCATGTTTGAGGGACATTGGCATGTTCACCACTGAGAGGAGGAGGGACAAATAAAAAGGAACACCTATTTCTAGACAGGAGCATTTGGGAGCAAAGTGTGTGTTGTGGAGAGACGTGTTTGGTTGAGTGTCCAAACTTCCCTCTTTATGTGGTTATTACTTCTTTACAATCGTGGATATCATAAAACCCAGTGATTTCAAAAGCCCAGACGCATATTATTACAGCAATTCATTTGTTGATGTGAGAAAAATGAGAAGGACATTGCAGTACCACTAAATCTATACCTGGGCACTGCTGATACCAAACAAAAGGAATTCACGGTGGCTAGGTAGGACTATTTTCTAGTGACTGTCTCTGGGGTCTCAAACAGAATCCATTTGTTTCTTTGTTTCAAAGATTCACTTGTATAGGGTACCTGTCCCCGCCCCTTCAGCTTGTAGTTTGTCTGTGTCCTTGGATCACAAGTGAGTCTCCAGTAAGGGAGCACTTAGGTGATCTTGAGTTTTCATCAGTTCTTCTAACCCTGTGTCTTTTGATTGGAGCAGTGAAAGCCTGTACTTTTATTCTGATATTTGATAGCTAGGCTCTTACTGCACTTTGAAATCTTTTTTGTTCTCATTAATATACAATCACATGCAGAACAATATGTTAACTAGTCTAACCCCTTCACCAAGTCCTCGCCAAATCCCAGTTTCAGTCGCTGTCCATCAGCGTGTCGTAAGATGCTCTAGAATCACTACTTGTCTTCTCTGTGTTGTATAGCCCTCCCAATGACCCTTCACCCTACACATTATTCATGCTAATCCTAATGCCCCCATTCTTTTTCCCCGCCCTTATCAATCCCTTCCCACAAACACTACCCAGTCCCTTTCTCTTTGGTAACTCTTAGTCCACTCTCGGGTACTGTGTATATGCTGCTGTTTCTTCCTTCAGTTTTTCTTTGTTATCGTACTCCACACATGAGTTAAATCATTTGGTACATGTATTTCTCCGACTGGACTATTTGACTGAGCATAATACCCTCTAGCTCCATCCAAGTTATTGCCAATGATAGGATTTGTTTTCTTCTTATGGCTGCTTACTGCACTTTTCAAACTGGATTTTATTCTTCTTTTTCGTTTGTAGTTTGCTATGTGCTTCAACCATTGCTCTCATGGTTATGAGCAATAGCTTTGTGTTAATCGATATGAACCTATATCTATCTATCTGTCTGTCTATCAATCAATCAATCAATCAATCAATCATCTTTCTGTCTGCCCATCTGTCCTTGTGTACAGAACAGGTAACCACATATCCTATGTCACTTTCCTACATTATGCTTCCAAAAATCCTGCAAGGTAACTAGGCTGTAGGGAGAGTACTGGGTTCACCGAGACACTTGCAGGTCGTGTCGGCCGAGTGTACCTACAAAACCAGGAAATGGTTGTGCAGGGACTTGAACCCGTGTCTCTATCCTCTGTCCTCTTTCATCTCCTTCTCACTTCCTGTCTGTATATAGCCACATTCATTCACTAAGTGCTCCCTGAAGACCACAAGTATCCTTCCTCTGGGCCTGTGGACGACAGAAACGTAAAATTGTTGCTTTGCTCACCACCATGTTTGAAGGACATCTATGTGAACACCACTGATAGGATGGAGGGTCAAATAAAAAGGAACACCAGTTTCTAGACAGGAGCAGTTGGGAGCTAAGAGTGTATTGTGGAGTGACATATTTATTTGAGTGTCCAAACTTCCCTCTTTAGGTGGTTATTACTTCACATTCGTGAAGATCATAAAACCCACAGATTTCAAAGGCCCAGATTCTTATTATTTCAGCAACCCAGTTGTTGAGGTGAGAGAAAATGAGAAGGACGTTGCTCCACCACTAAATCTATGGCTGGGCCTTGCTGAAAACAAACAAAAAGAATTCACGGTGGCCAGATAGTGCTATTTTCTACTGACTGTCTCTGGGGTCTCAAACAGAATCCATTTGTTTGATTGTTTGTTTTTCAGTTTCACTCGTGTAGGGTACTTGTCCCAACACCTTCAGCTTGTAGTTTGTCTTTGTCCTTGGATCTCAAGTGAGTCTCCTGTAAGGAAGCACGTAGGTTTCTTGAGTTTTCATCCGTTCTTTTAACCCTGTGTCTTTTGTTTGCAGCACTCAGAGCCTGACCTTTTATTCTGATGATTCAGTGCTGTGCCCTTATTGCACTTAAAAAATTTTTTTGTTATCATTAATCTACAATCACGTGAAGAACATTATGTTTACTATGCTCCCCCTTATCCAAGTCCACCAGCAAAAACCTCTTAAAGTCGCTGTCCATCAGCATAGTTGGATGCTTTAAACACCTTCAGCATGTACCCCTTCAAAGACACCGATACAGTCGCTGTCAATCATGGAGTAGTAAGATGCTATATAACCTCTACTAGTCTTCTCTGTGTTGTACAGCACTCCCCATGTCCCGCGCGACCCCACGCAATATACATGGTAATCCTAATGCCCCCAATCTTTCTCCCCACACTTATCCCTCCCTTCAGAACCACCCTGTGCAGTCCTTTTCCCTTTGGCAACTTTTAGTCAACTCTCGGGTTCTGTGAGTATCCTGCTGTTTTTTTCCTTCAGTTTCTCTTTGTTGTTATACTCCACACATGAGTGATATCATTTGATATTGTCTTTCTCCGCCTGACCTATTTTTCTGAACATACTACTGTCTAGCTCCATCCACGTCATTGCAAATGGTAGGATTTGTTTTCTTCTTATGGCTGCTTACTGCACTTTGTAAACTGGATTTCATTCTTCCTTTTTGTTTGTAGTTTAGCTATGTGATTTCACCATTCATCTCCTGGTTATGAGCAACAGCTTTGTGTCAATCGATATGTATCTGTATCTATCTATCGCTCTGTCTGTCTGTATATCTATCTACCTTTCTATATATCCTTCTTTCTATCTCTCTATCCTCTCTATTTATCTATCCATCTATCTAGCTTCCTGTCTTCTATCATGTGTATAATCTATCGATCATCTGTCATCTATCTATCTGTCTATCTATGAAACAATCTTCTTTCTGTCTGTCCATCTATCCTTATGTACAGAACAGTTAACTACATCAACTATGTCACTTCCCTACATTATGCTTTCAAAAACATTGCAAGGTCACTAGGCCGTAGGGAGAGCACTGGGCTCACTGAGACAATTGCAGAACGAATCAGCCGCGTGTGCTTACAAAACCAGTAAATGGTGGTGCAGGGACTTGAACCCGTATCTCTGTCCTCTGTCCTCTTAAACCTCCTTCTCGCTTGCTAACTGTACTTAGCCACATTCATTGACTAAGTCCTCACTGAAGACCCCAATTATACTTCCTCTGGGCCTGTTGTAGACAGAAAAGTATACTTGGTGCTTTACTCACCACCATGTTTGAGGGACATTGGCATGTTCACCACTGATAGGAGGAGGGACAAATAAAAAGGAACACCTATTTCTAGACAGGAGCATTTGGGAGCAAAGTGTGTGTTGTGGAGAGACGTGTTTGGTTGAGTGTCCAAACTTCCCTCTTTATGTGGTTATTACTTCTTTACAATCGTGGATATCATAAAACCCAGTGATTTCAAAAGCCCAGACGCATATTATTACAGCAATTCATTTGTTGATGTGAGAAAAATGAGAAGGACATTGCAGTACCACTAAATCTATACCTGGGCACTGCTGATACCAAACAAAAGGAATTCACGGTGGCTAGGTAGGACTATTTTCTAGTGACTGTCTCTGGGGTCTCAAACAGAATCCATTTGTTTCTTTGTTTCAAAGATTCACTTGTATAGGGTACCTGTCCCCGCCCCTTCAGCTTGTAGTTTGTCTGTGTCCTTGGATCACAAGTGAGTCTCCAGTAAGGGAGCACTTAGGTGATATTGAGTTTTCATCAGTTCTTCTAACCCTGTGTCTTTTGATTGGAGCAGTGAAAGCCTGTACTTTTATTCTGATATTTGATAGCTAGGCTCTTACTGCACTTTGAAATTTTTTTTGTTCTCATTAATATACAATCACATGCAGAACAATATGTTAACTAGTCTAACCCCTTCACCAAGTCCTCGCCAAATCCCAGTTTCAGTCGCTGTCCGTCAGCGTGTCGTAAGATGCTCTAGAATCACTACTTGTCTTCTCTGTGTTGTATAGCCCTCCCAATGACCCTTCACCCTACACATTATTCATGCTAATCCTAATGCCCCCATTCTTTTTCCCCGCCCTTATCAATCCCTTCCCACAAACACTACCCAGTCCCTTTCTCTTTGGTAACTCTTAGTCCACTCTCGGGTACTGTGTATATGCTGCTGTTTCTTCCTTCAGTTTTTCTTTGTTATCGTACTCCACACATGAGTTAAATCATTTGGTACATGTATTTCTCCGACTGGACTATTTGACTGAGCATAATACCCTCGAGCTCCATCGAAGTTATTGCCAATGATAGGATTTGTTTTCTTCTTATGGCTGCTTACTGCACTTTTTAAACTGGATTTTATTCTTCTTTTTCGTTTGTAGTTTGCTATGTGCTTCAACCATTGCTCTCATGGTTATGAGCAATAGCTTTGTGTTAATGGATATGAACCTATATCTATCTATCTGTCTGTCTATCAATCAATCAATCAATCAATCAATCAATCATCTTTCTGTCTGCCCATCTGTCCTTGTGTACAGAACAGGTAACCACATATCCTATGTCACTTTCCTACATTATGCTTCCAAAAATCCTGCAAGGTAACTAGGCTGTAGGGAGAGTACTGGGTTCACCGAGACACTTGCAGGTCGTGTCGGCCGAGTGTACCTACAAAACCAGGAAATGGTTGTGCAGGGACTTGAACCCGTGTCTCTATCCTCTGTCCTCTTTCATCTCCTTCTCACTTCCTGTCTGTATATAGCCACATTCATTCACTAAGTGCTCCCTGAAGACCACAAGTATCCTTCCTCTGGGCCTGTGGACGACAGAAACGTAAAATTGTTGCTTTGCTCACCACCATGTTTGAAGGACATCTATGTGAACACCACTGATAGGATGGAGGGTCAAATAAAAAGGAACACCAATTTCTAGACAGGAGCAGTTGGGAGCTAAGAGTGTATTGTGGAGTGACATATTTATTTGAGTGTCCAAACTTCCCTCTTTAGGTGGTTATTACTTCACATTCGTGAAGATCATAAAACCCACAGATTTCAAAGGCCCAGATTCTTATTATTTCAGCAACCCAGTTGTTGAGGTGAGAGAAAATGAGAAGGACGTTGCTCCACCACTAAATCTATGGCTGGGCCTTGCTGAAAACAAACAAAAAGAATTCACGGTGGCCAGATAGTGCTATTTTCTACTGACTGTCTCTGGGGGCTCAAACAGAATCCATTTGTTTGATTGTTTGTTTTTCAGTTTCACTCGTGTAGGGTACTTGTCCCCACACCTTCAGCTTGTAGTTTGTCTTTGTCCTTGGATCTCAAGTGAGTCTCCTGTAAGGAAGCACGTAGGTTTCTTGAGTTTTCATCCGTTCTTTTAACCCTGTGTCTTTTGTTTGCAGCACTCAGAGCCTGACCTTTTATTCTGATGATTCAGTGCTGTGCCCTTATTGCACTTAAAAAATTTTTTTGTTATCATTAATCTACAATCACGTGAAGAACATTATGTTTACTATGCTCCCCCTTATCCAAGTCCACCAGCAAAAACCTCTTAAAGTCGCTGTCCATCAGCATAGTTGGATGCTTTAAACCCCTTCAGCATGTACCCCTTCAAAGACACCGATACAGTCGCTGTCAATCATGGAGTAGTAAGATGCTATATAACCTCTACTAGTCTTCTCTGTGTTGTACAGCACTCCCCATGTCCCGCGCGACCCCACGCAATATACATGGTAATCCTAATGCCCCCAATCTTTCTCCCCACACTTATCCCTCCCTTCAGAACCACCCTGTGCAGTCCTTTTCCCTTTGGCAACTTTTAGTCAACTCTCGGGTTCTGTGAGTATCCTGCTGTTTTTTTCCTTCAGTTTCTCTTTGTTGTTATACTCCACACATGAGTGATATCATTTGATATTGTCTTTCTCCGCCTGACCTATTTTTCTGAACATACTACTGTCTAGCTCCATCCACGTCATTGCAAATGGTAGGATTTGTTTTCTTCTTATGGCTGCTTACTGCACTTTGTAAACTGGATTTCATTCTTCCTTTTTGTTTGTAGTTTAGCTATGTGATTTCACCATTCATCTCCTGGTTATGAGCAACAGCTTTGTGTCAATCGATATGTATCTGTATCTATCTATCGCTCTGTCTGTCTGTATATCTATCTATCTTTCTATATATCCTTCTTTCTATCTCTCTATCCTCTCTATTTATCTATCCATCTATCTAGCTTCCTGTCTTCTATCATGTGTATAATCTATCGATCATCTGTTATCTATCTATCTGTCTATCTATGAAACAATCTTCTTTCTGTCTGTCCATCTATCCTTATGTACAGAACAGTTAACTACATCAACTATGTCACTTCCCTACATTATGCTTTCAAAAACATTGCAAGGTCACTAGGCCGTAGGGAGAGCACTGGGCTCACTGAGACAATTGCAGAACGAATCAGCCGCGTGTGCTTACAAAACCAGTAAATGGTGGTGCAGGGACTTGAACCCGTATCTCTGTCCTCTGTCCTCTTAAACCTCCTTCTCGCTTGCTAACTGTACTTAGCCACATTCATTGACTAAGTCCTCACTGAAGACCCCAATTATACTTCCTCTGGGCCTGTTGTAGACAGAAAAGTATACTTGGTGCTTTACTCACCACCATGTTTGAGGGACATTGGCATGTTCACCACTGATAGGAGGAGGGACAAATAAAAAGGAACACCTATTTCTAGACAGGAGCATTTGGGAGCAAAGTGTGTGTTGTGGAGAGACGTGTTTGGTTGAGTGTCCAAACTTCCCTCTTTATGTGGTTATTACTTCTTTACAATCGTGGATATCATAAAACCCAGTGATTTCAAAAGCCCAGACGCATATTATTACAGCAATTCATTTGTTGATGTGAGAAAAATGAGAAGGACATTGCAGTACCACTAAATCTATACCTGGGCACTGCTGATACCAAACAAAAGGAATTCACGGTGGCTAGGTAGGACTATTTTCTAGTGACTGTCTCTGGGGTCTCAAACAGAATCCATTTGTTTCTTTGTTTCAAAGATTCACTTGTATAGGGTACCTGTCCCCGCCCCTTCAGCTTGTAGTTTGTCTGTGTCCTTGGATCACAAGTGAGTCTCCAGTAAGGGAGCACTTAGGTGATATTGAGTTTTCATCAGTTCTTCTAACCCTGTGTCTTTTGATTGGAGCAGTGAAAGCCTGTACTTTTATTCTGATATTTGATAGCTAGGCTCTTACTGCACTTTGAAATTTTTTTTGTTCTCATTAATATACAATCACATGCAGAACAATATGTTAACTAGTCTAACCCCTTCACCAAGTCCTCGCCAAATCCCAGTTTCAGTCGCTGTCCGTCAGCGTGTCGTAAGATGCTCTAGAATCACTACTTGTCTTCTCTGTGTTGTATAGCCCTCCCAATGACCCTTCACCCTACACATTATTCATGCTAATCCTAATGCCCCCATTCTTTTTCCCCGCCCTTATCAATCCCTTCCCACAAACACTACCCAGTCCCTTTCTCTTTGGTAACTCTTAGTCCACTCTCGGGTACTGTGTATATGCTGCTGTTTCTTCCTTCAGTTTTTCTTTGTTATCGTACTCCACACATGAGTTAAATCATTTGGTACATGTATTTCTCCGACTGGACTATTTGACTGAGCATAATACCCTCTAGCTCCATCGAAGTTATTGCCAATGATAGGATTTGTTTTCTTCTTATGGCTGCTTACTGCACTTTTTAAACTGGATTTTATTCTTCTTTTTCGTTTGTAGTTTGCTATGTGCTTCAACCATTGCTCTCATGGTTATGAGCAATAGCTTTGTGTTAATGGATATGAACCTATATCTATCTATCTGTCTGTCTATCAATCAATCAATCAATCAATCAATCATCTTTCTGTCTGCCCATCTGTCCTTGTGTACAGAACAGGTAACCACATATCCTATGTCACTTTCCTACATTATGCTTCCAAAAATCCTGCAAGGTAACTAGGCTGTAGGGAGAGTACTGGGTTCACCGAGACACTTGCAGGTCGTGTCGGCCGAGTGTACCTACAAAACCAGGAAATGGTTGTGCAGGGACTTGAACCCGTGTCTCTATCCTCTGTCCTCTTTCATCTCCTTCTCACTTCCTGTCTGTATATAGCCACATTCATTCACTAAGTGCTCCCTGAAGACCACAAGTATCCTTCCTCTGGGCCTGTGGACGACAGAAACGTAAAATTGTTGCTTTGCTCACCACCATGTTTGAAGGACATCTATGTGAACACCACTGATAGGATGGAGGGTCAAATTAAAAGGAACACCAATTTCTAGACAGGAGCAGTTGGGAGCTAAGAGTGTATTGTGGAGTGACATATTTATTTGAGTGTCCAAACTTCCCTCTTTAGGTGGTTATTACTTCACATTCGTGAAGATCATAAAACCCACAGATTTCAAAGGCCCAGATTCTTATTATTTCAGCAACCCAGTTGTTGAGGTGAGAGAAAATGAGAAGGACGTTGCTCCACCACTAAATCTATGGCTGGGCCTTGCTGAAAACAAACAAAAAGAATTCACGGTGGCCAGATAGTGCTATTTTCTACTGACTGTCTCTGGGGGCTCAAACAGAATCCATTTGTTTGATTGTTTGTTTTTCAGTTTCACTCGTGTAGGGTACTTGTCCCCACACCTTCAGCTTGTAGTTTGTCTTTGTCCTTGGATCTCAAGTGAGTCTCCTGTAAGGAAGCACGTAGGTTTCTTGAGTTTTCATCCGTTCTTTTAACCCTGTGTCTTTTGTTTGCAGCACTCAGAGCCTGACCTTTTATTCTGATGATTCAGTGCTGTGCCCTTATTGCACTTAAAAATTTTTTTTTGTTATCATTAATCTACAATCACGTGAAGAACATTATGTTTACTATGCTCCCCCTTATCCAAGTCCACCAGCAAAAACCTCTTAAAGTCGCTGTCCATCAGCATAGTTGGATGCTTTAAACCCCTTCAGCATGTACCCCTTCAAAGACACCGATACAGTCGCTGTCAATCATGGAGTAGTAAGATGCTATATAACCTCTACTAGTCTTCTCTGTGTTGTACAGCACTCCCCATGTCCTGCGCGACCCCACGCAATATACATGGTAATCCTAATGCCCCCAGTCTTTCTCCCCACACTTATCCCTCCCTTCAGAACCACCCTGTGCAGTCCTTTTCCCTTTGGCAACTTTTAGTCAACTCTCGGGTTCTGTGAGTATCCTGCTGTTTTTTTCCTTCAGTTTCTCTTTGTTGTTATACTCCACACATGAGTGATATCATTTGATATTGTCTTTCTCCGCCTGACCTATTTTTCTGAACATACTACTGTCTAGCTCCATCCACGTCATTGCAAATGGTAGGATTTGTTTTCTTCTTATGGCTGCTTACTGCACTTTGTAAACTGGATTTCATTCTTCCTTTTTGTTTGTAGTTTAGCTATGTGATTTCACCATTCATCTCCTGGTTATGAGCAACAGCTTTGTGTCAATCGATATGTATCTGTATCTATCTATCGCTCTGTCTGTCTGTATATCTATCTATCTTTCTATATATCCTTCTTTCTATCTCTCTATCCTCTCTATCTATCCATCTATCTAGCTTCCTGTCTTCTATCATGTGTATAATCTATCGATCATCTGTCATCTATCTATCTGTCTATCTATGAAACAATCTTCTTTCTGTCTGTCCATCTATCCTTATGTACAGAACAGTTAACTACATCAACTATGTCACTTCCCTACATTATGCTTTCAAAAACATTGCAAGGTCACTAGGCCGTAGGGAGAGCACTGGGCTCACTGAGACAATTGCAGAACGAATCAGCCGCGTGTGCTTACAAAACCAGTAAATGGTGGTGCAGGGACTTGAACCCGTATCTCTGTCCTCTGTCCTCTTAAACCTCCTTCTCGCTTGCTAACTGTACTTAGCCACATTCATTGACTAAGTCCTCACTGAAGACCCCAATTATACTTCCTCTGGGCCTGTTGTAGACAGAAAAGTATACTTGGTGCTTTACTCACCACCATGTTTGAGGGACATTGGCATGTTCACCACTGATAGGAGGAGGGACAAATAAAAAGGAACACCTATTTCTAGACAGGAGCATTTGGGAGCAAAGTGTGTGTTGTGGAGAGACGTGTTTGGTTGAGTGTCCAAACTTCCCTCTTTATGTGGTTATTACTTCTTTACAATCGTGGATATCATAAAACCCAGTGATTTCAAAAGCCCAGACGCATATTATTACAGCAATTCATTTGTTGATGTGAGAAAAATGAGAAGGACATTGCAGTACCACTAAATCTATACCTGGGCACTGCTGATACCAAACAAAAGGAATTCACGGTGGCTAGGTAGGACTATTTTCTAGTGACTGTCTCTGGGGTCTCAAACAGAATCCATTTGTTTATTTGTTTCAAAGATTCACTTGTATAGGGTACCTGTCCCCGCCCCTTCAGCTTGTAGTTTGTCTGTGTCCTTGGATCACAAGTGAGTCTCCAGTAAGGGAGCACTTAGGTGATATTGAGTTTTCATCAGTTCTTCTAACCCTGTGTCTTTTGATTGGAGCAGTGAAAGCCTGTACTTTTATTCTGATATTTGATAGCTAGGCTCTTACTGCACTTTGAAATCTTTTTTGTTCTCATTAATATACAATCACATGCAGAACAATATGTTAACTAGTCTAACCCCTTCACCAAGTCCTCGCCAAATCCCAGTTTCAGTCGCTGTCCGTCAGCGTGTCGTAAGATGCTCTAGAATCACTACTTGTCTTCTCTGTGTTGTATAGCCCTCCCAATGACCCTTCACCCTACACATTATTCATGCTAATCCTAATGCCCCCATTCTTTTTCCCCGCCCTTATCAATCCCTTCCCACAAACACTACCCAGTCCCTTTCTCTTTGGTAACTCTTAGTCCACTCTCGGGTACTGTGTATATGCTGCTGTTTCTTCCTTCAGTTTTTCTTTGTTATCGTACTCCACACATGAGTTAAATCATTTGGTACATGTATTTCTCCGACTGGACTATTTGACTGAGCATAATACCCTCTAGCTCCATCCAAGTTATTGCCAATGATAGGATTTGTTTTCTTCTTATGGCTGCTTACTGCACTTTTTAAACTGGATTTTATTCTTCTTTTTCGTTTGTAGTTTGCTATGTGCTTCAACCATTGCTCTCATGGTTATGAGCAATAGCTTTGTGTTAATCGATATGAACCTATATCTATCTATCTGTCTGTCTATCAATCAATCAATCAATCAATCAATCATCTTTCTGTCTGCCCATCTGTCCTTGTGTACAGAACAGGTAACCACATATCCTATGTCACTTTCCTACATTATGCTTCCAAAAATCCTGCAAGGTAACTAGGCTGTAGGGAGAGTACTGGGTTCACCGAGACACTTGCAGGTCGTGTCGGCCGAGTGTACCTACAAAACCAGGAAATGGTTGTGCAGGGACTTGAACCCGTGTCTCTATCCTCTGTCCTCTTTCATCTCCTTCTCACTTCCTGTCTGTATATAGCCACATTCATTCACTAAGTGCTCCCTGAAGACCACAAGTATCCTTCATCTGGGCCTGTGGACGACAGAAACGTAAAATTGTTGCTTTGCTCACCACCATGTTTGAAGGACATCTATGTGAACACCACTGATAGGATGGAGGGTCAAATTAAAAGGAACACCAATTTCTAGACAGGAGCAGTTGGGAGCTAAGAGTGTATTGTGGAGTGACATATTTATTTGAGTGTCCAAACTTCCCTCTTTAGGTGGTTATTACTTCACATTTGTGAAGATCATAAAACCCACAGATTGCAAAGGCCCAGATTCTTATTATTTCAGCAACCCAGTTGTTGAGGTGAGAGAAAATGAGGAGGACGTTGCTCCACCACTAAATCTATGGCTGGGCCTTGCTGAAAACAAACAAAAAGAATTCACGGTGGCCAGATAGTGCTATTTTCTACTGACTGTCTCTGGGGGCTCAAACAGAATCCATTTGTTTGATTGTTTGTTTTTCAGTTTCACTCGTGTAGGGTACTTGTCCCCACACCTTCAGCTTGTAGTTTGTCTTTGTCCTTGGATCTCAAGTGAGTCTCCTGTAAGGAAGCACGTAGGTTTCTTGAGTTTTCATCCGTTCTTTTAACCCTGTGTCTTTTGTTTGCAGCACTCAGAGCCTGACCTTTTATTCTGATGATTCAGTGCTGTGCCCTTATTGCACTTAAAAATTTTTTTTTGTTATCATTAATCTACAATCACGTGAAGAACATTATGTTTACTATGCTCCCCCTTATCCAAGTCCACCAGCAAAAACCTCTTAAAGTCGCTGTCCATCAGCATAGTTGGATGCTTTAAACCCCTTCAGCATGTACCCCTTCAAAGACACCGATACAGTCGCTGTCAATCATGGAGTAGTAAGATGCTATATAACCTCTACTAGTCTTCTCTGTGTTGTACAGCACTCCCCATGTCCCGCGCGACCCCACGCAATATACATGGTAATCCTAATGCCCCCAGTCTTTCTCCCCACACTTATCCCTCCCTTCAGAACCACCCTGTGCAGTCCTTTTCCCTTTGGCAACTTTTAGTCAACTCTCGGGTTCTGTGAGTATCCTGCTGTTTTTTTCCTTCAGTTTCTCTTTGTTGTTATACTCCACACATGAGTGATATCATTTGATATTGTCTTTCTCCGCCTGACCTATTTTTCTGAACATACTACTGTCTAGCTCCATCCACGTCATTGCAAATGGTATGATTTGTTTTCTTCTTATGGCTGCTTACTGCACTTTGTAAACTGGATTTCATTCTTCCTTTTTGTTTGTAGTTTAGCTATGTGATTTCACCATTCATCTCCTGGTTATGAGCAACAGCTTTGTGTCAATCGATATGTATCTGTATCTATCTATCGCTCTGTCTGTCTGTATATCTATCTATCTTTCTATATATCCTTCTTTCTATCTCTCTATCCTCTCTATTTATCTATCCATCTATCTAGCTTCCTGTCTTCTATCATGTGTATAATCTATCGATCATCTGTCATCTATCTATCTGTCTATCTATGAAACAATCTTCTTTCTGTCTGTCCATCTATCCTTATGTACAGAACAGTTAACTACATCAACTATGTCACTTCCCTACATTATGCTTTCAAAAACATTGCAAGGTCACTAGGCCGTAGGGAGAGCACTGGGCTCACTGAGACAATTGCAGAACGAATCAGCCGCGTGTGCTTACAAAACCAGTAAATGGTGGTGCAGGGACTTGAACCCGTATCTCTGTCCTCTGTCCTCTTAAACCTCCTTCTCGCTTGCTAACTGTACTTAGCCACATTCATTGACTAAGTCCTCACTGAAGACCCCAATTATACTTCCTCTGGGCCTGTTGTAGACAGAAAAGTATACTTGGTGCTTTACTCACCACCATGTTTGAGGGACATTGGCATGTTCACCACTGATAGGAGGAGGGACAAATAAAAAGGAACACCTATTTCTAGACAGGAGCATTTGGGAGCAAAGTGTGTGTTGTGGAGAGACGTGTTTGGTTGAGTGTCCAAACTTCCCTCTTTATGTGGTTATTACTTCTTTACAATCGTGGATATCATAAAACCCAGTGATTTCAAAAGCCCAGACGCATATTATTACAGCAATTCATTTGTTGATGTGAGAAAAATGAGAAGGACATTGCAGTACCACTAAATCTATACCTGGGCACTGCTGATACCAAACAAAAGGAATTCACGGTGGCTAGGTAGGACTATTTTCTAGTGACTGTCTCTGGGGTCTCAAACAGAATCCATTTGTTTCTTTGTTTCAAAGATTCACTTGTATAGGGTACCTGTCCCCGCCCCTTCAGCTTGTAGTTTGTCTGTGTCCTTGGATCACAAGTGAGTCTCCAGTAAGGGAGCACTTAGGTGATCTTGAGTTTTCATCAGTTCTTCTAACCCTGTGTCTTTTGATTGGAGCAGTGAAAGCCTGTACTTTTATTCTGATATTTGATAGCTAGGCTCTTACTGCACTTTGAAATCTTTTTTGTTCTCATTAATATACAATCACATGCAGAACAATATGTTAACTAGTCTAACCCCTTCACCAAGTCCTCGCCAAATCCCAGTCTCAGTCGCTGTCCGTCAGCGTGTCGTAAGATGCTCTAGAATCACTACTTGTCTTCTCTGTGTTGTATAGCCCTCCCAATGACCCTTCACCCTACACATTATTCATGCTAATCCTAATGCCCCCATTCTTTTTCCCCGCCCTTATCAATCCCTTCCCACAAACACTACCCAGTCCCTTTCTCTTTGGTAACTCTTAGTCCACTCTCGGGTACTGTGTATATGCTGCTGTTTCTTCCTTCAGTTTTTCTTTGTTATCGTACTCCACACATGAGTTAAATCATTTGGTACATGTATTTCTCCGACTGGACTATTTGACTGAGCATAATACCCTCTAGCTCCATCCAAGTTATTGCCAATGATAGGATTTGTTTTCTTCTTATGGCTGCTTACTGCACTTTTTAAACTGGATTTTATTCTTCTTTTTCGTTTGTAGTTTGCTATGTGCTTCAACCATTGCTCTCATGGTTATGAGCAATAGCTTTGTGTTAATCGATATGAACCTATATCTATCTATCTGTCTGTCTATCAATCAATCAATCAATCAATCAATCATCTTTCTGTCTGCCCATCTGTCCTTGTGTACAGAACAGGTAACCACATATCCTATGTCACTTTCCTACATTATGCTTCCAAAAATCCTGCAAGGTAACTAGGCTGTAGGGAGAGTACTGGGTTCACCGAGACACTTGCAGGTCGTGTCGGCCGAGTGTACCTACAAAACCAGGAAATGGTTGTGCAGGGACTTGAACCCGTGTCTCTATCCTCTGTCCTCTTTCATCTCCTTCTCACTTCCTGTCTGTATATAGCCACATTCATTCACTAAGTGCTCCCTGAAGACCACAAGTATCCTTCCTCTGGGCCTGTGGACGACAGAAACGTAAAATTGTTGCTTTGCTCACCACCATGTTTGAAGGACATCTATGTGAACACCACTGATAGGATGGAGGGTCAAATAAAAAGGAACACCAATTTCTAGACAGGAGCAGTTGGGAGCTAAGAGTGTATTGTGGAGTGACATATTTATTTGAGTGTCCAAACTTCCCTCTTTAGGTGGTTATTACTTCACATTCGTGAAGATCATAAAACCCACAGATTTCAAAGGCCCAGATTCTTATTATTTAAGCAACCCAGTTGTTGAGGTGAGAGAAAATGAGAAGGACGTTGCTCCACCACTAAATCTATGGCTGGGCCTTGCTGAAAACAAACAAAAAGAATTCACGGTGGCCAGATAGTGCTATTTTCTACTGACTGTCTCTGGGGGCTCAAACAGAATCCATTTGTTTGATTGTTTGTTTTTCAGTTTCACTCGTGTAGGGTACTTGTCCCCACACCTTCAGCTTGTAGTTTGTCTTTGTCCTTGGATCTCAAGTGAGTCTCCTGTAAGGAAGCACGTAGGTTTCTTGAGTTTTCATCCGTTCTTTTAACCCTGTGTCTTTTGTTTGCAGCACTCAGAGCCTGACCTTTTATTCTGATGATTCAGTGCTGTGCCCTTATTGCACTTAAAAATTTTTTTTTGTTATCATTAATCTACAATCACGTGAAGAACATTATGTTTACTATGCTCCCCCTTATCCAAGTCCACCAGCAAAAACCTCTTAAAGTCGCTGTCCATCAGCATAGTTGGATGCTTTAAACCCCTTCAGCATGTACCCCTTCAAAGACACCGATACAGTCGCTGTCAATCATGGAGTAGTAAGATGCTATATAACCTCTACTAGTCTTCTCTGTGTTGTACAGCACTCCCCATGTCCTGCGCGACCCCACGCAATATACATGGTAATCCTAATGCCCCCAGTCTTTCTCCCCACACTTATCCCTCCCTTCAGAACCACCCTGTGCAGTCCTTTTCCCTTTGGCAACTTTTAGTCAACTCTCGGGTTCTGTGAGTATCCTGCTGTTTTTTTCCTTCAGTTTCTCTTTGTTGTTATACTCCACACATGAGTGATATCATTTGATATTGTCTTTCTCCGCCTGACCTATTTTTCTGAACATACTACTGTCTAGCTCCATCCACGTCATTGCAAATGGTAGGATTTGTTTTCTTCTTATGGCTGCTTACTGCACTTTGTAAACTGGATTTCATTCTTCCTTTTTGTTTGTAGTTTAGCTATGTGATTTCACCATTCATCTCCTGGTTATGAGCAACAGCTTTGTGTCAATCGATATGTATCTGTATCTATCTATCGCTCTGTCTGTCTGTATATCTATCTATCTTTCTATATATCCTTCTTTCTATCTCTCTATCCTCTCTATTTATCTATCCATCTATCTAGCTTCCTGTCTTCTATCATGTGTATAATCTATCGATCATCTGTCATCTATCTATCTGTCTATCTATGAAACAATCTTCTTTCTGTCTGTCCATCTATCCTTATGTACAGAACAGTTAACTACATCAACTATGTCACTTCCCTACATTATGCTTTCAAAAACATTGCAAGGTCACTAGGCCGTAGGGAGAGCACTGGGCTCACTGAGACAATTGCAGAACGAATCAGCCGCGTGTGCTTACAAAACCAGTAAATGGTGGTGCAGGGACTTGAACCCGTATCTCTGTCCTCTGTCCTCTTAAACCTCCTTCTCGCTTGCTAAATGTACTTAGCCACATTCATTGACTAAGTCCTCACTGAAGACCCCAATTATACTTCCGCTGGGCCTGTTGTAGACAGAAAAGTATACTTGGTGCTTTACTCACCACCATGTTTGAGGGACATTGGCATGTTCACCACTGATAGGAGGAGGGACAAATAAAAAGGAACACCTATTTCTAGACAGGAGCATTTGGGAGCAAAGTGTGTGTTGTGGAGAGACGTGTTTGGTTGAGTGTCCAAACTTCCCTCTTTATGTGGTTATTACTTCTTTACAATCGTGGATATCATAAAACCCAGTGATTTCAAAAGCCCAGACGCATATTATTACAGCAATTCATTTGTTGATGTGAGAAAAATGAGAAGGACATTGCAGTACCACTAAATCTATACCTGGGCACTGCTGATACCAAACAAAAGGAATTCACGGTGGCTAGGTAGGACTATTTTCTAGTGACTGTCTCTGGGGTCTCAAACAGAATCCATTTGTTTCTTTGTTTCAAAGATTCACTTGTATAGGGTACTTGTCCCCGCCCCTTCAGCTTGTAGTTTGTCTGTGTCCTTGGATCACAAGTGAGTCTCCAGTAAGGGAGCACTTAGGTGATCTTGAGTTTTCATCAGTTCTTCTAACCCTGTGTCTTTTGATTGGAGCAGTGAAAGCCTGTACTTTTATTCTGATATTTGATAGCTAGGCTCTTACTGCACTTTGAAATTTTTTTTGTTCTCATTAATATACAATCACATGCAGAACAATATGTTAACTAGTCTAACCCCTTCACCAAGTCCTCGCCAAATCCCAGTTTCAGTCGCTGTCCGTCAGCGTGTCGTAAGATGCTCTAGAATCACTACTTGTCTTCTCTGTGTTGTATAGCCCTCCCAATGACCCTTCACCCTACACATTATTCATGCTAATCCTAATGCCCCCATTCTTTTTCCCCGCCCTTATCAATCCCTTCCCACAAACACTACCCAGTCCCTTTCTCTTTGGTAACTCTTAGTCCACTCTCGGGTACTGTGTATATGCTGCTGTTTCTTCCTTCAGTTTTTCTTTGTTATCGTACTCCACACATGAGTTAAATCATTTGGTACATGTATTTCTCCGACTGGACTATTTGACTGAGCATAATACCCTCTAGCTCCATCCAAGTTATTGCCAATGATAGGATTTGTTTTCTTCTTATGGCTGCTTACTGCACTTTTTAAACTGGATTTTATTCTTCTTTTTCGTTTGTAGTTTGCTATGTGCTTCAACCATTGCTCTCATGGTTATGAGCAATAGCTTTGTGTTAATCGATATGAACCTATATCTATCTATCTGTCTGTCTATCAATCAATCAATCAATCAATCAATCATCTTTCTGTCTGCCCATCTGTCCTTGTGTACAGAACAGGTAACCACATATCCTATGTCACTTTCCTACATTATGCTTCCAAAAATCCTGCAAGGTAACTAGGCTGTAGGGAGAGTACTGGGTTCACCGAGACACTTGCAGGTCGTGTCGGCCGAGTGTACCTACAAAACCAGGAAATGGTTGTGCAGGGACTTGAACCCGTGTCTCTATCCTCTGTCCTCTTTCATCTCCTTCTCACTTCCTGTCTGTATATAGCCACATTCATTCACTAAGTGCTCCCTGAAGACCACAAGTATCCTTCCTCTGGGCCTGTGGACGACAGAAACGTAAAATTGTTGCTTTGCTCACCACCATGTTTGAAGGACATCTATGTGAACACCACTGATAGGATGGAGGGTCAAATTAAAAGGAACACCAATTTCTAGACAGGAGCAGTTGGGAACTAAGAGTGTATTGTGGAGTGACATATTTATTTGAGTGTCCAAACTTCCCTCTTTAGGTGGTTATTACTTCACATTCGTGAAGATCATAAAACCCACAGATTTCAAAGGCCCAGATTCTTATTATTTCAGCAACCCAGTTGTTGAGGTGAGAGAAAATGAGAAGGACGTTGCTCCACCACTAAATCTATGGCTGGGCCTTGCTGAAAACCAACAAAAAGGATTCACGGTGGCCAGATAGTGCTATTTCCTACTGACTGTCTCTGGGGGCTCAAACAGAATCCATTTGTTTGATTGTTTGTTTTTCAGTTTCACTCGTGTAGGGTACTTGTCCCCACACCTTCAGCTTGTAGTTTGTCTTTGTCCTTGGATCTCAAGTGAGTCTCCTGTAAGGAAGCACGTAGGTTTCTTGAGTTTTCATCCGTTCTTTTAACCCTGTGTCTTTTGTTTGCAGCACTCAGAGCCTGACCTTTTATTCTGATGATTCAGTGCTGTGCCCTTATTGCACTTAAAAAATTTTTTTTGTTATCATTAATCTACAATCACGTGAAGAACATTATGTTTACTATGCTCCCCCTTATCCAAGTCCACCAGCAAAAACCTCTTAAAGTCGCTGTCCATCAGCATAGTTGGATGCTTTAAACACCTTCAGCATGTACCCCTTCAAAGACACCGATACAGTCGCTGTCAATCATGGAGTAGTAAGATGCTATATAACCTCTACTAGTCTTCTCTGTGTTGTACAGCACTCCCCATGTCCCGCGCGACCCCACGCAATATACATGGTAATCCTAATGCCCCCAATCTTTCTCCACACACTTATCCCTCCCTTCAGAACCACCCTGTGCAGTCCTTTTCCCTTTGGCAACTTTTAGTCAACTCTCGGGTTCTGTGAGTATCCTGCTGTTTTTTTCCTTCAGTTTCTCTTTGTTGTTATACTCCACACATGAGTGATATCATTTGATATTGTCTTTCTCCGCCTGACCTATTTTTCTGAACATACTACTGTCTAGCTCCATCCACGTCATTGCAAATGGTAGGATTTGTTTTCTTCTTATGGCTGCTTACTGCACTTTGTAAACTGGATTTCATTCTTCCTTTTTGTTTGTAGTTTAGCTATGTGATTTCACCATTCATCTCCTGGTTATGAGCAACAGCTTTGTGTCAATCGATATGTATCTGTATCTATCTATCGCTCTGTCTGTCTGTATATCTATCTATCTTTCTATATATCCTTCTTTCTATCTCTCTATCCTCTCTATTTATCTATCCATCTATCTAGCTTCCTGTCTTCTATCATGTGTATAATCTATCGATCATCTGTCATCTATCTATCTGTCTATCTATGAAACAATCTTCTTTCTGTCTGTCCATCTATCCTTATGTACAGAACAGTTAACTACATCAACTATGTCACTTCCCTACATTATGCTTTCAAAAACATTGCAAGGTCACTAGGCCGTAGGGAGAGCACTTGGCTCACTGAGACAATTGCAGAACGAATCAGCCGCGTGTGCTTACAAAACCAGTAAATGGTGGTGCAGGGACTTGAACCCGTATCTCTGTCCTCTGTCCTCTTAAACCTCCTTCTCGCTTGCTAACTGTATTTAGCCACATTCATTGACTAAGTCCTCACTGAAGACCCCAATTATACTTCCTCTGGGCCTGTTGTAGACAGAAAAGTATACTTGGTGCTTTACTCACCACCATGTTTGAGGGACATTGGCATTTTCACCACTGATAGGAGGAGGGACAAATAAAAAGGAACACCTATTTCTAGACAGGAGCATTTGGGAGCAAAGTGTGTGTTGTGGAGAGACGTGTTTGGTTGAGTGTCCAAACTTCCCTCTTTATGTGGTTATTACTTCTTTACAATCGTGGATATCATAAAACCCAGTGATTTCAAAAGCCCAGACGCATATTATTACAGCAATTCATTTGTTGATGTGAGAAAAATGAGAAGGACATTGCAGTACCACTAAATCTATACCTGGGCACTGCTGATACCAAACAAAAGGAATTCACGGTGGCTAGGTAGGACTATTTTCTAGTGACTGTCTCTGGGGTCTCAAACAGAATCCATTTGTTTCTTTGTTTCAAAGATTCACTTGTATAGGGTACCTGTCCCCGCCCCTTCAGCTTGTAGTTTGTCTGTGTCCTTGGATCACAAGTGAGTCTCCAGTAAGGGAGCACTTAGGTGATCTTGAGTTTTCATCAGTTCTTCTAACCCTGTGTCTTTTGATTGGAGAGTGAAAGCCTGTACTTTTATTCTGATATTTGATAGCTAGGCTCTTACTGCACTTTGAAATTTTTTTTGTTCTCATTAATATACAATCACATGCAGAACAATATGTTAACTAGTCTAACCCCTTCACCAAGTCCTCGCCAAATCCCAGTTTCAGTCGCTGTCCGTCAGCGTGTCGTAAGATGCTCTAGAATCACTACTTGTCTTCTCTGTGTTGTATAGCCCTCCCAATGACCCTTCACCCTACACATTATTCATGCTAATCCTAATGCCCCCATTCTTTTTCCCCGCCCTTATCAATCCCTTCCCACAAACACTACCCAGTCCCTTTCTCTTTGGTAACTCTTAGTCCACTCTCGGGTACTGTGTATATGCTGCTGTTTCTTCCTTCAGTTTTTCTTTGTTATCGTACTCCACACATGAGTTAAATCATTTGGTACATGTATTTCTCCGACTGGACTATTTGACTGAGCATAATACCCTCTAGCTCCATCGAAGTTATTGCCAATGATAGGATTTGTTTTCTTCTTATGGCTGCTTACTGCACTTTTTAAACTGGATTTTATTCTTCTTTTTCGTTTGTAGTTTGCTATGTGCTTCAACCATTGCTCTCATGGTTATGAGCAATAGCTTTGTGTTAATGGATATGAACCTATATCTATCTATCTGTCTGTCTATCAATCAATCAATCAGTCAATCAATCATCTTTCTGTCTGCCCATCTGTCCTTGTGTACAGAACAGGTAACCACATATCCTATGTCACTTTCCTACATTATGCTTCCAAAAATCCTGCAAGGTAACTAGGCTGTAGGGAGAGTACTGGGTTCACCGAGACACTTGCAGGTCGTGTTGGCCGAGTGTACCTACAAAACCAGGAAATGGTTGTGCAGGGACTTGAACCCGTGTCTCTATCCTCTGTCCTCTTTCATCTCCTTCTCACTTCCTGTCTGTATATAGCCACATTCATTCACTAAGTGCTCCCTGAAGACCACAAGTATCCTTCCTCTGGGCCTGTGGACGACAGAAACGTAAAATTGTTGCTTTGCTCACCACCATGTTTGAAGGACATCTATGTGAACACCACTGATAGGATGGAGGGTCAAATTAAAAGGAACACCAATTTCTAGACAGGAGCAGTTGGGAGCTAAGAGTGTATTGTGGAGTGACATATTTATTTGAGTGTCCAAACTTCCCTCTTTAGGTGGTTATTACTTCACATTCGTGAAGATCATAAAACCCACAGATTTCAAAGGCCCAGATTCTTATTATTTCAGCAACCCAGTTGTTGAGGTGAGAGAAAATGAGAAGGACGTTGCTCCACCACTAAATCTATGGCTGGGCCTTGCTGAAAACAAACAAAAAGGATTCACGGTGGCCAGATAGTGCTATTTGCTACTGACTGTCTCTGGGGGCTCAAACAGAATCCATTTGTTTGATTGTTTGTTTTTCAGTTTCACTCGTGTAGGGTACTTGTCCCCACACCTTCAGCTTGTAGTTTGTCTTTGTCCTTGGATCTCAAGTGAGTCTCCTGTAAGGAAGCACGTAGGTTTCTTGAGTTTTCATCCGTTCTTTTAACCCTGTGTCTTTTGTTTGCAGCACTCAGAGCCTGACCTTTTATTCTGATGATTCAGTGCTGTGCCCTTATTGCACTTAAAAAATTTTTTTTGTTATCATTAATCTACAATCACGTGAAGAACATTATGTTTACTATGCTCCCCCTTATCCAAGTCCACCAGCAAAAACCTCTTAAAGTCGCTGTCCATCAGCATAGTTGGATGCTTTAAACACCTTCAGCATGTACCCCTTCAAAGACACCGATACAGTCGCTGTCAATCATGGAGTAGTAAGATGCTATATAACCTCTACTAGTCTTCTCTGTGTTGTACAGCACTCCCCATGTCCCGCGCGACCCCACGCAATATACATGGTAATCCTAATGCCCCCAATCTTTCTCCCCACACTTATCCCTCCCTTCAGAACCACCCTGTGCAGTCCTTTTCCCTTTGGCAACTTTTAGTCAACTCTCGGGTTCTGTGAGTATCCTGCTGTTTTTTTCCTTCAGTTTCTCTTTGTTGTTATACTCCACACATGAGTGATATCATTTGATATTGTCTTTCTCCGCCTGACCTATTTTTCTGAACATACTACTGTCTAGCTCCATCCACGTCATTGCAAATGGTAGGATTTGTTTTCTTCTTATGGCTGCTTACTGCACTTTGTAAACTGGATTTCATTCTTCCTTTTTGTTTGTAGTTTAGCTATGTGATTTCACCATTCATCTCCTGGTTATGAGCAACAGCTTTGTGTCAATCGATATGTATCTGTATCTATCTATCGCTCTGTCTGTCTGTATATCTATCTATCTTTCTATATATCCTTCTTTCTATCTCTCTATCCTCTCTATTTATCTATCCATCTATCTAGCTTCCTGTCTTCTATCATGTGTATAATCTATCGATCATCTGTCATCTATCTATCTGTCTATCTATGAAACAATCTTCTTTCTGTCTGTCCATCTATCCTTATGTACAGAACAGTTAACTACATCAACTATGTCACTTCCCTACATTATGCTTTCAAAAACATTGCAAGGTCACTAGGCCGTATTGAGAGCACTGGGCTCACTGAGACAATTGCAGATCGAATCAGCCGCGTGTGCTTACAAACCCAGTAAATGGTGGTGCAGGGACTTGAACCCGTATCTCTGTCCTCTGTCCTCTTAAAACTCCTCGCTTGCTAACTGTATTTAGCCACATTCATTGACTAAGTCCTCACTGAAGACCCCAATTATACTTCCTCTGGGCCTGTTGTAGACAGAAAAGTATACTTGGTGCTTTACTCACCACCATGTTTGAGGGACATTGGCATGTTCACCACTGATAGGAGGAGGGACAAATAAAAAGGAACACCTATTTCTAGACAGGAGCATTTGGGAGCAAAGTGTGTGTTGTGGAGAGACGTGTTTGGTTGAGTGTCCAAACTTCCCTCTTTATGTGGTTATTACTTCTTTACAATCGTGGATATCATAAAACCCAGTGATTTCAAAAGCCCAGACGCATATTATTACAGCAATTCATTTGTTGATGTGAGAAAAATGAGAAGGACATTGCAGTACCACTAAATCTATACCTGGGCACTGCTGATACCAAACAAAAGGAATTCACGGTGGCTAGGTAGGACTATTTTCTAGTGACTGTCTCTGGGGTCTCAAACAGAATCCATTTGTTTCTTTGTTTCAAAGATTCACTTGTATAGGGTACCTGTCCCCGCCCCTTCAGCTTGTAGTTTGTCTGTGTCCTTGGATCACAAGTGAGTCTCCAGTAAGGGAGCACTTAGGTGATCTTGAGTTTTCATCAGTTCTTCTAACCCTGTGTCTTTTGATTGGAGAGTGAAAGCCTGTACTTTTATTCTGATATTTGATAGCTAGGCTCTTACTGCACTTTGAAATTTTTTTTGTTCTCATTAATATACAATCACATGCAGAACAATATGTTAACTAGTCTAACCCCTTCACCAAGTCCTCGCCAAATCCCAGTTTCAGTCGCTGTCCGTCAGCGTGTCGTAAGATGCTCTAGAATCACTACTTGTCTTCTCTGTGTTGTATAGCCCTCCCAATGACCCTTCACCCTACACATTATTCATGCTAATCCTAATGCCCCCATTCTTTTTCCCCGCCCTTATCAATCCCTTCCCACAAACACTACCCAGTCCCTTTCTCTTTGGTAACTCTTAGTCCACTCTCGGGTACTGTGTATATGCTGCTGTTTCTTCCTTCAGTTTTTCTTTGTTATCGTACTCCACACATGAGTTAAATCATTTGGTACATGTATTTCTCCGACTGGACTATTTGACTGAGCATAATACCCTCTAGCTCCATCGAAGTTATTGCCAATGATAGGATTTGTTTTCTTCTTATGGCTGCTTACTGCACTTTTTAAACTGGATTTTATTCTTCTTTTTCGTTTGTAGTTTGCTATGTGCTTCAACCATTGCTCTCATGGTTATGAGCAATAGCTTTGTGTTAATGGATATGAACCTATATCTATCTATCTGTCTGTCTATCAATCAATCAATCAATCAATCAATCATCTTTCTGTCTGCCCATCTGTCCTTGTGTACAGAACAGGTAACCACATATCCTATGTCACTTTCCTACATTATGCTTCCAAAAATCCTGCAAGGTAACTAGGCTGTAGGGAGAGTACTGGGTTCACCGAGACACTTGCAGGTCGTGTCGGCCGAGTGTACCTACAAAACCAGGAAATGGTTGTGCAGGGACTTGAACCCGTGTCTCTATCCTCTGTCCTCTTTCATCTCCTTCTCACTTCCTGTCTGTATATAGCCACATTCATTCACTAAGTGCTCCCTGAAGACCACAAGTATCCTTCCTCTGGGCCTGTGGACGACAGAAACGTAAAATTGTTGCTTTGCTCACCACCATGTTTGAAGGACATCTATGTGAACACCACTGATAGGATGGAGGGTCAAATTAAAAGGAACACCAATTTCTAGACAGGAGCAGTTGGGAGCTAAGAGTGTATTGTGGAGTGACATATTTATTTGAGTGTCCAAACTTCCCTCTTTAGGTGGTTATTACTTCACATTCGTGAAGATCATAAAACCCACAGATTTCAAAGGCCCAGATTCTTATTATTTCAGCAACCCAGTTGTTGAGGTGAGAGAAAATGAGAAGGACGTTGCTCCACCACTAAATCTATGGCTGGGCCTTGCTGAAAACAAACAAAAAGGATTCACGGTGGCCAGATAGTGCTATTTGCTACTGACTGTCTCTGGGGGCTCAAACAGAATCCATTTGTTTGATTGTTTGTTTTTCAGTTTCACTCGTGTAGGGTACTTGTCCCCACACCTTCAGCTTGTAGTTTGTCTTTGTCCTTGGATCTCAAGTGAGTCTCCTGTAAGGAAGCACGTAGGTTTCTTGAGTTTTCATCCGTTCTTTTAACCCTGTGTCTTTTGTTTGCAGCACTCAGAGCCTGACCTTTTATTCTGATGATTCAGTGCTGTGCCCTTATTGCACTTAAAAAATTTTTTTTGTTATCATTAATCTACAATCACGTGAAGAACATTATGTTTACTATGCTCCCCCTTATCCAAGTCCACCAGCAAAAACCTCTTAAAGTCGCTGTCCATCAGCATAGTTGGATGCTTTAAACACCTTCAGCATGTACCCCTTCAAAGACACCGATACAGTCGCTGTCAATCATGGAGTAGTAAGATGCTATATAACCTCTACTAGTCTTCTCTGTGTTGTACAGCACTCCCCATGTCCCACGCGACCCCACGCAATATACATGGTAATCCTAATGCCCCCAATCTTTCTCCCCACACTTATCCCTCCCTTCAGAACCACCCTGTGCAGTCCTTTTCCCTTTGGCAACTTTTAGTCAACTCTCGGGTTCTGTGAGTATCCTGCTGTTTTTTTCCTTCAGTTTCTCTTTGTTGTTATACTCCACACATGAGTGATATCATTTGATATTGTCTTTCTCCGCCTGACCTATTTTTCTGAACATACTACTGTCTAGCTCCATCCACGTCATTGCAAATGGTAGGATTTGTTTTCTTCTTATGGCTGCTTACTGCACTTTGTAAACTGGATTTCATTCTTCCTTTTTGTTTGTAGTTTAGCTATGTGATTTCACCATTCATCTCCTGGTTATGAGCAACAGCTTTGTGTCAATCGATATGTATCTGTATCTATCTATCGCTCTGTCTGTCTGTATATCTATCTATCTTTCTATATATCCTTCTTTCTATCTCTCTATCCTCTCTATTTATCTATCCATCTATCTAGCTTCCTGTCTTCTATCATGTGTATAATCTATCGATCATCTGTCATCTATCTATCTGTCTATCTATGAAACAATCTTCTTTCTGTCTGTCCATCTATCCTTATGTACAGAACAGTTAACTACATCAACTATGTCACTTCCCTACATTATGCTTTCAAAAACATTGCAAGGTCACTAGGCCGTAGGGAGAGCACTGGGCTCACTGAGACAATTGCAGATCGAATCAGCCGCGTGTGCTTACAAACCCAGTAAATGGTGGTGCAGGGACTTGAACCCGTATCTCTGTCCTCTGTCCTCTTAAAACTCCTCGCTTGCTAACTGTATTTAGCCACATTCATTGACTAAGTCCTCACTGAGGACCCCAATTATACTTCCTCTGGGCCTGTTGTAGACAGAAAAGTATACTTGGTGCTTTACTCACCACCATGTTTGAGGGACATTAGCATGTTCACCACTGATAGGAGGAGGGACAAATAAAAAGGAACACCTATTTCTAGACAGGAGCATTTGGGAGCAAAGTGTGTGTTGTGGAGAGACGTGTTTGGTTGAGTGTCCAAACTTCCCTCTTTATGTGGTTATTACTTCTTTACAATCGTGGATATCATAAAACCCAGTGATTTCAAAAGCCCAGAAGCATATTATTACAGCAATTCATTTGTTGATGTGAGAAAAATGAGAAGGACATTGCAGTACCACTAAATCTATACCTGGGCACTGCTGATACCAAACAAAAGGAATTCACGGTGGCTAGGTAGGACTATTTTCTAGTGACTGTCTCTGGGGTCTCAAACAGAATCCATTTGTTTCTTTGTTTCAAAGATTCACTTGTATAGGGTACCTGTCCCCGCCCCTTCAGCTTGTAGTTTGTCTGTGTCCTTGGATCACAAGTGAGTCTCCAGTAAGGGAGCACTTAGGTGATCTTGAGTTTTCATCAGTTCTTCTAACCCTGTGTCTTTTGATTGGAGCAGTGAAAGCCTGTACTTTTATTCTGATATTTGATAGCTAGGCTCTTACTGCACTTTGAAATTTTTTTTGTTCTCATTAATATACAATCACATGCAGAACAATATGTTAACTAGTCTAACCCCTTCACCAAGTCCTCGCCAAATCCCAGTTTCAGTCGCTGTCCGTCAGCGTGTCGTAAGATGCTCTAGAATCACTACTTGTCTTCTCTGTGTTGTATAGCCCTCCCAATGACCCTTCACCCTACACATTATTCATGCTAATCCTAATGCCCCCATTCTTTTTCCCCGCCCTTATCAATCCCTTCCCACAAACACTACCCAGTCCCTTTCTCTTTGGTAACTCTTAGTCCACTCTCGGGTACTGTGTATATGCTGCTGTTTCTTCCTTCAGTTTTTCTTTGTTATCGTACTCCACACATGAGTTAAATCATTTGGTACATGTATTTCTCCGACTGGACTATTTGACTGAGCATAATACCCTCTAGCTCCATCCAAGTTATTGCCAATGATAGGATTTGTTTTCTTCTTATGGCTGCTTACTGTACTTTTTAAACTGGATTTTATTCTTCTTTTTCGTTTGTAGTTTGCTATGTGCTTCAACCATTGCTCTTATGGTTATGAGCAATAGCTTTGTGTTAATCGATATGAACCTATATCTATCTATCTGTCTGTCTATCAATCAATCAATCAATCAATCAATCATCTTTCTGTCTGCCCATCTGTCCTTGTGTACAGAACAGGTAACCACATATCCTATGTCACTTTCCTACATTATGCTTCCAAAAATCCTCCAAGGTAACTAGGCTGTAGGGAGAGTACTGGGTTCACCGAGACACTTGCAGGTCGTGTCGGCCGAGTGTACCTACAAAACCAGGAAATGGTTGTGCAGGGACTTGAACCCGTGTCTCTATCCTCTGTCCTCTTTCATCTCCTTCTCACTTCCTGTCTGTATATAGCCACATTCATTCACTAAGTGCTCCCTGAAGACCACAAGTATCCTTCCTCTGGGCCTGTGGACGACAGAAACGTAAAATTGTTGCTTTGCTCACCACCATGTTTGAAGGACATCTATGTGAACACCACTGATAGGATGGAGGGTCAAATTAAAAGGAACACCAATTTCTAGACAGGAGCAGTTGGGAGCTAAGAGTGTATTGTGGAGTGACATATTTATTTGAGTGTCCAAACTTCCCTCTTTAGGTGGTTATTACTTCACATTCGTGAAGATCATAAAACCCACAGATTTCAAAGGCCCAGATTCTTATTATTTCAGCAACCCAGTTGTTGAGGTGAGAGAAAATGAGAAGGACGTTGCTCCACCACTAAATCTATGGCTGGGCCTTGCTGAAAACCAACAAAAAGGATTCACGGTGGCCAGATAGTGCTATTTCCTACTGACTGTCTCTGGGGGCTCAAACAGAATCCATTTGTTTGATTGTTTGTTTTTCAGTTTCACTCGTGTAGGGTACTTGTCCCCACACCTTCAGCTTGTAGTTTGTCTTTGTCCTTGGATCTCAAGTGAGTCTCCTGTAAGGAAGCACGTAGGTTTCTTGAGTTTTCATCCGTTCTTTTAACCCTGTGTCTTTTGTTTGCAGCACTCAGAGCCTGACCTTTTATTCTGATGATTCAGTGCTGTGCCCTTATTGCACTTAAAAAATTTTTTTTGTTATCATTAATCTACAATCACGTGAAGAACATTATGTTTACTATGCTCCCCCTTATCCAAGTCCACCAGCAAAAACCTCTTAAAGTCGCTGTCCATCAGCATAGTTGGATGCTTTAAACACCTTCAGCATGTACCCCTTCAAAGACACCGATACAGTCGCTGTCAATCATGGAGTAGTAAGATGCTATATAACCTCTACTAGTCTTCTCTGTGTTGTACAGCACTCCCCATGTCCCGCGCGACCCCACGCAATATACATGGTAATCCTAATGCCCCCAATCTTTCTCCACACACTTATCCCTCCCTTCAGAACCACCCTGTGCAGTCCTTTTCCCTTTGGCAACTTTTAGTCAACTCTCGGGTTCTGTGAGTATCCTGCTGTTTTTTTCCTTCAGTTTCTCTTTGTTGTTATACTCCACACATGAGTGATATCATTTGATATTGTCTTTCTCCGCCTGACCTATTTTTCTGAACATACTACTGTCTAGCTCCATCCACGTCATTGCAAATGGTAGGATTTGTTTTCTTCTTATGGCTGCTTACTGCACTTTGTAAACTGGATTTCATTCTTCCTTTTTGTTTGTAGTTTAGCTATGTGATTTCACCATTCATCTCCTGGTTATGAGCAACAGCTTTGTGTCAATCGATATGTATCTGTATCTATCTATCGCTCTGTCTGTCTGTATATCTATCTATCTTTCTATATATCCTTCTTTCTATCTCTCTATCCTCTCTATTTATCTATCCATCTATCTAGCTTCCTGTCTTCTATCATGTGTATAATCTATCGATCATCTGTCATCTATCTATCTGTCTATCTATGAAACAATCTTCTTTCTGTCTGTCCATCTATCCTTATGTACAGAACAGTTAACTACATCAACTATGTCACTTCCATACATTATGCTTTCAAAAACATTGCAAGGTCACTAGGCCGTAGGGAGAGCACTTGGCTCACTGAGACAATTGCAGAACGAATCAGCCGCGTGTGCTTACAAAACCAGTAAATGGTGGTGCAGGGACTTGAACCCGTATCTCTGTCCTCTGTCCTCTTAAACCTCCTTCTCGCTTGCTAACTGTATTTAGCCACATTCATTGACTAAGTCCTCACTGAAGACCCCAATTATACTTCCTCTGGGCCTGTTGTAGACAGAAAAGTATACTTGGTGCTTTACTCACCACCATGTTTGAGGGACATTGGCATTTTCACCACTGATAGGAGGAGGGACAAATAAAAAGGAACACCTATTTCTAGACAGGAGCATTTGGGAGCAAAGTGTGTGTTGTGGAGAGACGTGTTTGGTTGAGTGTCCAAACTTCCCTCTTTATGTGGTTATTACTTCTTTACAATCGTGGATATCATAAAACCCAGTGATTTCAAAAGCCCAGACGCATATTATTACAGCAATTCATTTGTTGATGTGAGAAAAATGAGAAGGACATTGCAGTACCACTAAATCTATACCTGGGCACTGCTGATACCAAACAAAAGGAATTCACGGTGGCTAGGTAGGACTATTTTCTAGTGACTGTCTCTGGGGTCTCAAACAGAATCCATTTGTTTCTTTGTTTCAAAGATTCACTTGTATAGGGTACCTGTCCCCGCCCCTTCAGCTTGTAGTTTGTCTGTGTCCTTGGATCACAAGTGAGTCTCCAGTAAGGGAGCACTTAGGTGATCTTGAGTTTTCATCAGTTCTTCTAACCCTGTGTCTTTTGATTGGAGAGTGAAAGCCTGTACTTTTATTCTGATATTTGATAGCTAGGCTCTTACTGCACTTTGAAATTTTTTTTGTTCTCATTAATATACAATCACATGCAGAACAATATGTTAACTAGTCTAACCCCTTCACCAAGTCCTCGCCAAATCCCAGTTTCAGTCGCTGTCCGTCAGCGTGTCGTAAGATGCTCTAGAATCACTACTTGTCTTCTCTGTGTTGTATAGCCCTCCCAATGACCCTTCACCCTACACATTATTCATGCTAATCCTAATGCCCCCATTCTTTTTCCCCGCCCTTATCAATCCCTTCCCACAAACACTACCCAGTCCCTTTCTCTTTGGTAACTCTTAGTCCACTCTCGGGTACTGTGTATATGCTGCTGTTTCTTCCTTCAGTTTTTCTTTGTTATCGTACTCCACACATGAGTTAAATCATTTGGTACATGTATTTCTCCGACTGGACTATTTGACTGAGCATAATACCCTCTAGCTCCATCGAAGTTATTGCCAATGATAGGATTTGTTTTCTTCTTATGGCTGCTTACTGCACTTTTTAAACTGGATTTTATTCTTCTTTTTCGTTTGTAGTTTGCTATGTGCTTCAACCATTGCTCTCATGGTTATGAGCAATAGCTTTGTGTTAATGGATATGAACCTATATCTATCTATCTGTCTGTCTATCAATCAATCAATCAGTCAATCAATCATCTTTCTGTCTGCCCATCTGTCCTTGTGTACAGAACAGGTAACCACATATCCTATGTCACTTTCCTACATTATGCTTCCAAAAATCCTGCAAGGTAACTAGGCTGTAGGGAGAGTACTGGGTTCACCGAGACACTTGCAGGTCCTGTTGGCCGAGTGTACCTACAAAACCAGGAAATGGTTGTGCAGGGACTTGAACCCGTGTCTCTATCCTCTGTCCTCTTTCATCTCCTTCTCACTTCCTGTCTGTATATAGCCACATTCATTCACTAAGTGCTCCCTGAAGACCACAAGTATCCTTCCTCTGGGCCTGTGGACGACAGAAACGTAAAATTGTTGCTTTGCTCACCACCATGTTTGAAGGACATCTATGTGAACACCACTGATAGGATGGAGGGTCAAATTAAAAGGAACACCAATTTCTAGACAGGAGCAGTTGGGAGCTAAGAGTGTATTGTGGAGTGACATATTTATTTGAGTGTCCAAACTTCCCTCTTTAGGTGGTTATTGCTTCACATTCGTGAAGATCATAAAACCCACAGATTTCAAAGGCCCAGATTCTTATTATTTCAGCAACCCAGTTGTTGAGGTGAGAGATAATGAGAAGGACGTTGCTCCACCACTAAATCTATGGCTGGGCCTTGCTGAAAACAAACAAAAAGAATTCACGGTGGCCAGATAGTGCTATTTTCTACTGACTGTCTCTGGTTGCTCAAACAGAATCCATTTGTTTGATTGTTTGTTTTTCAGTTTCACACGTGTAGGGTACTTGTCCCCACACCTTCAGCTTGTAGTTTGTCTTCGTCCTTGGATCTCAAGTGAGTCTCCTGTAAGGTAGCACGTAGGTTTCTTGAGTTTTCATCCGTTCTTTTAACCCTGTGTCTTTTGTTTGCAGCACTCAGAGCCTGACCTTTTATTCTGATGATTCAGTGCTGTGCCCTTATTGCACTTAAATAATTTTTTTTGTTATCATTAATCTACAATCACGTGAAGAACATTATGTTTAGTATGCTCCCCCTTATCCAAGTCCACCAGCAAAAACCTCTTAAAGTCGCTGTCCATCAGCATAGTTGGATGCTTTAAACACCTTCAGCATGTACCCCTTCAAAGACACCGATACAGTCGCTGTCAATCATGGAGTAGTAAGAAGCTATATAACCTCTACTAGTCTTCTCTGTGTTGTACAGCACTCCCCATGTCCCGCGCGACCCCACGCAATATACATGGTAATCCTAATGCCCCCAATCTTTCTCCCCACACTTATCCCTCCCTTCAGAACCACCCTGTGCAGTCCTTTTCCCTTTGGCAACTTTTAGTCAACTCTCGGGTTCTGTGAGTATCCTGCTGTTTTTTTCCTTCAGTTTCTCTTTGTTGTTATACTCCACACATGAGTGATATCATTTGATATTGTCTTTCTCCGCCTGACCTATTTTTCTGAACATACTACTGTCTAGCTCCATTCACGTCATTGCAAATGGTAGGATTTGTTTTCTTCTTATGGCTGCTTACTGCACTTTGTAAACTGGATTTCATTCTTCCTTTTTGTTTGTAGTTTAGCTATGTGATTTCACCATTCATCTCCTGGTTATGAGCAACAGCTTTGTGTCAATCGATATGTATCTGTATCTATCTATCGCTCTGTCTGTCTGTATATCTATCTATCTTTCTATATATCCTTCTTTCTATCTCTCTATCCTCTCTATTTATCTATCCATCTATCTAGCTTCCTGTCTTCTATCATGTGTATAAACTATCGATCATCTGTCATCTATCTATCTGTCTATCTATGAAACAATCTTCTTTCTGTCTGTCCATCTATCCATATGTACAGAACAGTTTACTACATCAACTATGTCACTTCCCTACATTATGCTTTCAAAAACATTGCAAGGTCACTAGGCTGTAGGGAGAGCACTGGGCTCACTGAGACAATTGCAGATCGAATCAGCCGCGTGTACTTACAAAACCAGTAAATGGTGGTGCAGGGACTTGATCCCGTATCTCTGTCCTCTGTCCTCTTAAACCTCCTTCTCGCTTGCTAACTGTATTTAGCCACATTCATTGACTAAGTCCTCACTGAAGACCCCAATTATACTTCCTCTGGGCCTGTTGTAGACAGAAAAGTGTACTTGGTGCTTTACTCACCACCATGTTTGAGGGACATTGGCATGTTCACCACTGATAGGAGGAGGGACAAATAAAAAGGAACACCTATTTCTAGACAGGAGCATTTGGGAGCAAAGTGTGTGTTGTGGAGAGACGTGTTTGGTTGAGTGTCCAAACTTCCCTCTTTATGTGGTTATTACTTCTTTACAATCGTGGATATCATAAAACCCAGTGATTTCAAAAGCCCAGACGCATATTATTACAGCAATTCATTTGTTGATGTGAGAAAAATGAGAAGGACATTGCAGTACCACTAAATCTATACCTGGGCACTGCTGATACCAAACAAAAGGAATTCACGGTGGCTAGGTAGGACTATTTTCTAGTGACTGTCTCTGGGGTCTCAAACAGAATCCATTTGTTTCTTTGTTTCAAAGATTCACTTGTATAGGGTACCTGTCCCCGCCCCTTCAGCTTGTAGTTTGTCTGTGTCCTTGGATCACAAGTGAGTCTCCAGTAAGGGAGCACTTAGTTGATCTTGAGTTTTCATCAGTTCTTCTAACCCTGTGTCTTTTGATTGGAGCAGTGAAAGCCTGTAGTTTTATACTGATATTTGATAGCTAGGCTCTTACTGCACTTTGAAATTTTTGTTGTTCTCATTAATATACAATCACATGCAGAACAATATGTTAACTAGTCTAACCCCTTCACCAAGTCCTCGCCAAATCCCAGTTTCAGTCACTGTCCGTCAGCGTGTCGTAAAATGCCCTAGAATCACTACTTGTCTTCTCTGTGTTGTATAGCCCTCCCAATGACCCTTCAACCTACACATTATTCATGCTAATCCTAATGCCCCCATTCTTTTTTCCCGCCCTTATCAATCCCTTCCCACAAACGCTACCCAGTCCCTTTCTCTTTGGTAACTCTTAGTCCACTCTCGGGTACTGTGTATATGCTGCTGTTTCTTCCTTCAGTTTTTCTTTGTTATCGTACTCCACACATGAGTTAAATCATTTGGTACATGTATTTCTCCGACTGGCCTATTTGACTGAGCATAATACCCTCTAGCTCCATCCAAGTTATTGCCAATGATAGGATTTGTTTTCTTCTTATGGCTGCTTACTGCACTTTTTAAACTGGATGTTATTCTTCTTTTTCGTTTGTAGTTTGCTATGTGCTTCAACCATTGCTCTCATGGTTATGAGCAATAGCTTTGTGTTAATCGATATGAACTATATCTATCTATCTGTCTGTCTATCAAACATTCAATCAATCAATCAAACAATCTTTCTGTCTGCCCATCTGTCCTTGTGTACAGAACAGGTAACCACATATCCTATGTCACTTTCCTACATTATGCTTCCAAAAATCCTGCAAGGTAACTAGGCTGTAGGGAGAGAACTGGGTTCACCGAGACACTTGCAGGTCGTGTCGGCCGAGTGTACCTACAAAACCAGGTAATGGTTGTGCAGGGACTTGAACCCGTGTCTCTATCCTCTGTCCTCTTTCATCTCCTTCTCACTTCCTGTCTGTATATAGCCACATTCATTCACTAAGTGCTCCCTGAAGACCACAAGTATCCTTCCTCTGGGCCTGTGGACGACAGAAACGTAAAATTGTTGCTTTGCTCACCACCATGTTTGAAGGACATCTATGTGAACACCACTGATAGGATGGAGGGTCAAATAAAAAGGAACACCAATTTCTAGACAGGAGCAGTTGGGAGCTAAGAGTGTATTGTGGAGTGACATATTTATTTGAGTGTCCAAACTTCCCTCTTTAGGTGGTTATTACTTCACATTCGTGAAGATCATAAAACCCACAGATTTCAAAGGCCCAGATTCTTATTATTTCAGCAACCCAGTTGTTGAGGTGAGAGATAATGAGAAGGACGTTGCTCCACCACTAAATCTATGGCTGGGCCTTGCTGAAAACAAACAAAAAGAATTCACGGTGGCCAGATAGTGCTATTTTCTACTGACTGTCTCTGGTTGCTCAAACAGAATCCATTTGTTTGATTGTTTGTTTTTCAGTTTCACTCGTGTAGGGTACTTGTCCCCACACCTTCAGCTTGTAGTTTGTCTTCGTCCTTGGATCTCAAGTGAGTCTCCTGTAAGGTAGCACGTAGGTTTCTTGAGTTTTCATCCGTTCTTTTAACCCTGTGTCTTTTGTTTGCAGCACTCAGAGCCTGACCTTTTATTCTGATGATTCAGTGCTGTGCCCTTATTGCACTTAAATAATTTTTTTTGTTATCATTAATCTACAATCACGTGACGAACATTATGTTTAGTATGCTCCCCCTTATCCAAGTCCACCAGCAAAAACCTCTTAAAGTCGCTGTCCATCAGCATAGTTGGATGCTTTAAACACCTTCAGCATGTACCCCTTCAAAGACACCGATACAGTCGCTGTCAATCATGGAGTAGTAAGAAGCTATATAACCTCTACTAGTCTTCTCTGTGTTGTACAGCACTCCCCATGTCCCGCGCGACCCCACGCAATATACATGGTAATCCTAATGCCCCCAATCTTTCTCCCCACACTTATCCCTCCCTTCAGAACCACCCTGTGCAGTCCTTTTCCCTTTGGCAACTTTTAGTCAACTCTCGGGTTCTGTGAGTATCCTGCTGTTTTTTTCCTTCAGTTTCTCTTTGTTGTTATACTCCACACATGAGTGATATCATTTGATATTGTCTTTCTCCGCCTGACCTATTTTTCTGAACATACTACTGTCTAGCTCCATTCACGTCATTGCAAATGGTACGATTTGTTTTCTTCTTATGGCTGCTTACTGCACTTTGTAAACTGGATTTCATTCTTCCTTTTTGTTTGTAGTTTAGCTATGTGATTTCACCATTCATCTCCTGGTTATGAGCAACAGCTTTGTGTCAATCGATATGTATCTGTATCTATCTATCGCTCTGTCTGTCTGTATATCTATCTATCTTTCTATATATCCTTCTTTCTATCTCTCTATCCTCTCTATTTATCTATCCATCTATCTAGCTTCCTGTCTCCTATCATGTGTATAAACTATCGATCATCTGTCATCTATCTATCTGTCTATCTATGAAACAATCTTCTTTCTGTCTGTCCATCTATCCATATGTACAGAACAGTTTACTACATCAACTATGTCACTTCCCTACATTATGCTTTCAAAAACATTGCAAGGTCACTAGGCTGTAGGGAGAGCACTGGGCTCACTGAGACAATTGCAGATCGAATCAGCCGCGTGTACTTACAAAACCAGTAAATGGTGGTGCAGGGACTTGATCCCGTATCTCTGTCCTCTGTCCTCTTAAACCTCCTTCTCGCTTGCTAACTGTATTTAGCCACATTCATTGACTAAGTCCTCACTGAAGACCCCAATTATACTTCCTCTGGGCCTGTTGTAGACAGAAAAGTATACTTGGTGCTTTACTCACCACCATGTTTGAGGGACATTGGCATGTTCACCACTGATAGGAGGAGGGACAAATAAAAAGGAACACCTATTTCTAGACAGGAGCATTTGGGAGCAAAGTATGTGTTGTGGAGAGACGTGTTTGGTTGAGTGTCCAAACTTCCCTCTTTATGTGGTTATTACTTCTTTACAATCGTGGATATCATAAAACCCAGTGATTTCAAAAGCCCAGACGCATATTATTACAGCAATTCATTTGTTGATGTGAGAAAAATGAGAAGGACATTGCAGTACCACTAAATCTATACCTGGGCACTGCTGATACCAAACAAAAGGAATTCACGGTGGCTAGGTAGGACTATTTTCTAGTGACTGTCTCTGGGGTCTCAAACAGAATCCATTTGTTTCTTTGTTTCAAAGATTCACTTGTATAGGGTACCTGTCCCCGCCCCTTCAGCTTGTAGTTTGTCTGTGTCCTTGGATCACAAGTGAGTCTCCAGTAAGGGAGCACTTAGTTGATCTTGAGTTTTCATCAGTTCTTCTAACCCTGTGTCTTTTGATTGGAGCAGTGAAAGCCTGTAGTTTTATACTGATATTTGATAGCTAGGCTCTTACTGCACTTTGAAATTTTTTTTGTTCTCATTAATATACAATCACATGCAGAACAATATGTTAACTAGTCTAACCCCTTCACCAAGTCCTCGCCAAATCCCAGTTTCAGTCACTGTCCGTCAGCGTGTCGTAAAATGCCCTAGAATCACTACTTGTCTTCTCTGTGTTGTATAGCCCTCCCAATGACCCTTCAACCTACACATTATTCATGCTAATCCTAATGCCCCCATTCTTTTTTCCCGCCCTTATCAATCCCTTCCCACAAACGCTACCCAGTCCCTTTCTCTTTGGTAACTCTTAGTCCTATCTCGGGTACTGTGTATATGCTGCTGTTTCTTCCTTCAGTTTTTCTTTGTTATCGTACTCCACACATGAGTTAAATCATTTGGTACATGTATTTCTCCGACTGGCCTATTTGACTGAGCATAATACCCTCTAGCTCCATCCAAGTTATTGCCAATGATAGGATTTGTTTTCTTCTTATGGCTGCTTACTGCACTTTTTAAACTGGATGTTATTCTTCTTTTTCGTTTGTAGTTTGCTATGTGCTTCAACCATTGCTCTCATGGTTATGAGCAATAGCTTTGTGTTAATCGATATGAACTATATCTATCTATCTGTCTGTCTATCAAACATTCAATCAATCAATCAAACAATCTTTCTGTCTGCCCATCTGTCCTTGTGTACAGAACAGGTAACCACATATCCTATGTCACTTTCCTACATTATGCTTCCAAAAATCCTGCAAGGTAACTAGGCTGTAGGGAGAGAACTGGGTTCACCGAGACACTTGCAGGTCGTGTCGGCCGAGTGTACCTACAAAACCAGGTAATGGTTGTGCAGGGACTTGAACCCGTGTCTCTATCCTCTGTCCTCTTTCATCTCCTTCTCACTTCCTGTCTGTATATAGCCACATTCATTCACTAAGTGCTCCCTGAAGACCACAAGTATCCTTCCTCTGGGCCTGTGGACGACAGAAACGTAAAATTGTTGCTTTGCTCACCACCATGTTTGAAGGACATCTATGTGAACACCACTGATAGGATGGAGGGTCAAATAAAAAGGAACACCAATTTCTAGACAGGAGCAGTTGGGAGCTAAGAGTGTATTGTGGAGTGACATATTTATTTGAGTGTCCAAACTTCCCTCTTTAGGTGGTTATTACTTCACATTCGTGAAGATCATAAAACCCACAGATTTCAAAGGCCCAGATTCTTATTATTTCAGCAACCCAGTTGTTGAGGTGAGAGATAATGAGAAGGACGTTGCTCCACCACTAAATCTATGGCTGGGCCTTGCTGAAAACAAACAAAAAGAATTCACGGTGGCCAGATAGTGCTATTTTCTACTGACTGTCTCTGGTTGCTCAAACAGAATCCATTTGTTTGATTGTTTGTTTTTCAGTTTCACTCGTGTAGGGTACTTGTCCCCACACCTTCAGCTTGTAGTTTGTCTTTGTCCTTGGATCTCAAGTGAGTCTCCTGTAAGGTAGCACGTAGGTTTCTTGAGTTTTCATCCGTTCTTTTAACCCTGTGTCTTTTGTTTGCAGCACTCAGAGCCTGACCTTTTATTCTGATGATTCAGTGCTGTGCCCTTATTGCACTTAAAAAATTTTTTTTGTTATCATTAATCTACAATCACGTGAAGAACATTATGTTTACTATGCTCCCCCTTATCCAAGTCCACCAGCAAAAACCTCTTCAAGTCGCTGTCCATCAGCATAGTTGGATGCTTTAAACACCTTCAGCATGTACCCCTTCAAAGACACCGATACAGTCGCTGTCAATCATGGAGTAGTAAGATGCTATATAACCTCTACTAGTCTTCTCTGTGTTGTACAGCACTCCCCATGTCCCGCGCGACCCCACGCAATATACATGGTAATCCTAATGCCCCCAATCTTTCTCCCCACACTTATCCCTCCCTTCAGAACCACCCTGTGCAGTCCTTTTCCCTTTGGCAACTTTTAGTCAACTCTCGGGTTCTGTGAGTATCCTGCTGTTTTTTTCCTTCAGTTTCTCTTTGTTGTTATACTCCACATATGAGTGATATCATTTGATATTGTCTTTCTCCACCTGACCTATTTTTCTGAACATACTACTGTCTAGCTCCATCCACGTCATTGCAAATGGTAGGATTTGTTTTCTTCTTATGGCTGCTTACTGCACTTTGTAAACTGGATTTCATTCTTCCTTTTGTTTGTAGTTTAGCTATGTGATTTCACCATTCATCTCCTGGTTATGAGCAACAGCTTTGTGTCAATCGATATGTATCTGTATCTATCTATCGCTCTGTCTGTCTGTATATCTATCTATCTTTCTATATATCCTTCTTTCTATCTATCCTCTCTATTTATCTATCCATCTATCTAGCTTCCTGTCTTCTATCATGTGTATAAACTATCGATCATCTGTCATCTATCTATCTGTCTATCTATGAAACAATCTTCTTTCTGTCTGTCCATCTATCCTTATGTACAGGACAGTTAACTACATCAACTATGTCACTTCCCTACATTATGCTTTCAAAAACATTGCAAGGTCACTAGGCCGTAGGGAGAGCACTGGGCTCACTGAGACAATTGCAGATCGAATCAGCCGCGTGTGCTTACAAAACCAGTAAATGGTGGTGCAGGGACTTGAACACGTATCTCTGTCCTCTGTCCTCTTAAACCTCCTTCTCGCTTGCTAACTGTATTTAGCCACATTCATTGAGTAAGTCCTCACTGAAGACCCAAATTATACTTCCTCTGGGCCTGTTGTAGACAGAAAAGTATACTTGGTGCTTTACTCACCACCATGTTTGAGGGACATTGGCATGTTCACCACTGAGAGGAGGAGGGACAAATAAAAAGGAACACCTATTTCTAGACAGGAGCATTTGGGAGCAAAGTGTGTGTTGTGGAGAGACGTGTTTGGTTGAGTGTCCAAACTTCCCTCTTTATGTGGTTATTGCTTGTTTACAATAGTGGATATCATAAAACCCAGTGATTTCAAAAGCCCAGACGCATATTATTACAGCAATTCATTTGTTGATGTGAGAAAAATGAGAAGGACATTGCAGTACCACTAAATCTATACCTGGGCACTGCTGATACCAAACAAAAGGAATTCACGGTGGCTAGGTAGGACTATTTCCTAGTGACTGTCTCTGGGGTCTCAAACAGAATCCATTTGTTTCTTTGTTTCAAAGATTCACTTGTATAGGGTACCTGTCCCCGCCCCTTCAGCTTGTAGTTTGTCTGTGTCCTTGGATCACAAGTGAGTCTCCAGTAAGGGAGCACTTAGGTGATCTTGAGTTTTCATCAGTTCTTCTAACCCTGTGTCTTTTGATTGGAGCAGTGAAAGCCTGTACTTTTATTCTGATATTTGATAGCTAGGCTCTTACTGCACTTTGAAATTTTTTTTGTTCTCATTAATATACAATCACATGCAGAACAATATGTTAACTAGTCTAACCCCTTCACCAAGTCCTCGCCATATCCCAGTTTCAGTCGCTGTCCGTCAGCGTGTCGTAAGATGCTCTAGAATCACTACTTGTCTTCTCTGTGTTGTATAGCCCTCCCAATGACCCTTCACCCTACACATTATTCATGCTAATCCTAATGCCCCCATTCTTTTTTCCCGCCCTTATCAATCCCTTCCCACAAACACTACCCAGTCCCATTCTCTTTGGTAACACTTAGTCCACTCTCGGGTACTGTGTATATGCTGCTGTTTCTTCCTTCAGTTTTTCTTTGTTATCGTACTCCACACATGAGTTAAATCATTTGGTACATGTATTTCTCCGACTGGACTATTTGACTGAGCATAATACCCTCTAGCTCCATCCAAGTTATTGCCAATGATAGGATTTGTTTTCTTCTTATGGCTGCTTACTGCACTTTTTAAACTGGATTTTATTCTTCTTTTTCGTTTGTAGTTTGCTATGTGCTTCAACCATTGCTCTCATGGTTATGAGCAATAGCTTTGTGTTAATGGATATGAACCTATATCTATCTATCTGTCTGTCTATCAATCAATCAATCAATCAATCAATCATCTTTCTGTCTGCCCATCTGTCCTTGTGTACAGAACAGGTAACCACATATCCTATGTCACTTTCCTACATTATGCTTCCAAAAATCCTGCAAGGTAACTAGGCTGTAGGGAGAGTACTGGGTTCACCGAGACACTTGCAGGTCGTGTCGGCCGAGTGTACCTACAAAACCAGGAAATGGTTGTGCAGGGACTTGAACCCGTGTCTCTATCCTCTGTCCTCTTTCATCTCCTTCTCACTTCCTGTCTGTATGTAGCCACATTCATTCACTAAGTGCTCCCTGAAGACCACAAGTATCCTTCCTCTGGGCCTGTGGACGACAGAAACGTAAAATTGTTGCTTTGCTCACCACCATGTTTGAAGGACATCTATGTGAACACCACTGATAGGATGGAGGGTCAAATTAAAAGGAACACCAATTTCTAGACAGGAGCAGTTGGGAGCTAAGAGTGTATTGTGGAGTGACATATTTATTTGAGTGTCCAAACTTCCCTCTTTAGGTGGTTATTACTTCACATTCGTGAAGATCATAAAACCCACAGATTTCAAAGGCCCAGATTCTTATTATTTCAGCAACCCAGTTGTTGAGGTGAGAGAAAATGAGAAGGACGTTGCTCCACCACTAAATCTATGGCTGGGCCTTGCTGAAAACAAACAAAAAGGATTCACGGTGGCCAGATAGTGCTATTTCCTACTGACTGTCTCTGGGGGCTCAAACAGAATCCATTTGTTTGATTGTTTGTTTTTCAGTTTCACTCGTGTAGGGTACTTGTCCCCACACCTTCAGCTTGTAGTTTGTCTTTGTCCTTGGATCTCAAGTGAGTCTCCTGTAAGGAAGCACGTAGGTTTCTTGAGTTTTCATCCGTTCTTTTAACCCTGTGTCTTTTGTTTGCAGCACTCAGAGCCTGACCTTTTATTCTGATGATTCAGTGCTGTGCCCTTATTGCACTTAAAAAATTTTTTTTGTTATCATTAATCTACAATCACGTGAAGAACATTATGTTTACTATGCTCCCCCTTATCCAAGTCCACCAGCAAAAACCTCTTAAAGTCGCTGTCCATCAGCATAGTTGGATGCTTTAAACCCCTTCAGCATGTACCCCTTCAAAGACACCGATACAGTCGCTGTCAATCATGGAGTAGTAAGATGCTATATAACCTCTACTAGTCTTCTCTGTGTTGTACAGCACTCCCCATGTCCCGCGCGACCCCACGCAATATACATGGTAATCCTAATGCCCCCAATCTTTCTCCCCACACTTATCCCTCCCTTCAGAACCACCCTGTGCAGTCCTTTTCCCTTTGGCAACTTTTAGTCAACTCTCGGGTTCTGTGAGTATCCTGCTGTTTTTTTCCTTCAGTTTCTCTTTGTTGTTATACTCCACACATGAGTGATATCATTTGATATTGTCTTTCTCCGCCTGACCTATTTTTCTGAACATACTACTGTCTAGCTCCATCCACGTCATTGCAAATGGTAGGATTTGTTTTCTTCTTATGGCTGCTTACTGCACTTTGTAAACTGGATTTCATTCTTCCTTTTTGTTTGTAGTTTAGCTATGTGATTTCACCATTCATCTCCTGGTTATGAGCAACAGCTTTGTGTCAATCGATATGTATCTGTATCTATCTATCGCTCTGTCTGTCTGTATATCTATCTATCTTTCTATATATCCTTCTTTCTATCTCTCTATCCTCTCTATTTATCTATCCATCTATCTAGCTTCCTGTCTTCTATCATGTGTATAATCTATCGATCATCTGTCATCTATCTATCTGTCTATCTATGAAACAATCTTCTTTCTGTCTGTCCATCTATCCTTATGTACAGAACAGTTAACTACATCAACTATGTCACTTCCCTACATTATGCTTTCAAAAACATTGCAAGGTCACTAGGCCGTAGGGAGAGCACTGGGCTCACTGAGACAATTGCAGAACGAATCAGCCGCGTGTGCTTACAAAACCAGTAAATGGTGGTGCAGGGACTTGAACCCGTATCTCTGTCCTCTGTCCTCTTAAACCTCCTTCTCGCTTGCTAACTGTATTTAGCCACATTGATTGACTAAGTCCTCACTGAAGACCCCAATTATACTTCCTCTGGGCCTGTTGTAGACAGAAAAGTATACTTGGTGCTTTACTCACCACCATGTTTGAGGGACATTGGCATGTTCACCACTGATAGGAGGAGGGACAAATAAAAAGGAACACCTATTTCTAGACAGGAGCATTTGGGAGCAAAGTGTGTGTTGTGGAGAGACGTGTTTGGTTGAGTGTCCAAACTTCCCTCTTTATGTGGTTATTACTTCTTTACAATCGTGGATATCATAAAACCCAGTGATTTCAAAAGCCCAGACGCATATTATAACAGCAATTCATTTGTTGATGTGAGAAAAATGAGAAGGACATTGCAGTACCACTAAATCTATACCTGGGCACTGCTGATACCAAACAAAAGGAATTCACGGTGGCTAGGTAGGACTATTTTCTAGTGACTGTCTCTGGGGTCTCAAACAGAATCCATTTGTTTCTTTGTTTCAAAGATTCACTTGTATAGGGTACCTGTCCCCGCCCCTTCAGCTTGTAGTTTGTCTGTGTCCTTGGATCACAAGTGAGTCTCCAGTAAGGGAGCACTTAGGTGATCTTGAGTTTTCATCAGTTCTTCTAACCCTGTGTCTTTTGATTGGAGCAGTGAAAGCCTGTACTTTTATTCTGATATTTGATAGCTAGGCTCTTACTGCACTTTGAAATCTTTTTTGTTCTCATTAATATACAATCACATGCAGAACAATATGTTAACTAGTCTAACCCCTTCACCAAGTCCTCGCCAAATCCCAGTCTCAGTCGCTGTCCGTCAGCGTGTCGTAAGATGCTCTAGAATCACTACTTGTCTTCTCTGTGTTGTATAGCCCTCCCAATGACCCTTCACCCTACACATTATTCATGCTAATCCTAATGCCCCCATTCTTTTTCCCCGCCCTTATCAATCCCTTCCCACAAACACTACCCAGTCCCTTTCTCTTTGGTAACTCTTAGTCCACTCTCGGGTACTGTGTATATGCTGCTGTTTCTTCCTTCAGTTTTTCTTTGTTATCGTACTCCACACATGAGTTAAATCATTTGGTACATGTATTTCTCCGACTGGACTATTTGACTGAGCATAATACCCTCTAGCTCCATCCAAGTTATTGCCAATGATAGGATTTGTTTTCTTCTTATGGCTGCTTACTGCACTTTTTAAACTGGATTTTATTCTTCTTTTTCGTTTGTAGTTTGCTATGTGCTTCAACCATTGCTCTCATGGTTATGAGCAATAGCTTTGTGTTAATCGATATGAACCTATATCTATCTATCTGTCTGTCTATCAATCAATCAATCAATCAATCAATCATCTTTCTGTCTGCCCATCTGTCCTTGTGTACAGAACAGGTAACCACATATCCTATGTCACTTTCCTACATTATGCTTCCAAAAATCCTGCAAGGTAACTAGGCTGTAGGGAGAGTACTGGGTTCACCGAGACACTTGCAGGTCGTGTCGGCCGAGTGTACCTACAAAACCAAGAAATGGTTGTGCAGGGACTTGAACCCGTGTCTCTATCCTCTGTCCTCTTTCATCTCCTTCTCACTTCCTGTCTGTATATAGCCACATTCATTCACTAAGTGCTCCCTGAAGACCACAAGTATCCTTCCTCTGGGCCTGTGGACGACAGAAACGTAAAATTGTTGCTTTGCTCACCACCATGTTTGAAGGACATCTATGTGAACACCACTGATAGGATGGAGGGTCAAATTAAAAGGAACACCAATTTCTAGACAGGAGCAGTTGGGAGCTAAGAGTGTATTGTGGAGTGACATATTTATTTGAGTGTCCAAACTTCCCTCTTTAGGTGGTTATTACTTCACATTCGTGAAGATCATAAAACCCACAGATTTCAAAGGCCCAGATTCTTATTATTTCAGCAACCCAGTTGTTGAGGTGAGAGAAAATGAGAAGGACGTTGCTCCACCACTAAATCTATGGCTGGGCCTTGCTGAAAACAAACAAAAAGGATTCACGGTGGCCAGATAGTGCTATTTGCTACTGACTGTCTCTGGGGGCTCAAACAGAATCCATTTGTTTGATTGTTTGTTTTTCAGTTTCACTCGTGTAGGGTTCTTGTCCCCACACCTTCAGCTTGTAGTTTGTCTTTGTCCTTGGATCTCAAGTGAGTCTCCTGTAAGGAAGCACGTAGGTTTCTTGAGTTTTCATCCGTTCTTTTAACCCTGTGTCTTTTGTTTGCAGCACTCAGAGCCTGACCTTTTATTCTGATGATTCAGTGCTGTGCCCTTATTGCACTTAAAAAATTTTTTTTGTTATCATTAATCTACAATCACGTGAAGAACATTATGTTTACTATGCTCCCCCTTATCCAAGTCCACCAGCAAAAACCTCTTAAAGTCGCTGTCCATCAGCATAGTTGGATGCTTTAAACCCCTTCAGCATGTACCCCTTCAAAGACACCGATACAGTCGCTGTCAATCATGGAGTAGTAAGATGCTATATAACCTCTACTATTCTTCTCTATGTTGTACAGCACTCCCCATGACCCGCGCGACCCCACGCAATATACATGGTAATCCTAATGCCCCCAATCTTTCTCCCCACACTTATCCCTCCCTTCAGAACCACCCTGTGCAGTCCTTTTCCCTTTGGCAACTTTTAGTCAACTCTCGGGTTCTGTGAGTATCCTGCTGTTTTTTTCCTTCAGTTTCTCTTTGTTGTTATACTCCACACATGAGTGATATCATTTGATATTGTCTTTCTCCGCCTGACCTATTTTTCTGAACATACTACTGTCTAGCTCCATCCACGTCATTGCAAATGGTAGGATTTGTTTTCTTCCTATGGCTGCTTACTGCACTTTGTAAACTGGATTTCATTCTTCCTTTTTGTTTGTAGTTTAGCTATGTGATTTCACCATTCATCTCCTGGTTATGAGCAACAGCTTTGTGTCAATCGATATGTATCTGTATCTATCTATCGCTCTGTCTGTCTGTATATCTATCTATCTTTCTATATATCCTTCTTTCTATCTCTCTATCCTCTCTATTTATCTATCCATCTATCTAGCTACCTGTCTTCTATCATGTGTATAATCTATCGATCATCTGTCATCTATCTATCTGTCTATCTATGAAACAATCTTCTTTCTGTCTGTCCATCTATCCTTATGTACAGAACAGTTAACTACATCAACTTTGTCACTTCCCTACATTATGGTTTCAAAAACATTGCAAGGTCACTAGGCCGTAGGGAGAGCACTGGGCTCACTGAGACAATTGCAGAACGAATCAGCCGCGTGTACTTACAAAACCAGTAAATGGTGGTGCAGGGACTTGAACCCGTATCTCTGTCCTCTGTCCTCTTAAACCTCCTTCTCGCTTGCTAACTGTATTTAGCCACATTCATTGACTAAGTCCTCACTGAAGACCCCAATTATACTTCCTCTGGGCCTGTTGTAGACAGAAAAGTATACTTGGTGCTTTACTCACCACCATGTTTGAGGGACATTGGCATGTTCACCACTGAGAGGAGGAGGGACAAATAAAAAGGAACACCTATTTCTAGACAGGAGCATTTGGGAGCAAAGTGTGTGTTGTGGAGAGACGTGTTTGGTTGAGTGTCCAAACTTCCCTCTTTATGTGGTTATTACTTCTTTACAATCGTGGATATCATAAAACCCAGTGATTTCAAAAGCCCAGACGCATATTATTACAGCAATTCATTTGTTGATGTGAGAAAAATGAGAAGGACATTGCAGTACCACTAAATCTATACCTGGGCACTGCTGATACCAAACAAAAGGAATTCACGGTGGCTAGGTAGGACTATTTTCTAGTGACTGTCTCTGGGGTCTCAAACAGAATCCATTTGTTTCTTTGTTTCAAAGATTCACTTGTATAGGGTACCTGTCCCCGCCCCTTCAGCTTGTAGTTTGTCTGTGTCCTTGGATCACAAGTGAGTCTCCAGTAAGGGAGCACTTAGGTGATCTTGAGTTTTCATCAGTTCTTCTAACCCTGTGTCTTTTGATTGGAGCAGTGAAAGCCTGTACTTTTATTCTGATATTTGATAGCTAGGCTCTTACTGCACTTTGAAATTTTTTTTGTTCTCATTAATATACAATCACATGCAGAACAATATGTTTACTAGTCTAACCCCTTCTCCAAGTCCTCGCCAAATCCCAGTTTCAGTCGCTGTCCGTCAGCGTGTCGTAAGATGCTCTAGAATCACTACTTGTCTTCTCTGTGTTGTATAGCCCTCCCAATGACCCTTCACCCTACACATTATTCATGCTAATCCTAATGCCCCCATTCTTTTTCCCCGCCCTTATCAATCCCTTCCCACAAACACTACCCAGTCCCTTTCTCTTTGGTAACTCTTAGTCCACTCTCGGGTACTGTGTATATGCTGCTGTTTCTTCCTTCAGTTTTTCTTTGTTATCGTACTCCACACATGAGTTAAATCATTTGGTACATGTATTTCTCCGACTGGACTATTTGACTGAGCATAATACCCTCTAGCTCCATCGAAGTTATTGCCAATGATAGGATTTGTTTTCTTCTTATGGCTGCTTACTGCACTTTTTAAACTGGATTTTATTCTTCTTTTTCGTTTGTAGTTTGCTATGTGCTTCAACCATTGCTCTCATGGTTATGAGCAATAGCTTTGTGTTAATGGATATGAACCTATATCTATCTATCTGTCTGTCTATCAATCAATCAATCAATCAATCATCTTTCTGTCTGCCCATCTGTCCTTGTGTACAGAACAGGTAACCACATATCCTATGTCACTTTCCTACATTATGCTTCCAAAAATCCTGCAAGGTAACTAGGCTGTAGGGAGAGTACTGGGTTCACCGAGACACTTGCAGGTCGTGTCGGCCGAGTGTACCTACAAAACCAGGAAATGGTTGTGCAGGGACTTGAACCCGTGTCTCTATCCTCTGTCCTCTTTCATCTCCTTCTCACTTCCTGTCTGTATATAGCCACATTCATTCACTAAGTGCTCCCTGAAGACCACAAGTATCCTTCCTCTGGGCCTGTGGACGACAGAAACGTAAAATTGTTGCTTTGCTCACCACCATGTTTGAAGGACATCTATGTGAACACCACTGATAGGATGGAGGGTCAAATTAAAAGGAACACCAATTTCTAGACAGGAGCAGTTGGGAGCTAAGAGTGTATTGTGGAGTGACATATTTATTTGAGTGTCCAAACTTCCCTCTTTAGGTGGTTATTACTTCACATTCGTGAAGATCATAAAACCCACAGATTTCAAAGGCCCAGATTCTTATTATTTCAGCAACCCAGTTGTTGAGGTGAGAGAAAATGAGAAGGACGTTGCTCCACCACTAAATCTATGGCTGGGCCTTGCTGAAAACCAACAAAAAGGATTCACGGTGGCCAGATAGTGCTATTTCCTACTGACTGTCTCTGGGGGCTCAAACAGAATCCATTTGTTTGATTGTTTGTTTTTCAGTTTCACTCGTGTAGGGTACTTGTCCCCACACCTTCAGCTTGTAGTTTGTCTTTGTCCTTGGATCTCAAGTGAGTCTCCTGTAAGGAAGCACGTAGGTTTCTTGAGTTTTCATCCGTTCTTTTAACCCTGTGTCTTTTGTTTGCAGCACTCAGAGCCTGACCTTTTATTCTGATGATTCAGTGCTGTGCCCTTATTGCACTTAAAAAATTTTTTTTGTTATCATTAATCTACAATCACGTGAAGAACATTATGTTTACTATGCTCCCCCTTATCCAAGTCCACCAGCAAAAACCTCTTAAAGTCGCTGTCCATCAGCATAGTTGGATGCTTTAAACCCCTTCAGCATGTACCCCTTCAAAGACACCGATACAGTCGCTGTCAATCATGGAGTAGTAAGATGCTATATAACCTCTACTAGTCTTCTCTGTGTTGTACAGCACTCCCCATGTCCCGCGCGACCCCACGCAATATACATGGTAATCCTAATGCCCCCAATCTTTCTCCCCACACTTATCCCTCCCTTCAGAACCACCCTGTGCAGTCCTTTTCCCTTTGGCAACTTTTAGTCAACTCTCGGGTTCTGTGAGTATCCTGCTGTTTTTTTCCTTCAGTTTCTCTTTGTTGTTATACTCCACACATGAGTGATATCATTTGATATTGTCTTTCTCCGCCTGACCTATTTTTCTGAACATACTACTGTCTAGCTCCATCCACGTCATTGCAAATGGTAGGATTTGTTTTCTTCTTATGGCTGCTTACTGCACTTTGTAAACTGGATTTCATTCTTCCTTTTTGTTTGTAGTTTAGCTATGTGATTTCACCATTCATCTCCTGGTTATGAGCAACAGCTTTGTGTCAATCGATATGTATCTGTATCTATCTATCGCTCTGTCTGTCTGTATATCTATCTATCTTTCTATATATCCTTCTTTCTATCTCTCTATCCTCTCTATTTATCTATCCATCTATCTAGCTTCCTGTCTTCTATCATGTGTATAATCTATCGATCATCTGTCATCTATCTATCTGTCTATCTATGAAACAATCTTCTTTCTGTCTGTCCATCTATCCTTATGTACAGAACAGTTAACTACATCAACTATGTCACTTCCCTACATTATGCTTTCAAAAACATTGCAAGGTCACTAGGCCGTAGGGAGAGCACTGGGCTCACTGAGACAATTGCAGAACGAATCAGCCGCGTGTGCTTACAAAACCAGTAAATGGTGGTGCAGGGACTTGAACCCGTATCTCTGTCCTCTGTCCTCTTAAACCTCCTTCTCGCTTGCTAACTGTATTTAGCCACATTCATTGACTAAGTCCTCACTGAAGACCCCAATTATACTTCCTCTGGGCCTGTTGTAGACAGAAAAGTATACTTGGTGCTTTACTCACCACCATGTTTGAGGGACATTGGCATGTTCACCACTGATAGGAGGAGGGACAAATAAAAAGGAACACCTATTTCTAGACAGGAGCATTTGGGAGCAAAGTGTGTGTTGTGGAGAGACGTGTTTGGTTGAGTGTCCAAACTTCCCTCTTTATGTGGTTATTACTTCTTTACAATCGTGGATATCATAAAACCCAGTGATTTCAAAAGCCCAGACGCATATTATTACAGCAATTCATTTGTTGATGTGAGAAAAATGAGAAGGACATTGCAGTACCACTAAATCTATACCTGGGCACTGCTGATACCAAACAAAAGGAATTCACGGTGGCTAGGTAGGACTATTTTCTAGTGACTGTCTCTGGGGTCTCAAACAGAATCCATTTGTTTATTTGTTTCAAAGATTCACTTGTATAGGGTACCTGTCCCCGCACCTTCAGCTTGTAGTTTGTCTGTGTCCTTGGATCACAAGTGAGTCTCCAGTAAGGGAGCACTTAGGTGATCTTGAGTTTTCATCAGTTCTTCTAACCCTGTGTCTTTTGATTGGAGAGTGAAAGCCTGTACTTTTATTCTGATATTTGATAGCTAGGCTCTTACTGCACTTTGAAATTTTTTTTGTTCTCATTAATATACAATCACATGCAGAACAATATGTTAACTAGTCTAACCCCTTCACCAAGTCCTCGCCAAATCCCAGTTTCAGTCGCTGTCCGTCAGCGTGTCGTAAGATGCTCTAGAATCACTACTTGTCTTCTCTGTGTTGTATAGCCCTCCCAATGACCCTTCACCCTACACATTATTCATGCTAATCCTAATGCCCCCATTCTTTTTCCCCGCCCTTATCAATCCCTTCCCACAAACACTACCCAGTCCCTTTCTCTTTGGTAACTCTTAGTCCACTCTCGGGTACTGTGTATATGCTGCTGTTTCTTCCTTCAGTTTTTCTTTGTTATCGTACTCCACACATGAGTTAAATCATTTGGTACATGTATTTCTCCGACTGGACTATTTGACTGAGCATAATACCCTCTAGCTCCATCGAAGTTATTGCCAATGATAGGATTTGTTTTCTTCTTATGGCTGCTTACTGTACTTTTTAAACTGGATGTTATTCTTCTTTTTCGTTTGTAGTTTGCTATGTGCTTCAACCATTGCTCTCATGGTTATGAGCAATAGCTTTGTGTTAATGGATATGAACCTATATCTATCTATCTGTCTGTCTATCAATCAATCAATCAATCAATCAATCATCTTTCTGTCTGCCCATCTGTCCTTGTGTACAGAACAGGTAACCACATATCCTATGTCACTTTCCTACATTATGCTTCCAAAAATCCTGCAAGGTAACTAGGCTGTAGGGAGAGTACTGGGTTCACCGAGACACTTGCAGGTCGTGTCGGCCGAGTGTACCTACAAAAGCAGGAAATGGTTGTGCAGGGACTTGAACCCGTGTCTCTATCCTCTGTCCTCTTTCATCTCCTTCTCACTTCCTGTCTGTATATAGCCACATTCATTCACTAAGTGCTCCATGAAGACCACAAGTATCCTTCCTCTGGGCCTGTGGACGACAGAAACGTAAAATTGTTGCTTTGCTCACCACCATGTTTGAAGGACATCTATGTGAACACCACTGATAGGATGGAGGGTCAAATTAAAAGGAACACCAATTTCTAGACAGGAGCAGTTGGGAGCTAAGAGTGTATTGTGGAGTGACATATTTATTTGAGTGTCCAAACTTCCCTCTTTAGGTGGTTATTACTTCACATTCGTGAAGATCATAAAACCCACAGATTTCAAAGGCCCAGATTCTTATTATTTCAGCAACCCAGTTGTTGAGGTGAGAGAAAATGAGAAGGACGTTGCTCCACCACTAAATCTATGGCTGGGCCTTGCTGAAAACCAACAAAAAGGATTCACGGTGGCCAGATAGTGCTATTTCCTACTGACTGTCTCTGGGGGCTCAAACAGAATCCATTTGTTTGATTGTTTGTTTTTCAGTTTCACTCGTGTAGGGTACTTGTCCCCACACCTTCAGCTTGTAGTTTGTCTTTGTCCTTGGATCTCAAGTGAGTCTCCTGTAAGGAAGCACGTAGGTTTCTTGAGTTTTCATCCGTTCTTTTAACCCTGTGTCTTTTGTTTGCAGCACTCAGAGCCTGATCTTTTATTCTGATGATTCAGTGCTGTGCCCTTATTGCACTTAAAAAATTTTTTTTGTTATCATTAATCTACAATCACGTGAAGAACATTATGTTTACTATGCTCCCCCTTATCCAAGTCCACCAGCAAAAACCTCTTCAAGTCGCTGTCCATCAGCATAGTTGGATGCTTTAAACCCCTTCAGCATGTACCCCTTCAAAGACACCGATACAGTCGCTGTCAATCATGGAGTAGTAAGATGCTATATAACCTCTACTAGTCTTCTCTGTGTTGTACAGCACTCCCCATGTCCCGCGCGACCCCACGCAATATACATGGTAATCCTAATGCCCCCAATCTTTCTCCCCACACTTATCCCTCCCTTCAGAACCACCCTGTGCAGTCCTTTTCCCTTTGGCAACTTTTAGTCAACTCTCGGGTTCTGTGAGTATCCTGCTGTTTTTTTCCTTCAGTTTCTCTTTGTTGTTATACTCCACACATGAGTGATATCATTTGATATTGTCTTTCTCCGCCTGACCTATTTTTCTGAACATACTACTGTCTAGCTCCATCCACGTCATTGCAAATGGTAGGATTTGTTTTCTTCTTATGGCTGCTTACTGCACTTTGTAAACTGGATTTCATTCTTCCTTTTTGTTTGTAGTTTAGCTATGTGATTTCACCATTCATCTCCTGGTTATGAGCAACAGCTTTGTGTCAATCGATATGTATCTGTATCTATCTATCGCTCTGTCTGTCTGTATATCTATCTATCTTTCTATATATCCTTCTTTCTATCTCTCTATCCTCTCTATTTATCTATCCATCTATCTAGCTTCCTGTCTTCTATCATGTGTATAATCTATCGATCATCTGTCATCTATCTATCTGTCTATCTATGAAACAATCTTCTTTCTGTCTGTCCATCTATCCTTATGTACAGAACAGTTAACTACATCAACTATGTCACTTCCCTACATTATGCTTTCAAAAACATTGCAAGGTCACTAGGCCGTAGGGAGAGCACTGGGCTCACTGAGACAATTGCAGAACGAATCAGCCGCGTGTGCTTACAAAACCAGTAAATGGTGGTGCAGGGACTTGAACCCGTATCTCTGTCCTCTGTCCTCTTAAACCTCCTTCTCGCTTGCTAACTGTATTTAGCCACATTGATTGACTAAGTCCTCACTGAAGACCCCAATTATACTTCCTCTGGGCCTGTTGTAGACAGAAAAGTATACTTGGTGCTTTACTCACCACCATGTTTGAGGGACATTGGCATGTTCACCACTGATAGGAGGAGGGACAAATAAAAAGGAACACCTATTTCTAGACAGGAGCATTTGGGAGCAAAGTGTGTGTTGTGGAGAGACGTGTTTGGTTGAGTGTCCAAACTTCCCTCTTTATGTGGTTATTACTTCTTTACAATCGTGGATATCATAAAACCCAGTGATTTCAAAAGCCCAGACGCATATTATAACAGCAATTCATTTGTTGATGTGAGAAAAATGAGAAGGACATTGCAGTACCACTAAATCTATACCTGGGCACTGCTGATACCAAACAAAAGGAATTCACGGTGGCTAGGTAGGACTATTTTCTAGTGACTGTCTCTGGGGTCTCAAACAGAATCCATTTGTTTATTTGTTTCAAAGATTCACTTGTATAGGGTACCTGTCCCCGCCCCTTCAGCTTGTAGTTTGTCTGTGTCCTTGGATCACAAGTGAGTCTCCAGTAAGGGAGCACTTAGGTGATCTTGAGTTTTCATCAGTTCTTCTAACCCTGTGTCTTTTGATTGGAGCAGTGAAAGCCTGTACTTTTATTCTGATATTTGATAGCTAGGCTCTTACTGCACTTTGAAATTTTTTTTGTTCTCATTAATATACAATCACATGCAGAACAATATGTTAACTAGTCTAACCCCTTCACCAAGTCCTCGCCAAATCCCAGTTTCAGTCGCTGTCCGTCAGCGTGTCGTAAGATGCTCTAGAATCACTACTTGTCTTCTCTGTGTTGTATAGCCCTCCCAATGACCCTTCACCCTACACATTATTCATGCTAATCCTAATGCCCCCATTCTTTTTCCCCGCCCTTATCAATCCCTTCCCACAAACACTACCCAGTCCCTTTCTCTTTGGTAACTCTTAGTCCACTCTCGGGTACTGTGTATATGCTGCTGTTTCTTCCTTCAGTTTTTCTTTGTTATCGTACTCCACACATGAGTTAAATCATTTGGTACATGTATTTCTCCGACTGGACTATTTGACTGAGCATAATACCCTCTAGCTCCATCCAAGTTATTGCCAATGATAGGATTTGTTTTCTTCTTATGGCTGCTTACTGCACTTTTTAAACTGGATTTTATTCTTCTTTTTCGTTTGTAGTTTGCTATGTGCTTCAACAATTGCTCTCATGGTTATGAGCAATAGCTTTGTGTTAATCGATATGAACCTATATCTATCTATCTATCTGTCTATCAATCAATCAATCAATCAATCAATCATCTTTCTGTCTGCCCATCTGTCCTTGTGTACAGAACAGGTAACCACATATCCTATGTCACTTTCCTACATTATGCTTCCAAAAATCCTGCAAGGTAACTAGGCAGTAGGGAGAGTACTGGGTTCACCGAGACACTTGCAGGTCGTGTCGGCCGAGTGTACCTACAAAACCAGGTAATGGTTGTGCAGGGACTTGAACCCGTGTCTCTATCCTCTGTCCTCTTTCATCTCCTTCTCACTTCCTGTCTGTATATAGCCACATTCATTCACTAAGTGCTCCCTGAAGACCACAAGTATCCTTCCTCTGGACCTGTGGACGACAGAAACGTAAAATTGTTGCTTTGCTCACCACCATGTTTGAAGGACATCTATGTGAACACCACTGATAGGATGGAGGGTCAAATTAAAAGGAACACCAATTTCTAGACAGGAGCAGTTGGGAGCTAAGAGTGTATTGTGGAGTGACATATTTATTTGAGTGTCCAAACTTCCCTCTTTAGGTGGTTATTACTTCACATTCGTGAAGATCATAAAACCCACAGATTTCAAAGGCCCAGATTCTTATTATTTCAGCAACCCAGTTGTTGAGGTGAGAGAAAATGAGAAGGACGTTGCTCCACCACTAAATCTATGGCTGGGCCTTGCTGAAAACCAACAAAAAGAATTCACGGTGGCCAGATAGTGCTATTTTCTACTGACTGTCTCTGGGGGCTCAAACAGAATCCATTTGTTTGATTGTTTGTTTTTCAGTTTCACTCGTGTAGGGTACTTGTCCCCACACCTTCAGCTTGTAGTTTGTCTTTGTCCTTGGATCTCAAGTGAGTCTCCTGTAAGGAAGCACGTAGGTTTCTTGAGTTTTCATCCGTTCTTTTAACCCTGTGTCTTTTGTTTGCAGCACTCAGAGCCTGACCTTTTGTTGTGATGATTCAGTGCTGTGCCCTTATTGCACTTAAAAAATTTTTTTTGTTATCATTAATCTACAATCACGTGAAAAACATTATGTTTACTATGCTCCCCCTTATCCAAGTCCACCAGCAAAAACCTCTTAAAGTCGCTGTCCATCAGCATAGTTGGATGCTTTAAACACCTTCAGCATGTACCCCTTCAAAGACACCGATACAGTCCTGTCAATCATGGAGTAGTAAGATGCTATATAACCTCTACTAGTCTTCTCTGTGTTGTACAGCACTCCCCATGTCCCGCGCGACCCCACGCAATATACATGGTAATCCTAATGCCCCCAATCTTTCTCCCCACACTTATCCCTCCCTTCAGAACCACCCTGTGCAGTCCTTTTCCCTTTGGCAACTTTTAGTCAACTCTCGGGTTCTGTGAGTATCCTGCTGTTTTTTTCCTTCAGTTTCTCTTTGTTGTTATACTCCACACATGAGTGATATCATTTGATATTGTCTTTCTCCGCCTGACCTATTTTTCTGAACATACTACTGTCTAGCTCCATCCACGTCATTGCAAATGGTAGGATTTGTTTTCTTCTTATGGCTGCTTACTGCACTTTGTAAACTGGATTTCATTCTTCCTTTTTGTTTGTAGTTTAGCTATGTGATTTCACCATTCATCTCCTGGTTATGAGCAACAGCTTTGTGTCAATCGATATGTATCTGTATCTATCTATCGCTCTGTCTGTCTGTATATCTATCTATCTTTCTATATATCCTTCTTTCTATCTCTCTATCCCCTCTATTTATCTATCCATCTATCTAGCTTCCTGTCTTCTATCATGTGTTTAATCTATCGATCATCTGTCATCTATCTATCTGTCTATCTATGAAACAATCTTCTTTCTGTCTGTCCATCTATCATTATGTACAGAACAGTTAACTACATCAACTATGTCACTTCCCTACATTATGCTTTCAAAAACATTGCAAGGTCACTAGGCCGTAGGGAGAGCACTGGGCTCACTGAGACAATTGCAGAACGAATCAGCCGCGTGTGCTTACAAAACCAGTAAATGGTGGTGCAGGGACTTGAACCCGTATCTCTGTCCTCTGTCCTCTTAAACCTCCTTCTCGCTTGCTAACTGTATTTAGCCACATTCATTGACTAAGTCCTCACTGAAGACCCCAATTATAATTCCTCTGGGCCTGTTGTAGACAGAAAAGTATACTTGGTGCTTTACTCACCACCATGTTTGAGGGACATTGGCATGTTCACCACTGAGAGGAGGAGGGACAAATAAAAAGGAACACCTATTTCTAGACAGGAGCATTTGGGAGCAAAGTGTGTGTTGTGGAGAGACGTGTTTGGTTGAGTGTCCAAACTTCCCTCTTTATGTGGTTATTACTTCTTTACAATCGTGGATATCATAAAACCCAGTGATTTCAAAAGCCCAGACGCATATTATTACAGCAATTCATTTGTTGATGTGAGAAAAATGAGAAGGACATTGCAGTACCACTAAATCTATACCTGGGCACTGCTGATACCAAACAAAAGGAATTCACGGTGGCTAGGTAGGACTATTTTCTAGTGACTGTCTCTGGGGTCTCAAACAGAATCCATTTGTTTCTTTGTTTCAAAGATTCACTTGTATAGGGTACCTGTCCCCGCCCCTTCAGCTTGTAGTTTGTCTGTGTCCTTGGATCACAAGTGAGTCTCCAGTAAGGGAGCACTTAGGTGATCTTGAGTTTTCATCAGTTCTTCTAACCCTGTGTCTTTTGATTGGAGAGTGAAAGCCTGTACTTTTATTCTGATATTTGATAGCTAGGCTCTTACTGCACTTTGAAATTTTTTTTGTTCTCATTAATATACAATCACATGCAGAACAATATGTTAACTAGTCTAACCCCTTCACCAAGTCCTCGCCAAATCCCAGTTTCAGTCGCTGTCCGTCAGCGTGTCGTAAGATGCTCTAGAATCACTACTTGTCTTCTCTGTGTTGTATAGCCCTCCCAATGACCCTTCACCCTACACATTATTCATGCTAATCCTAATGCCCCCATTCTTTTTCCCCGCCCTTATCAATCCCTTCCCACAAACACTACCCAGTCCCTTTCTCTTTGGTAACTCTTAGTCCACTCTCGGGTACTGTGTATATGCTGCTGTTTCTTCCTTCAGTTTTTCTTTGTTATCGTACTCCACACATGAGTTAAATCATTTGGTACATGTATTTCTCCGACTGGACTATTTGACTGAGCATAATACCCTCTAGCTCCATCCAAGTTATTGCCAATGATAGGATTTGTTTTCTTCTTATGGCTGCTTACTGCACTTTTTAAACTGGATTTTATTCTTCTTTTTCGTTTGTAGTTTGCTATGTGCTTCAACCATTGCTCTTATGGTTATGAGCAATAGCTTTGTGTTAATCGATATGAACCTATATCTATCTATCTGTCTGTCTATCAATCAATCAATCAATCAATCATCTTTCTGTCTGCCCATCTGTTCTTGTGTACAGAATAGGTAACCACATATCCTATGTCACTTTCCTACATTATGCTTCCAAAAATCCTGCAAGGTAACTAGGCAGTAGGGAGAGTACTGGGTTCACCGAGACACTTGCAGGTCGTGTCGGCCGAGTGTACCTACAAAACCAGGTAATGGTTGTGCAGGGACTTGAACCCGTGTCTCTATCCTCTGTCCTCTTTCATCTCCTTCTCACTTCCTGTCTGTATATAGCCACATTCATTCACTAAGTGCTCCCTGAAGACCAGAAGTATCCTTCCTCTGGACCTGTGGACGACAGAAACGTAAAATTGTTGCTTTGCTCACCACCATGTTTGAAGGACATCTATGTGAACACCACTGATAGGATGGAGGGTCAAATTAAAAGGAACACCAATTTCTAGACAGGAGCAGTTGGGAGCTAAGAGTGTATTGTGGAGTGACATATTTATTTGAGTGTCCAAACTTCCCTCTTTAGGTGGTTATTACTTCACATTCGTGAAGATCATAAAACCCACAGATTTCAAAGGCCCAGATTCTTATTATTTCAGCAACCCAGTTGTTGAGGTGAGAGAAAATGAGAAGGACGTTGCTCCACCACTAAATCTATGGCTGGGCCTTGCTGAAAACAAACAAAAAGAATTCACGGTGGCCAGATAGTGCTATTTTCTACTGACTGTCTCTGGGGGCTCAAACAGAATCCATTTGTTTGATTGTTTGTTTTTCAGTTTCACTCGTGTAGGGTACTTGTCCCCACACCTTCAGCTTGTAGTTTGTCTTTGTCCTTGGATCTCAAGTGAGTCTCCTGTAAGGAAGCACGTAGGTTTCTTGAGTTTTCATCCGTTCTTTTAACCCTGTGTCTTTTGTTTGCAGCACTCAGAGCCTGACCTTTTGTTCTGATGATTCAGTGCTGTGCCCTTATTGCACTTAAAAAATTTTTTTTGTTATCATTAATCTACAATCACGTGAAAAACATTATGTTTACTATGCTCCCCCTTATCCAAGTCCACCAGCAAAAACCTCTTAAAGTCGCTGTCCATCAGCATAGTTGGATGCTTTAAACACCTTCAGCATGTACCCCTTCAAAGACACCGATACAGTCCTGTCAATCATGGAGTAGTAAGATGCTATATAACCTCTACTAGTCTTCTCTGTGTTGTACAGCACTCCCCATGTCCCGCGCGACCCCACGCAATATACATGGTAATCCTAATGCCCCCAATCTTTCTCCCCACACTTATCCCTCCCTTCAGAACCACCCTGTGCAGTCCTTTTCCCTTTGGCAACTTTTAGTCAACTCTCGGGTTCTGTGAGTATCCTGCTGTTTTTTTCCTTCAGTTTCTCTTTGTTGTTATACTCCACACATGAGTGATATCATTTGATATTGTCTTTCTCCGCCTGACCTATTTTTCTGAACATACTACTGTCTAGCTCCATCCACGTCATTGCAAATGGTAGGATTTGTTTTCTTCTTATGGCTGCTTACTGCACTTTGTAAACTGGATTTCATTCTTCCTTTTTGTTTGTAGTTTAGCTATGTGATTTCACCATTCATCTCCTGGTTATGAGCAACAGCTTTGTGTCAATCGATATGTATCTGTATCTATCTATCGCTCTGTCTGTCTGTATATCTATCTATCTTTCTATATATCCTTCTTTCTATCTCTCTATCCCCTCTATTTATCTATCCATCTATCTAGCTTCCTGTCTTCTATCATGTGTTTAATCTATCGATCATCTGTCATCTATCTATCTGTCTATCTATGAAACAATCTTCTTTCTGTCTGTCCATCTATCATTATGTACAGAACAGTTAACTACATCAACTATGTCACTTCCCTACATTATGCTTTCAAAAACATTGCAAGGTCACTAGGCCGTAGGGAGAGCACTGGGCTCACTGAGACAATTGCACAACGAATCAGCCGCGTGTGCTTACAAAACCAGTAAATGGTGGTGCAGGGACTTGAACCCGTATCTCTGTCCTCTGTCCTCTTAAACCTCCTTCTCGCTTGCTAACTGTATTTAGCCACATTCATTGACTAAGTCCTCACTAAAGACCCGAATTATACTTCCTCTGGGCCTGTTGTAGACAGATAAGTATACTTGGTGCTTTACTCACCACCATGTTTGAGGGACATTGGCATGTTCACCACTGATAGGAGGAGGGACAAATAAAAAGGAACACCTATTTCTAGACAGGAGCATTTGGGAGCAAAGTGTGTGTTGTGGAGAGACGTGTTTGGTTGAGTGTCCAAACTTCCCTCTTTATGTGGTTATTACTTCTTTACAATCGTGGATATCATAAAACCCAGTGATTTCAAAAGCCCAGACGCATATTATTACAGCAATTCATTTGTTGATGTGAGAAAAATGAGAAGGACATTGCAGTACCACTAAATCTATACCTGGGCACTGCTGATACCAAACAAAAGGAATTCACGGTGGCTAGGTAGGACTATTTTCTAGTGACTGTCTCTGGGGTCTCAAACAGAATCCATTTGTTTATTTGTTTCAAAGATTCACTTGTATAGGGTACCTGTCCCCGCCCCTTCAGCTTGTAGTTTGTCTGTGTCCTTGGATCACAAGTGAGTCTCCAGTAAGGGAGAACTTAGGTGATCTTGAGTTTTCATCAGTTCTTCTAACCCTGTGTCTTTTGATTGGAGCAGTGAAAGCCTGTACTTTTATTCTGATATTTGATAGCTAGGCTCTTACTGCACTTTGAAATTTTTTTTGTTCTCATTAATATACAATCACGTGCAGAACAATATGTTAACTAGTCTAACCCCTTCACCAAGTCCTCGCCAAATCCCAGTTTCAGTCGCTGTCCGTCAGCGTGTCGTAAGATGCTCTAGAATCACTACTTGTCTTCTCTGTGTTGTATAGCCCTCCCAATGACCCTTCACCCTACACATTATTCATGCTAATCCTAATGCCCCCATTCTTTTTCCCCGCCCTTATCAATCCCTTCCCACAAACACTACCCAGTCCCTTTCTCTTTGGTAACTCTTAGTCCACTCTCGGGTACTGTGTATATGCTGCTGTTTCTTCCTTCAGTTTTTCTTTGTTATCGTACTCCACACATGAGTTAAATCATTTGGTACATGTATTTCTCCGACTGGACTATTTGACTGAGCATAATACCATCTAGCTCCATCCAAGTTATTGCCAATGATAGGATTTGTTTTCTTCTTATGGCTGCTTACTGCACTTTTTAAACTGGATTTTATTCTTCTTTTTCGTTTGTAGTTTGCTATGTGCTTCAACCATTGCTCTTATGGTTATGAGCAATAGCTTTGTGTTAATCGATATGAACCTATATCTATCTATCTGTCTGTCTATCAATCAATCAATCAATCAATCATCTTTCTGTCTGCCCATCTGTTCTTGTGTACAGAATAGGTAACCACATATCCTATGTCACTTTCCTACATTATGCTTCCAAAAATCCTGCAAGGTAACTAGGCAGTAGGGAGAGTACTGGGTTCACCGAGACACTTGCAGGTCGTGTCGGCCGAGTGTACCTACAAAACCAGGTAATGGTTGTGCAGGGACTTGAACCCGTGTCTCTATCCTCTGTCCTCTTTCATCTCCTTCTCACTTCCTGTCTGTATATAGCCACATTCATTCACTAAGTGCTCCCTGAAGACCACAAGTATCCTTCCTCTGGACCTGTGGACGACAGAAACGTAAAATTGTTGCTTTGCTCACCACCATGTTTGAAGGACATCTATGTGAACACCACTGATAGGATGGAGGGTCAAATTAAAAGGAACACCAATTTCTAGACAGGAGCAGTTGGGAGCTAAGAGTGTATTGTGGAGTGACATATTTATTTGAGTGTCCAAACTTCCCTCTTTAGGTGGTTATTACTTCACATTCGTGAAGATCATAAAACCCACAGATTTCAAAGGCCCAGATTCTTATTATTTCAGCAACCCAGTTGTTGAGGTGAGAGAAAATGAGAAGGACGTTGCTCCACCACTAAATCTATGGCTGGGCCTTGCTGAAAACAAACAAAAAGAATTCACGGTGGCCAGATAGTGCTATTTTCTACTGACTGTCTCTGGGGGCTCAAACAGAATCCATTTGTTTGATTGTTTGTTTTTCAGTTTCACTCGTGTAGGGTACTTGTCCCCACACCTTCAGCTTGTAGTTTGTCTTTGTCCTTGGATCTCAAGTGAGTCTCCTGTAAGGAAGCACGTAGGTTTCTTGAGTTTTCATCCGTTCTTTTAACCCTGTGTCTTTTGTTTGCAGCACTCAGAGCCTGACCTTTTGTTCTGATGATTCAGTGCTGTGCCCTTATTGCACTTAAAAAATTTTTTTTGTTATCATTAATCTACAATCACGTGAAAAACATTATGTTTACTATGCTCCCCCTTATCCAAGTCCACCAGCAAAAACCTCTTAAAGTCGCTGTCCATCAGCATAGTTGGATGCTTTAAACACCTTCAGCATGTACCCCTTCAAAGACACCGATACAGTCGCTGTCAATCATGGAGTAGTAAGATGCTATATAACCTCTACTATTCTTCTCTGTGTTGTACAGCACTCCCCATGTCCCGCGCGACCCCACGCAATATACATGGTAATCCTAATGCCCCCAATCTTTCTCCCCACACTTATCCCTCCCTTCAGAACCACCCTGTGCAGTCCTTTTCCCTTTGGCAACTTTTAGTCAACTCTCGGGTTCTGTGAGTATCCTGCTGTTTTTTTCCTTCAGTTTCTCTTTGTTGTTATACTCCACACATGAGTGATATCATTTGATATTGTCTTTCTCCGCCTGACCTATTTTTCTGAACATACTACTGTCTAGCTCCATCCACGTCATTGCAAATGGTAGGATTTGTTTTCTTCTTATGGCTGCTTACTGCACTTTGTAAACTGGATTTCATTCTTCCTTTTTGTTTGTAGTTTAGCTATGTGATTTCACCATTCATCTCCTGGTTATGAGCAACAGCTTTGTGTCAATCGATATGTATCTGTATCTATCTATCGCTCTGTCTGTCTGTATATCTATCTATCTTTCTATATATCCTTCTTTCTATCTCTCTATCCTCTCTATTTATCTATCCATCTATCTAGCTTCCTGTCTTCTATCATGTGTTTAATCTATCGATCATCTGTCATCTATCTATCTGTCTATCTATGAAACAATCTTCTTTCTGTCTGTCCATCTATCATTATGTACAGAACAGTTAACTACATCAACTATGTCACTTCCCTACATTATGCTTTCAAAAACATTGCAAGGTCACTGGGCCGTAGGGAGAGCACTGGGCTCACAGAGACAATTGCAGAACGAATCAGCCGCGTGTGCTTACAAAACCAGTAAATGGTGGTGCAGGGACTTGAACCCGTATCTCTGTCCTCTGTCCTCTTAAACCTCCTTCTCGCTTGCTAACTGTATTTAGCCACATTCATTGACTAAGTCCTCACTGAAGACCCCAATTATAATTCCTCTGGGCCTGTTGTAGACAGAAAAGTATACTTGGTGCTTTACTCACCACCATGTTTGAGGGACATTGGCATGTTCACCACTGAGAGGAGGAGGGACAAATAAAAAGGAACACCTATTTCTAGACAGGAGCATTTGGGAGCAAAGTGTGTGTTATGGAGAGACGTGTTTGGTTGAGTGTCCAAACTTCCCTCTTTATGTGGTTATTACTTCTTTACAATCGTGGATATCATAAAACCCAGTGATTTCAAAAGCCCAGACGCATATTATTACAGCAATTCATTTGTTGATGTGAGAAAAATGAGAAGGACATTGCAGTACCACTAAATCTATACCTGGGCACTGCTGATACCAAACAAAAGGAATTCACGGTGGCTAGGTAGGACTATTTTCTAGTGACTGTCTCTGGGGTCTCAAACAGAATCCATTTGTTTCTTTGTTTCAAAGATTCACTTGTATAGGTTACCTGTCCCCGCCCCATCAGCTTGTAGTTTGTCTGTGTCCTTGGATCACTAGTGAGTCTCCAGTAAGGGAGCACTTAGGTGATCTTGAGTTTTCATCAGTTCTTCTAACCCTGTGTCTTTGATTGGAGCAGTGAAAGCCTGTAGTTTTATACTGATATTTGATAGCTAGGCTCTTACTGCACTTTGAAATTTTTTTTGTTCTCATTAATATACAGTCACATGCAGAACAATATGTTAACTAGTCTAACCCCTTCACCAAGTCCTCTCCAAATCCCAGTTTCAGTCACTGTCCGTCAGCGTGTCGTAAAATGCCCTAGAATCACTACTTGTCTTCTCTGTGTTGTATAGCCCTCCCAATGACCCTTCACCCTACACATTATTCATGCTAATCCTAATGACCCCATTCTTTTTCCCCGCCCTTATCAATCCCTTCCCACAAACACTACCCAGTCCCTTTCTCTTTGGTAACTCTTAGTCCACTCTCGGGTACTGTGTATATGCTGCTGTTTCTTCCTTCAGTTTTTCTTTGTTATCGTACTCCACACATGAGTTAAATCATTTGGTACATGTATTTCTCCGACTGGACTATTTGACTGAGCATAATACCCTCTAGCTCCATCCAAGTTATTGCCAATGATAGGATTTGTTTTCTTCTTATGGCTGCTTACTGCACTTTTTAAACTGGATTTTATTCTTCTTTTTCGTTTGTAGTTTGCTATGTGCTTCAACCATTGCTCTTATGGTTATGAGCAATAGCTTTGTGTTAATCGATATGAACCTATATCTATCTATCTGTCTGTCTATCAATCAATCAATCAATCAATCATCTTTCTGTCTGCCCATCTGTTCTTGTGTACAGAATAGGTAACCACATATCCTATGTCACTTTCCTACATTATGCTTCCAAAAATCCTGCAAGGTAACTAGGCAGTAGGGAGAGTACTGGGTTCACCGAGACACTTGCAGGTCGTGTCGGCCGAGTGTACCTACAAAACCAGGTAATGGTTGTGCAGGGACTTGAACCCGTGTCTCTATCCTCTGTCCTCTTTCATCTCCTTCTCACTTCCTGTCTGTATATAGCCACATTCATTCACTAAGTGCTCCCTGAAGACCAGAAGTATCCTTCCTCTGGACCTGTGGACGACAGAAACGTAAAATTGTTGCTTTGCTCACCACCATGTTTGAAGGACATCTATGTGAACACCACTGATAGGATGGAGGGTCAAATTAAAAGGAACACCAATTTCTAGACAGGAGCAGTTGGGAGCTAAGAGTGTATTGTGGAGTGACATATTTATTTGAGTGTCCAAACTTCCCTCTTTAGGTGGTTATTACTTCACATTCGTGAAGATCATAAAACCCACAGATTTCAAAGGCCCAGATTCTTATTATTTCAGCAACCCAGTTGTTGAGGTGAGAGAAAATGAGAAGGACGTTGCTCCACCACTAAATCTATGGCTGGGCCTTGCTGAAAACAAACAAAAAGAATTCACGGTGGCCAGATAGTGCTATTTTCTACTGACTGTCTCTGGGGGCTCAAACAGAATCCATTTGTTTGATTGTTTGTTTTTCAGTTTCACTCGTGTAGGGTACTTGTCCCCACACCTTCAGCTTGTAGTTTGTCTTTGTCCTTGGATCTCAAGTGAGTCTCCTGTAAGGAAGCACGTAGGTTTCTTGAGTTTTCATCCGTTCTTTTAACCCTGTGTCTTTTGTTTGCAGCACTCAGAGCCTGACCTTTTGTTCTGATGATTCAGTGCTGTGCCCTTATTGCACTTAAAAATTTTTTTTTGTTATCATTAATCTACAATCACGTGAAAAACATTATGTTTACTATGCTCCCCCTTATCCAAGTCCACCAGCAAAAACCTCTTAAAGTCGCTGTCCATCAGCATAGTTGGATGCTTTAAACACCTTCAGCATGTACCCCTTCAAAGACACCGATACAGTCGCTGTCAATCATGGAGTAGTAAGATGCTATATAACCTCTACTATTCTTCTCTGTGTTGTACAGCACTCCCCATGTCCCGCGCGACCCCACGCAATATACATGGTAATCCTAATGCCCCCAATCTTTCTCCCCACACTTATCCCTCCCTTCAGAACCACCCTGTGCAGTCCTTTTCCCTTTGGCAACTTTTAGTCAACTCTCGGGTTCTGTGAGTATCCTGCTGTTTTTTTCCTTCAGTTTCTCTTTGTTGTTATACTCCACACATGAGTGATATCATTTGATATTGTCTTTCTCCGCCTGACCTATTTTTCTGAACATACTACTGTCTAGCTCCATCCACGTCATTGCAAATGGTAGGATTTGTTTTCTTCTTATGGCTGCTTACTGCACTTTGTAAACTGGATTTCATTCTTCCTTTTTGTTTGTAGTTTAGCTATGTGATTTCACCATTCATCTCCTGGTTATGAGCAACAGCTTTGTGTCAATCGATATGTATCTGTATCTATCTATCGCTCTGTCTGTCTGTATATCTATCTATCTTTCTATATATCCTTCTTTCTATCTCTCTATCCTCTCTATTTATCTATCCATCTATCTAGCTTCCTGTCTTCTATCATGTGTTTAATCTATCGATCATCTGTCATCTATCTATCTGTCTATCTATGAAACAATCTTCTTTCTGTCTGTCCATCTATCATTATGTACAGAACAGTTAACTACATCAACTATGTCACTTCCCTACATTATGCTTTCAAAAACATTGCAAGGTCACTAGGCCGTAGGGAGAGCACTGGGCTCACTGAGACAATTGCAGATCGAATCAGCCGCGTGTGCTTACAAAACCAGTAAATGGTGGTGCAGGGACTTGAACCCGTATCTCTGTCCTCTGTCCTCTTAAACCTCCTTCTCGCTTGCTAACTGTATTTAGCCACATTCATTGACTAAGTCCTCACTGAAGACCCCAATTATAATTCCTCTGGGCCTGTTGTAGACAGAAAAGTATACTTGGTGCTTTACTCACCACCATGTTTGAGGGACATTGGCATGTTCACCACTGAGAGGAGGAGGGACAAATAAAAAGGAACACCTATTTCTAGACAGGAGCATTTGGGAGCAAAGTGTGTGTTATGGAGAGACGTGTTTGGTTGAGTGTCCAAACTTCCCTCTTTATGTGGTTATTACTTCTTTACAATCGTGGATATCATAAAACCCAGTGATTTCAAAAGCCCAGACGCATATTATTACAGCAATTCATTTGTTGATGTGAGAAAAATGAGAAGGACATTGCAGTACCACTAAATCTATACCTGGGCACTGCTGATACCAAACAAAAGGAATTCACGGTGGCTAGGTAGGACTATTTTCTAGTGACTGTCTCTGGGGTCTCAAACAGAATCCATTTGTTTCTTTGTTTCAAAGATTCACTTGTATAGGTTACCTGTCCCCGCCCCATCAGCTTGTAGTTTGTCTGTGTCCTTGGATCACTAGTGAGTCTCCAGTAAGGGAGCACTTAGGTGATCTTGAGTTTTCATCAGTTCTTCTAACCCTGTGTCTTTGATTGGAGCAGTGAAAGCCTGTAGTTTTATACTGATATTTGATAGCTAGGCTCTTACTGCACTTTGAAATTTTTTTTGTTCTCATTAATATACAGTCACATGCAGAACAATATGTTAACTAGTCTAACCCCTTCACCAAGTCCTCTCCAAATCCCAGTTTCAGTCACTGTCCGTCAGCGTGTCGTAAAATGCCCTAGAATCACTACTTGTCTTCTCTGTGTTGTATAGCCCTCCCAATGACCCTTCACCCTACACATTATTCATGCTAATCCTAATGACCCCATTCTTTTTCCCCGCCCTTATCAATCCCTTCCCACAAACACTACCCAGTCCCTTTCTCTTTGGTAACTCTTAGTCCACTCTCGGGTACTGTGTATATGCTGCTGTTTCTTCCTTCAGTTTTTCTTTGTTATCGTACTCCACACATGAGTTAAATCATTTGGTACATGTATTTCTCCGACTGGACTATTTGACTGAGCATAATACCCTCTAGCTCCATCCAAGTTATTGCCAATGATAGGATTTGTTTTCTTCTTATGGCTGCTTACTGCACTTTTTAAACTGGATTTTATTCTTCTTTTTCGTTTGTAGTTTGCTATGTGCTTCAACCATTGCTCTTATGGTTATGAGCAATAGCTTTGTGTTAATCGATATGAACCTATATCTATCTATCTGTCTGTCTATCAATCAATCAATCAATCAATCATCTTTCTGTCTGCCCATCTGTTCTTGTGTACAGAATAGGTAACCACATATCCTATGTCACTTTCCTACATTATGCTTCCAAAAATCCTGCAAGGTAACTAGGCAGTAGGGAGAGTACTGGGTTCACCGAGACACTTGCAGGTCGTGTCGGCCGAGTGTACCTACAAAACCAGGTAATGGTTGTGCAGGGACTTGAACCCGTGTCTCTATCCTCTGTCCTCTTTCATCTCCTTCTCACTTCCTGTCTGTATATAGCCACATTCATTCACTAAGTGCTCCCTGAAGACCACAAGTATCCTTCCTCTGGACCTGTGGACGACAGAAACGTAAAATTGTTGCTTTGCTCACCACCATGTTTGAAGGACATCTATGTGAACACCACTGATAGGATGGAGGGTCAAATTAAAAGGAACACCAATTTCTAGACAGGAGCAGTTGGGAGCTAAGAGTGTATTGTGGAGTGACATATTTATTTGAGTGTCCAAACTTCCCTCTTTAGGTGGTTATTACTTCACATTCGTGAAGATCATAAAACCCACAGATTTCAAAGGCCCAGATTCTTATTATTTCAGCAACCCAGTTGTTGAGGTGAGAGAAAATGAGAAGGACGTTGCTCCACCACTAAATCTATGGCTGGGCCTTGCTGAAAACAAACAAAAAGAATTCACGGTGGCCAGATAGTGCTATTTTCTACTGACTGTCTCTGGGGGCTCAAACAGAATCCATTTGTTTGATTGTTTGTTTTTCAGTTTCACTCGTGTAGGGTACTTGTCCCCACACCTTCAGCTTGTAGTTTGTCTTTGTCCTTGGATCTCAAGTGAGTCTCCTGTAAGGAAGCACGTAGGTTTCTTGAGTTTTCATCCGTTCTTTTAACCCTGTGTCTTTTGTTTGCAGCACTCAGAGCCTGACCTTTTGTTCTGATGATTCAGTGCTGTGCCCTTATTGCACTTAAAAATTTTTTTTTGTTATCATTAATCTACAATCACGTGAAAAACATTATGTTTACTATGCTCCCCCTTATCCAAGTCCACCAGCAAAAACCTCTTAAAGTCGCTGTCCATCAGCATAGTTGGATGCTTTAAACACCTTCAGCATGTACCCCTTCAAAGACACCGATACAGTCGCTGTCAATCATGGAGTAGTAAGATGCTATATAACCTCTACTATTCTTCTCTGTGTTGTACAGCACTCCCCATGTCCCGCGCGACCCCACGCAATATACATGGTAATCCTAATGCCCCCAATCTTTCTCCCCACACTTATCCCTCCCTTCAGAACCACCCTGTGCAGTCCTTTTCCCTTTGGCAACTTTTAGTCAACTCTCGGGTTCTGTGAGTATCCTGCTGTTTTTTTCCTTCAGTTTCTCTTTGTTGTTATACTCCACACATGAGTGATATCATTTGATATTGTCTTTCTCCGCCTGACCTATTTTTCTGAACATACTACTGTCTAGCTCCATCCACGTCATTGCAAATGGTAGGATTTGTTTTCTTCTTATGGCTGCTTACTGCACTTTGTAAACTGGATTTCATTCTTCCTTTTTGTTTGTAGTTTAGCTATGTGATTTCACCATTCATCTCCTGGTTATGAGCAACAGCTTTGTGTCAATCGATATGTATCTGTATCTATCTATCGCTCTGTCTGTCTGTATATCTATCTATCTTTCTATATATCCTTCTTTCTATCTCTCTATCCTCTCTATTTATCTATCCATCTATCTAGCTTCCTGTCTTCTATCATGTGTATAATCTATCGATCATCTGTCATCTATCTATCTGTCTATCTATGAAACAATCTTCTTTCTGTCTGTCCATCTATCCTTATGTACAGAACAGTTAACTACATCAACTATGTCACTTCCCTACATTATGCTTTCAAAAACATTGCAAGGTCACTAGGCCGTAGGGAGAGCACTGGGCTCACTGAGACAATTGCACAACGAATCAGCCGCGTGTGCTTACAAAACCAGTAAATGGTGGTGCAGGGACTTGAACCCGTATCTCTGTCCTCTGTCCTCTTAAACCTCCTTCTCGCTTGCTAACTGTATTTAGCCACATTCATTGACTAAGTCCTCACTGAAGACCCCAATTATAATTCCTCTGGGCCTGTTGTAGACAGAAAAGTATACTTGGTGCTTTACTCACCACCATGTTTGAGGGACATTGGCATGTTCACCACTGAGAGGAGGAGGGACAAATAAAAAGGAACACCTATTTCTAGACAGGAGCATTTGGGAGCAAAGTGTGTGTTGTGGAGAGACGTGTTTGGTTGAGTGTCCAAACTTCCCTCTTTATGTGGTTATTACTTCTTTACAATCGTGGATATCATAAAACCCAGTGATTTCAAAAGCCCAGACGCATATTATTACAGCAATTCATTTGTTGATGTGAGAAAAATGAGAAGGACATTGCAGTACCACTAAATCTATACCTGGGCACTGCTGATACCAAACAAAAGGAATTCACGGTGGCTAGGTAGGACTATTTTCTAGTGACTGTCTCTGGGGTCTCAAACAGAATCCATTTGTTTCTTAGTTTCAAAGATTCACTTGTATAGGTTACCTGTCCCCGCCCCATCAGCTTGTAGTTTGTCTGTGTCCTTGGATCACTAGTGAGTCTCCAGTAAGGGAGCACTTAGGTGATCTTGAGTTTTCATCAGTTCTTCTAACCCTGTGTCTTTGATTGGAGCAGTGAAAGCCTGTAGTTTTATACTGATATTTGATAGCTAGGCTCTTACTGCACTTTGAAATTTTTTTTGTTCTCATTAATATACAATCACATGCAGAACAATATGTTAACTAGTCTAACCCCTTCACCAAGTCCTCTCCAAATCCCAGTTTCAGTCACTGTCCGTCAGCGTGTCGTAAAATGCCCTAGAATCACTACTTGTCTTCTCTGTGTTGTATAGCCCTCCCAATGACCCTTCAACCTACACATTATTCATGCTAATCCTAATGCCCCCATTCTTTTTTCCCGCCCTTATCAATCCCTTCCCACAAACGCTACCCAGTCCCTTTCTCTTTGGTAACTCTTAGTCCACTCTCGGGTACTGTGTATATGCTGCTGTTTCTTCCTTCAGTTTTTCTTTGTTATCGTACTCCACACATGAGTTAAATCATTTGGTACATGTATTTCTCCGACTGGCCTATTTGACTGAGCATAATACCCTCTAGCTCCGTCCAAGTTATTGCCAATGATAGGATTTGTTTTCTTATTACGGCTGCTTACTGCACTTTGTAAACTGGATGTTATTCTTCTTTTTCGTTTGTAGTTTGCTATGTGCTTCAACCATTGCTCTCATGGTTATGAGCAATAGCTTTGTGTTAATCGATATGAACTATATCTATCTATCTGTCTGTCTATCAAACATTCAATCAATCAATCAATCATCTTTCTGTCTGCCCATCTGTCCTTGTGTACAGAACAGGTAACCACATATCCTATGTCACTTTCCTACATTATGCTTCCAAAAATCCTGCAAGGTAACTAGGCTGTAGGGAGAGAACTGGGTTCACCGAGACACTTGCAAGTCGTGTCGGCCGAGTGTACCTACAAAACCAGGAAATGGTTGTGCAGGGACTTGAACCCGTGTCTCTATCCTCTGTCCTCTTTCATCTCCTTCTCACTTCCTGTCTGTATATAGCCACATTCATTCACTAAGTGCTCCCTGAAGACCACAAGTATCCTTCCTCTGGGCCTGTGGACGACAGAAACGTAAAAGTGTTGCTTTGCTCACCACCATGTTTGAAGGACATCTATGTGAACACCACTGATAGGATGGAGGGTCAAATAAAAAGGAACACCAATTTCTAGACAGGAGCAGTTGGGAGCTAAGAGTGTATTGTGGAGTGGCATATTTATTTGAGTGTCCAAACTTCCCTCTTTAGGTGGTTATTACTTCACATTCGTGAAGATCATAAAACCCACAGATTTCAAAGGCCCAGATTCTTATTATTTCAGCAACCCAGTTGTTGAGGTGAGGGAAAATGAGAATAATGTTGCTCCACCAATAAATCTATGGCTGGGCCTTGCGGAAAACAAACAAAAAGAATTCACGGTGGCCAGATAGTGCTATTTTCTACTGACTGTCTCTGGGGGCTCAAACAGAATCCATTTGTTTGATTGTTTGTTTTTCAGTTTCACTCGTGTAGGGTACTTGTCCCCACACCTTCAGCTTGTATTTTGTCTTTGTCCTTGGATCTCAAGTGAGTCTCCTGTAAGGAAGCACGTAGGTTTCTTGAGTTTTCATCCGTTCTTTTAACCCTGTGTCTTTTGTTTGCAGCACTCAGAGCCTGACCTTTTGTTCTGATGATTCAGTGCTGTGCCCTTATTGCACTTAAAAAATTTTTTTTGTTATCATTAATCTACAATCACGTGAAGAACATTATGTTTACTATGCTCCCCCTTATCCAAGTCCACCAGCAAAAACCTCTTAAAGTCGCTGTCCATCAGCATAGTTGGATGCTTTAAACCCCTTCAGCATGTACCCCTTCAAAGACACCGATACAGTCGCTGTCAATCATGGAGTAGTAAGATGCTATATAACCTCTGCTATTCTTCTCTGTGTTGTACAGCACTCCCCATGTCCCGCGCGACCCCGCAAAATATACATGGTAATCCTAATGCCCCCAATCTTTCTCCCCACACTTATCCCTCCCTTCAGAACCACCCTGTGCAGTACTTTTCCCTTTGTCAACTTTTAGTCAACTCTCATGTTCTGTGAGTATCCTGCTGTCTTTTTCCTTCAGTTTCTCTTTGTTGTTATACTCCACACATGAGTGATATCATTTGATATTGTCTTTCTCCGCCTGACCTATTTTTCTGAACATACTACTGTCTAGCTCCATCCACGTCATTGCAAATGGTAGGATTTGTTTTCTTCTTATGGCTGCTTACTGCACTTTGTAAACTGGATTTCATTCTTCCTTTTTGTTTGTAGTTTAGCTATGTGATTTCACCATTCATCTCCTGGTTATGAGCAACAGCTTTGTGTCAATCGATATGTATCTGTATCTATCTATCGCTCTGTCTGTCTGTATATCTATCTATCTTTCTATATGTCCTTCTTTCTATCTCTCTATCCTCTCTATTTATCTATCCATCTATCTAGCTTCCTGTCTTCTATCATGTGTATAATCTATCGATCATCTGTCATCTATCTATCTGTCTATCTATGAAACAATCTTCTTTCTGTCTGTCCATCTATCCTTATGTACAGAACCGTTTACTACATCAACTATGTCACTTCCCTACATTATGCTTTCAAAAACATTGCAAGGTCACTAGGCCGTAGGGAGAGCACTGGGCTCACTGAGACAATTGCAGATCGAATCAGCCGCGTGTGCTTACAAAACCAGTAAATGGTGGTGCAGGGACTTGAACCCGTATCTCTGTCCTCTGTCCTCTTAAACCTCCTTCTCGCTTGCTAACTGTATTTAGCCACATTCATTGACTAAGTCCTCACTGAAGACCCCAATTATACTTCCTCTGGGCCTTTTGTAGACAGAAAAGTATACTTGGTGCTTTACTCACCACCATGTTTGAGGGACATTGGCATGTTCACCACTGATAGGAGGAGGGACAAATAAAAAGGAGCACCTATTTCTAGACAGGAGCATTTGGGAGCAAAGTGTGTGTTGTGGAGAGACGTGTTTGGTTGAGTGTCCAAAATTCCCTCTTTATGTGGTTATTACTTCTTATCAATCGTGGATATCATAAAACCCAGTGATTTCAAAAGCCCAGACGCATATTATTACAGCAATTCATTTGTTGATGTGAGAAAAATGAGAAGGACATTGCAGTACCACTAAATCTATACCTGGGAACTGCTGATACCAAACAAAAGGAATTCACGGTGGCTAGGTAGGACTATTTTCTAGTGACTGTCTCTGGGGTCTCAAACAGAATCCATTTGTTTCTTTGTTTTAAAGATTCACTTGTATAGGGTACCTGTCCCCGCCCCTTCAGCTTGTAGTTTGTCTGTGTCCTTGGATCACAAGTGAGTCTCCAGTAAGGGAGCACTTAGGTGATCTTGAGTTTTCATCAGTTCTTCTAACCCTGTGTCTTTTGATTGGAGCAGTGAAAGCCTGTACTTTTATTCTGATATTTGATAGCTAGGCTCTTACTGCACTTTGAAATTTTTTTGTTCTCATTAATATACAATCACAAGCAGAACAATATGTTAACTAGTCTAACCCCTTCACCAAGTCCTCGCCAAATCCCAGTTTCAGTCGCTGTCCGTCAGCGTGTCGTAAGATGCTCTAGAATCACTACTTGTCTTCTCTGTGTTGTATAGCCCTCCCAATGACCCTTCACCCTACACATTATTCATGCTAATCCTAATGCCCCCATTCTTTTTCCCCGCCCTTATCAATCCCTTCCCACCAGCACTACCCAGTCCCTTTCTCTTTGGTAACTCTTAGTCCACTCTCGGGTACTGTGTATATGCTGCTGTTTCTTCCTTCAGTTTTTCTTTGTTATCGTACTCCACACATGAGTTAAATCATTTGGTACATGTATTTCTCCGACTGGACTATTTGACTGAGCATAATACCCTCTAGCTCCATCCAAGTTATTGCCAATGATTGGATTTGTTTTCTTATTATGGCTGCTTACTGCACTTTGTAAACTGGATTTTATTCTTCTTTTTCGTTTGTGGATTGCTATGTGCTTCAACCATTGCTCTCATGGTTATGAGCAATAGCTTTGTGTTAATGGATATGAACCTATATCTATCTATCTGTCTGTCTATTAATCAATCAATCAATCAATCAATCATCTTTCTGTCTGCCCATCTGTCCTTGTGTACAGAACAGGTAACCACATATCCTATGTCACTTTCCTACATTATGCTTCCAAAAATCCTGCAAGGTATCTAGGCTGTAGGGAGAGCACTGGGTTCACCGAGACACTTGCAGGTCGTGTCGGCCGAGTGTACCTACAAAACCAGGAAATGGTTGTTCAGGGACTTGAACCCGTGTCTCTATCCTCTGTCCTCTTTCATCTCCTTCTCACTTCCTGTCTGTATATAGCCACATTCATTCACTAAGTGCTCCCTGAAGAACACAAGTATCCTTCCTCTGGGCCTGTGGACGACAGAAACGTAAAATTGTTGCTTTGCTCACCACCATGTTTGAAGGACATCTATGTGAACACCACTGATAGGATGGAGGGTCAAATTAAAAGGAACACCAATTTCTAGACAGGAGCAGTTGGGAGCTAAGAGTGTATTGTGGAGTGACATATTTATTTGAGTGTCCAAACTTCCCTGTTTAGGTGGTTATTACTTCACATTCTTGAAGATCATAAAACCCACAGATTTCAAAGGCCCAGATTCTTATTATTTCAGCAACCCAGTTGTTGAGGTGAGGGAAAATGAGAAGGATGTTGCTCCACCAATAAATCTATGGCTGGGCCTTGCGGAAAACAAACAAAAAGAATTCACGGTGGCCAGATAGAGCTATTTTCTACTGACTGTCTCTGGGGGCTCAAACAGAGTCCATTTGTTTGATTGTTTGTTTTTCAGTTTCACTCGTGTAGGGTACTTGTCCCCACACCTTCAGCTTGTATTTTGTCTTTGTCCTTGGATCTCAAGTGAGTCTCCTGTAAGGAAGCACGTAGGATTCTTGAGTTTTCATCCGTTCTTTTAACCCTGTGTCTTTTGTTTGCAGCACTCAGATCCTGACCTTTTATTCTGATGATTCAGTGCTGTGCCCTTATTGCACTTAAAAAATTTTTTTTGTTATCATTAATCTACAATCACGTGAAGAACATTATGTGTACTATGCTCCCCCTTATCCAAGTCCACCAGCAAAAACCTCTTAAAGTCGCTGTCCATCAGCATAGTTGGATGCTTTAAACCCCTTCAGCATGTACCCCTTCAAAGACACCGATACAGTCGCTGTCAATCATGGAGTAGTAAGATGCTATATAACCTCTACTATTCTTCTCTGTGTTGTACAGCACTCCCCATGTCCCGCGCGACCCCGCAAAATATACATGGTAATCCTAATGCCCCCAATCTTTCTCCCCACACTTATCCCTCCCTTCAGAACCACCCTGTGCAGTACTTTTCCCTTTGTCAACTTTTAGTCAACTCTCATGTTCTGTGAGTATCCTGCTGTCTTTTTCCTTCAGTTTCTCTTTGTTGTTATACTCCACACATGAGTGATATCATTTGATATTGTCTTTCTCCGCCTGACCTGTTTTTCTGAACATACTACTGTCTAGCTCCATCCACGTCATTGCAAATGGTAGGATTTGTTTTCTTCTTATGGCTGCTTACTGCACTTTGTAAACTGGATTTCATTCTTCCTTTTTGTTTGTAGTTTAGCTATGTGATTTCACCATTCATCTCCTGGTTATGAGCAACAGCTTTGTGTCAATCGATATGTATCTGTATCTATCTATCGCTCTGTCTGTCTGTATATCTATCTATCTTTCTATATATCCTTCTTTCTATCTCTCTATCCTCTCTATTTATCTATCCATCTATCTAGCTTCCTGTCTTCTATCATGTGTATAAACTATCGATCATCTGTCATCTATCTATCTGTCTATCTATGAAACAATCTTCTTTCTGTCTGTCCATCTATCCATATGTACAGAACAGTTTACTACATCAACTATGTCACTTCCCTACATTATGCTTTCAAAAACATTGCAAGGTCACTAGGCTGTAGGGAGAGCACTGGGCTCACTGAGACAATTGCAGATCGAATCAGCCGCGTGTACTTACAAAACCAGTAAATGGTGGTGCAGGGACTTGATCCCGTATCTCTGTCCTCTGTCCTCTTAAACCTCCTTCTCGCTTGCTAACTGTATTTAGCCACATTCATTGACTAAGTCCTCACTGAAGACCCCAATTATACTTCCTCTGGGCCTGTTGTAGACAGAAAAGTGTACTTGGTGCTTTACTCACCACCATGTTTGAGGGACATTGGCATGTTCACCACTGATAGGAGGAGGGACAAATAAAAAGGAACACCTATTTCTAGACAGGAGCATTTGGGAGCAAAGTGTGTGTTGTGGAGAGACGTGTTTGGTTGAGTGTCCAAACTTCCCTCTTTATGTGGTTATTACTTCTTTACAATCGTGGATATCATAAAACCCAGTGATTTCAAAAGCCCAGACGCATATTATTACAGCAATTCATTTGTTGATGTGAGAAAAATGAGAAGGACATTGCAGTACCACTAAATCTATACCTGGGCACTGCTGATACCAAACAAAAGGAATTCACGGTGGCTAGGTAGGACTATTTTCTAGTGACTGTCTCTGGGGTCTCAAACAGAATCCATTTGTTTCTTTGTTTCAAAGATTCACTTGTATAGGGTACCTGTCCCCGCCCCTTCAGCTTGTAGTTTGTCTGTGTCCTTGGATCACAAGTGAGTCTCCAGTAAGGGAGCACTTAGTTGATCTTGAGTTTTCATCAGTTCTTCTAACCCTGTGTCTTTTGATTGGAGCAGTGAAAGCCTGTAGTTTTATACTGATATTTGATAGCTAGGCTCTTACTGCACTTTGAAATTTTTGTTGTTCTCATTAATATACAATCACATGCAGAACAATATGTTAACTAGTCTAACCCCTTCACCAAGTCCTCGCCAAATCCCAGTTTCAGTCACTGTCCGTCAGCGTGTCGTAAAATGCCATAGAATCACTACTTGTCTTCTCTGTGTTGTATAGCCCTCCCAATGACCCTTCAACCTACACATTATTCATGCTAATCCTAATGCCCCCATTCTTTTTTCCCGCCCTTATCAATCCCTTCCCACAAACGCTACCCAGTCCCTTTCTCTTTGGTAACTCTTAGTCCACTCTCGGGTACTGTGTATATGCTGCTGTTTCTTCCTTCAGTTTTTCTTTGTTATCGTACTCCACACATGAGTTAAATCATTTGGTACATGTATTTCTCCGACTGGCCTATTTGACTGAGCATAATACCCTCTAGCTCCATCCAAGTTATTGCCAATGATAGGATTTGTTTTCTTCTTATGGCTGCTTACTGCACTTTTTAAACTGGATGTTATTCTTCTTTTTCGTTTGTAGTTTGCTATGTGCTTCAACCATTGCTCTCATGGTTATGAGCAATAGCTTTGTGTTAATCGATATGAACTATATCTATCTATCTGTCTGTCTATCAAACATTCAATCAATCAATCAAACAATCTTTCTGTCTGCCCATCTGTCCTTGTGTACAGAACAGGTAACCACATATCCTATGTCACTTTCCTACATTATGCTTCCAAAAATCCTGCAAGGTAACTAGGCTGTAGGGAGAGAACTGGGTTCACCGAGACACTTGCAGGTCGTGTCGGCCGAGTGTACCTACAAAACCAGGTAATGGTTGTGCAGGGACTTGAACCCGTGTCTCTATCCTCTGTCCTCTTTCATCTCCTTCTCACTTCCTGTCTGTATATAGCCACATTCATTCACTAAGTGCTCCCTGAAGACCACAAGTATCCTTCCTCTGGGCCTGTGGACGACAGAAACGTAAAATTGTTGCTTTGCTCACCACCATGTTTGAAGGACATCTATGTGAACACCACTGATAGGATGGAGGGTCAAATAAAAAGGAACACCAATTTCTAGACAGGAGCAGTTGGGAGCTAAGAGTGTATTGTGGAGTGACATATTTATTTGAGTGTCCAAACTTCCCTCTTTAGGTGGTTATTACTTCACATTCGTGAAGATCATAAAACCCACAGATTTCAAAGGCCCAGATTCTTATTATTTCAGCAACCCAGTTGTTGAGGTGAGAGATAATGAGAAGGACGTTGCTCCACCACTAAATCTATGGCTGGGCCTTGCTGAAAACAAACAAAAAGAATTCACGGTGGCCAGATAGTGCTATTTTCTACTGACTGTCTCTGGTTGCTCAAACAGAATCCATTTGTTTGATTGTTTGTTTTTCAGTTTCACTCGTGTAGGGTACTTGTCCCCACACCTTCAGCTTGTAGTTTGTCTTCGTCCTTGGATCTCAAGTGAGTCTCCTGTAAGGTAGCACGTAGGTTTCTTGAGTTTTCATCCGTTCTTTTAACCCTGTGTCTTTTGTTTGCAGCACTCAGAGCCTGACCTTTTATTCTGATGATTCAGTGCTGTGCCCTTATTGCACTTAAATAATTTTTTTTGTTATCATTAATCTACAATCACGTGACGAACATTATGTTTAGTATGCTCCCCCTTATCCAAGTCCACCAGCAAAAACCTCTTAAAGTCGCTGTCCATCAGCATAGTTGGATGCTTTAAACACCTTCAGCATGTACCCCTTCAAAGACACCGATACAGTCGCTGTCAATCATGGAGTAGTAAGAAGCTATATAACCTCTACTAGTCTTCTCTGTGTTGTACAGCACTCCCCATGTCCCGCGCGACCCCACGCAATATACATGGTAATCCTAATGCCCCCAATCTTTCTCCCCACACTTATCCCTCCCTTCAGAACCACCCTGTGCAGTCCTTTTCCCTTTGGCAACTTTTAGTCAACTCTCGGGTTCTGTGAGTATCCTGCTGTTTTTTTCCTTCAGTTTCTCTTTGTTGTTATACTCCACACATGAGTGATATCATTTGATATTGTCTTTCTCCGCCTGACCTATTTTTCTGAACATACTACTGTCTAGCTCCATTCACGTCATTGCAAATGGTAGGATTTGTTTTCTTCTTATGGCTGCTTACTGCACTTTGTAAACTGGATTTCATTCTTCCTTTTTGTTTGTAGTTTAGCTATGTGATTTCACCATTCATCTCCTGGTTATGAGCAACAGCTTTGTGTCAATCGATATGTATCTGTATCTATCTATCGCTCTGTCTGTCTGTATATCTATCTATCTTTCTATATATCCTTCTTTCTATCTCTCTATCCTCTCTATTTATCTATCCATCTATCTAGCTTCCTGTCTTCTATCATGTGTATAAACTATCGATCATCTGTCATCTATCTATCTGTCTATCTATGAAACAATCTTCTTTCTGTCTGTCCATCTATCCATATGTACAGAACAGTTTACTACATCAACTATGTCACTTCCCTACATTATGCTTTCAAAAACATTGCAAGGTCACTAGGCTGTAGGGAGAGCACTGGGCTCACTGAGACAATTGCAGATCGAATCAGCCGCGTGTACTTACAAAACCAGTAAATGGTGGTGCAGGGACTTGATCCCGTATCTCTGTCCTCTGTCCTCTTAAACCTCCTTCTCGCTTGCTAACTGTATTTAGCCACATTCATTGACTAAGTCCTCACTGAAGACCCCAATTATACTTCCTCTGGGCCTGTTGTAGACAGAAAAGTATACTTGGTGCTTTACTCACCACCATGTTTGAGGGACATTGGCATGTTCACCACTGATAGGAGGAGGGACAAATAAAAAGGAACACCTATTTCTAGACAGGAGCATTTGGGAGCAAAGTATGTGTTGTGGAGAGACGTGTTTGGTTGAGTGTCCAAACTTCCCTCTTTATGTGGTTATTACTTCTTTACAATCGTGGATATCATAAAACCCAGTGATTTCAAAAGCCCAGACGCATATTATTACAGCAATTCATTTGTTGATGTGAGAAAAATGAGAAGGACATTGCAGTACCACTAAATCTATACCTGGGCACTGCTGATACCAAACAAAAGGAATTCACGGTGGCTAGGTAGGACTATTTTCTAGTGACTGTCTCTGGGGTCTCAAACAGAATCCATTTGTTTCTTTGTTTCAAAGATTCACTTGTATAGGGTACCTGTCCCCGCCCCTTCAGCTTGTAGTTTGTCTGTGTCCTTGGATCACAAGTGAGTCTCCAGTAAGGGAGCACTTAGTTGATCTTGAGTTTTCATCAGTTCTTCTAACCCTGTGTCTTTTGATTGGAGCAGTGAAAGCCTGTAGTTTTATACTGATATTTGATAGCTAGGCTCTTACTGCACTTTGAAATTTTTGTTGTTCTCATTAATATACAATCACATGCAGAACAATATGTTAACTAGTCTAACCCCTTCACCAAGTCCTCGCCAAATCCCAGTTTCAGTCACTGTCCGTCAGCGTGTCGTAAAATGCCCTAGAATCACTACTTGTCTTCTCTGTGTTGTATAGCCCTCCCAATGACCCTTCAACCTACACATTATTCATGCTAATCCTAATGCCCCCATTCTTTTTTCCCGCCCTTATCAATCCCTTCCCACAAACGCTACCCAGTCCCTTTCTCTTTGGTAACTCTTAGTCCTATCTCGGGTACTGTGTATATGCTGCTGTTTCTTCCTTCAGTTTTTCTTTGTTATCGTACTCCACACATGAGTTAAATCATTTGGTACATGTATTTCTCCGACTGGCCTATTTGACTGAGCATAATACCCTCTAGCTCCATCCAAGTTATTGCCAATGATAGGATTTGTTTTCTTCTTATGGCTGCTTACTGCACTTTTTAAACTGGATGTTATTCTTCTTTTTCGTTTGTAGTTTGCTATGTGCTTCAACCATTGCTCTCATGGTTATGAGCAATAGCTTTGTGTTAATCGATATGAACTATATCTATCTATCTGTCTGTCTATCAAACATTCAATCAATCAATCAAACAATCTTTCTGTCTGCCCATCTGTCCTTGTGTACAGAACAGGTAACCACATATCCTATGTCACTTTCCTACATTATGCTTCCAAAAATCCTGCAAGGTAACTAGGCTGTAGGGAGAGAACTGGGTTCACCGAGACACTTGCAGGTCGTGTCGGCCGAGTGTACCTACAAAACCAGGTAATGGTTGTGCAGGGACTTGAACCCGTGTCTCTATCCTCTGTCCTCTTTCATCTCCTTCTCACTTCCTGTCTGTATATAGCCACATTCATTCACTAAGTGCTCCCTGAAGACCACAAGTATCCTTCCTCTGGGCCTGTGGACGACAGAAACGTAAAATTGTTGCTTTGCTCACCACCATGTTTGAAGGACATCTATGTGAACACCACTGATAGGATGGAGGGTCAAATAAAAAGGAACACCAATTTCTAGACAGGAGCAGTTGGGAGCTAAGAGTGTATTGTGGAGTGACATATTTATTTGAGTGTCCAAACTTCCCTCTTTAGGTGGTTATTACTTCACATTCGTGAAGATCATAAAACCCACAGATTTCAAAGGCCCAGATTCTTATTATTTCAGCAACCCAGTTGTTGAGGTGAGAGATAATGAGAAGGACGTTGCTCCACCACTAAATCTATGGCTGGGCCTTGCTGAAAACAAACAAAAAGAATTCACGGTGGCCAGATAGTGCTATTTTCTACTGACTGTCTCTGGTTGCTCAAACAGAATCCATTTGTTTGATTGTTTGTTTTTCAGTTTCACTCGTGTAGGGTACTTGTCCCCACACCTTCAGCTTGTAGTTTGTCTTTGTCCTTGGATCTCAAGTGAGTCTCCTGTAAGGTAGCACGTAGGTTTCTTGAGTTTTCATCCGTTCTTTTAACCCTGTGTCTTTTGTTTGCAGCACTCAGAGCCTGACCTTTTATTCTGATGATTCAGTGCTGTGCCCTTATTGCACTTAAAAAATTTTTTTTGTTATCATTAATCTACAATCACGTGAAGAACATTATGTTTACTATGCTCCCCCTTATCCAAGTCCACCAGCAAAAACCTCTTCAAGTCGCTGTCCATCAGCATAGTTGGATGCTTTAAACACCTTCAGCATGTACCCCTTCAAAGACACCGATACAGTCGCTGTCAATCATGGAGTAGTAAGATGCTATATAACCTCTACTAGTCTTCTCTGTGTTGTACAGCACTCCCCATGTCCCGCGCGACCCCACGCAATATACATGGTAATCCTAATGCCCCCAATCTTTCTCCCCACACTTATCCCTCCCTTCAGAACCACCCTGTGCAGTCCTTTTCCCTTTGGCAACTTTTAGTCAACTCTCGGGTTCTGTGAGTATCCTGCTGTTTTTTTCCTTCAGTTTCTCTTTGTTGTTATACTCCACATATGAGTGATATCATTTGATATTGTCTTTCTCCACCTGACCTATTTTTCTGAACATACTACTGTCTAGCTCCATCCACGTCATTGCAAATGGTAGGATTTGTTTTCTTCTTATGGCTGCTTACTGCACTTTGTAAACTGGATTTCATTCTTCCTTTTGTTTGTAGTTTAGCTATGTGATTTCACCATTCATCTCCTGGTTATGAGCAACAGCTTTGTGTCAATCGATATGTATCTGTATCTATCTATCGCTCTGTCTGTCTGTATATCTATCTATCTTTCTATATATCCTTCTTTCTATCTATCCTCTCTATTTATCTATCCATCTATCTAGCTTCCTGTCTTCTATCATGTGTATAAACTATCGATCATCTGTCATCTATCTATCTGTCTATCTATGAAACAATCTTCTTTCTGTCTGTCCATCTATCCTTATGTACAGGACAGTTAACTACATCAACTATGTCACTTCCCTACATTATGCTTTCAAAAACATTGCAAGGTCACTAGGCCGTAGGGAGAGCACTGGGCTCACTGAGACAATTGCAGATCGAATCAGCCGCGTGTGCTTACAAAACCAGTAAATGGTGGTGCAGGGACTTGAACACGTATCTCTGTCCTCTGTCCTCTTAAACCTCCTTCTCGCTTGCTAACTGTATTTAGCCACATTCATTGAGTAAGTCCTCACTGAAGACCCAAATTATACTTCCTCTGGGCCTGTTGTAGACAGAAAAGTATACTTGGTGCTTTACTCACCACCATGTTTGAGAGACATTGGCATGTTCACCACTGATTAGGAGGAGGGACAAATAAAAAGGAACACCTATTTCTAGACAGGAGCATTTGGGAGCAAAGTGTGTGTTGTGGAGAGACGTGTTTGGTTGAGTGTCCAAACTTCCCTCTTTATGTGGTTATTGCTTGTTTACAATAGTGGATATCATAAAACCCAGTGATTTCAAAAGCCCAGACGCATATTATTACAGCAATTCATTTGTTGATGTGAGAAAAATGAGAAGGACATTGCAGTACCACTAAATCTATACCTGGGCACTGCTGATACCAAACAAAAGGAATTCACGGTGGCTAGGTAGGACTATTTCCTAGTGACTGTCTCTGGGGTCTCAAACAGAATCCATTTGTTTCTTTGTTTCAAAGATTCACTTGTATAGGGTACCTGTCCCCGCCCCTTCAGCTTGTAGTTTGTCTGTGTCCTTGGATCACAAGTGAGTCTCCAGTAAGGGAGCACTTAGGTGATCTTGAGTTTTCATCAGTTCTTCTAACCCTGTGTCTTTTGATTGGAGCAGTGAAAGCCTGTACTTTTATTCTGATATTTGATAGCTAGGCTCTTACTGCACTTTGAAATTTTTTTTGTTCTCATTAATATACAATCACATGCAGAACAATATGTTAACTAGTCTAACCCCTTCACCAAGTCCTCGCCAAATCCCAGTTTCAGTCGCTGTCCGTCAGCGTGTCGTAAGATGCTCTAGAATCACTACTTGTCTTCTCTGTGTTGTATAGCCCTCCCAATGACCCTTCACCCTACACATTATTCATGCTAATCCTAATGCCCCCATTCTTTTTTCCCGCCCTTATCAATCCCTTCCCACAAACACTACCCAGTCCCATTCTCTTTGGTAACACTTAGTCCACTCTCGGGTACTGTGTATATGCTGCTGTTTCTTCCTTCAGTTTTTCTTTGTTATCGTACTCCACACATGAGTTAAATCATTTGGTACATGTATTTCTCCGACTGGACTATTTGACTGAGCATAATACCCTCTAGCTCCATCCAAGTTATTGCCAATGATAGGATTTGTTTTCTTCTTATGGCTGCTTACTGCACTTTTTAAACTGGATTTTATTCTTCTTTTTCGTTTGTAGTTTGCTATGTGCTTCAACCATTGCTCTCATGGTTATGAGCAATAGCTTTGTGTTAATGGATATGAACCTATATCTATCTATCTGTCTGTCTATCAATCAATCAATCAATCAATCAATCATCTTTCTGTCTGCCCATCTGTCCTTGTGTACAGAACAGGTAACCACATATCCTATGTCACTTTCCTACATTATGCTTCCAAAAATCCTGCAAGGTAACTAGGCTGTAGGGAGAGTACTGGGTTCACCGAGACACTTGCAGGTCGTGTCGGCCGAGTGTACCTACAAAACCAGGAAATGGTTGTGCAGGGACTTGAACCCGTGTCTCTATCCTCTGTCCTCTTTCATCTCCTTCTCACTTCCTGTCTGTATGTAGCCACATTCATTCACTAAGTGCTCCCTGAAGACCACAAGTATCCTTCCTCTGGGCCTGTGGACGACAGAAACGTAAAATTGTTGCTTTGCTCACCACCATGTTTGAAGGACATCTATGTGAACACCACTGATAGGATGGAGGGTCAAATTAAAAGGAACACCAATTTCTAGACAGGAGCAGTTGGGAGCTAAGAGTGTATTGTGGAGTGACATATTTATTTGAGTGTCCAAACTTCCCTCTTTAGGTGGTTATTACTTCACATTCGTGAAGATCATAAAACCCACAGATTTCAAAGGCCCAGATTCTTATTATTTCAGCAACCCAGTTGTTGAGGTGAGAGAAAATGAGAAGGACGTTGCTCCACCACTAAATCTATGGCTGGGCCTTGCTGAAAACAAACAAAAAGGATTCACGGTGGCCAGATAGTGCTATTTCCTACTGACTGTCTCTGGGGGCTCAAACAGAATCCATTTGTTTGATTGTTTGTTTTTCAGTTTCACTCGTGTAGGGTACTTGTCCCCACACCTTCAGCTTGTAGTTTGTCTTTGTCCTTGGATCTCAAGTGAGTCTCCTGTAAGGAAGCACGTAGGTTTCTTGAGTTTTCATCCGTTCTTTTAACCCTGTGTCTTTTGTTTGCAGCACTCAGAGCCTGACCTTTTATTCTGATGATTCAGTGCTGTGCCCTTATTGCACTTAAAAAATTTTTTTTGTTATCATTAATCTACAATCACGTGACGAACATTATGTTTACTATGCTCCCCCTTATCCAAGTCCACCAGCAAAAACCTCTTAAAGTCGCTGTCCATCAGCATAGTTGGATGCTTTAAACACCTTCAGCATGTACCCCTTCAAAGACACCGATACAGTCGCTGTCAATCATGGAGTAGTAAGAAGCTATATAACCTCTACTAGTCTTCTCTGTGTTGTACAGCACTCCCCATGTCCCGCGCGACCCCACGCAATATACATGGTAATCCTAATGCCCCCAATCTTTCTCCCCACACTTATCCCTCCCTTCAGAACCACCCTGTGCAGTCCTTTTCCCTTTGGCAACTTTTAGTCAACTCTCGGGTTCTGTGAGTATCCTGCTGTTTTTTTCCTTCAGTTTCTCTTTGTTGTTATACTCCACACATGAGTGATATCATTTGATATTGTCTTTCTCCGCCTGACCTATTTTTCTGAACATACTACTGTCTAGCTCCATTCACGTCATTGCAAATGGTAGGATTTGTTTTCTTCTTATGGCTGCTTACTGCACTTTGTAAACTGGATTTCATTCTTCCTTTTTGTTTGTAGTTTAGCTATGTGATTTCACCATTCATCTCCTGGTTATGAGCAACAGCTTTGTGTCAATCGATATGTATCTGTATCTATCTATCGCTCTGTCTGTCTGTATATCTATCTATCTTTCTATATATCCTTCTTTCTATCTCTCTATCCTCTCTATTTATCTATCCATCTATCTAGCTTCCTGTCTTCTATCATGTGTATAAACTATCGATCATCTGTCATCTATCTATCTGTCTATCTATGAAACAATCTTCTTTCTGTCTGTCCATCTATCCATATGTACAGAACAGTTTACTACATCAACTATGTCACTTCCCTACATTATGCTTTCAAAAACATTGCAAGGTCACTAGGCTGTAGGGAGAGCACTGGGCTCACTGAGACAATTGCAGATCGAATCAGCCGCGTGTACTTACAAAACCAGTAAATGGTGGTGCAGGGACTTGATCCCGTATCTCTGTCCTCTGTCCTCTTAAACCTCCTTCTCGCTTGCTAACTGTATTTAGCCACATTCATTGACTAAGTCCTCACTGAAGACCCCAATTATACTTCCTCTGGGCCTGTTGTAGACAGAAAAGTATACTTGGTGCTTTACTCACCACCATGTTTGAGGGACATTGGCATGTTCACCACTGATAGGAGGAGGGACAAATAAAAAGGAACACCTATTTCTAGACAGGAGCATTTGGGAGCAAAGTATGTGTTGTGGAGAGACGTGTTTGGTTGAGTGTCCAAACTTCCCTCTTTATGTGGTTATTACTTCTTTACAATCGTGGATATCATAAAACCCAGTGATTTCAAAAGCCCAGACGCATATTATTACAGCAATTCATTTGTTGATGTGAGAAAAATGAGAAGGACATTGCAGTACCACTAAATCTATACCTGGGCACTGCTGATACCAAACAAAAGGAATTCACGGTGGCTAGGTAGGACTATTTTCTAGTGACTGTCTCTGGGGTCTCAAACAGAATCCATTTGTTTCTTTGTTTCAAAGATTCACTTGTATAGGGTACCTGTCCCCGCCCCTTCAGCTTGTAGTTTGTCTGTGTCCTTGGATCACAAGTGAGTCTCCAGTAAGGGAGCACTTAGTTGATCTTGAGTTTTCATCAGTTCTTCTAACCCTGTGTCTTTTGATTGGAGCAGTGAAAGCCTGTAGTTTTATACTGATATTTGATAGCTAGGCTCTTACTGCACTTTGAAATTTTTTTTGTTCTCATTAATATACAATCACATGCAGAACAATATGTTAACTAGTCTAACCCCTTCACCAAGTCCTCGCCAAATCCCAGTTTCAGTCACTGTCCGTCAGCGTGTCGTAAAATGCCCTAGAATCACTACTTGTCTTCTCTGTGTTGTATAGCCCTCCCAATGACCCTTCAACCTACACATTATTCATGCTAATCCTAATGCCCCCATTCTTTTTTCCCGCCCTTATCAATCCCTTCCCACAAACGCTACCCAGTCCCTTTCTCTTTGGTAACTCTTAGTCCTATCTCGGGTACTGTGTATATGCTGCTGTTTCTTCCTTCAGTTTTTCTTTGTTATCGTACTCCACACATGAGTTAAATCATTTGGTACATGTATTTCTCCGACTGGCCTATTTGACTGAGCATAATACCCTCTAGCTCCATCCAAGTTATTGCCAATGATAGGATTTGTTTTCTTCTTATGGCTGCTTACTGCACTTTTTAAACTGGATGTTATTCTTCTTTTTCGTTTGTAGTTTGCTATGTGCTTCAACCATTGCTCTCATGGTTATGAGCAATAGCTTTGTGTTAATCGATATGAACTATATCTATCTATCTGTCTGTCTATCAAACATTCAATCAATCAATCAAACAATCTTTCTGTCTGCCCATCTGTCCTTGTGTACAGAACAGGTAACCACATATCCTATGTCACTTTCCTACATTATGCTTCCAAAAATCCTGCAAGGTAACTAGGCTGTAGGGAGAGAACTGGGTTCACCGAGACACTTGCAGGTCGTGTCGGCCGAGTGTACCTACAAAACCAGGTAATGGTTGTGCAGGGACTTGAACCCGTGTCTCTATCCTCTGTCCTCTTTCATCTCCTTCTCACTTCCTGTCTGTATATAGCCACATTCATTCACTAAGTGCTCCCTGAAGACCACAAGTATCCTTCCTCTGGGCCTGTGGACGACAGAAACGTAAAATTGTTGCTTTGCTCACCACCATGTTTGAAGGACATCTATGTGAACACCACTGATAGGATGGAGGGTCAAATAAAAAGGAACACCAATTTCTAGACAGGAGCAGTTGGGAGCTAAGAGTGTATTGTGGAGTGACATATTTATTTGAGTGTCCAAACTTCCCTCTTTAGGTGGTTATTACTTCACATTCGTGAAGATCATAAAACCCACAGATTTCAAAGGCCCAGATTCTTATTATTTCAGCAACCCAGTTGTTGAGGTGAGAGATAATGAGAAGGACGTTGCTCCACCACTAAATCTATGGCTGGGCCTTGCTGAAAACAAACAAAAAGAATTCACGGTGGCCAGATAGTGCTATTTTCTACTGACTGTCTCTGGTTGCTCAAACAGAATCCATTTGTTTGATTGTTTGTTTTTCAGTTTCACTCGTGTAGGGTACTTGTCCCCACACCTTCAGCTTGTAGTTTGTCTTTGTCCTTGGATCTCAAGTGAGTCTCCTGTAAGGTAGCACGTAGGTTTCTTGAGTTTTCATCCGTTCTTTTAACCCTGTGTCTTTTGTTTGCAGCACTCAGAGCCTGACCTTTTATTCTGATGATTCAGTGCTGTGCCCTTATTGCACTTAAAAAATTTTTTTTGTTATCATTAATCTACAATCACGTGAAGAACATTATGTTTACTATGCTCCCCCTTATCCAAGTCCACCAGCAAAAACCTCTTCAAGTCGCTGTCCATCAGCATAGTTGGATGCTTTAAACACCTTCAGCATGTACCCCTTCAAAGACACCGATACAGTCGCTGTCAATCATGGAGTAGTAAGATGCTATATAACCACTACTAGTCTTCTCTGTGTTGTACAGCACTCCCCATGTCCCGCGCGACCCCACGCAATATACATGGTAATCCTAATGCCCCCAATCTTTCTCCCCACACTTATCCCTCCCTTCAGAACCACCCTGTGCAGTCCTTTTCCCTTTGGCAACTTTTAGTCAACTCTCGGGTTCTGTGAGTATCCTGCTGTTTTTTTCCTTCAGTTTCTCTTTGTTGTTATACTCCACATATGAGTGATATCATTTGATATTGTCTTTCTCCACCTGACCTATTTTTCTGAACATACTACTGTCTAGCTCCATCCACGTCATTGCAAATGGTAGGATTTGTTTTCTTCTTATGGCTGCTTACTGCACTTTGTAAACTGGATTTCATTCTTCCTTTTGTTTGTAGTTTAGCTATGTGATTTCACCATTCATCTCCTGGTTATGAGCAACAGCTTTGTGTCAATCGATATGTATCTGTATCTATCTATCGCTCTGTCTGTCTGTATATCTATCTATCTTTCTATATATCCTTCTTTCTATCTATCCTCTCTATTTATCTATCCATCTATCTAGCTTCCTGTCTTCTATCATGTGTATAAACTATCGATCATCTGTCATCTATCTATCTGTCTATCTATGAAACAATCTTCTTTCTGTCTGTCCATCTATCCTTATGTACAGGACAGTTAACTACATCAACTATGTCACTTCCCTACATTATGCTTTCAAAAACATTGCAAGGTCACTAGGCCGTAGGGAGAGCACTGGGCTCACTGAGACAATTGCAGATCGAATCAGCCGCGTGTGCTTACAAAACCAGTAAATGGTGGTGCAGGGACTTGAACACGTATCTCTGTCCTCTGTCCTCTTAAACCTCCTTCTCGCTTGCTAACTGTATTTAGCCACATTCATTGAGTAAGTCCTCACTGAAGACCCAAATTATACTTCCTCTGGGCCTGTTGTAGACAGAAAAGTATACTTGGTGCTTTACTCACCACCATGTTTGAGAGACATTGGCATGTTCACCACTGATTAGGAGGAGGGACAAATAAAAAGGAACACCTATTTCTAGACAGGAGCATTTGGGAGCAAAGTGTGTGTTGTGGAGAGACGTGTTTGGTTGAGTGTCCAAACTTCCCTCTTTATGTGGTTATTGCTTGTTTACAATAGTGGATATCATAAAACCCAGTGATTTCAAAAGCCCAGACGCATATTATTACAGCAATTCATTTGTTGATGTGAGAAAAATGAGAAGGACATTGCAGTACCACTAAATCTATACCTGGGCACTGCTGATACCAAACAAAAGGAATTCACGGTGGCTAGGTAGGACTATTTCCTAGTGACTGTCTCTGGGGTCTCAAACAGAATCCATTTGTTTCTTTGTTTCAAAGATTCACTTGTATAGGGTACCTGTCCCCGCCCCTTCAGCTTGTAGTTTGTCTGTGTCCTTGGATCACAAGTGAGTCTCCAGTAAGGGAGCACTTAGGTGATCTTGAGTTTTCATCAGTTCTTCTAACCCTGTGTCTTTTGATTGGAGCAGTGAAAGCCTGTACTTTTATTCTGATATTTGATAGCTAGGCTCTTACTGCACTTTGAAATTTTTTTTGTTCTCATTAATATACAATCACATGCAGAACAATATGTTAACTAGTCTAACCCCTTCACCAAGTCCTCGCCAAATCCCAGTTTCAGTCGCTGTCCGTCAGCGTGTCGTAAGATGCTCTAGAATCACTACTTGTCTTCTCTGTGTTGTATAGCCCTCCCAATGACCCTTCACCCTACACATTATTCATGCTAATCCTAATGCCCCCATTCTTTTTTCCCGCCCTTATCAATCCCTTCCCACAAACACTACCCAGTCCCATTCTCTTTGGTAACACTTAGTCCACTCTCGGGTACTGTGTATATGCTGCTGTTTCTTCCTTCAGTTTTTCTTTGTTATCGTACTCCACACATGAGTTAAATCATTTGGTACATGTATTTCTCCGACTGGACTATTTGACTGAGCATAATACCCTCTAGCTCCATCCAAGTTATTGCCAATGATAGGATTAGTTTTCTTCTTATGGCTGCTTACTGCACTTTTTAAACTGGATTTTATTCTTCTTTTTCGTTTGTAGTTTGCTATGTGCTTCAACCATTGCTCTCATGGTTATGAGCAATAGCTTTGTGTTAATGGATATGAACCTATATCTATCTATCTGTCTGTCTATCAATCAATCAATCAATCAATCAATCATCTTTCTGTCTGCCCATCTGTCCTTGTGTACAGAACAGGTAACCACATATCCTATGTCACTTTCCTACATTATGCTTCCAAAAATCCTGCAAGGTAACTAGGCTGTAGGGAGAGTACTGGGTTCACCGAGACACTTGCAGGTCGTGTCGGCCGAGTGTACCTACAAAACCAGGAAATGGTTGTGCAGGGACTTGAACCCGTGTCTCTATCCTCTGTCCTCTTTCATCTCCTTCTCACTTCCTGTCTGTATGTAGCCACATTCATTCACTAAGTGCTCCCTGAAGACCACAAGTATCCTTCCTCTGGGCCTGTGGACGACAGAAACGTAAAATTGTTGCTTTGCTCACCACCATGTTTGAAGGACATCTATGTGAACACCACTGATAGGATGGAGGGTCAAATTAAAAGGAACACCAATTTCTAGACAGGAGCAGTTGGGAGCTAAGAGTGTATTGTGGAGTGACATATTTATTTGAGTGTCCAAACTTCCCTCTTTAGGTGGTTATTACTTCACATTCGTGAAGATCATAAAACCCACAGATTTCAAAGGCCCAGATTCTTATTATTTCAGCAACCCAGTTGTTGAGGTGAGAGAAAATGAGAAGGACGTTGCTCCACCACTAAATCTATGGCTGGGCCTTGCTGAAAACAAACAAAAAGGATTCACGGTGGCCAGATAGTGCTATTTCCTACTGACTGTCTCTGGGGGCTCAAACAGAATCCATTTGTTTGATTGTTTGTTTTTCAGTTTCACTCGTGTAGGGTACTTGTCCCCACACCTTCAGCTTGTAGTTTGTCTTTGTCCTTGGATCTCAAGTGAGTCTCCTGTAAGGAAGCACGTAGGTTTCTTGAGTTTTCATCCGTTCTTTTAACCCTGTGTCTTTTGTTTGCAGCACTCAGAGCCTGACCTTTTATTCTGATGATTCAGTGCTGTGCCCTTATTGCACTTAAAAAATTTTTTTTGTTATCATTAATCTACAATCACGTGAAGAACATTATGTTTACTATGCTCCCCCTTATCCAAGTCCACCAGCAAAAACCTCTTCAAGTCGCTGTCCATCAGCATAGTTGGATGCTTTAAACACCTTCAGCATGTACCCCTTCAAAGACACCGATACAGTCGCTGTCAATCATGGAGTAGTAAGATGCTATATAACCTCTACTAGTCTTCTCTGTGTTGTACAGCACTCCCCATGTCCCGCGCGACCCCACGCAATATACATGGTAATCCTAATGCCCCCAATCTTTCTCCCCACACTTATCCCTCCCTTCAGAACCACCCTGTGCAGTCCTTTTCCCTTTGGCAACTTTTAGTCAACTCTCGGGTTCTGTGAGTATCCTGCTGTTTTTTTCCTTCAGTTTCTCTTTGTTGTTATACTCCACACATGAGTGATATCATTTGATATTGTCTTTCTCCGCCTGACCTATTTTTCTGAACATACTACTGTCTAGCTCCATCCACGTCATTGCAAATGGTAGGATTTGTTTTCTTCTTATGGCTGCTTACTGCACTTTGTAAACTGGATTTCATTCTTCCTTTTTGTTTGTAGTTTAGCTATGTGATTTCACCATTCATCTCCTGGTTATGAGCAACAGCTTTGTGTCAATCGATATGTATCTGTATCTATCTATCGCTCTGTCTGTCTGTATATCTATCTATCTTTCTATATATCCTTCTTTCTATCTCTCTATCCTCTCTATTTATCTATCCATCTATCTAGCTTCCTGTCTTCTATCATGTGTATAATCTATCGATCATCTGTCATCTATCTATCTGTCTATCTATGAAACAATCTTCTTTCTGTCTGTCCATCTATCCTTATGTACAGAACAGTTAACTACATCAACTATGTCACTTCCCTACATTATGCTTTCAAAAACATTGCAAGGTCACTAGGCCGTAGGGAGAGCACTGGGCTCACTGAGACAATTGCAGAACGAATCAGCCGCGTGTGCTTACAAAACCAGTAAATGGTGGTGCAGGGACTTGAACCCGTATCTCTGTCCTCTGTCCTCTTAAACCTCCTTCTCGCTTGCTAACTGTATTTAGCCACATTCATTGACTAAGTCCTCACTGAAGACCCCAATTATACTTCCTCTGGGCCTGTTGTAGACAGAAAAGTATACTTGGTGCTTTACTCACCACCATGTTTGAGGGACATTGGCATGTTCACCACTGATAGGAGGAGGGACAAATAAAAAGGAACACCTATTTCTAGACAGGAGCATTTGGGAGCAAAGTGTGTGTTGTGGAGAGACGTGTTTGGTTGAGTGTCCAAACTTCCCTCTTTATGTGGTTATTACTTCTTTACAATCGTGGATATCATAAAACCCAGTGATTTCAAAAGCCCAGACGCATATTATTACAGCAATTCATTTGTTGATGTGAGAAAAATGAGAAGGACATTGCAGTACCACTAAATCTATACCTGGGCACTGCTGATACCAAACAAAAGGAATTCACGGTGGCTAGGTAGGACTATTTTCTAGTGACTGTCTCTGGGGTCTCAAACAGAATCCATTTGTTTATTTGTTTGAAAGATTCACTTGTATAGGGTACCTGTCCCCGTACCTTCAGCTTGTAGTTTGTCTGTGTCCTTGGATCACAAGTGAGTCTCCAGTAAGGGAGCACTTAGGTGATCTTGAGTTTTCATCAGTTCTTCTAACCCTGTGTCTTTTGATTGGAGAGTGAAAGCCTGTACTTTTATTCTGATATTTGATAGCTAGGCTCTTACTGCACTTTGAAATTTTTTTTGTTCTCATTAATATACAATCACATGCAGAACAATATGTTAACTAGTCTAACCCCTTCACCAAGTCCTCGCCAAATCCCAGTTTCAGTCGCTGTCCGTCAGCGTGTCGTAAGATGCTCTAGAATCACTACTTGTCTTCTCTGTGTTGTATAGCCCTCCCAATGACCCTTCACCCTACACATTATTCATGCTAATCCTAATGCCCCCATTCTTTTTCCCCGCCCTTATCAATTCCTTCCCACAAATACTACCCAGTCCCTTTCTCTTTGGTAACTCTTAGTCCACTCTCGGGTACTGTGTATATGCTGCTGTTTCTTCCTTCAGTTTTTCTTTGTTATCGTACTCCACACATGAGTTAAATCATTTGGTACATGTATTTCTCCGACTGGACTATTTGACTGAGCATAATACCCTCTAGCTCCATCCAAGTTATTGCCAATGATAGGATTTGTTTTCTTCTTATGGCTGCTTACTGCACTTTTTAAACTGGATTTTATTCTTCTTTTTCGTTTGTAGTTTGCTATGTGCTTCAACCATTGCTCTCATGGTTATGAGCAATAGCTTTGTGTTAATCGATATGAACCTATATCTATCTATCTGTCTGTCTATCAATCAATCAATCAATCAATCAATCATCTTTCTGTCTGCCCATCTGTCCTTGTGTACAGAACAGGTAACCACATATCCTATGTCACTTTCCTACATTATGCTTCCAAAAATCCTGCAAGGTAACTAGGCTGTAGGGAGAGTACTGGGTTCACCGAGACACTTGCAGGTCGTGTCGGCCGAGTGTACCTACAAAACCAAGAAATGGTTGTGCAGGGACTTGAACCCGTGTCTCTATCCTCTGTCCTCTTTCATCTCCTTCTCACTTCCTGTCTGTATATAGCCACATTCATTCACTAAGTGCTCCCTGAAGACCACAAGTATCCTTCCTCTGGGCCTGTGGACGACAGAAACGTAAAATTGTTGCTTTGCTCACCACCATGTTTGAAGGACATCTATGTGAACACCACTGATAGGATGGAGGGTCAAATTAAAAGGAACACCAATTTCTAGACAGGAGCAGTTGGGAGCTAAGAGTGTATTGTGGAGTGACATATTTATTTGAGTGTCCAAACTTCCCTCTTTAGGTGGTTATTACTTCACATTCGTGAAGATCATAAAACCCACAGATTTCAAAGGCCCAGATTCTTATTATTTCAGCAACCCAGTTGTTGAGGTGAGAGAAAATGAGAAGGACGTTGCTCCACCACTAAATCTATGGCTGGGCCTTGCTGAAAACAAACAAAAAGGATTCACGGTGGCCAGATAGTGCTATTTGCTACTGACTGTCTCTGGGGGCTCAAACAGAATCCATTTGTTTGATTGTTTGTTTTTCAGTTTCACTCGTGTAGGGTTCTTGTCCCCACACCTTCAGCTTGTAGTTTGTCTTTGTCCTTGGATCTCAAGTGAGTCTCCTGTAAGGAAGCACGTAGGTTTCTTGAGTTTTCATCCGTTCTTTTAACCCTGTGTCTTTTGTTTGCAGCACTCAGAGCCTGACCTTTTATTCTGATGATTCAGTGCTGTGCCCTTATTGCACTTAAAAAATTTTTTTTGTTATCATTAATCTACAATCACGTGAAGAACATTATGTTTACTATGCTCCCCCTTATCCAAGTCCACCAGCAAAAACCTCTTAAAGTCGCTGTCCATCAGCAAAGTTGGATGCTTTAAACCCCTTCAGCATGTACCCCTTCAAAGACACCGATACAGTCGCTGTCAATCATGGAGTAGTAAGATGCTATATAACCTCTACTATTCTTCTCTGTGTTGTACAGCACTCCCCATGACCCGCGCGACCCCACGCAATATACATGGTAATCCTAATGCCCCCAATCTTTCTCCCCACACTTATCCCTCCCTTCAGAACCACCCTGTGCAGTCCTTTTCCCTTTGGCAACTTTTAGTCAACTCTCGGGTTCTGTGAGTATCCTGCTGTTTTTTTCCTTCAGTTTCTCTTTGTTGTTATACTCCACACATGAGTGATATCATTTGATATTGTCTTTCTCCGCCTGACCTATTTTTCTGAACATACTACTGTCTAGCTCCATCCACGTCATTGCAAATGGTAGGATTTGTTTTCTTCTTATGGCTGCTTACTGCACTTTGTAAACTGGATTTCATTCTTCCTTTTTGTTTGTAGTTTAGCTATGTGATTTCACCATTCATCTCCTGGTTATGAGCAACAGCTTTGTGTCAATCGATATGTATCTGTATCTATCTATCGCTCTGTCTGTCTGTATATCTATCTATCTTTCTATATATCCTTCTTTCTATCTCTCTATCCTCTCTATTTATCTATCCATCTATCTAGCTACCTGTCTTCTATCATGTGTATAATCTATCGATCATCTGTCATCTATCTATCTGTCTATCTATGAAACAATCTTCTTTCTGTCTGTCCATCTATCCTTATGTACAGAACAGTTAACTACATCAACTTTGTCACTTCCCTACATTATGCTTTCAAAAACATTGCAAGGTCACTAGGCCGTAGGGAGAGCACTGGGCTCACTGAGACAATTGCAGAACGAATCAGCCGCGTGTACTTACAAAACCAGTAAATGGTGGTGCAGGGACTTGAACCCGTATCTCTGTCCTCTGTCCTCTTAAACCTCCTTCTCGCTTGCTAACTGTATTTAGCCACATTCATTGACTAAGTCCTCACTGAAGACCCCAATTATACTTCCTCTGGGCCTGTTGTAGACAGAAAAGTATACTTGGTGCTTTACTCACCACCATGTTTGAGGGACATTGGCATGTTCACCACTGAGAGGAGGAGGGACAAATAAAAAGGAACACCTATTTCTAGACAGGAGCATTTGGGAGCAAAGTGTGTGTTGTGGAGAGACGTGTTTGGTTGAGTGTCCAAACTTCCCTCTTTATGTGGTTATTACTTCTTTACAATCGTGGATATCATAAAACCCAGTGATTTCAAAAGCCCAGACGCATATTATTACAGCAATTCATTTGTTGATGTGAGAAAAATGAGAAGGACATTGCAGTACCACTAAATCTATACCTGGGCACTGCTGATACCAAACAAAAGGAATTCACGGTGGCTAGGTAGGACTATTTTCTAGTGACTGTCTCTGGGGTCTCAAACAGAATCCATTTGTTTCTTTGTTTCAAAGATTCACTTGTATAGGGTACCTGTCCCCGCCCCTTCAGCTTGTAGTTTGTCTGTGTCCTTGGATCACAAGTGAGTCTCCAGTAAGGGAGCACTTAGGTGATCTTGAGTTTTCATCAGTTCTTCTAACCCTGTGTCTTTTGATTGGAGCAGTGAAAGCCTGTACTTTTATTCTGATATTTGATAGCTAGGCTCTTACTGCACTTTGAAATTTTTTTTGTTCTCATTAATATACAATCACATGCAGAACAATATGTTTACTAGTCTAACCCCTTCTCCAAGTCCTCGCCAAATCCCAGTTTCAGTCGCTGTCCGTCAGCGTGTCGTAAGATGCTCTAGAATCACTACTTGTCTTCTCTGTGTTGTATAGCCCTCCCAATGACCCTTCACCCTACACATTATTCATGCTAATCCTAATGCCCCCATTCTTTTTCCCCGCCCTTATCAATCCCTTCCCACAAACACTACCCAGTCCCTTTCTCTTTGGTAACTCTTAGTCCACTCTCGGGTACTGTGTATATGCTGCTGTTTCTTCCTTCAGTTTTTCTTTGTTATCGTACTCCACACATGAGTTAAATCATTTGGTACATGTATTTCTCCGACTGGACTATTTGACTGAGCATAATACCCTCTAGCTCCATCCAAGTTATTGCCAATGATAGGATTTGTTTTCTTCTTATGGCTGCTTACTGCACTTTTTAAACTGGATTTTATTCTTCTTTTTCGTTTGTAGTTTGCTATGTGCTTCAACCATTGCTCTCATGGTTATGAGCAATAGTTTGTGTTAATGGATATGAACCTATATCTATCTATCTGTCTGTCTATCAATCAATCAATCAATCAATCATCTTTCTGTCTGCCCATCTGTCCTTGTGTACAGAACAGGTAACCACATATCCTATGTCACTTTCCTACATTATGCTTCCAAAAATCCTGCAAGGTAACTAGGCTGTAGGGAGAGTACTGGGTTCACCGAGACACTTGCAGGTCGTGTCGGCCGAGTGTACCTACAAAACCAGGAAATGGTTGTGCAGGGACTTGAACCCGTGTCTCTATCCTCTGTCCTCTTTCATCTCCTTCTCACTTCCTGTCTGTATATAGCCACATTCATTCACTAAGTGCTCCCTGAAGACCACAAGTATCCTTCCTCTGGGCCTGTGGACGACAGAAACGTAAAATTGTTGCTTTGCTCACCACCATGTTTGAAGGACATCTATGTGAACACCACTGATAGGATGGAGGGTCAAATTAAAAGGAACACCAATTTCTAGACAGGAGCAGTTGGGAGCTAAGAGTGTATTGTGGAGTGACATATTTATTTGAGTGTCCAAACTTCCCTCTTTAGGTGGTTATTACTTCACATTCGTGAAGATCATAAAACCCACAGATTTCAAAGGCCCAGATTCTTATTATTTCAGCAACCCAGTTGTTGAGGTGAGAGAAAATGAGAAGGACGTTGCTCCACCACTAAATCTATGGCTGGGCCTTGCTGAAAACCAACAAAAAGGATTCACGGTGGCCAGATAGTGCTATTTCCTACTGACTGTCTCTGGGGGCTCAAACAGAATCCATTTGTTTGATTGTTTGTTTTTCAGTTTCACTCGTGTAGGGTACTTGTCCCCACACCTTCAGCTTGTAGTTTGTCTTTGTCCTTGGATCTCAAGTGAGTCTCCTGTAAGGAAGCACGTAGGTTTCTTGAGTTTTCATCCGTTCTTTTAACCCTGTGTCTTTTGTTTGCAGCACTCAGAGCCTGACCTTTTATTCTGATGATTCAGTGCTGTGCCCTTATTGCACTTAAAAAATTTTTTTTGTTATCATTAATCTACAATCACGTGAAGAACATTATGTTTACTATGCTCCCCCTTATCCAAGTCCACCAGCAAAAACCTCTTAAAGTCGCTGTCCATCAGCATAGTTGGATGCTTTAAACCCCTTCAGCATGTACCCCTTCAAAGACACCGATACAGTCGCTGTCAATCATGGAGTAGTAAGATGCTATATAACCTCTACTAGTCTTCTCTGTGTTGTACAGCACTCCCCATGTCCCGCGCGACCCCACGCAATATACATGGTAATCCTAATGCCCCCAATCTTTCTCCCCACACTTATCCCTCCCTTCAGAACCACCCTGTGCAGTCCTTTTCCCTTTGGCAACTTTTAGTCAACTCTCGGGTTCTGTGAGTATCCTGCTGTTTTTTTCCTTCAGTTTCTCTTTGTTGTTATACTCCACACATGAGTGATATCATTTGATATTGTCTTTCTCCGCCTGACCTATTTTTCTGAACATACTACTGTCTAGCTCCATCCACGTCATTGCAAATGGTAGGATTTGTTTTCTTCTTATGGCTGCTTACTGCACTTTGTAAACTGGATTTCATTCTTCCTTTTTGTTTGTAGTTTAGCTATGTGATTTCACCATTCATCTCCTGGTTATGAGCAACAGCTTTGTGTCAATCGATATGTATCTGTATCTATCTATCGCTCTGTCTGTCTGTATATCTATCTATCTTTCTATATATCCTTCTTTCTATCTCTCTATCCTCTCTATTTATCTATCCATCTATCTAGCTTCCTGTCTTCTATCATGTGTATAATCTATCGATCATCTGTCATCTATCTATCTGTCTATCTATGAAACAATCTTCTTTCTGTCTGTCCATCTATCCTTATGTACAGAACAGTTAACTACATCAACTATGTCACTTCCCTACATTATGCTTTCAAAAACATTGCAAGGTCACTAGGCCGTAGGGAGAGCACTGGGCTCACTGAGACAATTGCAGAACGAATCAGCCGCGTGTGCTTACAAAACCAGTAAATGGTGGTGCAGGGACTTGAACCCGTATCTCTGTCCTCTGTCCTCTTAAACCTCCTTCTCGCTTGCTAACTGTATTTAGCCACATTCATTGACTAAGTCCTCACTGAAGACCCCAATTATACTTCCTCTGGGCCTGTTGTAGACAGAAAAGTATACTTGGTGCTTTACTCACCACCATGTTTGAGGGACATTGGCATGTTCACCACTGATAGGAGGAGGGACAAATAAAAAGGAACACCTATTTCTAGACAGGAGCATTTGGGAGCAAAGTGTGTGTTGTGGAGAGACGTGTTTGGTTGAGTGTCCAAACTTCCCTCTTTATGTGGTTATTACTTCTTTACAATCGTGGATATCATAAAACCCAGTGATTTCAAAAGCCCAGACGCATATTATTACAGCAATTCATTTGTTGATGTGAGAAAAATGAGAAGGACATTGCAGTACCACTAAATCTATACCTGGGCACTGCTGATACCAAACAAAAGGAATTCACGGTGGCTAGGTAGGACTATTTTCTAGTGACTGTCTCTGGGGTCTCAAACAGAATCCATTTGTTTATTTGTTTCAAAGATTCACTTGTATAGGGTACCTGTCCCCGCACCTTCAGCTTGTAGTTTGTCTGTGTCCTTGGATCACAAGTGAGTCTCCAGTAAGGGAGCACTTAGGTGATCTTGAGTTTTCATCAGTTCTTCTAACCCTGTGTCTTTTGATTGGAGAGTGAAAGCCTGTACTTTTATTCTGATATTTGATAGCTAGGCTCTTACTGCACTTTGAAATTTTTTTTGTTCTCATTAATATACAATCACATGCAGAACAATATGTTAACTAGTCTAACCCCTTCACCAAGTCCTCGCCAAATCCCAGTTTCAGTCGCTGTCCGTCAGCGTGTCGTAAGATGCTCTAGAATCACTACTTGTCTTCTCTGTGTTGTATAGCCCTCCCAATGACCCTTCACCCTACACATTATTCATGCTAATCCTAATGCCCCCATTCTTTTTCCCCGCCCTTATCAATCCCTTCCCACAAACACTACCCAGTCCCTTTCTCTTTGGTAACTCTTAGTCCACTCTCGGGTACTGTGTATATGCTGCTGTTTCTTCCTTCAGTTTTTCTTTGTTATCGTACTCCACACATGAGTTAAATCATTTGGTACATGTATTTCTCCGACTGGACTATTTGACTGAGCATAATACCCTCTAGCTCCATCGAAGTTATTGCCAATGATAGGATTTGTTTTCTTCTTATGGCTGCTTACTGTACTTTTTAAACTGGATGTTATTCTTCTTTTTCGTTTGTAGTTTGCTATGTGCTTCAACCATTGCTCTCATGGTTATGAGCAATAGCTTTGTGTTAATGGATATGAACCTATATCTATCTATCTGTCTGTCTATCAATCAATCAATCAATCAATCAATCATCTTTCTGTCTGCCCATCTGTCCTTGTGTACAGAACAGGTAACCACATATCCTATGTCACTTTCCTACATTATGCTTCCAAAAATCCTGCAAGGTAACTAGGCTGTAGGGAGAGTACTGGGTTCACCGAGACACTTGCAGGTCGTGTCGGCCGAGTGTACCTACAAAAGCAGGAAATGGTTGTGCAGGGACTTGAACCCGTGTCTCTATCCTCTGTCCTCTTTCATCTCCTTCTCACTTCCTGTCTGTATATAGCCACATTCATTCACTAAGTGCTCCCTGAAGACCACAAGTATCCTTCCTCTGGGCCTGTGGACGACAGAAACGTAAAATTGTTGCTTTGCTCACCACCATGTTTGAAGGACATCTATGTGAACACCACTGATAGGATGGAGGGTCAAATTAAAAGGAACACCAATTTCTAGACAGGAGCAGTTGGGAGCTAAGAGTGTATTGTGGAGTGACATATTTATTTGAGTGTCCAAACTTCCCTCTTTAGGTGGTTATTACTTCACATTCGTGAAGATCATAAAACCCACAGATTTCAAAGGCCCAGATTCTTATTATTTCAGCAACCCAGTTGTTGAGGTGAGAGAAAATGAGAAGGACGTTGCTCCACCACTAAATCTATGGCTGGGCCTTGCTGAAAACCAACAAAAAGGATTCACGGTGGCCAGATAGTGCTATTTCCTACTGACTGTCTCTGGGGGCTCAAACAGAATCCATTTGTTTGATTGTTTGTTTTTCAGTTTCACTCGTGTAGGGTACTTGTCCCCACACCTTCAGCTTGTAGTTTGTCTTTGTCCTTGGATCTCAAGTGAGTCTCCTGTAAGGAAGCACGTAGGTTTCTTGAGTTTTCATCCGTTCTTTTAACCCTGTGTCTTTTGTTTGCAGCACTCAGAGCCTGATCTTTTATTCTGATGATTCAGTGCTCTGCCCTTATTGCACTTAAAAAATTTTTTTTGTTATCATTAATCTACAATCACGTGAAGAACATTATGTTTACTATGCTCCCCCTTATCCAAGTCCACCAGCAAAAACCTCTTAAAGTCGCTGTCCATCAGCATAGTTGGATGCTTTAAACCCCTTCAGCATGTACCCCTTCAAAGACACCGATACAGTCGCTGTCAATCATGGAGTAGTAAGATGCTATATAACCTCTACTAGTCTTCTCTGTGTTGTACAGCACTCCCCATGTCCCGCGCGACCCCACGCAATATACATGGTAATCCTAATGCCCCCAATCTTTCTCCCCACACTTATCCCTCCCTTCAGAACCACCCTGTGCAGTCCTTTTCCCTTTGGCAACTTTTAGTCAACTCTCGGGTTCTGTGAGTATCCTGCTGTTTTTTTCCTTCAGTTTCTCTTTGTTGTTATACTCCACACATGAGTGATATCATTTGATATTGTCTTTCTCCGCCTGACCTATTTTTCTGAACATACTACTGTCTAGCTCCATCCACGTCATTGCAAATGGTAGGATTTGTTTTCTTCTTATGGCTGCTTACTGCACTTTGTAAACTGGATTTCATTCTTCCTTTTTGTTTGTAGTTTAGCTATGTGATTTCACCATTCATCTCCTGGTTATGAGCAACAGCTTTGTGTCAATCGATATGTATCTGTATCTATCTATCGCTCTGTCTGTCTGTATATCTATCTATCTTTCTATATATCCTTCTTTCTATCTCTCTATCCTCTCTATTTATCTATCCATCTATCTAGCTTCCTGTCTTCTATCATGTGTATAATCTATCGATCATCTGTCATCTATCTATCTGTCTATCTATGAAACAATCTTCTTTCTGTCTGTCCATCTATCCTTATGTACAGAACAGTTAACTACATCAACTATGTCACTTCCCTACATTATGCTTTCAAAAACATTGCAAGGTCACTAGGCCGTAGGGAGAGCACTGGGCTCACTGAGACAATTGCAGAACGAATCAGCCGCGTGTGCTTACAAAACCAGTAAATGGTGGTGCAGGGACTTGAACCCGTATCTCTGTCCTCTGTCCTCTTAAACCTCCTTCTCGCTTGCTAACTGTATTTAGCCACATTGATTGACTAAGTCCTCACTGAAGACCCCAATTATACTTCCTCTGGGCCTGTTGTAGACAGAAAAGTATACTTGGTGCTTTACTCACCACCATGTTTGAGGGACATTGGCATGTTCACCACTGATAGGAGGAGGGACAAATAAAAAGGAACACCTATTTCTAGACAGGAGCATTTGGGAGCAAAGTGTGTGTTGTGGAGAGACGTGTTTGGTTGAGTGTCCAAACTTCCCTCTTTATGTGGTTATTACTTCTTTACAATCGTGGATATCATAAAACCCAGTGATTTCAAAAGCCCAGACGCATATTATAACAGCAATTCATTTGTTGATGTGAGAAAAATGAGAAGGACATTGCAGTACCACTAAATCTATACCTGGGCACTGCTGATACCAAACAAAAGGAATTCACGGTGGCTAGGTAGGACTATTTTCTAGTGACTGTCTCTGGGGTCTCAAACAGAATCCATTTGTTTATTTGTTTCAAAGATTCACTTGTATAGGGTACCTGTCCCCGCCCCTTCAGCTTGTAGTTTGTCTGTGTCCTTGGATCACAAGTGAGTCTCCAGTAAGGGAGCACTTAGGTGATCTTGAGTTTTCATCAGTTCTTCTAACCCTGTGTCTTTTGATTGGAGCAGTGAAAGCCTGTACTTTTATTCTGATATTTGATAGCTAGGCTCTTACTGCACTTTGAAATTTTTTTTGTTCTCATTAATATACAATCACATGCAGAACAATATGTTAACTAGTCTAACCCCTTCACCAAGTCCTCTCCAAATCCCAGTTTCAGTCACTGTCCGTCAGCGTGTCGTAAAATGCCCTAGAATCACTACTTGTCTTCTCTGTGTTGTATAGCCCTCCCAATGACCCTTCACCCTACACATTATTCATGCTAATCCTAATGCCCCCATTCTTTTTCCCCGCCCTTATCAATCCCTTCCCACAAACACTACCCAGTCCCTTTCTCTTTGGTAACTCTTAGTCCACTCTCGGGTACTGTGTATATGCTGCTGTTTCTTCCTTCAGTTTTTCTTTGTTATCGTACTCCACACATGAGTTAAATCATTTGGTACATGTATTTCTCCGACTGGACTATTTGACTGAGCATAATACAATCTAGCTCCATCCAAGTTATTGCCAATGATAGGATTTGTTTTCTTCTTATGGCTGCTTACTGCACTTTTTAAACTGGATTTTATTCTTCTTTTTCGTTTGTAGTTTGCTATGTGCTTCAACAATTGCTCTCATGGTTATGAGCAATAGCTTTGTGTTAATCGATATGAACCTATATCTATCTATCTATCTGTCTATCAATCAATCAATCAATCAATCAATCATCTTTCTGTCTGCCCATCTGTCCTTGTGTACAGAACAGGTAACCACATATCCTATGTCACTTTCCTACATTATGCTTCCAAAAATCCTGCAAGGTAACTAGGCAGTAGGGAGAGTACTGGGTTCACCGAGACACTTGCAGGTCGTGTCGGCCGAGTGTACCTACAAAACCAGGTAATGGTTGTGCAGGGACTTGAACCCGTGTCTCTATCCTCTGTCCTCTTTCATCTCCTTCTCACTTCCTGTCTGTATATAGCCACATTCATTCTCTAAGTGCTCCCTGAAGACCACAAGTATCCTTCCTCTGGACCTGTGGACGACAGAAACGTAAAATTGTTGCTTTGCTCACCACCATGTTTGAAGGACATCTATGTGAACACCACTGATAGGATGGAGGGTCAAATTAAAAGGAACACCAATTTCTAGACAGGAGCAGTTGGGAGCTAAGAGTGTATTGTGGAGTGACATATTTATTTGAGTGTCCAAACTTCCCTCTTTAGGTGGTTATTACTTCACATTCGTGAAGATCATAAAACCCACAGATTTCAAAGGCCCAGATTCTTATTATTTCAGCAACCCAGTTGTTGAGGTGAGAGAAAATGAGAAGGACGTTGCTCCACCACTAAATCTATGGCTGGGCCTTGCTGAAAACCAACAAAAAGAATTCACGGTGGCCAGATAGTGCTATTTTCTACTGACTGTCTCTGGGGGCTCAAACAGAATCCATTTGTTTGATTGTTTGTTTTTCAGTTTCACTCGTGTAGGGTACTTGTCCCCACACCTTCAGCTTGTAGTTTGTCTTTGTCCTTGGATCTCAAGTGAGTCTCCTGTAAGGAAGCACGTAGGTTTCTTGAGTTTTCATCCGTTCTTTTAACCCTGTGTCTTTTGTTTGCAGCACTCAGAGCCTGACCTTTTGTTCTGATGATTCAGTGCTGTGCCCTTATTGCACTTAAAAAATTTTTTTTGTTATCATTAATCTACAATCACGTGAAGAACATTATGTTTACTATGCTCCCCCTTATCCAAGTCCACCAGCAAAAACCTCTTAAAGTCGCTGTCCATCAGCATAGTTGGATGCTTTAAACACCTTCAGCATGTACCCCTTCAAAGACACCGATACAGTCCTGTCAATCATGGAGTAGTAAGATGCTATATAACCTCTACTAGTCTTCTCTGTGTTGTACAGCACTCCCCATGTCCCGCGCGACCCCACGCAATATACATGGTAATCCTAATGCCCCCAATCTTTCTCCCCACACTTATCCCTCCCTTCAGAACCACCCTGTGCAGTCCTTTTCCCTTTGGCAACTTTTAGTCAACTCTCGGGTTCTGTGAGTATCCTGCTGTTTTTTTCCTTCAGTTTCTCTTTGTTGTTATACTCCACACATGAGTGATATCATTTGATATTGTCTTTCTCCGCCTGACCTATTTTTCTGAACATACTACTGTCTAGCTCCATCCACGTCATTGCAAATGGTAGGATTTGTTTTCTTCTTATGGCTGCTTACTGCACTTTGTAAACTGGATTTCATTCTTCCTTTTTGTTTGTAGTTTAGCTATGTGATTTCACCATTCATCTCCTGGTTATGAGCAACAGCTTTGTGTCAATCGATATGTATCTGTATCTATCTATCGCTCTGTCTGTCTGTATATCTATCTATCTTTCTATATATCCTTCTTTCTATCTCTCTATCCTCTCTATTTATCTATCCATCTATCTAGCTTCCTGTCTTCTATCATGTGTTTAATCTATCGATCATCTGTCATCTATCTATCTGTCTATCTATGAAACAATCTTCTTTCTGTCTGTCCATCTATCATTATGTACAGAACAGTTAACTACATCAACTATGTCACTTCCCTACATTATGCTTTCAAAAACATTGCAAGGTCACTAGGCCGTAGGGAGAGCACTGGGCTCACTGAGACAATTGCAGAACGAATCAGCCGCGTGTGCTTACAAAACCAGTAAATGGTGGTGCAGGGACTTGAACCCGTATCTCTGTCCTCTGTCCTCTTAAACCTCCTTCTCGCTTGCTAACTGTATTTAGCCACATTCATTGACTAAGTCCTCACTGAAGACCCCAATTATAATTCCTCTGGGCCTGTTGTAGACAGAAAAGTATACTTGGTGCTTTACTCACCACCATGTTTGAGGGACATTGGCATGTTCACCACTGAGAGGAGGAGGGACAAATAAAAAGGAACACCTATTTCTAGACAGGAGCATTTGGGAGCAAAGTGTGTGTTGTGGAGAGACGTGTTTGGTTGAGTGTCCAAACTTCCCTCTTTATGTGGTTATTACTTCTTTACAATCGTGGATATCATAAAACCCAGTGATTTCAAAAGCCCAGACGCATATTATTACAGCAATTCATTTGTTGATGTGAGAAAAATGAGAAGGACATTGCAGTACCACTAAATCTATACCTGGGCACTGCTGATACCAAACAAAAGGAATTCACGGTGGCTAGGTAGGACTATTTTCTAGTGACTGTCTCTGGGGTCTCAAACAGAATCCATTTGTTTCTTTGTTTCAAAGATTCACTTGTATAGGGTACCTGTCCCCGCCCCTTCAGCTTGTAGTTTGTCTGTGTCCTTGGATCACAAGTGAGTCTCCAGTAAGGGAGCATTTAGGTGATCTTGAGTTTTCATCAGTTCTTCTAACCCTGTGTCTTTTGATTGGAGAGTGAAAGCCTGTACTTTTATTCTGATATTTGATAGCTAGGCTCTTACTGCACTTTGAAATTTTTTTTGTTCTCATTAATATACAATCACATGCAGAACAATATGTTAACTAGTCTAACCCCTTCACCAAGTCCTCGCCAAATCCCAGTTTCAGTCGCTGTCCGTCAGCGTGTCGTAAGATGCTCTAGAATCACTACTTGTCTTCTCTGTGTTGTATAGCCCTCCCAATGACCCTTCACCCTACACATTATTCATGCTAATCCTAATGCCCCCATTCTTTTTCCCCGCCCTTATCAATCCCTTCCCACAAACACTACCCAGTCCCTTTCTCTTTGGTAACTCTTAGTCCACTCTCGGGTACTGTGTATATGCTGCTGTTTCTTCCTTCAGTTTTTCTTTGTTATCGTACTCCACACATGAGTTAAATCATTTGGTACATGTATTTCTCCGACTGGACTATTTGACTGAGCATAATACCCTCTAGCTCCATCCAAGTTATTGCCAATGATAGGATTTGTTTTCTTCTTATGGCTGCTTACTGCACTTTTTAAACTGGATTTTATTCTTCTTTTTCGTTTGTAGTTTGCTATGTGCTTCAACCATTGCTCTTATGGTTATGAGCAATAGCTTTGTGTTAATCGATATGAACCTATATCTATCTATCTGTCTGTCTATCAATCAATCAATCAATCAATCATCTTTCTGTCTGCCCATCTGTTCTTGTGTACAGAATAGGTAACCACATATCCTATGTCACTTTCCTACATTATGCTTCCAAAAATCCTGCAAGGTAACTAGGCAGTAGGGAGAGTACTGGGTTCACCGAGACACTTGCAGGTCGTGTCGGCCGAGTGTACCTACAAAACCAGGTAATGGTTGTGCAGGGACTTGAACCCGTGTCTCTATCCTCTGTCCTCTTTCATCTCCTTCTCACTTCCTGTCTGTATATAGCCACATTCATTCACTAAGTGCTCCCTGAAGACCAGAAGTATCCTTCCTCTGGACCTGTGGACGACAGAAACGTAAAATTGTTGCTTTGCTCACCACCATGTTTGAAGGACATCTATGTGAACACCACTGATAGGATGGAGGGTCAAATTAAAAGGAACACCAATTTCTAGACAGGAGCAGTTGGGAGCTAAGAGTGTATTGTGGAGTGACATATTTATTTGAGTGTCCAAACTTCCCTCTTTAGGTGGTTATTACTTCACATTCGTGAAGATCATAAAACCCACAGATTTCAAAGGCCCAGATTCTTATTATTTCAGCAACCCAGTTGTTGAGGTGAGAGAAAATGAGAAGGACGTTGCTCCACCACTAAATCTATGGCTGGGCCTTGCTGAAAACAAACAAAAAGAATTCACGGTGGCCAGATAGTGCTATTTTCTACTGACTGTCTCTGGGGGCTCAAACAGAATCCATTTGTTTGATTGTTTGTTTTTCAGTTTCACTCGTGTAGGGTACTTGTCCCCACACCTTCAGCTTGTAGTTTGTCTTTGTCCTTGGATCTCAAGTGAGTCTCCTGTAAGGAAGCACGTAGGTTTCTTGAGTTTTCATCCGTTCTTTTAACCCTGTGTCTTTTGTTTGCAGCACTCAGAGCCTGACCTTTTGTTCTGATGATTCAGTGCTGTGCCCTTATTGCACTTAAAAAATTTTTTTTGTTATCATTAATCTACAATCACGTGAAAAACATTATGTTTACTATGCTCCCCCTTATCCAAGTCCACCAGCAAAAACCTCTTAAAGTCGCTGTCCATCAGCATAGTTGGATGCTTTAAACACCTTCAGCATGTACCCCTTCAAAGACACCGATACAGTCCTGTCAATCATGGAGTAGTAAGATGCTATATAACCTCTACTAGTCTTCTCTGTGTTGTACAGCACTCCCCATGTCCCGCGCGACCCCACGCAATATACATGGTAATCCTAATGCCCCCAATCTTTCTCCCCACACTTATCCCTCCCTTCAGAACCACCCTGTGCAGTCCTTTTCCCTTTGGCAACTTTTAGTCAACTCTCGGGTTCTGTGAGTATCCTGCTGTTTTTTTCCTTCAGTTTCTCTTTGTTGTTATACTCCACACATGAGTGATATCATTTGATATTGTCTTTCTCCGCCTGACCTATTTTTCTGAACATACTACTGTCTAGCTCCATCCACGTCATTGCAAATGGTAGGATTTGTTTTCTTCTTATGGCTGCTTACTGCACTTTGTAAACTGGATTTCATTCTTCCTTTTTGTTTGTAGTTTAGCTATGTGATTTCACCATTCATCTCCTGGTTATGAGCAACAGCTTTGTGTCAATCGATATGTATCTGTATCTATCTATCGCTCTGTCTGTCTGTATATCTATCTATCTTTCTATATATCCTTCTTTCTATCTCTCTATCCCCTCTATTTATCTATCCATCTATCTAGCTTCCTGTCTTCTATCATGTGTTTAATCTATCGATCATCTGTCATCTATCTATCTGTCTATCTATGAAACAATCTTCTTTCTGTCTGTCCATCTATCATTATGTACAGAACAGTTAACTACATCAACTATGTCACTTCCCTACATTATGCTTTCAAAAACATTGCAAGGTCACTAGGCCGTAGGGAGAGCACTGGGCTCACTGAGACAATTGCAGAACGAATCAGCCGCGTGTGCTTACAAAACCAGTAAATGGTGGTGCAGGGACTTGAACCCGTATCTCTGTCCTCTGTCCTCTTAAACCTCCTTCTCGCTTGCTAACTGTATTTAGCCACATTCATTGACTAAGTCCTCACTGAAGACCCCAATTATAATTCCTCTGGGCCTGTTGTAGACAGAAAAGTATACTTGGTGCTTTACTCACCACCATGTTTGAGGGACATTGGCATGTTCACCACTGAGAGGAGGAGGGACAAATAAAAAGGAACACCTATTTCTAGACAGGAGCATTTGGGAGCAAAGTGTGTGTTGTGGAGAGACGTGTTTGGTTGAGTGTCCAAACTTCCCTCTTTATGTGGTTATTACTTCTTTACAATCGTGGATATCATAAAACCCAGTGATTTCAAAAGCCCAGACGCATATTATTACAGCAATTCATTTGTTGATGTGAGAAAAATGAGAAGGACATTGCAGTACCACTAAATCTATACCTGGGCACTGCTGATACCAAACAAAAGGAATTCACGGTGGCTAGGTAGGACTATTTTCTAGTGACTGTCTCTGGGGTCTCAAACAGAATCCATTTGTTTCTTTGTTTCAAAGATTCACTTGTATAGGGTACCTGTCCCCGCCCCTTCAGCTTGTAGTTTGTCTGTGTCCTTGGATCACAAGTGAGTCTCCAGTAAGGGAGCACTTAGGTGATATTGAGTTTTCATCAGTTCTTCTAACCCTGTGTCTTTTGATTGGAGAGTGAAAGCCTGTACTTTTATTCTGATATTTGATAGCTAGGCTCTTACTGCACTTTGAAATTTTTTTTGTTCTCATTAATATACAATCACATGCAGAACAATATGTTAACTAGTCTAACCCCTTCACCAAGTCCTCGCCAAATCCCAGTTTCAGTCGCTGTCCGTCAGCGTGTCGTAAGATGCTCTAGAATCACTACTTGTCTTCTCTGTGTTGTATAGCCCTCCCAATGACCCTTCACCCTACACATTATTCATGCTAATCCTAATGCCCCCATTCTTTTTCCCCGCCCTTATCAATCCCTTCCCACAAACACTACCCAGTCCCTTTCTCTTTGGTAACTCTTAGTCCACTCTCGGGTACTGTGTATATGCTGCTGTTTCTTCCTTCAGTTTTTCTTTGTTATCGTACTCCACACATGAGTTAAATCATTTGGTACATGTATTTCTCCGACTGGACTATTTGACTGAGCATAATACCATCTAGCTCCATCCAAGTTATTGCCAATGATAGGATTTGTTTTCTTCTTATGGCTGCTTACTGCACTTTTTAAACTGGATTTTATTCTTCTTTTTCGTTTGTAGTTTGCTATGTGCTTCAACCATTGCTCTTATGGTTATGAGCAATAGCTTTGTGTTAATCGATATGAACCTATATCTATCTATCTGTCTGTCTATCAATCAATCAATCAATCAATCATCTTTCTGTCTGCCCATCTGTTCTTGTGTACAGAATAGGTAACCACATATCCTATGTCACTTTCCTACATTATGCTTCCAAAAATCCTGCAAGGTAACTAGGCAGTAGGGAGAGTACTGGGTTCACCGAGACACTTGCAGGTCGTGTCGGCCGAGTGTACCTACAAAACCAGGTAATGGTTGTGCAGGGACTTGAACCCGTGTCTCTATCCTCTGTCCTCTTTCATCTCCTTCTCACTTCCTGTCTGTATATAGCAACATTCATTCACTAAGTGCTCCCTGAAGACCACAAGTATCCTTCCTCTGGACCTGTGGACGACAGAAACGTAAAATTGTTGCTTTGCTCACCACCATGTTTGAAGGACATCTATGTGAACACCACTGATAGGATGGAGGGTCAAATTAAAAGGAACACCAATTTCTAGACAGGAGCAGTTGGGAGCTAAGAGTGTATTGTGGAGTGACATATTTATTTGAGTGTCCAAACTTCCCTCTTTAGGTGGTTATTACTTCACATTCGTGAAGATCATAAAACCCACAGATTTCAAAGGCCCAGATTCTTATTATTTCAGCAACCCAGTTGTTGAGGTGAGAGAAAATGAGAAGGACGTTGCTCCACCACTAAATCTATGGCTGGGCCTTGCTGAAAACAAACAAAAAGAATTCACGGTGGCCAGATAGTGCTATTTTCTACTGACTGTCTCTGGGGGCTCAAACAGAATCCATTTGTTTGATTGTTTGTTTTTCAGTTTCACTCGTGTAGGGTACTTGTCCCCACACCTTCAGCTTGTAGTTTGTCTTTGTCCTTGGATCTCAAGTGAGTCTCCTGTAAGGAAGCACGTAGGTTTCTTGAGTTTTCATCCGTTCTTTTAACCCTGTGTCTTTTGTTTGCAGCACTCAGAGCCTGACCTTTTGTTCTGATGATTCAGTGCTGTGCCCTTATTGCACTTAAAAAATTTTTTTTGTTATCATTAATCTACAATCACGTGAAAAACATTATGTTTACTATGCTCCCCCTTATCCAAGTCCACCAGCAAAAACCTCTTAAAGTCGCTGTCCATCAGCATAGTTGGATGCTTTAAACACCTTCAGCATGTACCCCTTCAAAGACACCGATACAGTCGCTGTCAATCATGGAGTAGTAAGATGCTATATAACCTCTACTATTCTTCTCTGTGTTGTACAGCACTCCCCATGTCCCGCGCGACCCCACGCAATATACATGGTAATCCTAATGCCCCCAATCTTTCTCCCCACACTTATCCCTCCCTTCAGAACCACCCTGTGCAGTCCTTTTCCCTTTGGCAACTTTTAGTCAACTCTCGGGTTCTGTGAGTATCCTGCTGTTTTTTTCCTTCAGTTTCTCTTTGTTGTTATACTCCACACATGAGTGATATCATTTGATATTGTCTTTCTCCGCCTGACCTATTTTTCTGAACATACTACTGTCTAGCTCCATCCACGTCATTGCAAATGGTAGGATTTGTTTTCTTCTTATGGCTGCTTACTGCACTTTGTAAACTGGATTTCATTCTTCCTTTTTGTTTGTAGTTTAGCTATGTGATTTCACCATTCATCTCCTGGTTATGAGCAACAGCTTTGTGTCAATCGATATGTATCTGTATCTATCTATCGCTCTGTCTGTCTGTATATCTATCTATCTTTCTATATATCCTTCTTTCTATCTCTCTATCCTCTCTATTTATCTATCCATCTATCTAGCTTCCTGTCTTCTATCATGTGTTTAATCTATCGATCATCTGTCATCTATCTATCTGTCTATCTATGAAACAATCTTCTTTCTGTCTGTCCATCTATCATTATGTACAGAACAGTTAACTACATCAACTATGTCACTTCCCTACATTATGCTTTCAAAAACATTGCAAGGTCACTAGGCCGTAGGGAGAGCACTGGGCTCACAGAGACAATTGCAGAACGAATCAGCCGCGTGTGCTTACAAAACCAGTAAATGGTGGTGCAGGGACTTGAACCCGTATCTCTGTCCTCTGTCCTCTTAAACCTCCTTCTCGCTTGCTAACTGTATTTAGCCACATTCATTGACTAAGTCCTCACTGAAGACCCCAATTATAATTCCTCTGGGCCTGTTGTAGACAGAAAAGTATACTTGGTGCTTTACTCACCACCATGTTTGAGGGACATTGGCATGTTCACCACTGAGAGGAGGAGGGACAAATAAAAAGGAACACCTATTTCTAGACAGGAGCATTTGGGAGCAAAGTGTGTGTTATGGAGAGACGTGTTTGGTTGAGTGTCCAAACTTCCCTCTTTATGTGGTTATTACTTCTTTACAATCGTGGATATCATAAAACCCAGTGATTTCAAAAGCCCAGACGCATATTATTACAGCAATTCATTTGTTGATGTGAGAAAAATGAGAAGGACATTGCAGTACCACTAAATCTATACCTGGGCACTGCTGATACCAAACAAAAGGAATTCACGGTGGCTAGGTAGGACTATTTTCTAGTGACTGTCTCTGGGGTCTCAAACAGAATCCATTTGTTTCTTTGTTTCAAAGATTCACTTGTATAGGTTACCTGTCCCCGCCCCATCAGCTTGTAGTTTGTCTGTGTCCTTGGATCACTAGTGAGTCTCCAGTAAGGGAGCACTTAGGTGATCTTGAGTTTTCATCAGTTCTTCTAACCCTGTGTCTTTGATTGGAGCAGTGAAAGCCTGTAGTTTTATACTGATATTTGATAGCTAGGCTCTTACTGCACTTTGAAATTTTTTTTGTTCTCATTAATATACAGTCACATGCAGAACAATATGTTAACTAGTCTAACCCCTTCACCAAGTCCTCTCCAAATCCCAGTTTCAGTCACTGTCCGTCAGCGTGTCGTAAAATGCCCTAGAATCACTACTTGTCTTCTCTGTGTTGTATAGCCCTCCCAATGACCCTTCACCCTACACATTATTCATGCTAATCCTAATGACCCCATTCTTTTTCCCCGCCCTTATCAATCCCTTCCCACAAACACTACCCAGTCCCTTTCTCTTTGGTAACTCTTAGTCCACTCTCGGGTACTGTGTATATGCTGCTGTTTCTTCCTTCAGTTTTTCTTTGTTATCGTACTCCACACATGAGTTAAATCATTTGGTACATGTATTTCTCCGACTGGACTATTTGACTGAGCATAATACCCTCTAGCTCCATCCAAGTTATTGCCAATGATAGGATTTGTTTTCTTCTTATGGCTGCTTACTGCACTTTTTAAACTGGATTTTATTCTTCTTTTTCGTTTGTAGTTTGCTATGTGCTTCAACCATTGCTCTTATGGTTATGAGCAATAGCTTTGTGTTAATCGATATGAACCTATATCTATCTATCTGTCTGTCTATCAATCAATCAATCAATCAATCATCTTTCTGTCTGCCCATCTGTTCTTGTGTACAGAATAGGTAACCACATATCCTATGTCACTTTCCTACATTATGCTTCCAAAAATCCTGCAAGGTAACTAGGCAGTAGGGAGAGTACTGGGTTCACCGAGACACTTGCAGGTCGTGTCGGCCGAGTGTACCTACAAAACCAGGTAATGGTTGTGCAGGGACTTGAACCCGTGTCCCTATCCTCTGTCCTCTTTCATCTCCTTCTCACTTCCTGTCTGTATATAGCCACATTCATTCACTAAGTGCTCCCTGAAGACCACAAGTATCCTTCCTCTGGACCTGTGGACGACAGAAACGTAAAATTGTTGCTTTGCTCACCACCATGTTTGAAGGACATCTATGTGAACACCACTGATAGGATGGAGGGTCAAATTAAAAGGAACACCAATTTCTAGACAGGAGCAGTTGGGAGCTAAGAGTGTATTGTGGAGTGACATATTTATTTGAGTGTCCAAACTTCCCTCTTTAGGTGGTTATTACTTCACATTCGTGAAGATCATAAAACCCACAGATTTCAAAGGCCCAGATTCTTATTATTTCAGCAACCCAGTTGTTGAGGTGAGAGAAAATGAGAAGGACGTTGCTCCACCACTAAATCTATGGCTGGGCCTTGCTGAAAACAAACAAAAAGAATTCACGGTGGCCAGATAGTGCTATTTTCTACTGACTGTCTCTGGGGGCTCAAACAGAATCCATTTGTTTGATTGTTTGTTTTTCAGTTTCACTCGTGTAGGGTACTTGTCCCCACACCTTCAGCTTGTAGTTTGTCTTTGTCCTTGGATCTCAAGTGAGTCTCCTGTAAGGAAGCACGTAGGTTTCTTGAGTTTTCATCCGTTCTTTTAACCCTGTGTCTTTTGTTTGCAGCACTCAGAGCCTGACCTTTTGTTCTGATGATTCAGTGCTGTGCCCTTATTGCACTTAAAAATTTTTTTTTGTTATCATTAATCTACAATCACGTGAAAAACATTATGTTTACTATGCTCCCCCTTATCCAAGTCCACCAGCAAAAACCTCTTAAAGTCGCTGTCCATCAGCATAGTTGGATGCTTTAAACACCTTCAGCATGTACCCCTTCAAAGACACCGATACAGTCGCTGTCAATCATGGAGTAGTAAGATGCTATATAACCTCTACTATTCTTCTCTGTGTTGTACAGCACTCCCCATGTCCCGCGCGACCCCACGCAATATACATGGTAATCCTAATGCCCCCAATCTTTCTCCCCACACTTATCCCTCCCTTCAGAACCACCCTGTGCAGTCCTTTTCCCTTTGGCAACTTTTAGTCAACTCTCGGGTTCTGTGAGTATCCTGCTGTTTTTTTCCTTCAGTTTCTCTTTGTTGTTATACTCCACACATGAGTGATATCATTTGATATTGTCTTTCTCCGCCTGACCTATTTTTCTGAACATACTACTGTCTAGCTCCATCCACGTCATTGCAAATGGTAGGATTTGTTTTCTTCTTATGGCTGCTTACTGCACTTTGTAAACTGGATTTCATTCTTCCTTTTTGTTTGTAGTTTAGCTATGTGATTTCACCATTCATCTCCTGGTTATGAGCAACAGCTTTGTGTCAATCGATATGTATCTGTATCTATCTATCGCTCTGTCTGTCTGTATATCTATCTATCTTTCTATATATCCTTCTTTCTATCTCTCTATCCTCTCTATTTATCTATCCATCTATCTAGCTTCCTGTCTTCTATCATGTGTTTAATCTATCGATCATCTGTCATCTATCTATCTGTCTATCTATGAAACAATCTTCTTTCTGTCTGTCCATCTATCATTATGTACAGAACAGTTAACTACATCAACTATGTCACTTCCCTACATTATGCTTTCAAAAACATTGCAAGGTCACTAGGCCGTAGGGAGAGCACTGGGCTCACTGAGACAATTGCAGATCGAATCAGCCGCGTGTGCTTACAAAACCAGTAAATGGTGGTGCAGGGACTTGAACCCGTATCTCTGTCCTCTGTCCTCTTAAACCTCCTTCTCGCTTGCTAACTGTATTTAGCCACATTCATTGACTAAGTCCTCACTGAAGACCCCAATTATAATTCCTCTGGGCCTGTTGTAGACAGAAAAGTATACTTGGTGCTTTACTCACCACCATGTTTGAGGGACATTGGCATGTTCACCACTGAGAGGAGGAGGGACAAATAAAAAGGAACACCTATTTCTAGACAGGAGCATTTGGGAGCAAAGTGTGTGTTATGGAGAGACGTGTTTGGTTGAGTGTCCAAACTTCCCTCTTTATGTGGTTATTACTTCTTTACAATCGTGGATATCATAAAACCCAGTGATTTCAAAAGCCCAGACGCATATTATTACAGCAATTCATTTGTTGATGTGAGAAAAATGAGAAGGACATTGCAGTACCACTAAATCTATACCTGGGCACTGCTGATACCAAACAAAAGGAATTCACGGTGGCTAGGTAGGACTATTTTCTAGTGACTGTCTCTGGGGTCTCAAACAGAATCCATTTGTTTCTTTGTTTCAAAGATTCACTTGTATAGGTTACCTGTCCCCGCCCCATCAGCTTGTAGTTTGTCTGTGTCCTTGGATCACTAGTGAGTCTCCAGTAAGGGAGCACTTAGGTGATCTTGAGTTTTCATCAGTTCTTCTAACCCTGTGTCTTTGATTGGAGCAGTGAAAGCCTGTAGTTTTATACTGATATTTGATAGCTAGGCTCTTACTGCACTTTGAAATTTTTTTTGTTCTCATTAATATACAGTCACATGCAGAACAATATGTTAACTAGTCTAACCCCTTCACCAAGTCCTCTCCAAATCCCAGTTTCAGTCACTGTCCGTCAGCGTGTCGTAAAATGCCCTAGAATCACTACTTGTCTTCTCTGTGTTGTATAGCCCTCCCAATGACCCTTCACCCTACACATTATTCATGCTAATCCTAATGACCCCATTCTTTTTCCCCGCCCTTATCAATCCCTTCCCACAAACACTACCCAGTCCCTTTCTCTTTGGTAACTCTTAGTCCACTCTCGGGTACTGTGTATATGCTGCTGTTTCTTCCTTCAGTTTTTCTTTGTTATCGTACTCCACACATGAGTTAAATCATTTGGTACATGTATTTCTCCGACTGGACTATTTGACTGAGCATAATACCCTCTAGCTCCATCCAAGTTATTGCCAATGATAGGATTTGTTTTCTTCTTATGGCTGCTTACTGCACTTTTTAAACTGGATTTTATTCTTCTTTTTCGTTTGTAGTTTGCTATGTGCTTCAACCATTGCTCTTATGGTTATGAGCAATAGCTTTGTGTTAATCGATATGAACCTATATCTATCTATCTGTCTGTCTATCAATCAATCAATCAATCAATCATCTTTCTGTCTGCCCATCTGTTCTTGTGTACAGAATAGGTAACCACATATCCTATGTCACTTTCCTACATTATGCTTCCAAAAATCCTGCAAGGTAACTAGGCAGTAGGGAGAGTACTGGGTTCACCGAGACACTTGCAGGTCGTGTCGGCCGAGTGTACCTACAAAACCAGGTAATGGTTGTGCAGGGACTTGAACCCGTGTCTCTATCCTCTGTCCTCTTTCATCTCCTTCTCACTTCCTGTCTGTATATAGCCACATTCATTCACTAAGTGCTCCCTGAAGACCACAAGTATCCTTCCTCTGGACCTGTGGACGACAGAAACGTAAAATTGTTGCTTTGCTCACCACCATGTTTGAAGGACATCTATGTGAACACCACTGATAGGATGGAGGGTCAAATTAAAAGGAACACCAATTTCTAGACAGGAGCAGTTGGGAGCTAAGAGTGTATTGTGGAGTGACATATTTATTTGAGTGTCCAAACTTCCCTCTTTAGGTGGTTATTACTTCACATTCGTGAAGATCATAAAACCCACAGATTTCAAAGGCCCAGATTCTTATTATTTCAGCAACCCAGTTGTTGAGGTGAGAGAAAATGAGAAGGACGTTGCTCCACCACTAAATCTATGGCTGGGCCTTGCTGAAAACAAACAAAAAGAATTCACGGTGGCCAGATAGTGCTATTTTCTACTGACTGTCTCTGGGGGCTCAAACAGAATCCATTTGTTTGATTGTTTGTTTTTCAGTTTCACTCGTGTAGGGTACTTGTCCCCACACCTTCAGCTTGTAGTTTGTCTTTGTCCTTGGATCTCAAGTGAGTCTCCTGTAAGGAAGCACGTAGGTTTCTTGAGTTTTCATCCGTTCTTTTAACCCTGTGTCTTTTGTTTGCAGCACTCAGAGCCTGACCTTTTGTTCTGATGATTCAGTGCTGTGCCCTTATTGCACTTAAAAATTTTTTTTTGTTATCATTAATCTACAATCACGTGAAAAACATTATGTTTACTATGCTCCCCCTTATCCAAGTCCACCAGCAAAAACCTCTTAAAGTCGCTGTCCATCAGCATAGTTGGATGCTTTAAACACCTTCAGCATGTACCCCTTCAAAGACACCGATACAGTCGCTGTCAATCATGGAGTAGTAAGATGCTATATAACCTCTACTATTCTTCTCTGTGTTGTACAGCACTCCCCATGTCCCGCGCGACCCCACGCAATATACATGGTAATCCTAATGCCCCCAATCTTTCTCCCCACACTTATCCCTCCCTTCAGAACCACCCTGTGCAGTCCTTTTCCCTTTGGCAACTTTTAGTCAACTCTCGGGTTCTGTGAGTATCCTGCTGTTTTTTTCCTTCAGTTTCTCTTTGTTGTTATACTCCACACATGAGTGATATCATTTGATATTGTCTTTCTCCGCCTGACCTATTTTTCTGAACATACTACTGTCTAGCTCCATCCACGTCATTGCAAATGGTAGGATTTGTTTTCTTCTTATGGCTGCTTACTGCACTTTGTAAACTGGATTTCATTCTTCCTTTTTGTTTGTAGTTTAGCTATGTGATTTCACCATTCATCTCCTGGTTATGAGCAACAGCTTTGTGTCAATCGATATGTATCTGTATCTATCTATCGCTCTGTCTGTCTGTATATCTATCTATCTTTCTATATATCCTTCTTTCTATCTCTCTATCCTCTCTATTTATCTATCCATCTATCTAGCTTCCTGTCTTCTATCATGTGTTTAATCTATCGATCATCTGTCATCTATCTATCTGTCTATCTATGAAACAATCTTCTTTCTGTCTGTCCATCTATCCTTATGTACAGAACAGTTAACTACATCAACTATGTCACTTCCCTACATTATGCTTTCAAAAACATTGCAAGGTCACTAGGCCGTAGGGAGAGCACTGGGCTCACTGAGACAATTGCAGAACGAATCAGCCGCGTGTGCTTACAAAACCAGTAAATGGTGGTGCAGGGACTTGAACCCGTATCTCTGTCCTCTGTCCTCTTAAACCTCCTTCTCGCTTGCTAACTGTATTTAGCCACATTCATTGACTAAGTCCTCACTGAAGACCCCAATTATAATTCCTCTGGGCCTGTTGTAGACAGAAAAGTATACTTGGTGCTTTACTCACCACCATGTTTGAGGGACATTGGCATGTTCACCACTGAGAGGAGGAGGGACAAATAAAAAGGAACACCTATTTCTAGACAGGAGCATTTGGGAGCAAAGTGTGTGTTGTGGAGAGACGTGTTTGGTTGAGTGTCCAAACTTCCCTCTTTATGTGGTTATTACTTCTTTACAATCGTGGATATCATAAAACCCAGTGATTTCAAAAGCCCAGACGCATATTATTACAGCAATTCATTTGTTGATGTGAGAAAAATGAGAAGGACATTGCAGTACCACTAAATCTATACCTGGGCACTGCTGATACCAAACAAAAGGAATTCACGGTGGCTAGGTAGGACTATTTTCTAGTGACTGTCTCTGGGGTCTCAAACAGAATCCATTTGTTTCTTAGTTTCAAAGATTCACTTGTATAGGTTACCTGTCCCCGCCCCATCAGCTTGTAGTTTGTCTGTGTCCTTGGATCACTAGTGAGTCTCCAGTAAGGGAGCACTTAGGTGATCTTGAGTTTTCATCAGTTCTTCTAACCCTGTGTCTTTGATTGGAGCAGTGAAAGCCTGTAGTTTTATACTGATATTTGATAGCTAGGCTCTTACTGCACTTTGAAATTTTTTTTGTTCTCATTAATATACAATCACATGCAGAACAATATGTTAACTAGTCTAACCCCTTCACCAAGTCCTCTCCAAATCCCAGTTTCAGTCACTGTCCGTCAGCGTGTCGTAAAATGCCCTAGAATCACTACTTGTCTTCTCTGTGTTGTATAGCCCTCCCAATGACCCTTCAACCTACACATTATTCATGCTAATCCTAATGCCCCCATTCTTTTTTCCCGCCCTTATCAATCCCTTCCCACAAACGCTACCCAGTCCCTTTCTCTTTGGTAACTCTTAGTCCACTCTCGGGTACTGTGTATATGCTGCTGTTTCTTCCTTCAGTTTTTCTTTGTTATCGTACTCCACACATGAGTTAAATCATTTGGTACATGTATTTCTCCGACTGGCCTATTTGACTGAGCATAATACCCTCTAGCTCCGTCCAAGTTATTGCCAATGATAGGATTTGTTTTCTTATTACGGCTGCTTACTGCACTTTGTAAACTGGATGTTATTCTTCTTTTTCGTTTGTAGTTTGCTATGTGCTTCAACCATTGCTCTCATGGTTATGAGCAATAGCTTTGTGTTAATCGATATGAACTATATCTATCTATCTGTCTGTCTATCAAACATTCAATCAATCAATCAATCATCTTTCTGTCTGCCCATCTGTCCTTGTGTACAGAACAGGTAACCACATATCCTATGTCACTTTCCTACATTATGCTTCCAAAAATCCTGCAAGGTAACTAGGCTGTAGGGAGAGAACTGGGTTCACCGAGACACTTGCAAGTCGTGTCGGCCGAGTGTACCTACAAAACCAGGAAATGGTTGTGCAGGGACTTGAACCCGTGTCTCTATCCTCTGTCCTCTTTCATCTCCTTCTCACTTCCTGTCTGTATATAGCCACATTCATTCACTAAGTGCTCCCTGAAGACCACAAGTATCCTTCCTCTGGGCCTGTGGACGACAGAAACGTAAAAGTGTTGCTTTGCTCACCACCATGTTTGAAGGACATCTATGTGAACACCACTGATAGGATGGAGGGTCAAATAAAAAGGAACACCAATTTCTAGACAGGAGCAGTTGGGAGCTAAGAGTGTATTGTGGAGTGGCATATTTATTTGAGTGTCCAAACTTCCCTCTTTAGGTGGTTATTACTTCACATTCGTGAAGATCATAAAACCCACAGATTTCAAAGGCCCAGATTCTTATTATTTCAGCAACCCAGTTGTTGAGGTGAGGGAAAATGAGAATAATGTTGCTCCACCAATAAATCTATGGCTGGGCCTTGCGGAAAACAAACAAAAAGAATTCACGGTGGCCAGATAGTGCTATTTTCTACTGACTGTCTCTGGGGGCTCAAACAGAATCCATTTGTTTGATTGTTTGTTTTTCAGTTTCACTCGTGTAGGGTACTTGTCGCCACACCTTCAGCTTGTATTTTGTCTTTGTCCTTGGATCTCAAGTGAGTCTCCTGTAAGGAAGCACGTAGGTTTCTTGAGTTTTCATCCGTTCTTTTAACCCTGTGTCTTTTGTTTGCAGCACTCAGAGCCTGACCTTTTGTTCTGATGATTCAGTGCTGTGCCCTTATTGCACTTAAAAAATTTTTTTTGTTATCATTAATCTACAATCACGTGAAGAACATTATGTTTACTATGCTCCCCCTTATCCAAGTCCACCAGCAAAAACCTCTTAAAGTCGCTGTCCATCAGCATAGTTGGATGCTTTAAACCCCTTCAGCATGTACCCCTTCAAAGACACCGATACAGTCGCTGTCAATCATGGAGTAGTAAGATGCTATATAACCTCTGCTATTCTTCTCTGTGTTGTACAGCACTCCCCATGTCCCGCGCGACCCCGCAAAATATACATGGTAATCCTAATGCCCCCAATCTTTCTCCCCACACTTATCCCTCCCTTCAGAACCACCCTGTGCAGTACTTTTCCCTTTGTCAACTTTTAGTCAACTCTCATGTTCTGTGAGTATCCTGCTGTCTTTTTCCTTCAGTTTCTCTTTGTTGTTATACTCCACACATGAGTGATATCATTTGATATTGTCTTTCTCCGCCTGACCTATTTTTCTGAACATACTACTGTCTAGCTCCATCCACGTCATTGCAAATGGTAGGATTTGTTTTCTTCTTATGGCTGCTTACTGCACTTTGTAAACTGGATTTCATTCTTCCTTTTTGTTTGTAGTTTAGCTATGTGATTTCACCATTCATCTCCTGGTTATGAGCAACAGCTTTGTGTCAATCGATATGTATCTGTATCTATCTATCGCTCTGTCTGTCTGTATATCTATCTATCTTTCTATATGTCCTTCTTTCTATCTCTCTATCCTCTCTATTTATCTATCCATCTATCTAGCTTCCTGTCTTCTATCATGTGTATAATCTATCGATCATCTGTCATCTATCTATCTGTCTATCTATGAAACAATCTTCTTTCTGTCTGTCCATCTATCCTTATGTACAGAACCGTTTACTACATCAACTATGTCACTTCCCTACATTATGCTTTCAAAAACATTGCAAGGTCACTAGGCCGTAGGGAGAGCACTGGGCTCACTGAGACAATTGCAGATCGAATCAGCCGCGTGTGCTTACAAAACCAGTAAATGGTGGTGCAGGGACTTGAACCCGTATCTCTGTCCTCTGTCCTCTTAAACCTCCTTCTCGCTTGCTAACTGTATTTAGCCACATTCATTGACTAAGTCCTCACTGAAGACCCCAATTATACTTCCTCTGGGCCTTTTGTAGACAGAAAAGTATACTTGGTGCTTTACTCACCACCATGTTTGAGGGACATTGGCATGTTCACCACTGATAGGAGGAGGGACAAATAAAAAGGAGCACCTATTTCTAGACAGGAGCATTTGGGAGCAAAGTGTGTGTTGTGGAGAGACGTGTTTGGTTGAGTGTCCAAAATTCCCTCTTTATGTGGTTATTACTTCTTATCAATCGTGGATATCATAAAACCCAGTGATTTCAAAAGCCCAGACGCATATTATTACAGCAATTCATTTGTTGATGTGAGAAAAATGAGAAGGACATTGCAGTACCACTAAATCTATACCTGGGAACTGCTGATACCAAACAAAAGGAATTCACGGTGGCTAGGTAGGACTATTTTCTAGTGACTGTCTCTGGGGTCTCAAACAGAATCCATTTGTTTCTTTGTTTTAAAGATTCACTTGTATAGGGTACCTGTCCCCGCCCCTTCAGCTTGTAGTTTGTCTGTGTCCTTGGATCACAAGTGAGTCTCCAGTAAGGGAGCACTTAGGTGATCTTGAGTTTTCATCAGTTCTTCTAACCCTGTGTCTTTTGATTGGAGCAGTGAAAGCCTGTACTTTTATTCTGATATTTGATAGCTAGGCTCTTACTGCACTTTGAAATTTTTTTGTTCTCATTAATATACAATCACAAGCAGAACAATATGTTAACTAGTCTAACCCCTTCACCAAGTCCTCGCCAAATCCCAGTTTCAGTCGCTGTCCGTCAGCGTGTCGTAAGATGCTCTAGAATCACTACTTGTCTTCTCTGTGTTGTATAGCCCTCCCAATGACCCTTCACCCTACACATTATTCATGCTAATCCTAATGCCCCCATTCTTTTTCCCCGCCCTTATCAATCCCTTCCCACCAGCACTACCCAGTCCCTTTCTCTTTGGTAACTCTTAGTCCACTCTCGGGTACTGTGTATATGCTGCTGTTTCTTCCTTCAGTTTTTCTTTGTTATCGTACTCCACACATGAGTTAAATCATTTGGTACATGTATTTCTCCGACTGGACTATTTGACTGAGCATAATACCCTCTAGCTCCATCCAAGTTATTGCCAATGATTGGATTTGTTTTCTTATTATGGCTGCTTACTGCACTTTGTAAACTGGATTTTATTCTTCTTTTTCGTTTGTGGATTGCTATGTGCTTCAACCATTGCTCTCATGGTTATGAGCAATAGCTTTGTGTTAATGGATATGAACCTATATCTATCTATCTGTCTGTCTATTAATCAATCAATCAATCAATCAATCATCTTTCTGTCTGCCCATCTGTCCTTGTGTACAGAACAGGTAACCACATATCCTATGTCACTTTCCTACATTATGCTTCCAAAAATCCTGCAAGGTATCTAGGCTGTAGGGAGAGCACTGGGTTCACCGAGACACTTGCAGGTCGTGTCGGCCGAGTGTACCTACAAAACCAGGAAATGGTTGTTCAGGGACTTGAACCCGTGTCTCTATCCTCTGTCCTCTTTCATCTCCTTCTCACTTCCTGTCTGTATATAGCCACATTCATTCACTAAGTGCTCCCTGAAGAACACAAGTATCCTTCCTCTGGGCCTGTGGACGACAGAAACGTAAAATTGTTGCTTTGCTCACCACCATGTTTGAAGGACATCTATGTGAACACCACTGATAGGATGGAGGGTCAAATTAAAAGGAACACCAATTTCTAGACAGGAGCAGTTGGGAGCTAAGAGTGTATTGTGGAGTGACATATTTATTTGAGTGTCCAAACTTCCCTGTTTAGGTGGTTATTACTTCACATTCTTGAAGATCATAAAACCCACAGATTTCAAAGGCCCAGATTCTTATTATTTCAGCAACCCAGTTGTTGAGGTGAGGGAAAATGAGAAGGATGTTGCTCCACCAATAAATCTATGGCTGGGCCTTGCGGAAAACAAACAAAAAGAATTCACGGTGGCCAGATAGAGCTATTTTCTACTGACTGTCTCTGGGGGCTCAAACAGAGTCCATTTGTTTGATTGTTTGTTTTTCAGTTTCACTCGTGTAGGGTACTTGTCCCCACACCTTCAGCTTGTATTTTGTCTTTGTCCTTGGATCTCAAGTGAGTCTCCTGTAAGGAAGCACGTAGGATTCTTGAGTTTTCATCCGTTCTTTTAACCCTGTGTCTTTTGTTTGCAGCACTCAGATCCTGACCTTTTATTCTGATGATTCAGTGCTGTGCCCTTATTGCACTTAAAAAATTTTTTTTGTTATCATTAATCTACAATCACGTGAAGAACATTATGTGTACTATGCTCCCCCTTATCCAAGTCCACCAGCAAAAACCTCTTAAAGTCGCTGTCCATCAGCATAGTTGGATGCTTTAAACCCCTTCAGCATGTACCCCTTCAAAGACACCGATACAGTCGCTGTCAATCATGGAGTAGTAAGATGCTATATAACCTCTACTATTCTTCTCTGTGTTGTACAGCACTCCCCATGTCCCGCGCGACCCCGCAAAATATACATGGTAATCCTAATGCCCCCAATCTTTCTCCCCACACTTATCCCTCCCTTCAGAACCACCCTGTGCAGTACTTTTCCCTTTGTCAACTTTTAGTCAACTCTCATGTTCTGTGAGTATCCTGCTGTCTTTTTCCTTCAGTTTCTCTTTGTTGTTATACTCCACACATGAGTGATATCATTTGATATTGTCTTTCTCCGCCTGACCTGTTTTTCTGAACATACTACTGTCTAGCTCCATCCACGTCATTGCGAATGGTAGGATTTGTTTTCTTCTTATGGCTGCTTACTGCACTTTGTAAACTGGATTTCATTCTTCCTTTTTGTTTGTAGTTTAGCTATGTGATTTCACCATTCATCTCCTGGTTATGAGCAACAGCTTTGTGTCAATCGATATGTATCTGTATCTATCTATCGCGCTGTCTGTCTGTATATCTATCTATCTTTCTATATGTCCTTCTTTCTATCTCTCTATCCTCTCTATTTATCTATCCATCTATCTAGCTTCCTGTCTTCTATCATGTGTTTAATCTATCGATCATCTGTCATCTATCTATCTGTCTATCTATGAAACAATCTTCCTTCTGTCTGTCCATCTATCCTTATGTACAGAACAGTTAACTACATCAACTATGTCACTTCCCTACATTATGCTTTCAAAAACATTGCAAGGTCACTAGGCCGTAGGGAGAGCACTGGGCTCACTGAGACAATTGCAGATCGAATCAGCCGCGTGTGCTTACAAAACCAGTAAATGGTGGTGCAGGGACTTGAACCCGTATCTCTGTCCTCTGTCCTCTTAAACCTCCTTCTCGCTTGCTAACTGTATTTAGCCACATTCATTGACTAAGTCCTCACTGAAGACCCCAATTATACTTCCTCTGGGCCTGTTGTAGACAGAAAAGTATACTTGGTGCTTTACTCACCACCATGTTTGAGGGACATTGGCATGTTCACCACTGATAGGAGGAGGGACAAATAAAAAGGAACACCTATTTCTAGACAGGAGCATTTGGGAGCAAAGTGTGTGTTGTGGAGAGACGTGTTTGGTTGAGTGTCCAAACTTCCCTCTTTATGTGGTTATTACTTGTTTACAATCGTGGATATCATAAAACCCAGTGATTTCAAAAGCCCAGACGCATATTATTACAGCAATTCATTTGTTGATGTGAGAAAAATGAGAAGGACATTGCAGTACCACTAAATCTAAACCTGGGCAATGCTGATACCAAACAAAAGGAATTCACGGTGGCTAGGTAGGACTATTTTCTAGTGACTGTCTCTGGGGTCTCAAACAGAATCCATTTGTTTCTTTGTTTCAAAGATTCACTTGTATAGGGTACCTGTCCCCGCCCCTTCAGCTTGTAGTTTGTCTGTGTCCTTGGATCACAAGTGAGTCTCCAGTAAGGGAGCACTTAGGTGATCTTGAGTTTTCATCAGTTCTTCTAACCCTGTGTCTTTCGATTGGAGCAGTGAAAGCCTGTACTTTTATTCTGATATTTGATAGCTAGGCTCTTACTGCACTTTGAAATTTTTTTTGTTCTCATTAATATACAATCACATGCAGAACAATATGTTAACTAGTCTAACCCCTTCACCAAGTCCTCGCCAAATCCCAGTTTCAGTCGCTGTCCGTCAGCGTGTCGTAAGATGCTCTAGAATCACTACTTGTCTTCTCTGTGTTGTATAGCCCTCCCAATGACCCTTCACCCTACACATTATTCATGCTAATCCTAATGCCCCCATTCTTTTTCCCCGCCCTTATCAATCCCTTCCAACAAACACTACCCAGTCCCTTTTCTCTTTGGTAACTCTTAGTCCACTCTCGGGTACTGTGTATATGCTGCTGTTTCTTCCTTCAGTTTTTCTTTTTTATCGTACTACACACGTGAGTTAAATCATTTGGTACATGTATTTCTCCGACTGGACTATTTGACTGAGCATAATACCCTCTAGCTCCATCCAAGTTATTGCCAATGATAGGATTTGTTTTCTTCTTATGGCTGCTTACTGCACTTTTTAAACTGGATTTTATTCTTCTTTTTCGTTTGTAGTTTGCTATGTGCTACAAACCATTGCTCTCATGGTTATGAGCGATAGCTTTTTTGTTAATCGATATGAACCTCTATCTATCTATCGGTCTGTCTATCAATCAATCAATCAATCAATCAATCATCTTTCTGTCTGCCCATCTGTCCTTGTGTACAGAACAGGTAACCACATATCCTATGTCACTTTCCTACATTATGCTTCCAAAAATCCTGCAAGGAAACTAGGCTGTAGGGAGAGCACTGGGTTCACCGAGACACTTGCAGGTCGTGTCGGCCGAGTGTACCTACAAAACCTCGAAATGGTTGTGCAGGGACTTGAACCCGTGTCTCTATTTTCTGCCTCTTTCATCTCCTTCTCACTTCCTGTCTGTATATAGCCACATTCATTCACTAAGTGCTCCCTGAAGACCACAAGTATCCTTCCTCTGGGCCTGTGGACGACAGAAACGTAAAAGTGTTGCTTTGATCACCACCATGTTTGAAGGACATCTATGTGAACACCACTGATAGGATGGAGGGTCAAATTAAAAGGAACACCAATTTCTAGACAGGAGCAGTTGGGAGCTAAGAGTGTATTGTGGAGTGGCTTATTTATTTGAGTGTCCAAACTTCCCTCTTTAGGTGGTTATTACTTCACATTCGTGAAGATCATAAAACCCACAGATTTCAAAGGCCCAGATTCTTATTATTTCAGCAACCCAGTTGTTGAGGTGAGAGAAAATGAGAAGGACGTTGCTCCACCACTAAATCTATCGCTGGGCCTTGCGGAAAACAAACAAAAAGAATTCACGGAGGCCAGATAGTGCTATTTTCTACTGACTGTCTCTGGGGGCTCAAACAGAATCCATTTGTTTGATTGTTTGTTTTTCAGTTTCACTCGTGTAGGGTACTTGTCCCCACACCTTCAGCTTGTATTTTGTCTTTGTCCTTGGATCTCAAGTGAGTCTCCTGTAAGGTAGCACGTAGGTTTCTTGAGTTTTCATCCGTTCTTTTAACCCTGTGTCTTTTGTTTGCAGCACTCAGAGTCTGACCTTTTATTCTGATGATTCAGTGCTGTGCCCTTATTGCACTTAAAAAATTTTTTTTGTTATCATTAATCTACAATCACGTGAAGAACATTATGTTTACTATGCTCCCCCTTATCCAAGTCCACCAGCAAAAACCTCTTAAAGTCGCTGTCCATCAGCATAGTTGGATGCTTTAAACCCCTTCAGCATGTACCCCTTCAAAGACACCGATACAGTCGCTGTCAATCATGGAGTAGTAAGATGCTATATAACCTCTACTATTCTTCTCTGTGTTGTACAGCACTCCCCATGTCCCGCGCGACCCCGCAAAATATACATGGTAATCCTAATGCCCCCAATCTTTCTCCCCACACTTATCCCTCCCTTCAGAACCACCCTGTGCAGTACTTTTCCCTTTGTCAACTTTTAGTCAACTCTCGGGTTCTGTGAGTATCCTGCTGTTTTTTTCCTTCAGTTTCTCTTTGTTGTTATACTCCACACATGAGTGATATCATTTGATATTGTCTTTCTCCGCCTGACCTATTTTTCTGAACATACTACTGTCTAGCTCCATCCACGTCATTGCAAATGGTAGGATTTGTTTTCTTCTTATGGCTGCTTACTGCACTTTGTAAACTGGATTTCATTCTTCCTTTTTGTTTGTAGTTTAGCTATGTGATTTCACCATTCATCTCCTGGTTATGAGCAACAGCTTTGTGTCAATCGATATGTATCTGTATCTATCTATCGCTCTGTCTGTCTGTATATCTATCTATCTTTCTATATGTCCTTCTTTCTATCTCTCTATCCTCTCTATTTATCTATCCATCTATCTAGCTTCCTGTCTTCTATCATGTGTATAAACTATCGATCATCTGTCATCTATCTATCTGTCTATCTATGAAACAATCTTCTTTCTGTCTGACCATCTATCCATATGTACAGAACAGTTTACTACATCAACTATGTCACTTCCCTACATTATGCTTTCAAAAACATTGCAAGGTCACTAGGCCGTAGGGAGAGCACTGGGCTCACTGAGACAATTGCAGATCGAATCAGCCGCGTGTGCTTACAAAACCAGTAAATGGTGGTGCAGGGACTTGATCCCGTATCTCTGTCCTCTGTCCTCTTAAACCTCCTTCTCGCTTGCTAACTGTATTTAGCCACATTCTTTGACTAAGTCCTCACTGAAGACCCCAATTATACTTCCTCTGGGCCTGTTGTAGACAGAAAAGTATACTTGGTGCTTTACTCACCACCATGTTTGAGGGACATTGGCATGTTCACCACTGATAGGAGGAGGGACAAATAAAAAGGAACACCTATTTCTAGACAGGAGCATTTGGGAGCAAAGTGTGTGTTGTGGAGAGACGTGTTTGGTTGAGTGTCCAAACTTCCCTCTTTATGTGGTTATTACTTCTTTACAATCGTGGATATCATAAAACCCAGTGATTTCAAAAGCCCAGACGCATATTATTACAGCAATTCATTTGTTGATGTGAGAAAAATGAGAAGGACATTGCAGTACCACTAAATCTATACCTGGGCACTGCTGATACCAAACAAAAGGAATTCACGGTGGCTAGGTAGGACTATTTTCTAGTGACTGTCTCTGGGGTCTCAAACAGAATCCATTTGTTTCTTTGTTTCAAAGATTCACTTGTATAGGGTACCTGTCCCCGCCCCTTCAGCTTGTAGTTTGTCTGTGTCCTTGGATCACAAGTGAGTCTCCAGTAAGGGAGCACTTAGTTGATCTTGAGTTTTCATCAGTTCTTCTAACCCTGTGTCTTTTGATTGGAGCAGTGAAAGCCTGTAGTTTTATACTGATATTTGATAGCTAGGCTCTTACTGCACTTTGAAATTTTTTTTGTTCTCATTAATATACAATCACATGCAGAACAATATGTTAACTAGTCTAACCCCTTCACCAAGTCCTCTCCAAATCCCAGTTTCAGTCACTGTCCGTCAGCGTGTCGTAAAATGCCCTAGAATCACTACTTGTCTTCTCTGTGTTGTATAGCCCTCCCAATGACCCTTCAACCTACACATTATTCATGCTAATCCTAATGCCCCCATTCTTTTTTCCCGCCCTTATCAATCCCTTCCCACAAACGCTACCCAGTCCCTTTCTCTTTGGTAACTCTTAGTCCTATCTCGGGTACTGTGTATATGCTGCTGTTTCTTCCTTCAGTTTTTCTTTGTTATCGTACTCCACACATGAGTTAAATCATTTGGTACATGTATTTCTCCGACTGGCCTATTTGACTGAGCATAATACCCTCTAGCTCCATCCAAGTTATTGCCAATGATTGGATTTGTTTTCTTCTTATGGCTGCTTACTGCACTTTTTAAACTGGATGTTATTCTTCTTTTTCGTTTGTAGTTTGCTATGTGCTTCAACCATTGCTCTCATGGTTATGAGCAATAGCTTTGTGTTAATCGATATGAACTATATCTATCTATCTGTCTGTCTATCAAACATTCAATCAATCAATCAAACAATCTTTCTGTCTGCCCATCTGTCCTTGTGTACAGAACAGGTAACCACATATCCTATGTCACTTTCCTACATTATGCTTCCAAAAATCCTGCAAGGTAACTAGGCTGTAGGGAGAGAACTGGGTTCACCGAGACACTTGCAGGTCGTGTCGGCCGAGTGTACCTACAAAACCAGGTAATGGTTGTGCAGGGACTTGAACCCGTGTCTCTATCCTCTGTCCTCTTTCATCTCCTTCTCACTTCCTGTCTGTATATAGCCACATTCATTCACTAAGTGCTCCCTGAAGACCACAAGTATCCTTCCTCTGGGCCTGTGGACGACAGAAACGTAAAATTGTTGCTTTGCTCACCACCATGTTTGAAGGACATCTATGTGAACACCACTGATAGGATGGAGGGTCAAATAAAAAGGAACACCAATTTCTAGACAGGAGCAGTTGGGAGCTAAGAGTGTATTGTGGAGTGACATATTTATTTGAGTGTCCAAACTTCCCTCTTTAGGTGGTTATTACTTCACATTCGTGAAGATCATAAAACCCACAGATTTCAAATGCCCAGATTCTTATTATTTCAGCAACCCAGTTGTTGAGGTGAGAGATAATGAGAAGGACGTTGCTCCACCACTAAATCTATGGCTGGGCCTTGCTGAAAACAAACAAAAAGAATTCACGGTGGCCAGATAGTGCTATTTTCTACTGACTGTCTCTGGTTGCTCAAACAGGATCCATTTGTTTGATTGTTTGTTTTTCAGTTTCACTCGTGTAGGGTACTTGTCCCCACACCTTCAGCTTGTAGTTTGTCTTTGTCCTTGGATCTCAAGTGAGTCTCCTGTAAGGAAGCACGTAGGTTTCTTGAGTTTTCATCCGTTCTTTTAACCCTGTGTCTTTTGTTTGCAGCACTCAGAGCCTGACCTTTTATTCTGATGATTCAGTGCTGTGCCCTTATTGCACTTAAAAAATTTTTTTTGTTATCATTAATCTACAATCACGTGAAGAACATTATGTTTACTATGCTCCCCCTTATCCAAGTCCACCAGCAAAAACCTCTTAAAGTCGCTGTCCATCAGCATAGTTGGATGCTTTAAACCCCTTCAGCATGTACCCCTTCAAAGACACCGATACAGTCGCTGTCAATCATGGAGTAGTAAGATGCTATATAACCTCTACTAGTCTTCTCTGTGTTGTACAGCACTCCCCATGTCCCGCGCAACCCCACGCAATATACATGGTAATCCTAATGCCCCCAATCTTTCTCCCCACACTTATCCCTCCCTTCAGAACCACCCTGTGCAGTCCTTTTCCATTTGGCAACTTTTAGTCAACTCTCGGGTTCTGTGAGTATCCTGCTGTTTTTTTCCTTCAGTTTCTCTTTGTTGTTATACTCCACACATGAGTGATATCATTTGATATTGTCTTTCTCCGCCTGACCTATTTTTCTGAACATACTACTGTCTAGCTCCATCCACGTCATTGCAAATGGTAGGATTTGTTTTCTTCTTATGGCTGCTTACTGCACTTTGTAAACTGGATTTCATTCTTCCTTTTTGTTTGTAGTTTAGCTATGTGATTTCACCATTCATCTCCTGGTTATGAGCAACAGCTTTGTGTCAATCGATATGTATCTGTATCTATCTATCGCTCTGTCTGTCTGTATATCTATCTATCTTTCTATATGTCCTTCTTTCTATCTCTCTATCCTCTCTATTTATCTATCCATCTATCTAGCTTCCTGTCTTCTATCATGTGTATAAACTATCGATCATCTGTCATCTATCTATCTGTCTATCTATGAAACAATCTTCTTTCTGTCTGACCATCTATCCATATGTACAGAACAGTTTACTACATCAACTATGTCACTTCCCTACATTATGCTTTCAAAAACATTGCAAGGTCACTAGGCCGTAGGGAGAGCACTGGGCTCACTGAGACAATTGCAGATCGAATCAGCCGCATGTGCTTACAAAACCAGTAAATGGTGGTGCAGGGACTTGATCCCGTATCTCTGTCCTCTGTCCTCTTAAACCTCCTTCTCGCTTGCTAACTGTATTTAGCCACATTCTTTGACTAAGTCCTCACTGAAGACCCCAATTATACTTCCTCTGGGCCTGTTGTAGACAGAAAAGTATACTTGGTGCTTTACTCACCACCATGTTTGAGGGACATTGGCATGTTCACCACTGATAGGAGGAGGGACAAATAAAAAGGAACACCTATTTCTAGACAGGAGCATTTGGGAGCAAAGTGTGTGTTGTGGAGAGACGTGTTTGGTTGAGTGTCCAAACTTCCCTCTTTATGTGGTTATTACTTCTTTACAATCGTGGATATCATAAAACCCAGTGATTTCAAAAGCCCAGACGCATATTATTACAGCAATTCATTTGTTGATGTGAGAAAAATGAGAAGGACATTGCAGTACCACTAAATCTATACCTGGGCACTGCTGATACCAAACAAAAGGAATTCACGGTGGCTAGGTAGGACTATTTTCTAGTGACTGTCTCTGGGGTCTCAAACAGAATCCATTTGTTTCTTTGTTTCAAAGATTCACTTGTATAGGGTACCTGTCCCCGCCCCTTCAGCTTGTAGTTTGTCTGTGTCCTTGGATCACAAGTGAGTCTCCAGTAAGGGAGCACTTAGTTGATCTTGAGTTTTCATCAGTTCTTCTAACCCTGTGTCTTTTGATTGGAGCAGTGAAAGCCTGTAGTTTTATACTGATATTTGATAGCTAGGCTCTTACTGCACTTTGAAATTTTTTTTGTTCTCATTAATATACAATCACATGCAGAACAATATGTTAACTAGTCTAACCCCTTCACCAAGTCCTCTCCAAATCCCAGTTTCAGTCACTGTCCGTCAGCGTGTCGTAAAATGCCCTAGAATCACTACTTGTCTTCTCTGTGTTGTATAGCCCTCCCAATGACCCTTCAACCTACACATTATTCATGCTAATCCTAATGCCCCCATTCTTTTTTCCCGCCCTTATCAATCCCTTCCCACAAACGCTACCCAGTCCCTTTCTCTTTGGTAACTCTTAGTCCTATCTCGGGTACTGTGTATATGCTGCTGTTTCTTCCTTCAGTTTTTCTTTGTTATCGTACTCCACACATGAGTTAAATCATTTGGTACATGTATTTCTCCGACTGGCCTATTTGACTGAGCATAATACCCTCTAGCTCCATCCAAGTTATTGCCAATGATTGGATTTGTTTTCTTCTTATGGCTGCTTACTGCACTTTTTAAACTGGATGTTATTCTTCTTTTTCGTTTGTAGTTTGCTATGTGCTTCAACCATTGCTCTCATGGTTATGAGCAATAGCTTTGTGTTAATCGATATGAACTATATCTATCTATCTGTCTGTCTATCAAACATTCAATCAATCAATCAAACAATCTTTCTGTCTGCCCATCTGTCCTTGTGTACAGAACAGGTAACCACATATCCTATGTCACTTTCCTACATTATGCTTCCAAAAATCCTGCAAGGTAACTAGGCTGTAGGGAGAGCACTGGGTTCACCGAGACACTTGCAGGTCGTGTCGGCCGAGTGTACCTACAAAACCAGGAAATGGTTGTGCAGGGACTTGAACCCGTGTCTCTATCCTCTGTCCTCTTTCATCTCCTTCTCACTTCCTGTCTGTATATAGCCACATTCATTCACTAAGTGCTCCCTGAAGACCACAAGTATCCTTCCTCTGGGCCTGTGGACGACAGAAACGTAAAAGTGTTGCTTTGCTCACCACCATGTTTGAAGGACATCTATGTGAACACCACTGATAGGATGGAGGGTCAAATAAAAAGGAACACCAATTTCTAGACAGGAGCAGTTGGGAGCTAAGAGTGTATTGTGGAGTGACATATTTATTTGAGTGTCCAAACTTCCCTCTTTAGGTGGTTATTACTTCACATTCGTGAAGATCATAAAACCCACAGATTTCAAATGCCCAGATTCTTATTATTTCAGCAACCCAGTTGTTGAGGTGAGAGATAATGAGAAGGACGTTGCTCCACCACTAAATCTATGGCTGGGCCTTGCTGAAAACAAACAAAAAGAATTCACGGTGGCCAGATAGTGCTATTTTCTACTGACTGTCTCTGGTTGCTCAAACAGGATCCATTTGTTTGATTGTTTGTTTTTCAGTTTCACTCGTGTAGGGTACTTGTCCCCACACCTTCAGCTTGTAGTTTGTCTTTGTCCTTGGATCTCAAGTGAGTCTCCTGTAAGGAAGCACGTAGGTTTCTTGAGTTTTCATCCGTTCTTTTAACCCTGTGTCTTTTGTTTGCAGCACTCAGAGCCTGACCTTTTATTCTGATGATTCAGTGCTGTGCCCTTATTGCACTTAAAAAATTTTTTTTGTTATCATTAATCTACAATCACGTGAAGAACATTATGTTTACTATGCTCCCCCTTATCCAAGTCCACCAGCAAAAACCTCTTAAAGTCGCTGTCCATCAGCATAGTTGGATGCTTTAAACCCCTTCAGCATGTACCCCTTCAAAGACACCGATACAGTCGCTGTCAATCATGGAGTAGTAAGATGCTATATAACCTCTACTAGTCTTCTCTGTGTTGTACAGCACTCCCCATGTCCCGCGCAACCCCACGCAATATACATGGTAATCCTAATGCCCCCAATCTTTCTCCCCACACTTATCCCTCCCTTCAGAACCACCCTGTGCAGTCCTTTTCCCTTTGGCAACTTTTAGTCAACTCTCGGGTTCTGTGAGTATCCTGCTGTTTTTTTCCTTCAGTTTCTCTTTGTTGTTATACTCCACACATGAGTGATATCATTTGATATTGTCTTTCTCCGCCTGACCTGTTTTTCTGAACATACTACTGTCTAGCTCCATCCACGTCATTGCGAATGGTAGGATTTGTTTTCTTCTTATGGCTGCTTACTGCACTTTGTAAACTGGATTTCATTCTTCCTTTTTGTTTGTAGTTTAGCTATGTGATTTCACCATTCATCTCCTGGTTATGAGCAACAGCTTTGTGTCAATCGATATGTATCTGTATCTATCTATCGCGCTGTCTGTCTGTATATCTATCTATCTTTCTATATGTCCTTCTTTCTATCTCTCTATCCTCTCTATTTATCTATCCATCTATCTAGCTTCCTGTCTTCTATCATGTGTTTAATCTATCGATCATCTGTCATCTATCTATCTGTCTATCTATGAAACAATCTTCCTTCTGTCTGTCCATCTATCCTTATGTACAGAACAGTTAACTACATCAACTATGTCACTTCCCTACATTATGCTTTCAAAAACATTGCAAGGTCACTAGGCCGTAGGGAGAGCACTGGGCTCACTGAGACAATTGCAGATCGAATCAGCCGCGTGTGCTTACAAAACCAGTAAATGGTGGTGCAGGGACTTGAACCCGTATCTCTGTCCTCTGTCCTCTTAAACCTCCTTCTCGCTTGCTAACTGTATTTAGCCACATTCATTGACTAAGTCCTCACTGAAGACCCCAATTATACTTCCTCTGGGCCTGTTGTAGACAGAAAAGTATACTTGGTGCTTTACTCACCACCATGTTTGAGGGACATTGGCATGTTCACCACTGATAGGAGGAGGGACAAATAAAAAGGAACACCTATTTCTAGACAGGAGCATTTGGGAGCAAAGTGTGTGTTGTGGAGAGACGTGTTTGGTTGAGTGTCCAAACTTCCCTCTTTATGTGGTTATTACTTGTTTACAATCGTGGATATCATAAAACCCAGTGATTTCAAAAGCCCAGACGCATATTATTACAGCAATTCATTTGTTGATGTGAGAAAAATGAGAAGGACATTGCAGTACCACTAAATCTATACCTGGGCACTGCTGATACCAAACAAAAGGAATTCACGGTGGCTAGGTAGGACTATTTTCTAGTGACTGTCTCTGGGGTCTCAAACAGAATCCATTTGTTTCTTTGTTTCAAAGATTCACTTGTATAGGGTACCTGTCCCCGCCCCTTCAGCTTGTAGTTTGTCTGTGTCCTTGGATCACAAGTGAGTCTCCAGTAAGGGAGCACTTAGTTGATCTTGAGTTTTCATCAGTTCTTCTAACCCTGTGTCTTTTGATTGGAGCAGTGAAAGCCTGTAGTTTTATACTGATATTTGATAGCTAGGCTCTTACTGCACTTTGAAATTTTTTTTGTTCTCATTAATATACAATCACATGCAGAACAATATGTTAACTAGTCTAACCCCTTCACCAAGTCCTCTCCAAATCCCAGTTTCAGTCACTGTCCGTCAGCGTGTCGTAAAATGCCCTAGAATCACTACTTGTCTTCTCTGTGTTGTATAGCCCTCCCAATGACCCTTCAACCTACACATTATTCATGCTAATCCTAATGCCCCCATTCTTTTTTCCCGCCCTTATCAATCCCTCCCCACAAACGCTACCCAGTCCCTTTCTCTTTGGTAACTCTTAGTCCTATCTCGGGTACTGTGTATATGCTGCTGTTTCTTCCTTCAGTTTTTCTTTGTTATCGTACTCCACACATGAGTTAAATCATTTGGTACATGTATTTCTCCGACTGGCCTATTTGACTGAACATAATACCCTCTAGCTCCATCCAAGTTATTGCCAATGATTGGATTTGTTTTCTTCTTATGGCTGCTTACTGCACTTTTTAAACTGGATGTTATTCTTCTTTTTCGTTTGTAGTTTGCTATGTGCTTCAACCATTGCTCTCATGGTTATGAGCAATAGCTTTGTGTTAATCGATATGAACTATATCTATCTATCTGTCTGTCTATCAAACATTCAATCAATCAATCAAACAATCTTTCTGTCTGCCCATCTGTCCTTGTGTACAGAACAGGTAACCACATATCCTATGTCACTTTCCTACATTATGCTTCCAAAAATCCTGCAAGGTAACTAGGCTGTAGGGAGAGAACTGGGTTCACCGAGACACTTGCAGGTCGTGTCGGCCGAGTGTACCTACAAAACCAGGTAATGGTTGTGCAGGGACTTGAACCCGTGTCTCTATCCTCTGTCCTCTTTCATCTCCTTCTCACTTCCTGTCTGTATATAGCCACATTCATTCACTAAGTGCTCCCTGAAGACCACAAGTATCCTTCCTCTGGGCCTGTGGACGACAGAAACGTAAAATTGTTGCTTTGCTCACCACCATGTTTGAAGGACATCTATGTGAACACCACTGATAGGATGGAGGGTCAAATAAAAAGGAACACCAATTTCTAGACAGGAGCAGTTGGGAGCTAAGAGTGTATTGTGGAGTGACATATTTATTTGAGTGTCCAAACTTCCCTCTTTAGGTGGTTATTACTTCACATTCGTGAAGATCATAAAACCCACAGATTTCAAAGGCCCAGATTCTTATTATTTCAGCAACCCAGTTGTTGAGGTGAGAGATAATGAGAAGGACGTTGCTCCACCACTAAATCTATGGCTGGGCCTTGCTGAAAACAAACAAAAAGAATTCACGGTGGCCAGATAGTGCTATTTTCTACTGACTGTCTCTGGTTGCTCAAACAGAATCCATTTGTTTGATTGTTTGTTTTTCAGTTTCACTCGTGTAGGGTACTTGTCCCCACACCTTCAGCTTGTAGTTTGTCTTTGTCCTTGGATCTCAAGTGAGTCTCCTGTAAGGAAGCACGTAGGTTTCTTGAGTTTTCATCCGTTCTTTTAACCCTGTGTCTTTTGTTTGCAGCACTCAGAGCCTGACCTTTTATTCTGATGATTCAGTGCTGTGCCCTTATTGCACTTAAAAAATTTTTTTTGTTATCATTAATCTACAATCACGTGAAGAACATTATGTTTACTATGCTCCCCCTTATCCAAGTCCACCAGCAAAAACCTCTTAAAGTCGCTGTCCATCAGCATAGTTGGATGCTTTAAACCCCTTCAGCATGTACCCCTTCAAAGACACCGATACAGTCGCTGTCAATCATGGAGTAGTAAGATGCTATATAACCTCTACTAGTCTTCTCTGTGTTGTACAGCACTCCCCATGTCCCGCGCGACCCCACGCAATATACATGGTAATCCTAATGCCCCCAATCTTTCTCCCCACACTTATCCCTCCCTTCAGAACCACCCTGTGCAGTCCTTTTCCCTTTGGCAACTTTTAGTCAACTCTCGGGTTCTGTGAGTATCCTGCTGTTTTTTTCCTTCAGTTTCTCTTTGTTGTTATACTCCACACATGAGTGATATCATTTGATATTGTCTTTCTCCGCCTGACCTATTTTTCTGAACATACTACTGTCTAGCTCCATCCACGTCATTGCAAATGGTAGGATTTGTTTTCTTCTTATGGCTGCTTACTGCACTTTGTAAACTGGATTTCATTCTTCCTTTTGTTTGTAGTTTAGCTATGTGATTTCACCATTCATCTCCTGGTTATGAGCAACAGCTTTGTGTCAATCGATATGTATCTGTATCTATCTATCGCTCTGTATGTCTGTATATCTATCTATCTTTCTATATATCCTTCTTTCTATCTATCCTCTCTATTTATCTATCCATCTATCTAGCTTCCTGTCTTCTATCATGTGTATAAACTATCGATCATCTGTCATCTATCTATCTGTCTATCTATGAAACAATCTTCTTTCTGTCTGTCCATCTATCCTTATGTACAGGACAGTTAACTACATCAACTATGTCACTTCCCTACATTATGCTTTCAAAAACATTGCAAGGTCACTAGGCCGTAGGGAGAGCACTGGGCTCACTGAGACAATTGCAGATCGAATCAGCCGCATGTGCTTACAAAACCAGTAAATGGTGGTGCAGGGACTTGATCCCGTATCTCTGTCCTCTGTCCTCTTAAACCTCCTTCTCGCTTGCTAACTGTATTTAGCCACATTCTTTGACTAAGTCCTCACTGAAGACCCCAATTATACTTCCTCTGGGCCTGTTGTAGACAGAAAAGTATACTTGGTGCTTTACTCACCACCATGTTTGAGGGACATTGGCATGTTCACCACTGATAGGAGGAGGGACAAATAAAAAGGAACACCTATTTCTAGACAGGAGCATTTGGGAGCAAAGTGTGTGTTGTGGAGAGACGTGTTTGGTTGAGTGTCCAAACTTCCCTCTTTATGTGGTTATTACTTCTTTACAATCGTGGATATCATAAAACCCAGTGGTTTCAAAAGCCCAGACGCATATTATTACAGCAATTCATTTGTTGATGTGAGAAAAATGAGAAGGACATTGCAGTACCACTAAATCTATACCTGGGCACTGCTGATACCAAACAAAAGGAATTCACGGTGGCTAGGTAGGACTATTTTCTAGTGACTGTCTCTGGGGTCTCAAACAGAATCCATTTGTTTCTTTGTTTCAAAGATTCACTTGTATAGGGTACCTGTCCCCGCCCCTTCAGCTTGTAGTTTGTCTGTGTCCTTGGATCACAAGTGAGTCTCCAGTAAGGGAGCACTTAGTTGATCTTGAGTTTTCATCAGTTCTTCTAACCCTGTGTCTTTTGATTGGAGCAGTGAAAGCCTGTAGTTTTATACTGATATTTGATAGCTAGGCTCTTACTGCACTTTGAAATTTTTTTTGTTCTCATTAATATACAATCACATGCAGAACAATATGTTAACTAGTCTAACCCCTTCACCAAGTCCTCTCCAAATCCCAGTTTCAGTCACTGTCCGTCAGCGTGTCGTAAAATGCCCTAGAATCACTACTTGTCTTCTCTGTGTTGTATAGCCCTCCCAATGACCCTTCAACCTACACATTATTCATGCTAATCCTAATGCCCCCATTCTTTTTTCCCGCCCTTATCAATCCCTTCCCACAAACGCTACCCAGTCCCTTTCTCTTTGGTAACTCTTAGTCCTATCTCGGGTACTGTGTATATGCTGCTGTTTCTTCCTTCAGTTTTTCTTTGTTATCGTACTCCACACATGAGTTAAATCATTTGGTACATGTATTTCTCCGACTGGCCTATTTGACTGAGCATAATACCCTCTAGCTCCATCCAAGTTATTGCCAATGATTGGATTTGTTTTCTTCTTATGGCTGCTTACTGCACTTTTTAAACTGGATGTTATTCTTCTTTTTCGTTTGTAGTTTGCTATGTGCTTCAACCATTGCTCTCATGGTTATGAGCAATAGCTTTGTGTTAATCGATATGAACTATATCTATCTATCTGTCTGTCTATCAAACATTCAATCAATCAATCAAACAATCTTTCTGTCTGCCCATCTGTCCTTGTGTACAGAACAGGTAACCACATATCCTATGTCACTTTCCTACATTATGCTTCCAAAAATCCTGCAAGGTAACTAGGCTGTAGGGAGAGCACTGGGTTCACCGAGACACTTGCAGGTCGTGTCGGCCGAGTGTACCTACAAAACCAGGAAATGGTTGTGCAGGGACTTGAACCCGTGTCTCTATCCTCTGTCCTCTTTCATCTCCTTCTCACTTCCTGTCTGTATATAGCCACATTCATTCACTAAGTGCTCCCTGAAGACCACAAGTATCCTTCCTCTGGGCCTGTGGACGACAGAAACGTAAAAGTGTTGCTTTGCTCACCACCATGTTTGAAGGACATCTATGTGAACACCACTGATAGGATGGAGGGTCAAATAAAAAGGAACACCAATTTCTAGACAGGAGCAGTTGGGAGCTAAGAGTGTATTGTGGAGTGACATATTTATTTGAGTGTCCAAACTTCCCTCTTTAGGTGGTTATTACTTCACATTCGTGAAGATCATAAAACCCACAGATTTCAAATGCCCAGATTCTTATTATTTCAGCAACCCAGTTGTTGAGGTGAGAGATAATGAGAAGGACGTTGCTCCACCACTAAATCTATGGCTGGGCCTTGCTGAAAACAAACAAAAAGAATTCACGGTGGCCAGATAGTGCTATTTTCTACTGACTGTCTCTGGTTGCTCAAACAGGATCCATTTGTTTGATTGTTTGTTTTTCAGTTTCACTCGTGTAGGGTACTTGTCCCCACACCTTCAGCTTGTAGTTTGTCTTTGTCCTTGGATCTCAAGTGAGTCTCCTGTAAGGAAGCACGTAGGTTTCTTGAGTTTTCATCCGTTCTTTTAACCCTGTGTCTTTTGTTTGCAGCACTCAGAGCCTGACCTTTTATTCTGATGATTCAGTGCTGTGCCCTTATTGCACTTAAAAAATTTTTTTTGTTATCATTAATCTACAATCACGTGAAGAACATTATGTTTACTATGCTCCCCCTTATCCAAGTCCACCAGCAAAAACCTCTTAAAGTCGCTGTCCATCAGCATAGTTGGATGCTTTAAACCCCTTCAGCATGTACCCCTTCAAAGACACCGATACAGTCGCTGTCAATCATGGAGTAGTAAGATGCTATATAACCTCTACTAGTCTTCTCTGTGTTGTACAGCACTCCCCATGTCCCGCGCAACCCCACGCAATATACATGGTAATCCTAATGCCCCCAATCTTTCTCCCCACACTTATCCCTCCCTTCAGAACCACCCTGTGCAGTCCTTTTCCCTTTGGCAACTTTTAGTCAACTCTCGGGTTCTGTGAGTATCCTGCTGTTTTTTTCCTTCAGTTTCTCTTTGTTGTTATACTCCACACATGAGTGATATCATTTGATATTGTCTTTCTCCGCCTGACCTGTTTTTCTGAACATACTACTGTCTAGCTCCATCCACGTCATTGCGAATGGTAGGATTTGTTTTCTTCTTATGGCTGCTTACTGCACTTTGTAAACTGGATTTCATTCTTCCTTTTTGTTTGTAGTTTAGCTATGTGATTTCACCATTCATCTCCTGGTTATGAGCAACAGCTTTGTGTCAATCGATATGTATCTGTATCTATCTATCGCGCTGTCTGTCTGTATATCTATCTATCTTTCTATATGTCCTTCTTTCTATCTCTCTATCCTCTCTATTTATCTATCCATCTATCTAGCTTCCTGTCTTCTATCATGTGTTTAATCTATCGATCATCTGTCATCTATCTATCTGTCTATCTATGAAACAATCTTCCTTCTGTCTGTCCATCTATCCTTATGTACAGAACAGTTAACTACATCAACTATGTCACTTCCCTACATTATGCTTTCAAAAACATTGCAAGGTCACTAGGCCGTAGGGAGAGCACTGGGCTCACTGAGACAATTGCAGATCGAATCAGCCGCGTGTGCTTACAAAACCAGTAAATGGTGGTGCAGGGACTTGAACCCGTATCTCTGTCCTCTGTCCTCTTAAACCTCCTTCTCGCTTGCTAACTGTATTTAGCCACATTCATTGACTAAGTCCTCACTGAAGACCCCAATTATACTTCCTCTGGGCCTGTTGTAGACAGAAAAGTATACTTGGTGCTTTACTCACCACCATGTTTGAGGGACATTGGCATGTTCACCACTGATAGGAGGAGGGACAAATAAAAAGGAACACCTATTTCTAGACAGGAGCATTTGGGAGCAAAGTGTGTGTTGTGGAGAGACGTGTTTGGTTGAGTGTCCAAACTTCCCTCTTTATGTGGTTATTACTTGTTTACAATCGTGGATATCATAAAACCCAGTGATTTCAAAAGCCCAGACGCATATTATTACAGCAATTCATTTGTTGATGTGAGAAAAATGAGAAGGACATTGCAGTACCACTAAATCTATACCTGGGCACTGCTGATACCAAACAAAAGGAATTCACGGTGGCTAGGTAGGACTATTTTCTAGTGACTGTCTCTGGGGTCTCAAACAGAATCCATTTGTTTCTTTGTTTCAAAGATTCACTTGTATAGGGTACCTGTCCCCGCCCCTTCAGCTTGTAGTTTGTCTGTGTCCTTGGATCACAAGTGAGTCTCCAGTAAGGGAGCACTTAGTTGATCTTGAGTTTTCATCAGTTCTTCTAACCCTGTGTCTTTTGATTGGAGCAGTGAAAGCCTGTAGTTTTATACTGATATTTGATAGCTAGGCTCTTACTGCACTTTGAAATTTTTTTTGTTCTCATTAATATACAATCACATGCAGAACAATATGTTAACTAGTCTAACCCCTTCACCAAGTCCTCTCCAAATCCCAGTTTCAGTCACTGTCCGTCAGCGTGTCGTAAAATGCCCTAGAATCACTACTTGTCTTCTCTGTGTTGTATAGCCCTCCCAATGACCCTTCAACCTACACATTATTCATGCTAATCCTAATGCCCCCATTCTTTTTTCCCGCCCTTATCAATCCCTCCCCACAAACGCTACCCAGTCCCTTTCTCTTTGGTAACTCTTAGTCCTATCTCGGGTACTGTGTATATGCTGCTGTTTCTTCCTTCAGTTTTTCTTTGTTATCGTACTCCACACATGAGTTAAATCATTTGGTACATGTATTTCTCCGACTGGCCTATTTGACTGAGCATAATACCCTCTAGCTCCATCCAAGTTATTGCCAATGATTGGATTTGTTTTCTTCTTATGGCTGCTTACTGCACTTTTTAAACTGGATGTTATTCTTCTTTTTCGTTTGTAGTTTGCTATGTGCTTCAACCATTGCTCTCATGGTTATGAGCAATAGCTTTGTGTTAATCGATATGAACTATATCTATCTATCTGTCTGTCTATCAAACATTCAATCAATCAATCAAACAATCTTTCTGTCTGCCCATCTGTCCTTGTGTACAGAACAGGTAACCACATATCCTATGTCACTTTCCTACATTATGCTTCCAAAAATCCTGCAAGGTAACTAGGCTGTAGGGAGAGAACTGGGTTCACCGAGACACTTGCAGGTCGTGTCGGCCGAGTGTACCTACAAAACCAGGTAATGGTTGTGCAGGGACTTGAACCCGTGTCTCTATCCTCTGTCCTCTTTCATCTCCTTCTCACTTCCTGTCTGTATATAGCCACATTCATTCACTAAGTGCTCCCTGAAGACCACAAGTATCCTTCCTCTGGGCCTGTGGACGACAGAAACGTAAAATTGTTGCTTTGCTCACCACCATGTTTGAAGGACATCTATGTGAACACCACTGATAGGATGGAGGGTCAAATAAAAAGGAACACCAATTTCTAGACAGGAGCAGTTGGGAGCTAAGAGTGTATTGTGGAGTGACATATTTATTTGAGTGTCCAAACTTCCCTCTTTAGGTGGTTATTACTTCACATTCGTGAAGATCATAAAACCCACAGATTTCAAAGGCCCAGATTCTTATTATTTCAGCAACCCAGTTGTTGAGGTGAGAGATAATGAGAAGGACGTTGCTCCACCACTAAATCTATGGCTGGGCCTTGCTGAAAACAAACAAAAAGAATTCACGGTGGCCAGATAGTGCTATTTTCTACTGACTGTCTCTGGTTGCTCAAACAGAATCCATTTGTTTGATTGTTTGTTTTTCAGTTTCACTCGTGTAGGGTACTTGTCCCCACACCTTCAGCTTGTAGTTTGTCTTTGTCCTTGGATCTCAAGTGAGTCTCCTGTAAGGAAGCACGTAGGTTTCTTGAGTTTTCATCCGTTCTTTTAACCCTGTGTCTTTTGTTTGCAGCACTCAGAGCCTGACCTTTTATTCTGATGATTCAGTGCTGTGCCCTTATTGCACTTAAAAAATTTTTTTTGTTATCATTAATCTACAATCACGTGAAGAACATTATGTTTACTATGCTCCCCCTTATCCAAGTCCACCAGCAAAAACCTCTTAAAGTCGCTGTCCATCAGCATAGTTGGATGCTTTAAACCCCTTCAGCATGTACCCCTTCAAAGACACCGATACAGTCGCTGTCAATCATGGAGTAGTAAGATGCTATATAACCTCTACTAGTCTTCTCTGTGTTGTACAGCACTCCCCATGTCCCGCGCGACCCCACGCAATATACATGGTAATCCTAATGCCCCCAATCTTTCTCCCCACACTTATCCCTCCCTTCAGAACCACCCTGTGCAGTCCTTTTCCCTTTGGCAACTTTTAGTCAACTCTCGGGTTCTGTGAGTATCCTGCTGTTTTTTTCCTTCAGTTTCTCTTTGTTGTTATACTCCACACATGAGTGATATCATTTGATATTGTCTTTCTCCGCCTGACCTATTTTTCTGAACATACTACTGTCTAGCTCCATCCACGTCATTGCAAATGGTAGGATTTGTTTTCTTCTTATGGCTGCTTACTGCACTTTGTAAACTGGATTTCATTCTTCCTTTTGTTTGTAGTTTAGCTATGTGATTTCACCATTCATCTCCTGGTTATGAGCAACAGCTTTGTGTCAATCGATATGTATCTGTATCTATCTATCGCTCTGTATGTCTGTATATCTATCTATCTTTCTATATATCCTTCTTTCTATCTATCCTCTCTATTTATCTATCCATCTATCTAGCTTCCTGTCTTCTATCATGTGTATAAACTATCGATCATCTGTCATCTATCTATCTGTCTATCTATGAAACAATCTTCTTTCTGTCTGTCCATCTATCCTTATGTACAGGACAGTTAACTACATCAACTATGTCACTTCCCTACATTATGCTTTCAAAAACATTGCAAGGTCACTAGGCCGTAGGGAGAGCACTGGGCTCACTGAGACAATTGCAGATCGAATCAGCCGCATGTGCTTACAAAACCAGTAAATGGTGGTGCAGGGACTTGATCCCGTATCTCTGTCCTCTGTCCTCTTAAACCTCCTTCTCGCTTGCTAACTGTATTTAGCCACATTCTTTGACTAAGTCCTCACTGAAGACCCCAATTATACTTCCTCTGGGCCTGTTGTAGACAGAAAAGTATACTTGGTGCTTTACTCACCACCATGTTTGAGGGACATTGGCATGTTCACCACTGATAGGAGGAGGGACAAATAAAAAGGAACACCTATTTCTAGACAGGAGCATTTGGGAGCAAAGTGTGTGTTGTGGAGAGACGTGTTTGGTTGAGTGTCCAAACTTCCCTCTTTATGTGGTTATTACTTCTTTACAATCGTGGATATCATAAAACCCAGTGATTTCAAAAGCCCAGACGCATATTATTACAGCAATTCATTTGTTGATGTGAGAAAAATGAGAAGGACATTGCAGTACCACTAAATCTATACCTGGGCACTGCTGATACCAAACAAAAGGAATTCACGGTGGCTAGGTAGGACTATTTTCTAGTGACTGTCTCTGGGGTCTCAAACAGAATCCATTTGTTTCTTTGTTTCAAAGATTCACTTGTATAGGGTACCTGTCCCCGCCCCTTCAGCTTGTAGTTTGTCTGTGTCCTTGGATCACAAGTGAGTCTCCAGTAAGGGAGCACTTAGTTGATCTTGAGTTTTCATCAGTTCTTCTAACCCTGTGTCTTTTGATTGGAGCAGTGAAAGCCTGTAGTTTTATACTGATATTTGATAGCTAGGCTCTTACTGCACTTTGAAATTTTTTTTGTTCTCATTAATATACAATCACATGCAGAACAATATGTTAACTAGTCTAACCCCTTCACCAAGTCCTCTCCAAATCCCAGTTTCAGTCACTGTCCGTCAGCGTGTCGTAAAATGCCCTAGAATCACTACTTGTCTTCTCTGTGTTGTATAGCCCTCCCAATGACCCTTCAACCTACACATTATTCATGCTAATCCTAATGCCCCCATTCTTTTTTCCCGCCCTTATCAATCCCTTCCCACAAACGCTACCCAGTCCCTTTCTCTTTGGTAACTCTTAGTCCTATCTCGGGTACTGTGTATATGCTGCTGTTTCTTCCTTCAGTTTTTCTTTGTTATCGTACTCCACACATGAGTTAAATCATTTGGTACATGTATTTCTCCGACTGGCCTATTTGACTGAGCATAATACCCTCTAGCTCCATCCAAGTTATTGCCAATGATTGGATTTGTTTTCTTCTTATGGCTGCTTACTGCACTTTTTAAACTGGATGTTATTCTTCTTTTTCGTTTGTAGTTTGCTATGTGCTTCAACCATTGCTCTCATGGTTATGAGCAATAGCTTTGTGTTAATCGATATGAACTATATCTATCTATCTGTCTGTCTATCAAACATTCAATCAATCAATCAAACAATCTTTCTGTCTGCCCATCTGTCCTTGTGTACAGAACAGGTAACCACATATCCTATGTCACTTTCCTACATTATGCTTCCAAAAATCCTGCAAGGTAACTAGGCTGTAGGGAGAGCACTGGGTTCACCGAGACACTTGCAGGTCGTGTCGGCCGAGTGTACCTACAAAACCAGGAAATGGTTGTGCAGGGACTTGAACCCGTGTCTCTATCCTCTGTCCTCTTTCATCTCCTTCTCACTTCCTGTCTGTATATAGCCACATTCATTCACTAAGTGCTCCCTGAAGACCACAAGTATCCTTCCTCTGGGCCTGTGGACGACAGAAACGTAAAAGTGTTGCTTTGCTCACCACCATGTTTGAAGGACATCTATGTGAACACCACTGATAGGATGGAGGGTCAAATAAAAAGGAACACCAATTTCTAGACAGGAGCAGTTGGGAGCTAAGAGTGTATTGTGGAGTGACATATTTATTTGAGTGTCCAAACTTCCCTCTTTAGGTGGTTATTACTTCACATTCGTGAAGATCATAAAACCCACAGATTTCAAAGGCCCAGATTCTTATTATTTCAGCAACCCAGTTGTTGAGGTGAGAGATAATGAGAAGGACGTTGCTCCACCACTAAATCTATGGCTGGGCCTTGCTGAAAACAAACAAAAAGAATTCACGGTGGCCAGATAGTGCTATTTTCTACTGACTGTCTCTGGTTGCTCAAACAGAATCCATTTGTTTGATTGTTTGTTTTTCAGTTTCACTCGTGTAGGGTACTTGTCCCCACACCTTCAGCTTGTAGTTTGTCTTTGTCCTTGGATCTCAAGTGAGTCTCCTGTAAGGAAGCACGTAGGTTTCTTGAGTTTTCATCCGTTCTTTTAACCCTGTGTCTTTTGTTTGCAGCACTCAGAGCCTGACCTTTTATTCTGATGATTCAGTGCTGTGCCCTTATTGCACTTAAAAAATTTTTTTTGTTATCATTAATCTACAATCACGTGAAGAACATTATGTTTACTATGCTCCCCCTTATCCAAGTCCACCAGCAAAAACCTCTTAAAGTCGCTGTCCATCAGCATAGTTGGATGCTTTAAACCCCTTCAGCATGTACCCCTTCAAAGACACCGATACAGTCGCTGTCAATCATGGAGTAGTAAGATGCTATATAACCTCTACTAGTCTTCTCTGTGTTGTACAGCACTCCCCATGTCCCGCGCGACCCCACGCAATATACATGGTAATCCTAATGCCCCCAATCTTTCTCCCCACACTTATCCCTCCCTTCAGAACCACCCTGTGCAGTCCTTTTCCCTTTGGCAACTTTTAGTCAACTCTCGGGTTCTGTGAGTATCCTGCTGTTTTTTTCCTTCAGTTTCTCTTTGTTGTTATACTCCACACATGAGTGATATCATTTGATATTGTCTTTCTCCGCCTGACCTATTTTTCTGAACATACTACTGTCTAGCTCCATCCACGTCATTGCAAATGGTAGGATTTGTTTTCTTCTTATGGCTGCTTACTGCACTTTGTAAACTGGATTTCATTCTTCCTTTTGTTTGTAGTTTAGCTATGTGATTTCACCATTCATCTCCTGGTTATGAGCAACAGCTTTGTGTCAATCGATATGTATCTGTATCTATCTATCGCTCTGTATGTCTGTATATCTATCTATCTTTCTATATATCCTTCTTTCTATCTATCCTCTCTATTTATCTATCCATCTATCTAGCTTCCTGTCTTCTATCATGTGTATAAACTATCGATCATCTGTCATCTATCTATCTGTCTATCTATGAAACAATCTTCTTTCTGTCTGTCCATCTATCCTTATGTACAGGACAGTTAACTACATCAACTATGTCACTTCCCTACATTATGCTTTCAAAAACATTGCAAGGTCACTAGGCCGTAGGGAGAGCACTGGGCTCACTGAGACAATTGCAGATCGAATCAGCCGCATGTGCTTACAAAACCAGTAAATGGTGGTGCAGGGACTTGATCCCGTATCTCTGTCCTCTGTCCTCTTAAACCTCCTTCTCGCTTGCTAACTGTATTTAGCCACATTCTTTGACTAAGTCCTCACTGAAGACCCCAATTATACTTCCTCTGGGCCTGTTGTAGACAGAAAAGTATACTTGGTGCTTTACTCACCACCATGTTTGAGGGACATTGGCATGTTCACCACTGATAGGAGGAGGGACAAATAAAAAGGAACACCTATTTCTAGACAGGAGCATTTGGGAGCAAAGTGTGTGTTGTGGAGAGACGTGTTTGGTTGAGTGTCCAAACTTCCCTCTTTATGTGGTTATTACTTCTTTACAATCGTGGATATCATAAAACCCAGTGATTTCAAAAGCCCAGACGCATATTATTACAGCAATTCATTTGTTGATGTGAGAAAAATGAGAAGGACATTGCAGTACCACTAAATCTATACCTGGGCACTGCTGATACCAAACAAAAGGAATTCACGGTGGCTAGGTAGGACTATTTTCTAGTGACTGTCTCTGGGGTCTCAAACAGAATCCATTTGTTTCTTTGTTTCAAAGATTCACTTGTATAGGGTACCTGTCCCCGCCCCTTCAGCTTGTAGTTTGTCTGTGTCCTTGGATCACAAGTGAGTCTCCAGTAAGGGAGCACTTAGTTGATCTTGAGTTTTCATCAGTTCTTCTAACCCTGTGTCTTTTGATTGGAGCAGTGAAAGCCTGTAGTTTTATACTGATATTTGATAGCTAGGCTCTTACTGCACTTTGAAATTTTTTTTGTTCTCATTAATATACAATCACATGCAGAACAATATGTTAACTAGTCTAACCCCTTCACCAAGTCCTCTCCAAATCCCAGTTTCAGTCACTGTCCGTCAGCGTGTCGTAAAATGCCCTAGAATCACTACTTGTCTTCTCTGTGTTGTATAGCCCTCCCAATGACCCTTCAACCTACACATTATTCATGCTAATCCTAATGCCCCCATTCTTTTTTCCCGCCCTTATCAATCCCTTCCCACAAACGCTACCCAGTCCCTTTCTCTTTGGTAACTCTTAGTCCTATCTCGGGTACTGTGTATATGCTGCTGTTTCTTCCTTCAGTTTTTCTTTGTTATCGTACTCCACACATGAGTTAAATCATTTGGTACATGTATTTCTCCGACTGGCCTATTTGACTGAGCATAATACCCTCTAGCTCCATCCAAGTTATTGCCAATGATTGGATTTGTTTTCTTCTTATGGCTGCTTACTGCACTTTTTAAACTGGATGTTATTCTTCTTTTTCGTTTGTAGTTTGCTATGTGCTTCAACCATTGCTCTCATGGTTATGAGCAATAGCTTTGTGTTAATCGATATGAACTATATCTATCTATCTGTCTGTCTATCAAACATTCAATCAATCAATCAAACAATCTTTCTGTCTGCCCATCTGTCCTTGTGTACAGAACAGGTAACCACATATCCTATGTCACTTTCCTACATTATGCTTCCAAAAATCCTGCAAGGTAACTAGGCTGTAGGGAGAGCACTGGGTTCACCGAGACACTTGCAGGTCGTGTCGGCCGAGTGTACCTACAAAACCAGGTAATGGTTGTGCAGGGACTTGAACCCGTGTCTCTATCCTCTGTCCTCTTTCATCTCCTTCTCACTTCCTGTCTGTATATAGCCACATTCATTCACTAAGTGCTCCCTGAAGACCACAAGTATCCTTCCTCTGGGCCTGTGGACGACAGAAACGTAAAAGTGTTGCTTTGCTCACCACCATGTTTGAAGGACATCTATGTGAACACCACTGATAGGATGGAGGGTCAAATAAAAAGGAACACCAATTTCTAGACAGGAGCAGTTGGGAGCTAAGAGTGTATTGTGGAGTGACATATTTATTTGAGTGTCCAAACTTCCCTCTTTAGGTGGTTATTACTTCACATTCGTGAAGATCATAAAACCCACAGATTTCAAAGGCCCAGATTCTTATTATTTCAGCAACCCAGTTGTTGAGGTGAGAGATAATGAGAAGGACGTTGCTCCACCACTAAATCTATGGCTGGGCCTTGCTGAAAACAAACAAAAAGAATTCACGGTGGCCAGATAGTGCTATTTTCTACTGACTGTCTCTGGTTGCTCAAACAGAATCCATTTGTTTGATTGTTTGTTTTTCAGTTTCACTCGTGTAGGGTACTTGTCCCCACACCTTCAGCTTGTAGTTTGTCTTTGTCCTTGGATCTCAAGTGAGTCTCCTGTAAGGAAGCACGTAGGTTTCTTGAGTTTTCATCCGTTCTTTTAACCCTGTGTCTTTTGTTTGCAGCACTCAGAGCCTGACCTTTTATTCTGATGATTCAGTGCTGTGCCCTTATTGCACTTAAAAAATTTTTTTTGTTATCATTAATCTACAATCACGTGAAGAACATTATGTTTACTATGCTCCCCCTTATCCAAGTCCACCAGCAAAAACCTCTTAAAGTCGCTGTCCATCAGCATAGTTGGATGCTTTAAACCCCTTCAGCATGTACCCCTTCAAAGACACCGATACAGTCGCTGTCAATCATGGAGTAGTAAGATGCTATATAACCTCTACTAGTCTTCTCTGTGTTGTACAGCACTCCCCATGTCCCGCGCGACCCCACGCAATATACATGGTAATCCTAATGCCCCCAATCTTTCTCCCCACACTTATCCCTCCCTTCAGAACCACCCTGTGCAGTCCTTTTCCCTTTGGCAACTTTTAGTCAACTCTCGGGTTCTGTGAGTATCCTGCTGTTTTTTTCCTTCAGTTTCTCTTTGTTGTTATACTCCACACATGAGTGATATCATTTGATATTGTCTTTCTCCGCCTGACCTATTTTTCTGAACATACTACTGTCTAGCTCCATCCACGTCATTGCAAATGGTAGGATTTGTTTTCTTCTTATGGCTGCTTACTGCACTTTGTAAACTGGATTTCATTCTTCCTTTTGTTTGTAGTTTAGCTATGTGATTTCACCATTCATCTCCTGGTTATGAGCAACAGCTTTGTGTCAATCGATATGTATCTGTATCTATCTATCGCTCTGTATGTCTGTATATCTATCTATCTTTCTATATATCCTTCTTTCTATCTATCCTCTCTATTTATCTATCCATCTATCTAGCTTCCTGTCTTCTATCATGTGTATAAACTATCGATCATCTGTCATCTATCTATCTGTCTATCTATGAAACAATCTTCTTTCTGTCTGTCCATCTATCCTTATGTACAGGACAGTTAACTACATCAACTATGTCACTTCCCTACATTATGCTTTCAAAAACATTGCAAGGTCACTAGGCCGTAGGGAGAGCACTGGGCTCACTGAGACAATTGCAGATCGAATCAGCCGCATGTGCTTACAAAACCAGTAAATGGTGGTGCAGGGACTTGATCCCGTATCTCTGTCCTCTGTCCTCTTAAACCTCCTTCTCGCTTGCTAACTGTATTTAGCCACATTCTTTGACTAAGTCCTCACTGAAGACCCCAATTATACTTCCTCTGGGCCTGTTGTAGACAGAAAAGTATACTTGGTGCTTTACTCACCACCATGTTTGAGGGACATTGGCATGTTCACCACTGATAGGAGGAGGGACAAATAAAAAGGAACACCTATTTCTAGACAGGAGCATTTGGGAGCAAAGTGTGTGTTGTGGAGAGACGTGTTTGGTTGAGTGTCCAAACTTCCCTCTTTATGTGGTTATTCTTTACAATCGTGGATATCATAAAACCCAGTGATTTCAAAAGCCCAGACGCATATTATTACAGCAATTCATTTGTTGATGTGAGAAAAATGAGAAGGACATTGCAGTACCACTAAATCTATACCTGGGCACTGCTGATACCAAACAAAAGGAATTCACGGTGGCTAGGTAGGACTATTTTCTAGTGACTGTCTCTGGGGTCTCAAACAGAATCCATTTGTTTCTTTGTTTCAAAGATTCACTTGTATAGGGTACCTGTCCCCGCCCCTTCAGCTTGTAGTTTGTCTGTGTCCTTGGATCACAAGTGAGTCTCCAGTAAGGGAGCACTTAGGTGATCTTGAGTTTTCATCAGTTCTTCTAACCCTGTGTCTTTTGATTGGAGCAGTGAAAGCCTGTAGTTTTATACTGATATTTGATAGCTAGGCTCTTACTGCACTTTGAAATTTTTTTTGTTCTCATTAATATACAATCACATGCAGAACAATATGTTAACTAGTCTAACCCCTTCACCAAGTCCTCTCCAAATCCCAGTTTCAGTCACTGTCCGTCAGCGTGTCGTAAAATGCCCTAGAATCACTACTTGTCTTCTCTGTGTTGTATAGCCCTCCCAATGACCCTTCAACCTACACATTATTCATGCTAATCCTAATGCCCCCATTCTTTTTTCCCGCCCTTATCAATCCCTTCCCACAAACGCTACCCAGTCCCTTTCTCTTTGGTAACTCTTAGTCCTATCTCGGGTACTGTGTATATGCTGCTGTTTCTTCCTTCAGTTTTTCTTTGTTATCGTACTCCACACATGAGTTAAATCATTTGGTACATGTATTTCTCCGACTGGCCTATTTGACTGAGCATAATACCCTCTAGCTCCATCCAAGTTATTGCCAATGATTGGATTTGTTTTCTTCTTATGGCTGCTTACTGCACTTTTTAAACTGGATGTTATTCTTCTTTTTCGTTTGTAGTTTGCTATGTGCTTCAACCATTGCTCTCATGGTTATGAGCAATAGCTTTGTGTTAATCGATATGAACTATATCTATCTATCTGTCTGTCTATCAAACATTCAATCAATCAATCAAACAATCTTTCTGTCTGCCCATCTGTCCTTGTGTACAGAACAGGTAACCACATATCCTATGTCACTTTCCTACATTATGCTTCCAAAAATCCTGCAAGGTAACTAGGCTGTAGGGAGAGCACTGGGTTCACCGAGACACTTGCAGGTCGTGTCGGCCGAGTGTACCTACAAAACCAGGTAATGGTTGTGCAGGGACTTGAACCCGTGTCTCTATCCTCTGTCCTCTTTCATCTCCGTATCACTTCCTGTCTGTATATAGCCACATTCATTCACTAAGTGCTCCCTGAAGACCACAAGTATCCTTCCTCTGGGCCTGTGGACGACAGAAACGTAAAAGTGTTGCTTTGCTCACCACCATGTTTGAAGGACATCTATGTGAACACCACTGATAGGATGGAGGGTCAAATAAAAAGGAACACCAATTTCTAGACAGGAGCAGTTGGGAGCTAAGAGTGTATTGTGGAGTGACATATTTATTTGAGTGTCCAAACTTCCCTCTTTAGGTGGTTATTACTTCACATTCGTGAAGATCATAAAACCCACAGATTTCAAAGGCCCAGATTCTTATTATTTCAGCAACCCAGTTGTTGAGGTGAGAGATAATGAGAAGGACGTTGCTCCACCACTAAATCTATGGCTGGGCCTTGCTGAAAACAAACAAAAAGAATTCACGGTGGCCAGATAGTGCTATTTTCTACTGACTGTCTCTGGTTGCTCAAACAGAATCCATTTGTTTGATTATTTGTTTTTCATTTTCACTCGTGTAGGGTACTTGTCCCCACACCTTCAGCTTGTAGTTTGTCTTTGTCCTTGGATCTCAAGTGAGTCTCCTGTAAGGAAGCACGTAGGTTTCTTGAGTTTTCATCCGTTCTTTTAACCCTGTGTCTTTTGTTTGCAGCACTCAGAGCCTGACCTTTTATTCTGATGATTCAGTGCTGTGCCCTTATTGCACTTAAAAAATTTTTTTTGTTATCATTAATCTACAATCACGTGAAGAACATTATGTTTACTATGCTCCCCCTTATCCAAGTCCACCAGCAAAAACCTCTTAAAGTCGCTGTCCATCAGCATAGTTGGATGCTTTAAACCCCTTCAGCATGTACCCCTTCAAAGACACCGATACAGTCGCTGTCAATCATGGAGTAGTAAGATGCTATATAACCTCTACTAGTCTTCTCTGTGTTGTACAGCACTCCCCATGTCCCGCGCGACCCCACGCAATATACATGGTAATCCTAATGCCCCCAATCTTTCTCCCCACACTTATCCCTCCCTTCAGAACCACCCTGTGCAGTCCTTTTCCCTTTGGCAACTTTTAGTCAACTCTCGGGTTCTGTGAGTATCCTGCTGTTTTTTTCCTTCAGTTTCTCTTTGTTGTTATACTCCACACATGAGTGATATCATTTGATATTGTCTTTCTCCGCCTGACCTATTTTTCTGAACATACTACTGTCTAGCTCCATCCACGTCATTGCAAATGGTAGGATTTGTTTTCTTCTTATGGCTGCTTACTGCACTTTGTAAACTGGATTTCATTCTTCCTTTTGTTTGTAGTTTAGCTATGTGATTTCACCATTCATCTCCTGGTTATGAGCAACAGCTTTGTGTCAATCGATATGTATCTGTATCTATCTATCGCTCTGTATGTCTGTATATCTATCTATCTTTCTATATATCCTTCTTTCTATCTATCCTCTCTATTTATCTATCCATCTATCTAGCTTCCTGTCTTCTATCATGTGTATAAACTATCGATCATCTGTCATCTATCTATCTGTCTATCTATGAAACAATCTTCTTTCTGTCTTTCCATCTATCCTTATGTACAGGACAGTTAACTACATCAACTATGTCACTTCCCTACATTATGCTTTCAAAAACATTGCAAGGTCACTAGGCCGTAGGGAGAGCACTGGGCTCACTGAGACAATTGCAGATCGAATCAGCCGCATGTGCTTACAAAACCAGTAAATGGTGGTGCAGGGACTTGAACACGTATCTCTGTCCTCTGTCCTCTTAAACCTCCTTCTCGCTTGCTAACTGTATTTAGCCACATTCATTGACTAAGTCCTCACTGAAGACCCCAATTATACTTCCTCTGGGCCTGTTGTAGACAGAAAAGTATACTTGGTGCTTTACTCACCACCATGTTTGAGAGACATTGGCATGTTCACCACTGATTAGGAGGAGGGACAAACAAAAAGGAACACCTATTTCTAGACAGGAGCATTTGGGAGCAAAGTGTGTGTTGTGGAGAGACGTGTTTGGTTGAGTGTCCAAACTTCCCTCTTTATGTGGTTATTACTTGTTTACAATCGTGGATATCATAAAACCCAGTGATTTCAAAAGCCCAGACGCATATTATTACAGCAATTCATTTGTTGATGTGAGAAAAATGAGAAGGACATTGCAGTACCACTAAATCTATACCTGGGCACTGCTGATACCAAACAAAAGGAATTCACGGTGGCTAGGTAGGACTATTTTCTAGTGACTGTCTCTGGGGTCTCAAACAGAATCCATTTGTTTCTTTGTTTCAAAGATTCACTTGTATAGGGTACCTGTCCCCGCCCCTTCAGCTTGTAGTTTGTCTGTGTCCTTGGATCACAAGTGAGTCTCCAGTAAGGGAGCACTTAGGTGATCTTAAGTTTTCATCAGTTCTTCTAACCCTGTGTCTTTTGATTGGAGCAGTGAAAGCCTGTAGTTTTATACTGATATTTGATAGCTAGGCTCTTACTGCACTTTGAAATTTTTTTTGTTCTCATTAATATACAATCACATGCAGAACAATATGTTAACTAGTCTAACCCCTTCACCAAGTCCTCGCCAAATCCCAGTTTCAGTCGCTGTCCGTCAGCGTGTCGTAAGATGCTCTAGAATCACTACTTGTCTTCTCTGTGTTGTATAGCCCTCCCAATGACCCTTCACCCTACACATTATTCATGCTAATCCTAATGCCCCCATTCTTTTTCCCCGCCCTTATCAATCCCTTCCCACAAACACTACCCAGTCCCTTTCACTTTGCTCTCTTGGTACTGTGTATATGCTGCTTTTGCTTCCTTCAGTTTTTCTTTGTTATCGTACTCCACACATGAGTTAAATCATTTGGTACATGTATTTCTAAGACTGGCCTATTTGACTGAGCATAATACCCTCTAGCTCCATCCAAGTTATTGCCAATGATAGGATTTGTTTTCTTCTTATGGCTGCTTACTGCACTTTTTAAACTGGATGTTATTCTTCTTTTTCGTTTGTAGTTTGCTATGTGCTTCAACCATTGCTCTCATGGTTATGAGCAATAGCTTTGTGTTAATCGATATGAACTATATCTATCTATCTGTCTGTCTATCAAACATTCAATCAATCAATCAATCATCTTTCTGTCTGCCCATCTGTCCTTGTGTACAGAACAGGTAACCACATATCCTATGTCACTTTCCTACATTATGCTTCCAAAAATCCTGCAAGGTAACTAGGCAGTAGGGAGAGAACTGGGTTCACCGAGACACTTGCAGGTCGTGTCGTCCGAGTGTACCTACAAAACCAGGTAATGGTTGTGCAGGGACTTGAACCCGTGTCTCTATCCTCTGTCCTCTTTCATCTCCGTATCACTTCCTGTCTGTATATAGCCACATTCATTCACTAAGTGCTCCCTGAAGACCACAAGTATCCTTCCTCTGGGCCTGTGGACGACAGAAACGTAAAAGTGTTGCTTTGCTCACCACCATGTTTGAAGGACATCTATGTGAACACCACTGATAGGATGGAGGGTCAAATAAAAAGGAACACCAATTTCTAGACAGGAGCAGTTGGGAGCTAAGAGTGTATTGTGGAGTGACATATTTATTTGAGTGTCCAAACTTCCCTCTTTAGGTGGTTATTACTTCACATTCGTGAAGATCATAAAACCCACAGATTTCAAAGGCCCAGATTCTTATTATTTCAGCAACCCAGTTGTTGAGGTGAGAGATAATGAGAAGGACGTTGCTCCACCACTAAATCTATGGCTGGGCCTTGCTGAAAACAAACAAAAAGAATTCACGGTGGCCAGATAGTGCTATTTTCTACTGACTGTCTCTGGTTGCTCAAACAGAATCCATTTGTTTGATTGTTTGTTTTTCAGTTTCACTCGTGTAGGGTACTTGTCCCCACACCTTCAGCTTGTATTTTGTCTTTGTCCTTGGATCTCAAGTGAGTCTCCTGTAAGGTAGCACATAGGTTTCTTGAGTTTTCATCCGTTCTTTTAACCCTGTGTCTTTTGTTTGCAGCACTCAGAGTCTGACCTTTTATTCTGATGATTCAGTGCTGTGCCCTTATTGCACTTAAAAAATTTTTTTTGTTATCATTAATCTACAATCACGTGAAGAACATTATGTTTACTATGCTCCCCCTTATCCAAGTCCACCAGCAAAAACCTCTTAAAGTCGCTGTCCATCAGCATAGTTGGATGCTTTAAACCCCTTCAGCATGTACCCCTTCAAAGACACCGATACAGTCGCTGTCAATCATGGAGTAGTAAGATGCTATATAACCTCTACTAGTCTTCTCTGTGTTGTACAGCACTCCCCATGTCCCGCGCAACCCCACGCAATATACATGGTAATCCTAATGCCCCCAATCTTTCTCCCCACACTTATCCCTCCCTTCAGAACCACCCTGTGCAGTCCTTTTCCCTTTGGCAACTTTTAGTCAACTCTCGGGTTCTGTGAGTATCCTGCTGTTTTGTTCCTTCAGTTTCTCTTTGTTTTTATACTCAACACATGAGTGATATCATTTGATATTGTCTTTCTCCGCCTGACCTAATTTTCTGAACATACTACTGTCTAGCTCCATCCACGTCATTGCAAATGGTAGGATTTGTTTTCTTCTTATGGCTGCTTACTGCACTTTGTAAACTGGATTTCATTCTTCCTTTTTGTTTGTAGTTTAGCTATGTGATTTCACCATTCATCTCCTGGTTATGAGCAACAGCTTTGTGTCAATCGATATGTATCTGTATCTATCTATCGCTCTGTCTGTCTGTATATCTGTCTATCTTTCTATATATCCTTCTTTCTATCTCTCTATCCTCTCTATTTATCTATCCATCTATCTAGCTTCCTGTCTTCTATCATGTGTATAATCTATCGATCATCTGTCATCTATCTATCTGTCTATCTATGAAACAATCTTCTTTCTGTCTGTCCATCTATCCTTATGTACAGAACCGTTAACTACATCAACTATGTCACTTCCCTACATTATGCTTTCAAAAACATTGCAAGGTCACTAGGCCGTAGGGAGAGCACTGGGCTCACTGAGACAATTGCAGATCGAATCAGCCGCGTGTGCTTACAAAACAAGTAAATGGTGGTGCAGGGACTTGAACCCGTATCTCTGTCCTCTGTCCTCTTAAACCTCCTTCTCGCTTGCTAAATGTATTTAGCCACATTCATTGACTAAGTCCTCACTGTAGACCCCAATTATACTTCTTCTGGGCCTGTTGTAGACAGAAAAGTATACTTGGTGCTTTACTCACCACCATGTTTGAGGGACATTGGCATGTTCACCACTGATAGGAGGAGGGACAAATAAAATGGAACACCTATTTCTAGACAGGAGCATTTGGGAGCAAAGTGTGTGTTGTGGAGAGACGTGTTTGGTTGAGTGTCCAAACTTCCCTCTTTATGTGGTTATTACTTCTTTACAATCGTGGATATCATAAAACCCAGTGATTTCAAAAGCCCAGACGCATATTATTACAGCAATTCATTTGTTGATGTGAGAAAAATGAGAAGGACATTGCAGTACCACTAAATCTATACCTGGGCACTGCTGATACCAAACAAAAGGAATTCACGGTGGCTAGGTAGGACTATTTTCTAGTGACTGTCTCTGGGGTCTCAAACAGAATCCATTTGTTTCTTTGTTTCAAAGATTCACTTGTATAGGGTACCTGTCCCCGCCCCTTCAGCTTGTAGTTTGTCTGTGTCCTTGGATCACAAGTGAGTCTCCAGTAAGGGAGCACTTAGGTGATCTTGAGTTTTCATCAGTTCTTCTAACCCTGTGTCTTTTGATTGGAGCAGTGAAATCCTGTACTTTTATTCTGATATTTGATAGCTAGGCTCTTACTGCACTTTGAAATTTTTTTTGTTCTCATTAATATACAATCACATGCAGAACAATATGTTAACTAGTCTAACCACTTCACCAAGTCCTCGCCAAATCCCAGTTTCAGTCGCTGTCCGTCAGCGTGTCGTAAGATGCTCTAGAATCACTACTTGTCTTCTCTGTGTTGTATAGCCCTCCCAATGACCCTTCACCCTACACATTATTCATGCTAATCCTAATGCCCCCATTCTTTTTCCCCGCCCTTATTAATCCCTTCCCACAAACACTACCCAGTCCCTTTCTCTTTGGTAACTCTTAGTCCACTCTCGGGTACTGTGTATATGCTGCTGTTTCTTCCTTCAGTTTTTCTTTGCTATCGTACTCCACACATGAGTTAAATCATTTGGTACATGTATTTCTACGACTGGACTGTTTGACTGAGCATAATACCCTCTAGCTCCGTCCAAGTTATTGCCAATGATAGGATTTGTTTTCTTATTTTGGCTGCTTACTGCACTTTGTAAACTGGATTTTATTCTTCCTTTTCGTTTGTAGTTTGCTATGTGCTTCAACCATTGCTCTCATGGTTATGAGCAAAACTTTGTGTTAATCGATATGAACCTATATCTATCTATCTGTCTGTCTATCAATCAATCAATCAATCAATCAATCATCTTTCTGTCTGCCCATCTGTCCTTGTGTACAGAACAGGTAACCACATATCCTATGTCACTTTCCTACATTATGCTTCCAAAAATCCTGCAAGGTATCTAGGCTGTAGGGAGAGTACTGGGTTCACCGAGACACTTGCAGGTCGTGTCGGCCAAGTGTACCTACAAAACCAGGAAATGGTTGTGCAGGGTCTTGAACACGTGTCTCTATCCTCTGTCCTCTTTCATCTCCTTCTCACTTCCTGTCTGTATATAGCCACATTCATTCACTAAGTGCTCCCTGAAGAACACAAGTATCCTTCCTCTGGGCCTGTGGACGACAGAAACGTAAAATTGTTGCTTTGCTCACCACCATGTTTGAAGGACATCTATGTGAACACCACTGATAGGATGGAGGGTCAAATAAAAAGGAACACCAATTTCTAGACAAGAGCAGTTGGGAGCTAAGAGGGTATTGTGGAGTGACATGTTTATTTGAGTGTCCAAACTTCCCTGTTTAGTTGGTTATTACTTCACATTCGTGAAGATCATAAAACCCACAGATTTCAAAGGCCCAGATTCTTATTATTTCAGCAACCCAGTTGTTGAGGTGAGAGAAAATGAGAAGGACGTTGCTCCACCACTAAATCTATGGCTGGGCCTTGCTGAAAACAAACAAAAAGAATTCACGGTGGCCAGATAGTGCTATTTTCTACTGACTGTCTCTGGGGGCTCAAACAGAATCCATTTGTTTGATTGTTTGTTTTTCAGTTTCACTCGTGTAGGGTGCTTGTCCCCACACCTTCAGCTTGTAGTTTGTCTTTGTCCTTGAATCTCAAGTGAGTCACCTGTAAGGAAGCACATAGGTTTCTTGAGTTTTCATCCGTTCTTTTAACCCTGTGTCTTTTGTTTGCAGCACTCAGAGCCTGACCTTTTATTCTGATGATTCAGTGCTGTGCCCTTATTGCACTTAAAAAATTTTTTTTGTTATCATTAATCTACAATCACGTGAAGAACATTATGTTTACTATGCTCCCCCTTATCCAAGTCCACCAGCAAAAACCTCTTAAAGTCGCTGTCCATCAGCATAGTTGGATGCTTTAAACCCCTTCAGCAAGTACCCCTTCAAAGACACCGATACAGTCGCTGTCAATCATGGAGTAGTAAGATGCTATATAACCTCTACTAGTCTTCTCTGTGTTGTACAGCACTCCCCATGTCCCGCGCGACCCCACGCAATATACATGGTAATCCTAATGCCCCCAATCTTTCTCCCCACACTTATCCCTCCCTTCAGAACCACCCTGTGCAGTCCTTTTCCCTTTGGCAACTTTTAGTCAACTCTCGGGTTCTGTGAGTATCCTGCTGTTTTTTTCCTTCAGTTTCTCTTTGTTGTTATACTCCACACATGAGTGATATCATTTGATATTGTCTTTCTCCGCCTGACCTATTTTTCTGAACATACTACTGTCTAGCTCCATCCACGTCATTGCAAATGGTAGGATTTGTTTTCTTCTTATGGCTGCTTACTGCACTTTGTAAACTGGATTTCATTCTTCCTTTTTGTTTGTAGTTTAGCTATGTGATTTCACCATTCATCTCCTGGTTATGAGCAACAGCTTTGTGTCAATCGATATGTATCTGTATCTATCTATCGCTCTGTCTGTCTGTATATCTATCTATCTTTCTATATATCTTTCTTTCTATCTCTCTATCCTCTCTATTTATCTATCCATCTATCTAGCTTCCTGTCTTCTATCATGTGTATAATCTATCGATCATCTGTCATCTATCTATCTGTCTATCTATGAAACAATCTTCTTTCTGTCTGTCCATCTATCCTTATGTACAGAACCGTTAACTACATCAACTATGTCACTTCCCTACTTTATGGTTTCAAAAACATTGCAAGGTCACTAGGCCGTAGGGAGAGCACTGGGCTCACTGAGACAATTGCAGATCGAATCAGCCGCGTGTGCTTACAAAACCAGTAAATGGTGGTGCAGGGACTTGAACCCGTATCTCTGTCCTCTGTCCTCTTAAACCTCCTTCTCGCTTGCTAACTGTATTTAGCCACATTCATTGACTAAGTCCTCACTGAAGACCCCAATTATACTTCCTCTGGGCCTTTTGTAGACAGAAAAGTATACTTGGTGCTTTACTCACCACCATGTTTGAGGGACATTGGCATGTTCACCACTGATAGGAGGAGGGACAAATAAAAAGGAACACCTATTTCTAGACAGGAGCATTTGGGAGCAAAGTGTGTGTTGTGGAGAGACGTGTTTGGTTGAGTGTCCAAACTTCCCTCTTTATGTGGTTATTACTTCTTTACAATCGTGGATATCATAAAACCCAGTGATTTCAAAAGCCCAGACGCATATTATTACAGCAATTCATTTGTTGATGTGAGAAAAATGAGAAGGACATTGCAGTACCACTAAATCTATACCTGGGCACTGCTGATACCAAACAAAAGGAATTCACGGTGGCTAGGTAGGACTATTTTCTAGTGACTGTCTCTGGGGTCTCAAACAGAATCCATTTGTTTCTTTGTTTCAAAGATTCACTTGTATAGGGTACTTGTCCCCGCCCCTTCAGCTTGTAGTTTGTCTGTGTCCTTGGATCACAAGTGAGTCTCCAGTAAGGGAGCACTTAGGTGATCTTGAGTTTTCATCAGTTCTTCTAACCCTGTGTCTTTTGATTGGAGCAGTGAAAGCCTGTACTTTTATTCTGATATTTGATAGCTAGGCTCTTACTGCACTTTGAAATTTTTTTGTTCTCATTAATATACAATCACATGCAGAACAATATGTTAACTAGTCTAACCCCTTCACCAAGTCCTCGCCAAATCCCAGTTTCAGTCGCTGTCCGTCAGCGTGTCGTAAGATGCTCTAGAATCACTACTTGTCTTCTCTGTGTTGTATAGCCCTCCCAATGACCCTTCACCCTACACATTATTCATGCTAATCCTAATGCCCCCATTCTTTTTCCCCGCCCTTATCAATCCCTTCCCACCAGCACTACCCAGTCCCTTTCTCTTTGGTAACTCTTAGTCCACTCTCGGGTACTGTGTATATGCTGCTGTTTCTTCCTTCAGTTTTTCTTTGTTATCGTACTCCACACATGAGTTAAATCATTTGGACAATGTATTTCTCCGACTGGACTATTTGACTGAGCATAATACCCTCTAGCTCCAACCAAGTTATTGCCAATGATTGGATTTGTTTTCTTATTATGGCTGCTTACTGCACTTTGTAAACTGGATTTTATTCTTCTTTTTCGTTTGTGGATTGCTATGTGCTTCAACCATTGCTCTCATGGTTATGAGCAATAGCTTTGTGTTAATCGATATGAACCTATAGCTATCTATCTGTCTGTCTATTAATCAATCAATCAATCAATCAATCATCTTTCTGTCTGCCCATCTGTCCTTGTGTACAGAACAGGTAACCACATATCCTATGTCACTTTCCTACATTATGCTTCCAAAAATCCTGCAAGGTATCTAGGCTGTAGGGAGAGCACTGGGTTCACCGAGACACTTGCAGGTCGTGTCGGCCGAGTGTACCTACAAAACCAGGAAATGGTTGTTCAGGGACTTGAACCCGTGTCTCTATCCTCTGTCCTCTTTCATCTCCTTCTCACTTCCTTTCTGTATATAGCCACATTCATTCACTAAGTGCTCCCTGAAGAACACAAGTATCCTTCATCTGGGCCTGTGTACGACAGAAAAGTAAAATTGTTGCTTTGCTCACCACCATGTTTGAAGGACATCTATGTGAACACCACTGATAGGATGGAGGGTCAAATAAAAAGGAACACCAATTTCTAGACAGGAGCAGTTGGGAGCTAAGAGTGTATTGTGGGGTGACATATTTATTTGAGTGTCCAAACTTCCCTCTTTAGGTGGTTATTACTTCACATTCGTGAAGATCATAAAACCCACAGATTTCAAAGGCCCAGATTCTTATTATTTCAGCAACCCAGTTTTTGAGGTGAGGGAAAATGAGAAGGATGTTGCTCAACCAATAAATCTATGGCTGGGCCTTGCGGAAAACAAACAAAAAGAATTCACGGTGGCCAGATAGTGCTATTTTCTACTGACTGTCTCTGGGGGCTCAAACAGAATCCATTTGTTTGATTGTTTGTTTTTCAGTTTCACTCGTGTACGGTACTTGTCCCCACACCTTCAGCTTGTACTTTGTCTTTGTCCTTGGATCTCAAGTGAGTCTCCTGTAAGGAAGCACGTAGGTTTCTTGAGTTTTCATCCGTTCTTTTAACCCTGTGTCTTTTGTTTGCAGCACTCAGAGCCTGACCTTTTATTCTGATGATTCAGTGCTGTGCCCTTATTGCACTTAAAAAATTTTTTTTGTTATCATTAATCTACAATCACGTGAAGAACATTATGTTTACTATGCTCCCCCTTATCCAAGTCCACCAGCAAAAACCTCTTAAAGTCGCTGTCCATCAGCATAGTTGGATGCTTTAAACCCCTTCAGCATGTACCCCTTCAAAGACACCGATACAGTCGCTGTCAATCATGGAGTAGTAAGATGCTATATAACCTCTACTAGTCTTCTCTGTGTTGTACAGCACTCCCCATGTCCCGCGCAACCCCACGCAATATACATGGTAATCCTAATGCCCCCAATCTTTCTCCCCACACTTATCCCTCCCTTCAGAACCACCCTGTGCAGTCCTTTTCCCTTTGGCAACTTTTAGTCAACTCTCGGGTTCTGTGAGTATCCTGCTGTTTTTTTCCTTCAGTTTCTCTTTGTTGTTATACTCCACACATGAGTGATATCATTTGATATTGTCTTTCTCCGCCTGACCTATTTTTCTGAACATACTACTGTCTAGCTCCATCCACGTCATTGCAAATGGTAGGATTTGTTTTCTTCTTATGGCTGCTTACTGCACTTTGTAAACTGGATTTCATTCTTCCTTTTGTTTGTAGTTTAGCTATGTGATTTCACCATTCATCTCCTGGTTATGAGCAACAGCTTTGTGTCAATCGATATGTATCTGTATCTATCTATCGCTCTGTATGTCTGTATATCTATCTATCTTTCTATATATCCTTCTTTCTATCTATCCTCTCTATTTATCTATCCATCTATCTAGCTTCCTGTCTTCTATCATGTGTATAAACTATCGATCATCTGTCATCTATCTATCTGTCTATCTATGAAACAATCTTCTTTCTGTCTGTCCATCTATCCTTATGTACAGGACAGTTAACTACATCAACTATGTCACTTCCCTACATTATGCTTTCAAAAACATTGCAAGGTCACTAGGCCGTAGGGAGAGCACTGGGCTCACTGAGACAATTGCAGATCGAATCAGCCGCGTGTGCTTACAAAACCAGTAAATGGTGGTGCAGGGACTTGAACACGTATCTCTGTCCTCTGTCCTCTTAAACCTCCTTCTCGCTTGCTAACTGTATTTAGCCACATTCATTGACTAAGTCCTCACTGAAGACCCCAATTATACTTCCTCTGGGCCTGTTGTAGACAGAAAAGTATACTTGGTGCTTTACTCACCACCATGTTTGAGAGACATTGGCATGTTCACCACTGATTAGGAGGAGGGACAAACAAAAAGGAACACCTATTTCTAGACAGGAGCATTTGGGAGCAAAGTGTGTGTTGTGGAGAGACGTGTTTGGTTGAGTGTCCAAACTTCCCTCTTTATGTGGTTATTACTTGTTTACAATCGTGGATATCATAAAACCCAGTGATTTCAAAAGCCCAGACGCATATTATTACAGCAATTCATTTGTTGATGTGAGAAAAATGAGAAGGACATTGCAGTACCACTAAATCTATACCTGGGCACTGCTGATACCAAACAAAAGGAATTCACGGTGGCTAGGTAGGACTATTTTCTAGTGACTGTCTCTGGGGTCTCAAACAGAATCCATTTGTTTCTTTGTTTCAAAGATTCACTTGTATAGGGTACCTGTCCCCGCCCCTTCAGCTTGTAGTTTGTCTGTGTCCTTGGATCACAAGTGAGTCTCCAGTAAGGGAGCACTTAGGTGATCTTAAGTTTTCATCAGTTCTTCTAACCCTGTGTCTTTTGATTGGAGCAGTGAAAGCCTGTAGTTTTATACTGATATTTGATAGCTAGGCTCTTACTGCACTTTGAAATTTTTTTTGTTCTCATTAATATACAATCACATGCAGAACAATATGTTAACTAGTCTAACCCCTTCACCAAGTCCTCGCCAAATCCCAGTTTCAGTCGCTGTCCGTCAGCGTGTCGTAAGATGCTCTAGAATCACTACTTGTCTTCTCTGTGTTGTATAGCCCTCCCAATGACCCTTCACCCTACACATTATTCATGCTAATCCTAATGCCCCCATTCTTTTTCCCCGCCCTTATCAATCCCTTCCCACAAACACTACCCAGTCCCTTTCACTTTGCTCTCTTGGTACTGTGTATATGCTGCTTTTGCTTCCTTCAGTTTTTCTTTGTTATCGTACTCCACACATGAGTTAAATCATTTGGTACATGTATTTCTAAGACTGGCCTATTTGACTGAGCATAATACCCTCTAGCTCCATCCAAGTTATTGCCAATGATAGGATTTGTTTTCTTCTTATGGCTGCTTACTGCACTTTTTAAACTGGATGTTATTCTTCTTTTTCGTTTGTAGTTTGCTATGTGCTTCAACCATTGCTCTCATGGTTATGAGCAATAGCTTTGTGTTAATCGATATGAACTATATCTATCTATCTGTCTGTCTATCAAACATTCAATCAATCAATCAATCATCTTTCTGTCTGCCCATCTGTCCTTGTGTACAGAACAGGTAACCACATATCCTATGTCACTTTCCTACATTATGCTTCCAAAAATCCTGCAAGGTAACTAGGCAGTAGGGAGAGAACTGGGTTCACCGAGACACTTGCAGGTCGTGTCGTCCGAGTGTACCTACAAAACCAGGTAATGGTTGTGCAGGGACTTGAACCCGTGTCTCTATCCTCTGTCCTCTTTCATCTCCGTATCACTTCCTGTCTGTATATAGCCACATTCATTCACTAAGTGCTCCCTGAAGACCACAAGTATCCTTCCTCTGGGCCTGTGGACGACAGAAACGTAAAAGTGTTGCTTTGCTCACCACCATGTTTGAAGGACATCTATGTGAACACCACTGATAGGATGGAGGGTCAAATAAAAAGGAACACCAATTTCTAGACAGGAGCAGTTGGGAGCTAAGAGTGTATTGTGGAGTGACATATTTATTTGAGTGTCCAAACTTCCCTCTTTAGGTGGTTATTACTTCACATTCGTGAAGATCATAAAACCCACAGATTTCAAAGGCCCAGATTCTTATTATTTCAGCAACCCAGTTGTTGAGGTGAGAGATAATGAGAAGGACGTTGCTCCACCACTAAATCTATGGCTGGGCCTTGCTGAAAACAAACAAAAAGAATTCACGGTGGCCAGATAGTGCTATTTTCTACTGACTGTCTCTGGTTGCTCAAACAGAATCCATTTGTTTGATTGTTTGTTTTTCAGTTTCACTCGTGTAGGGTACTTGTCCCCACACCTTCAGCTTGTATTTTGTCTTTGTCCTTGGATCTCAAGTGAGTCTCCTGTAAGGTAGCACATAGGTTTCTTGAGTTTTCATCCGTTCTTTTAACCCTGTGTCTTTTGTTTGCAGCACTCAGAGTCTGACCTTTTATTCTGATGATTCAGTGCTGTGCCCTTATTGCACTTAAAAAATTTTTTTTGTTATCATTAATCTACAATCACGTGAAGAACATTATGTTTACTATGCTCCCCCTTATCCAAGTCCACCAGCAAAAACCTCTTAAAGTCGCTGTCCATCAGCATAGTTGGATGCTTTAAACCCCTTCAGCATGTACCCCTTCAAAGACACCGATACAGTCGCTGTCAATCATGGAGTAGTAAGATGCTATATAACCTCTACTAGTCTTCTCTGTGTTGTACAGCACTCCCCATGTCCCGCGCAACCCCACGCAATATACATGGTAATCCTAATGCCCCCAATCTTTCTCCCCACACTTATCCCTCCCTTCAGAACCACCCTGAGCAGTCCTTTTCCCTTTGGCAACTTTTAGTCAACTCTCGGGTTCTGTGAGTATCCTGCTGTTTTGTTCCTTCAGTTTCTCTTTGTTTTTATACTCAACACATGAGTGATATCATTTGATATTGTCTTTCTCCGCCTGACCTAATTTTCTGAACATACTACTGTCTAGCTCCATCCACGTCATTGCAAATGGTAGGATTTGTTTTCTTCTTATGGCTGCTTACTGCACTTTGTAAACTGGATTTCATTCTTCCTTTTTGTTTGTAGTTTAGCTATGTGATTTCACCATTCATCTCCTGGTTATGAGCAACAGCTTTGTGTCAATCGATATGTATCTGTATCTATCTATCGCTCTGTCTGTCTGTATATCTGTCTATCTTTCTATATATCCTTCTTTCTATCTCTCTATCCTCTCTATTTATCTATCCATCTATCTAGCTTCCTGTCTTCTATCATGTGTATAATCTATCGATCATCTGTCATCTATCTATCTGTCTATCTATGAAACAATCTTCTTTCTGTCTGTCCATCTATCCTTATGTACAGAACCGTTAACTACATCAACTATGTCACTTCCCTACATTATGCTTTCAAAAACATTGCAAGGTCACTAGGCCGTAGGGAGAGCACTGGGCTCACTGAGACAATTGCAGATCGAATCAGCCGCGTGTGCTTACAAAACAAGTAAATGGTGGTGCAGGGACTTGAACCCGTATCTCTGTCCTCTGTCCTCTTAAACCTCCTTCTCGCTTGCTAAATGTATTTAGCCACATTCATTGACTAAGTCCTCACTGTAGACCCCAATTATACTTCCTCTGGGCCTGTTGTAGACAGAAAAGTATACTTGGTGCTTTACTCACCACCATGTTTGAGGGACATTGGCATGTTCACCACTGATAGGAGGAGGGACAAATAAAATGGAACACCTATTTCTAGACAGGAGCATTTGGGAGCAAAGTGTGTGTTGTGGAGAGACGTGTTTGGTTGAGTGTCCAAACTTCCCTCTTTATGTGGTTATTACTTCTTTACAATCGTGGATATCATAAAACCCAGTGATTTCAAAAGCCCAGACGCATATTATTACAGCAATTCATTTGTTGATGTGAGAAAAATGAGAAGGACATTGCAGTACCACTAAATCTATACCTGGGCACTGCTGATACCAAACAAAAGGAATTCACGGTGGCTAGGTAGGACTATTTTCTAGTGACTGTCTCTGGGGTCTCAAACAGAATCCATTTGTTTCTTTGTTTCAAAGATTCACTTGTATAGGGTACCTGTCCCCGCCCCTTCAGCTTGTAGTTTGTCTGTGTCCTTGGATCACAAGTGAGTCTCCAGTAAGGGAGCACTTAGGTGATCTTGAGTTTTCATCAGTTCTTCTAAAACTGTGTCTTTTGATTGGAGCAGTGAAATCCTGTACTTTTATTCTGATATTTGATAGCTAGGCTCTTACTGCACTTTGAAATTTTTTTTGTTCTCATTAATATACAATCACATGCAGAACAATATGTTAACTAGTCTAACCACTTCACCAAGTCCTCGCCAAATCCCAGTTTCAGTCGCTGTCCGTCAGCGTGTCGTAAGATGCTCTAGAATCACTACTTGTCTTCTCTGTGTTGTATAGCCCTCCCAATGACCCTTCACCCTACACATTATTCATGCTAATCCTAATGCCCCCATTCTTTTTCCCCGCCCTTATTAATCCCTTCCCACAAACACTACCCAGTCCCTTTCTCTTTGGTAACTCTTAGTCCACTCTCGGGTACTGTGTATATGCTGCTGTTTCTTCCTTCAGTTTTTCTTTGCTATCGTACTCCACACATGAGTTAAATCATTTGGTACATGTATTTCTACGACTGGACTGTTTGACTGAGCATAATACCCTCTAGCTCCGTCCAAGTTATTGCCAATGATAGGATTTGTTTTCTTATTTTGGCTGCTTACTGCACTTTGTAAACTGGATTTTATTCTTCTTTTTCGTTTGTAGTTTGCTATGTGCTTCAACCATTGCTCTCATGGTTATGAGCAAAACTTTGTGTTAATCGATATGAACCTATATCTATCTATCTGTCTGTCTATCAATCAATCAATCAATCAATCAATCATCTTTCTGTCTGCCCATCTGTCCTTGTGTACAGAACAGGTAACCACATATCCTATGTCACTTTCCTACATTATGCTTCCAAAAATCCTGCAAGGTATCTGGGCTGTAGGGAGAGTACTGGGTTCACCGAGACACTTGCAGGTCGTGTCGGCCGAGTGTACCTACAAAACCAGGAAATGGTTGTGCAGGGTCTTGAACACGTGTCTCTATCCTCTGTCCTCTTTCATCTCCTTCTCACTTCCTGTCTGTATATAGCCACATTCATTCACTAAGTGCTC